>NC_139389.1:72470000-73095000 GCF_054392235.1 Sus scrofa | reverse complement strand
CTAACTGGGTGTGAGTGATACCTGATTTGTATTTCTCTATTAATTAGTGATGTTGAGCATCTTCTCATGTGTTTTTTGGCCAACTATGTGTCTTCTTTGGAGAAATATCTGTTTAGATTTTATGCCCGGTTTTTGATTGGGTTATGAGGTTTTTTTTTTTTTTTTTGATATTTGTATATTTTGGAGATTAATCCCTTGTCAGTTGCTCTGTTTGCAAAGATTTTTCTCCAATTCTGTAGGTTGTCTTTTCATTTTTTATTGTTTCTTTTACTGTGCAAAAGCTTTTACTTAGGTCTTGTTGATTTATTTTTGTTCTTACTGATATTATTCTGGGAGGTGGATCAAACAAAATATTGCTGTGATTTATGTCAAAGAGTGTTCTGCCTATGTTTTCCTCTGGGAGTTTTATAGTTTCTGGCCTTACATTTAAGTCCTTAATCCATTTTGAATATGACATTTGAGAAGGTTCTAATTTCATTCTATTATATATAAATGTCCAGTTTCCCAGCACCACTTTATTGAAGAGACAGTCTTCCTCCACTGTTCTTGCCTCCTTTGTCATAGACTAGTTGACCATAGGTGCATGGGTTTATTTCTGGGATTGCTGTCCTGTTCCACTGATCTATATTTCTATTTTTATGCCAGGGCCTTACTGTTTTGATGACTGTAGCTTTGTAGTACAGACTGAAGTCGGGAGTCTGATTTCTCCAGGTCAATTTTTCTTTTTTAATATTGCCTTGGATATTTGGGGTCTTTTGTGTTTCTATACAAATTTTAAAATATTTTGTTCTGTGAAGAATGTCGTTGATAACTTCATAGGGATTTCTTTTTTTTTGGCCACGCCCATAGCATGCAGAAGCTCCCAGGCCAGGGATCAAGCCTGTGCCACAGCCCAGCGACCCTAGGCTCTGCAGTGACAATGCTGGATCCTTAACATGCCACGCCACAAGGGAACTCCATATAAGCTCATTTTAAAACCAGATTTTCTTCCTAATTAGCAAATTATCCTTGAAATGCATTTCCTTTATGATTTTTGTCCTCTCCTTGGACCTCAGGTGTTTACGCTTTTGGCCTTGCATTTTGTCAGCTGCTTTTCTTATTACACTTACCTAGTTTAAAGGCAGGTGTTTGGCCTTAGCCCCACTTTTAATGCTAGTCCTCAGGATCCAGTCCTGCTTTTCTGAAAGACTCACGTTGCCTGATGCTGGATCATCCTCAGGAGTGACTGCAGAAGTGCTTTGCCAGATTTGCAGTGGTACTGAGTGGGATGGCAGGGAGCTTTGGCCTTAAATTAACCAACATTACACTTTCTTCAAAATTATTCCAAATAACAGAGTAATAGTCTTCAGAGTGTGGTCTCCGGGCCAGGAGCATAGGCTTTGTTTGGGAACTTGTTAGAGAGGCAGGTGTCAGGCCAGCCCTGGACCAACTAAATCAGAGACTGTTTCAACCAGATCTCCAGGCCACGTGAGTGCACAGTCAAGTGCACATTGCGTTTGGAAAGCTCTGGACTAAGTCATGCACATCATCTGTCATTAATTCAAAGACTAGTGACCCATTGCTTTCAGGCTCAGCTCTGGAATCTGGCACACAAGGGTGCAAAAGTGAACAGTGTAGCCTGTTGTGGATGGCCCAGCCCAGAAGTTAGTTTTATTCTGAGCACAGCTTTGTTTCCTGCCACTTGTGGAAAGGAGGTCACTGGTCACCAGACACGGGATAAGAGAATAGATAGTACTGGCCTGGGGGGGCAAAGAGCTTACTAGGGCATAATGGCTTGATTCCTCTCCTCTGTGTTTTCTGAGTGGGGGAACTCTGACCTGTGCTCACATCATGTCTTGGGTTTCACCTTACTACCCTGTCTTCTATGTGCTCATCTTCCACTCCACCTGAGCTGGGGCAGAAGCCGTGACTTCTTCCTCTTTGTATCTCTAGCACCTAGCACAGGGCTTGAAGAAAAAAAGGTGCTTCACGATGCCATTGAATGAATGAGAGAGAGTCGATTCTCCAGGAGGCAAACACACAGGATATTTAGTTGCTGTGATGCTCTCTGTAAGATGGGGAAGTGACCCGAGATATTCCTGCCCAGGTCCCAGAGGTTGGGGAATGTTTTGGAGATACGTTTTTGACTGGAGTTCCACTCTGACCTTTCTTGCCGAATGAAACTTCAGCTACACCTAGAGCGAGCTGATGAAAATCGGGAGGAAAGGGGGCGAAGGAAGAACCCAACTCACTGACTCAGTTCTAACTCTCACCACTTAATCACTTCCAGTAGCAACTGAAGTTTCAATGCAAATACCCCCAAGCAGCCGGCTTTGGTATTTCCAGGCCCCACGTGAAGGTCTTCAAATTGCTCAGACTGGAGTTTGTTCCCTCTTTAAAGAAAAACCCTTCTTTCTGGAAGTGACTTGGTACATGTACCTATAAAGGAAATTCATCCTGAGGCTGAGGCAGGCAGAAGGAATCAAGGAACTCAATTCAAGGAAGTTGCCGACGTGACTTTTATTTCCCTCTTCTGTCACTTCCCTCTTTCCCAAGGCTTCCTCACTTCTACCTGTCCTGACAGGACCTTTAGAGTCTTGGAGGAAATCAAAGTGTCTTAAAGGCTCCTGGTCTGCTGAACTGTTTTCTTTGAAAATTTTGGTTCTTGTTTGCTTAGAAATTCGAGGAAGACTTTCTCTAGACTAGAATGTTTGGGTTCTAAAGTTTTTCTTTAGGGAACTCCAGGCTTCAGCCACCCAAACCAACGGCACAAAGGAAAACGAGTAGGTGTAAAAGAAAAAGAAAAAAAAAGAGATGAAGAATTGGAAGGAAATCCAGAGGGTAAGAAACTGGGGCCAGCTACCTCCTGATGTATGCAGACAATGGAATCCACTCTGAAAGCTGAATGAAGTCTGGAGAGCTGGGAGGCTGGGCCCAAGTGGGTCAGAAAAGGCCCCTCTGCTCCGTGAGCATGGAAGGTGATGCCTCTTCACAAAAGCAAGACCCCAAGAAGGCTGCACAAGAGTGGTCCACATCCCTTTGTCCTGTTTCTCCAGCCCACCAGTACACAACTGGAGTGATTTGTACATTCGACACTATTCCAGAGGGGAAAAGAGGCACATCTGACTGAGACGTACTAAGGGCATCATTCCCAAATGGGGAGCCAATTTCCAACCTTTGTCCTTTGGGATCAGAGATGGATCTTTCTCCCTCAAGCCCTCTTATCTCTTCTCTGTGTTGGCAGAGGCACTGAACCTAACTGGCATCCACGTGTTAGATCATGTAACACCTGTGTTCAGGTGCCCCGGGATGGACAAAGAATTTCAGTGAGGGGCCTGGAGCACCGGAGCGAAGACAGGACAGTAGAGGGGCCACCACAGTGCTCAGCTCTAGATGACTGTGGCTGCTGGAGGGGGACAGAGCTGGCTTTGACCAGACAGTTCAGTTGATAGTGATACTCTTTGCATATGAAAGATCCATGAGGTGTTGGCTCCTTTTTTTGGTCTGAGAGGAAGGTGAACATCTTATTCTCTTTGACATTTTTTTGTAGGTCAGGAAAGGAATAATATAATAGTAATGTTTTCCTAGGTGTGAGCCGGAGAACATGAGGTGTATTGATACACCATTCTGTACTTTATAGAGCGCCAAAAACTTTCCTTTACTCCTCTATCTAGGCAAGAGATGTATTTTACAGATAAAAACTTTGAAAGCATCTACACCCAAACTTCACAAGTTTCCGATTTCTTGTGAAATCACTTGCTTCTCTAGAATCATTCAGTAGCATTAGATAGGGCTGATGAAAAGGCTCTTCCAGTCTTTATAATCAATTTGGTACTGCCACTAGGAACAAAACAGGCTGCTTTGCAGGTGGATGGCATTTCAAAAATGTTAGCCACCTGAAGGCAAGCGTGTATTCGCTAAGCTAACCACCTGCCTGTCCTGCAAGGTGATCCTGACCAGGACATTCTTTCTGGTCTTGTTCCTTCCCGTGTGAAATACAGGATGTTGTGCAACAGTTTGCATTTTTCTTTAGCACTCTGTGCCTGGCACTCTGCTGTGCTTGTTACGTGGATTGTCTTGTACAATTTACCAATGGCCGAGTTTTATCATCAGGGAAACAAAGGTGCAGAGGTGGGCACCTGCTAACACATTAGTGGGGGGTCCTGTTCCCCAGCCCATGTCCTCAGGAACTTCTAGTATCAAAATATGAGTACAACTAACTCCTCTTGGCTAAAGCTTCCTAAAGCAGAAGTAAGGTCCTGGCTGAATTTAAACCAGGAAGATGAAAGCAAGCGACAATGAAGAGCCTTCCAGCTGTAGGCCAACCAACTTGCTGCCACCCCAAGCCTGAAACTGGTGTTTCCTATCACCTTGCAACAGCCTCCCCTCCCACGCACTGGGCCTGGGGCTGCCTGCAAAGCCTGGCCGGGAGGCTGGTGTAGACGGTGTGAGAAGCTGTTCTCTGAAAGAGTTCCGTGGTTGGCTGTGGTAAATGCTCCCACACAATTCTCCACCTCCACCTCCACTTGGGGTTCGAATGACTCTCAGTGTAGGAGTCCCACAGCTGCCCGAAGAAGACAGTGATCAGAATTCTGTTTGTAAAAATCCATTTAATAAATATACATCTTAGAAGTACCAAAATAATTACCAACAAAATACATTATGTACAGTATTTACAGCAGGGTAACACAAACCTTGACAGGTCGTGACTTTTAACCCCACCCCACTGACAGGTTTAACAACACACCTGATTCTAACATTTCCCAGATACACCTGGGCTCCACCACTGACTCCATGGTGGTTCAACCAAGAAGCGCAATAAATAAAAGAGTCCCATCAAATTAGGGATAACCTTTCCCCCAGGCCCCACCAAGGTGCCGTTTAAAAGAGGTTCTCTCTGCATTCCGATGATCCTCCTTGGCGCCTTTCCAAAGTTCACAAGAATAACAAAATCGGGGCTAATCCACCAGAGCAAAATGTTTCAGGCCAGGCAGTGTGCGGTGTGGTTATAAGTATACCCTTTTTTCTTTTTTTTTCTTTTTTTCTTTTTTTTTAGAAAAATAAAACTCTTGATTTTGTACAAATGTACAAGTCCATGGTCTTTTAGACACTTTCCAAAGCTCATAACGTCAGGCGCTGGCCTCCAAGCACGCAGTCGTCATAGGGCAGCTAAAAGGGGAAAGAAAGGCATGTTAAACTTCCAGAACTTTGCCAAAGGTGCTGGGGTGATGGCAAGGGCTGCTACTGGAAATAACGCAAGTATTCTTGGACTCCGTTCCCTCTAACCCGAATCTGAATTAACTTCCTGGGCTGAAGTTTTCCTTTAAGGATCCTCTCCTTCAAAAAGAGCAAAAAAGCAAAAGAAAACCCCAGACCATAATCCTCCCCCTAAACCTACTCTTAGGACACTGCTTATGCTCCCTAATTTGAGATCCTCATTATGTTGAGACCCTCAGGAAAAGGAGGAGCTCTAGGGGTCCGAGAGCATTGCTTTTTGCAGACCCGTGAACAAGGTCATTGGAACTCACCTCATCCTCTGTGAACTCTGACTCCGTGTCATAGCTCTCCTCATCCTCGCTCTCTGGAAGCATCTGGAGGTTTTCTAGGGTCAGCTGGCCCAGCTGCTGCTGTATCCGAGTGCTTGGGCGGCCCCAGGTGAGCTGGTACGGGGAGTAGCCCTGGTAGGTGACTCTGTTGACATCAGCCCCACACTTCAACAAGAGCGACACCAGGTCGGGATTCTGCAGGTCCACCGCAAGATGCAGGGCGGTTCGGCCATTGCAGGGCTCCTGAAACCAAAAGGAATTTGAGATGCTTATGGCTGAGTCTGAGGTTTCTGCTAGCAGCAAGAGCATGTGATCTTATTGAGGGCTGAATGCCCTCCATCTGTAGGCTTGAAGTACCCACCTGAGCGTTGACATCAGCACCCAAAGACACCAACAGCTCCACAATGCCCAGGTAGCCATGGATCGAGGCTAAGTGCAGACATGTGTGGCCTAGAGGACCAAAAGTAACAAAATATAAGCACTTGTTGCCACCCTCACTTCTCAGAACTTTCACCTATTCTTTTAAGGGAGGAGGTCTTCTGAATTTGAAGAACCCAGACTCTGGGTTCTGAATGGACTTTAGTAAGGCATCAAATGCATACATGTTTTACTAAGGCCTTGATGCATACATGTTTTCTCAGCCTTTCACGTGTTGAGAGTTTACACCTTGCCTTAAGTCGGCCCACCTCTCCCTTGTCTGCTTCACGTGCCCTCTGATGCATAGGGCAGCCAGACTTACCATTGTAGTTGGTGGCCTGCAGAATGGAGTGGAGGTGCTGGGTCCCGCGGGGCTGAGTCAGGACTCCCACACTGGCCAGGCAGCCCTGCTCACAGGCAAGGTGTAGAGGGGTATTTCCTCGAAAGTCTCGGAGCTCAGGATCACAGCCAGCTTCCAGAAGTGCCTCAGCGATTTCTGGCTGGTTGGTGATCACCGCCAAGTGGAGTGGAGTCTACCAACAGAAGAGGGACAGAAAGGATAAGCCATGGATCAAACCCACAATCCATGTTCCCCTTGAACCCTAGAGATATCCTGGTTGTGCGTGCCGCTCCTCCCAGACAGATACAAGGGGTTAAGGAAACAGACGGGAGACCCCAGGTGGGCTTCGTAAAAGCCTCACCAAATCAATGGGATTTTTCCTTCCTCTCTAGGATGTTGGCTGATTCAGATGTAAAAGCTCAGGGCGGATCATGACTAGGGGCAGTTAATTGGGAAATCATTGGAAATAACTGTGCTAGATCCAGCTCCATCAAGGGGTCAGAGAGGCAGAACCCAAGAGGCACGGGGCGGGCAAGCAGCGCACCTGCTGCAGGTTGTTCTGGAAGTTAAGAAAAGCCAGATCTCCCTTCACTTGGCGGACCACTTCCATGGTCAGTGCCTTCTCTTCATGGATGATGGCCAAGTGCAGGAACCTGAGGGGAAGAGAGGGAAAACCCCCAGGGCTGGTGAGTGCACTGCGTGGGGCCCAGGGAGGCACAGCCCGCAGGGGATTGCGCAAGCCCGGGGTTTCTGGAGGCCGAGGCCGCGGTGTTTTCCGCGAGGTTATTATGAGCTGAGTGTTCCTGGCAGGCACCCAGGGACTTTCCGCCCCCCCCCCCTTCCCCAGGCGGCGGGCGCCGGCCAGACCGCCCCGCCCTCCCGCCGGGCCGGAACGCCCTGTACTTCCCCTCCCGCCCGCCAGCGGGGCAGAAACTCCCGCCCCCCCTTATGCAAGCGGGGACTTCGCGTCCCCGTGGCCGCCCCGCCCCCGGCCGAGGGGACCCGCAAAGGTGGGTGAGGGGTGGGAGGTGTGCACGGCTGCAAGGCAGAGCCGCGGGACCACGGCCCCAATCCCCGATCCCCGGCTCCCACGCGCAACCGTGCACCTTTGCACAGCCTCGGGGTCCGTGCACGAACCCCGATTCGCGGCCGCAGCGCGGGCCCCGCACCTCCGGCTGCAGGCCCAGCGCCCCCACCCGGCCCCGCCACCCGGGCCCGCGACACTTACGAGTCTCCGTCCTCGGTGAGCTGCTGCTTCCAGGGCTCGGCGCCGCGGGGCGCCTCCTGCGGCTCGAGGCGGATCTCGCGCAGCTCCTTCACCATCTGCTCGTACTCCTCGTCCTTCATGGAGTCCAGGCCGCTGTCGTGGCGGTCGTCCAGTAGCCGCTCCTTCTTGAGCGCGTCCCGGGGCCCCTCCATGGCCCACTCCTGGCCGGGCTCTGCGGGCTGGAACATGGCGCGATGAGGGTTTGGGCGCTGCTCCCTAGGTGCGCGGGCCACAGGCTGCGCGGCGCGCTGGCTGCTCGCGGTGGCTCGGGCGGGCGGGACGATGGCCTCGGACTGTTGTGGGCTCGGCAGCGCCGCCGCGGCGCCCTATAAACGCTGGCAGGGGATTTCTCCTGGGCGGGGTCAAGCTCGGGGAATTTCCAAGCCAGTCAGACCAGAAAAGAGAACTGGCCTCGTCCTCTGCTGGGGGAAAAAGAAGCCTAAACCCCGCGCCCGGGTTCATCAGAGAAACTCCCTGCGATGAGCCACTGGGGTCATGTACAGGGAACTTTTTAATGCACGCTGAGTGGCTGGAAAGTCCTCCCGACCCGGCCCCCTCCCCCGGTACTTCCCTGCAGCCTGCAGTCAGTAATCCTGGCCCTCTGCATGGAACCTTATTTTCCCTGGGGTTTCCCACGATCGATTTGATTTGGGGTCGTCGGCTGCTAAGATCCCAAGGATGGAGAACTGCTGGTTTGCTGACCTGCCGATGCTTTCCTTTTTTTTTTTTTTTTTTTTTTTTTTTTTTAATCTCTTGAAAATGGGAGTGGAAATGTTGGCTGGATCTAGGGATTCACTTCCCTAAACTCCTGGGGAAGGACACACTGAGGGTGGAAGGTCGCCGGCTGCCTCTGCGTTCCTACCAAAAACCAGGCTCCTGGCAGTGCAGGGACATGAACCTCCCCCCTCCCTCAAGCCCCCCTCAGGTAGAAGTCGTGAAAGCTTTAGCATTAACAGCGTAAATGCTTAGAGAACCCTCAAATCATTTCCTCGGTATGAACAGTCCTGTTGACTGGGGGAGGAGCAAGCACTCTGCCCTGGATGCTGGAAAATGCTGGATATGACTGGGCTATTTTTCAGGGAAAGCAAGGTGTTAATTTTTATAGCAAAGGTTGTAGATACTTTGCAGTGACAAAATAATTACTGAGGTCGTGTTCCTCCATTTGCACTGTGCTGCTGCAGAGAACCTACTTGTGGGGGCCGCTTTCTAGAAGCATTTGGAGAAGGTGGCTAAAGAATGGGTTGAGTAGTATTTTACCCAAGATTGGGCCTTATAGATGGCTAAGAAAGTAGTTGCCAGGCATACTGCAGGAGGCTCAGGGCAGCCCCAAGGTGGCCTTCATCCTGCCCCTGCTGGCTTCTTGGGGGACAAAGGAGGGGGCAGCAGTTGGACCTGTCCATGCCATATGGGTAGCTACTCCAGGTTCACCATGTCCAGGTCTCAGCTGCAGAAACAGAAGTATGCTCTCTGCCACATCCCCACCTCCTAGCCAATGAAAGGAATGCATTCATCTACTTCTAGAAATGGTCCAGGCCCTAATAAAGCAACTTGGATCAGACTTTTTCAGAAGGCACCCCAGGAAGCTTTTATAGTTTTGCAGAGATTTCTCGTGATTGTTGCAATCATCTTCAACTTGACTGGCCATGCACCAACCAATCCTTTTCCTCTCCTCATCTCCCCCTCCCCAATACCCCCACCTCTGATATCTGAATGTAGGGATGACAGACAGAATATGAGGGACAAAATAAAATCAAGAAAGAAATCTTTGGGGTAGTAACGATCACATAATAAAATGAAAACTGTCCAGGGAGAGACTCTGTATGTCTTTGTAGGCATTTGATAGACAAATACATCATTATTAGGCAAGGTGGCATGTGACGCTAAGTAGGAGATCTCACTTCCCAGCTCCACCCTTAATGAGCTGCACATTAGTTGAATGAATTAGCTACCTTTGCTATGGGGTACCTTCTTTTATAATAACAAGGTTGGATTTAATGATATTTAGATTTTTTTCCAGATTAAAAATGGTATTACTTGGAGTTCCTGTCGTGGCTCAGAGTAAACGAGTCTGACTAGCATCCTTGAGGAGGCAGGTTTGATCCCTGGCTTTAATCAAGGGGGCTAAGGATCTGGCGTTGCTATGAGCTGTGGTATAGGTCACAGATGCCGCTTGGATCTGGTGTTTCTGTGGCTGTGGCATAAGCTGACGGCCACACCTCCTGGGAACCTCCTTATGCTATGGGTGCAGCCCTAGAAAAAAGACCCCCCCCAAATGGTATTAATTGACCATGAATACTTGTATAACTTTGCTTAAGGGTGACCATGTCTCTTGGAAATATCATAGGATAAATTTTTAGAAAGACTCCAGTACTTTCTGCAACACATTCTGTTCTCAGAACTCATCTTGCAAGGAACAGTTCTGACTTTCCTAAAAAGAAACTGAAATGCAGAGAAATTTACGTAGGCATCCCAGAGCAGTTCATCTCATTTCTATCCCAGCATATTAATCATTTAGCCAAAGAGGTCATGGTATTAATATTTTTGAAAACACTTGGTGAAAGTGTGACTGAATACACTCTGATTTGGAAGATAATGCAAACTATTCCAATTGTTGGATAAAGTAGAATATCTGGGGATACTCCCATCTGTTAAAAAAAAATAAACTATACACACACACACCACACACATAGAAATATCAAACTCTAAGTGCCCCCACTTAAAAATACCTTAGAAGAGGATTATTAGCTGCAGGTTTAAAAATGATCATTGAACAAATAATCATGCAGAAGTCAAAAGTATCTCAGGAATGTGTCTTTGCTCCTCCTGTGACAGCTTTCTGTTGCTGCAGGCCTTGGGGAACTGGTGGTCTTTATTCCTGATTGTTTAGTGTGACACCTAGTGGTAAGAGTCAAGATTTGTCATGGTGCTTTGGAAATCTGGGGAGGTGCTGAGCCTGGATGACCGGTCCCTATGGTGGGGATTCCCAAGGAGGTACCTTTTGTTTTTCTGCAGCCTGGGAGACAGTTTTGAGTAATGTGCTCCAATAGGTTTTCTCTCTATCATATGCTCTGTATGGTTTGAATCAACAAACATGACGACTTCGGAGATGGAGAACATGCTTGGAAATCAGAAAGCACGAACAGATGGAGCAGAGGAAGACAGAAAAACTGATTTGGGGTTTAAAAAGATCTTTGTAGACTCTTGTGCACTTAAGGGTTCTCCCCACCTGGTTCTCAAACATTTGAGCAAATCTGGACCGTTTCAAAGATATTAAAGTCTGTTAATGTCATTTGGCTTTGGAGTTCCTGTCATGGCACAGTGGAAACAACCCAACTAGGAACCATGAGGTTGCGGGTCCGATCTCTGCCCTTGCTCAGTGGGTTAAGGATCTGGTGTTGCTGTGAGCTGTGGTGTAGGTTGCAGTCGCGCCTTGGATCTGGCGTGGCTGTGGCTGTGGCTGTGGCCAGCAGCTCTAGCTCCAATTGGACCCCTAGCCTGGGAACCTCCATATGCCCCGGATGCGTCCCTAAAAAAAATGTCTTTTGGCTTTATTTTCTTTTTAATGCAGAAGGTAAAGGAATGATTAAATTAACCTCAGAACCACCCAAGATGCAGCCATAGGGAAGGAGAGGATGGCCAGTGATGCTCGCCTGATTCACAGTGGCCAGGAGCACCATCAGGGCCCAGTGTGGCTGCAGGCCTTTGCTGTGCTCTTCCTGGGTGGGAGGTGCACAGTGTGGACTGAACTTTCTGCCTGACATGTCCTGTGGCCTGGCAGCGTGGAGATGTTTCTATAACTTCAGCCACGTGGTCCAACACATTTGGCTTTTTTCTCTTCTTTTTCTTTTCTTTTCTTTTCTTTTTTTTTTTTTTAGGGCCACACCTCAGCGTATGGAGATTCCCAGGCTAGGGGTCGAATCAGAGCATAGCTGCTGGTCTACGCCACAGCCACAACAACGCCACAACAATGCCAGATCCGAGCCATGTCTGCAAACTACACCACAGCTCATGGCAACGCAGATCCTTAACCCACTGAGACCAGGGATCGAACCCACAACCTCATGGTTCCTAGTCGGATTCGTTTCTGCTGGGCCACGACAGGAACTCCAGAAATTCTAAATTTATATTCTGCCTCCATCCCCAGGCTCAGTCTTCTTTCTTCCTGTGCTGATTACCAACTGCCTCATCCACCTGCCTCAGAACCTGGGGGTCCAACCTCTGGCTCTTTCCCAATAGAAAAGTAGCAGTCATGGAGTTCCGTCGTGGCTCAGTGGTTAACGAATCTGACTAGGGACCATGAGGTTGTGGGGTCGATCCTTGGCCTCGCTCAGTGAGTTAAGGATCCAGTGTCGCCATGAGCTGTGGTGTAGGTTGCAGATGTGGCTCGGAGCTCATGTTGCCCTGGCTGTGGTGTAGGCCGGTGCCTATAGCTCCGATTTGACCCCTAGCCTGGGAACCTCCGTATGCTGCGGAAACGGCCCTAGAAAAGGAAAAAAAAAAAACTACGATGACTTCAGGGTTTCTTTTGTTATAAATTCTGCAGTCTAATAGGGAACCAAGTTTTTGACTCAAATACCTTTCCTTAAGGGCCAGGACATCTTCACAGTTGAGCGATGCTGGCTGTGCGAGTCTGAGAGGGAGTAATGGCATCTATGACTGAGAGAATGTGTCTCTCACACTCAGACAATTTTTATTTGCCAAGCAGCACTTGGAGTTCAGCACAGATATCCCATTGTTAGAGAAAAACCATCAGCAAATGGATTTTGATGTGAAAAATTTCAAAATTTAAAGTGTTGCATAGAACCCCACAAAGTGTGTTCCTGCATCTTTGGGCTAAATCAAGTCTGCAGGCCCCGAGTTTACAACCTCTTTTTTGGCCAAGGTCTGATGTTTTTGTGGTGCTCTGGGGAGGTCCCCCACCTTCGGCTCCCTTGGCATTGCGGTGTCTCAGCTCCTCTGCAGCCTGAGGTTGAGGGTGGAGTGTGTCTGTCTAGGAAGTGCCATCTGTCCTGCAGGCAGGGCTGGCATCGCTAAGCCTGGAAAAGAGCATTCTCCCTCCCCCTAAAGAACTTGACCACACTGTGCTGTAAAGTAAGTGTAACAAGTTCAAAAAAGTTCTCCTTTTTTTCCTTAAAAAGACTATTTAGGCTTATAAAAAACTCATATGCTGGAGTTCCCATCGTGGCACAGTGGTTAACGAATCCGACTAGGAACCATGAAGTGGCGGGTCTGGTCCCTGGCCTTGCTCAGTGGGTTAAGGATCCGGTGTTGCCATGAGCTGTGGTGTAGGTCGCAGACGCGGCTTGGATCTGGTGTTGCTGTGGCTCTGGCGTAGGCCGGCGGCTACGGCTCCGATTAGACCCCTAGCCTGGGAACCTCCATATGCTGAGGGAAGCAGCCCTAGAAAAGGCAAAAAGACAAAACAAAACAAAACAAACCTCACATGCTTTCAATAAATATCTCTTTCAGGTGTTCCTGCTGAGCAAGTGCCTCAACCACGAGCTCAGCCTGCCTGTTGGGTGACTTGCTGCTCCCAGGGAGGGAGGCAGCCTGCACGTGGCCAGAATTCCTGGCTCGCTCTTTTCGCTGTTTGTTGGCAGTAACCGAATCATAGCTATAGGTGTGAGGGTTCATGGTCTCTTGTGTTCAGGGAGGACTAGTTGGATTTGGAAATGGGTGGAGGCTTAAGAGTACATTGCTTCCCCTGCATGCCAGTATGTTTGTTATTTTAAAAGATTTTTATGTTTATTTATTTATTTTGTCTTGTCTTTTTAGGGCTGCACCCGTGGCATATGGAGGTTCCCAGGATAGAGGTCGAATTGGAGCTACAGCTGCCAGCCTACGCCAGAGCCACAGCAACGCCAGATCCGAGCCACGTCTGTGACCTACACCACAGCTCTCAGCAACTCCAATCCTTAATCCACTGAGGGAGGCCAGGGATGGAAGCGACATCCTCGTGGATACTAGTCGGGTTTGTCGGGTTTGTTAACCACTGAGCCACAACGGGAACTCCTAAATTTATTTTTTAATTGAAGTATCGTGGGTTAACAATATTGTGTTAGTTTCAGGTGTACAGCAAAGTGGTTCAGTCATGCATTATATATATATATATATTTTTTTTCTTTTCCAGATTCTTTTCCCTTCTAGGTTATTACAAAATATTATGCTATACAGTAGGTCCTTATTGGTTATCTCTCATTTGCTGTTTTTGTCTCGGGTGTAAATTCAGTCTGAGTTCAGTCAGGGTACGAGGAGACTTAACAGCAGGGTGCTTCCACACAAAAGCCTGCGATTTGGCAGGATGTGGGACATACCTAAGAGGAGGTCCCTGCTCTTGGGCATTATTATTTTTTTTTTTTGGTCTTTTTTTTTGTCTTTTGTTGTTGTTGTTGTTGCTATTTCTTGGGCCGCTCCCGCGGCATATGGAGGTTCCCAGGCTAGGGGTTGAATCGGAGCTATAGCCACCGGCCTACGCCAGAGCCACAGAAGCGCTGGATCCGAGCCGCGTCTGCAACCTACACCACAGCTCACGGCAACGCCGGACCATCAACCCACTGAGCAAGGGCAGGGACCGAACCCGCAACCTCATGGTTCCTAGTCGGATTCGTTAACCACTGTGCCACGATGGGAACTCCTGCTCTTGGGCATTATAATCAGGTGACGGGCTCATGATCCCTCAGTGTCAGAGGCAAAAGCCATCACCAGAAACTGTATAGCGATGTGGACATTTTTTTCTCTTCTGTGGTCTGAGGTCTTGGGAATGGTTTAGGACAAAGGTAAACAGAATCATAGCTGCGTCGTAGATAATCACAGCAGAATCACAGATTCACTTCAGTTTATACCTAGAGTGAAGATTTCAGAACCTTGATCCTCACCCTTCTTTTGTAAGCACCAAGGTAATGTCTTTCCCAAACCTCCTTTTAGCCCTTCTGTTCTCTGGAGTAGAGCCCCACATTATTTGGATAAGTGTTAAAAAATGAGACATGTCCTGGAGTCTTATCTTTGAGGTTGTTAATGGAGGGTACTGAAAAAAAATTGACTCTTGAACGTTCTCAGGTTTTTTTTAACTTTTAAATTGAAGTATAGCTGATTTATACTATTGTGTTAGTTTCAGGTGTATAGCAAAGTGATTCAGAAATACGTATATTTTATTTATATATTTGAGATTATTTTCTGTTACAGATACTGCAAAATATTGAATATTGTTCCCTGTATTATACAGAAAATCCTTGTTGCTTATCTCTTTCATATGTAGTAATGTGTATCTATTAATCCCTTACTCTTAGGCTGATTTTTAAATGCTGACAGCAAATGAGAGACTGAGTAAGAAAGGTCACAGACAGAAGCCAGGGGCAGGGACAAAGGGGGAAATTGGCATGGAACATTTTTCCTTTGTTACCAGGTCTCGGCTGTCAGAGTCAAGTCCCATGACTGTGACAAAGGCCCTCTGGATAAGTCACTCAGCTTGGCTCTGAAATGCTCATTTCCTATATCCCACGGCTGTTTATATAGGCCACAGTTCGGGGATTATTTTACCAAGGACACCAATATTTTCAGAAAATGAAGTCAATTCGTGTGTCATTAAATCCTACATTCATTGACTGAAACAAGAGGCTGGGAGAATGCGGGTGGGCGTGGGTGCAGGTCTTGGTAAGTGATCTATATGGACATGATGATGGAAAGAGGGCAGGGAAGCATGGGTACAAACTGGTCACAAGGGCTCAGATCCACCTCCACCCCAGGTGGCCAGGGCATCAGCATAAGGAGGTCGAGGGAAGGATGAGGATTCACAGGAGAGAGAGGAGGCTACACTACAGGCAGGAGCAGGGAGTAAAAGGAGTTGGATAGGCAGCCACAGTGGAATTTTCCATCAGGAAAGGCAGGCTCCAGACACGAAGCGCCCAATATGGATGGTACTGTCTGCAGCGACATCTTCAGGCCATCTGTGGAATAACTTCTCCGAGGAATCATGTTCTTAAGGAGTGGATTTCAGGAAAGTTGAGGGAGGAGGTGCTCTGAGACTGGATATTAGGTGTGACTGTAGTGCATCATTTATCACAACCCCAGGGGAAAGCTGTGGGTGTTCCCTCTCTTGAAATCCCGATAGCTGTTCAGTTCATCCTACTTTGGAAATAACTCTAGCCCATCCTCTTCCATTTCCACTGCCCTCACTTTAGTGCAGGTCCTGTTTCACTATAGTAGCTTCTCAGTGTTTTACACATTTATTGAACACTTAGCAGGGCTGGCACTTGATATGCTTTATCCTATTTAGTCTTCATAATTATTCTCTTAGATGAGTATCATTATCTGTTTTGAAAGGAATTTGAGCCTCAGAAATTTTAAGTCACTCACTCAGAAGCCCAACGCCAACATTCAAGCCCATTGCCCTGTGTTGCCTCTCCCCTTGTTCTCTCCTTACTCTGATAGCAAGGCTCGATTGTTCCTATTTAAAAGTTTTCAGGAGTTCTCCTGTGGTGCAGTAGGTTAAGGATCCAGTGTTGTCATTGCAGTGGTTTGGGTTGCTGCTGTGGCGAGGGTTTGCTCCCTGGCCTGGGAACTTCTCCATGCCACAGGTGCAGCCAAAAGAATTTTTTCCCCAAAGATATTGGCACAAATTATATGTTGTATTTTCTATAGTATTAAAAATATACGAAGTTGCTATTGTGGCTCAGCAGTAATAAACCCAACTAGTCTCTATGAGGACGCAGGTTCATTCCTTGGCTTTGCTCAGTGGGTTAAGGATCCGGCATTGCCATGAGTTGTGGTTGCAGACACAGCTTAGATCTGGCATGGCTGTGGCTGTGGTGTAGCCGATAAATATATGCCATATGGTTTAAAAAACGTGTTTTAAAAATTCAAGTGGTATCAAAGGGTTACAATTACACAATTAAATCTTCTTTCACTAATACACACTTTTGTCTGTTATTTCCTGTAACAGAACTCTAGTGACCCACCGTGACCTGCAGGACAGATTCTGAATTCCTCAGATAGCATTTATAGTCCCCGAGAGTCAGAATCCACCCAGTCTGGCCCCCCTCGTCCCCATTTCTCCCCAGCTCCATCACTGCTTCAGCAGCCCTGGCCTTTGCTGGGCCATGTCCTCTGCTCTCTTTCTCTGCCTGGGTACTGACTTCTTTCCACTTCCTTGCCAGGACCTGTCCTTTCCTCTCTCCCTGTCCCTGAAATACTCTGCCTTCTTTTGAATCTTTCTAATTCATATGGCCTGGCTTGCACATTGGGCCTGAGGTCACAGGTTGCCTTAGATTGCTTAGTGATGGCCCAGTGTCCCCTTTTGACTCTAGTTAGACACAAGGATGGGGGCAGGAATGGACACTGCTGGGGGGAGAGGACAAAAATCTATTTCTTCCGAGTCTCTCTGCTCCAGTTCGGTGTTTGAGGTGGAGTATCCTCTTTGCTTCAGACCTAATGTAATTGTTCTTTGACTCTTCTTCTCTGATAATACCTCACTCTTCATCCAATCAACTCTTCTCTATCTAGACATTAGCTCAGAGCTCATCTCATTTTCCAAAGGAAGAAGGCACTGAGGAGGAAAGGCTATTAGGAGGACAGGAGGTCAAAGCAGGGCCACCATAGAACTCAACCCATCCAGGGATGGAAGCATTAATAAGAGGAGTCAAGCGATTATAAATAGACCTAGATCGTGCCCCCTTCTCTTTTTTCCTCTCTGCTGCCTGAGAGTTAACCTCTGGGCTGGGGCCCAGGGTAAGAAGGCAGACGACTCCTCCTCAGAACCTTCAGTGCAGAGATAGATGAGGTCCTGGAGGCTTGCTTATGACTTGATCCAGCTCCCCAGGACAAGGGAGCAACAGGGAAGTTGGGGCAGAAGCTCTAGTTGGAGAAACAGATAAGCATTTGCCTAGAGCATCCCCTGTGTCGAAGATCCTTCGGCGACACAGAATGAGGGGAAGGAGGCTGAATGGGAATCAGTCTGATTGATTGAGAGGTCACCCAGCAGGGCGACACCTCACTAGAATGCCCATCAATGTGCTGCAAGGCTGAAGGCCCACGCACACATGGCTGGCTGGACCCACTGGAGGAATCTTGGTCCTTCCATGGTGATGTTTCAGAAGCAGCGGCATTTCAACACAAAAATCATACCTCTAGAGCTTGACCTAGTTTAACAAAGCATACATCAACTAACATTATCAGCATTTAAAACAAAAAGCCCGGAGTTCCCGTCATAGCTCAGCGGAAATGAATCTGACCAGCATCCATGAGGAGGCAGATTCATCCCTGGCCTAGCTCAGTGGGTTAAGGATCCGGCGTTGCCGTGAGCTGTGGTGTAGGTCACAGATGTGGCTCAGATCCTGTGTTGCTGTGGCTGTGGTGTTCTGATTCGGCCCCTAGCCTGGGATCCTCCACATGCTGCGGGTGCAGGCCTCAAAAGACAAAAAATAAATAAATAAATAAAACAAGCCCATTGGCATACCAAGAATGATATATGATGCTCAGGCAACTTTTAGAACAATTCATTTTCCAGATGAGTTTTCTTTCTTTCTTTTCCTTCCTTCCTTCCCTCTTTCTTTCTTTCTCTCTCTTTCTTTTTCTTTCTTTCTTTCTTTCTTTCTTTCTTTCTCTTTCTTTCTCTCTTTCTCTCTTTCTCTCTTTCTCTCTTTCTCTCTTTCTTTCTCTTTTGGCTTTTTAGGGCTGTACCCATGGCACGTGGAATTTCCCAGGCTAGGGGGTCAAATCAGAACTGCAGCTACCGGCCAACACCACAGCCAAGGTAACTTGGAATCTGAGCCATCTCTGTGACCTACACCATGGCTTACAGCAATGCCAGATCCTTAACCCACTGAGAAAGGCCAGAGATTGAACCTGCATCCTCATGGATCCTAGTCAGGTTCGTTAACTGCTGAGCCATGAAGGGAACTCCCCTGGATAAGTTTTCTTAAAAAGGAAATCAGAGAGGAGTTTAAATTATCCAGTGCAAGCTCCAAGTCTCATAGTCTGATCACAAAGAACTTCATCCAAATAACATGACATCTAGGAGTTCCCTGGTGGCCCAGCGGGTTAAGTTTCTGTCATTGTCACTGCTGTGGTTTGGGTTGCTGCTGTGGAATGGGTTTGATCCCTGGCCTGGGGACCTCTGCATGCGTGGGTATGGCTAGAAAAAAAATAACATGACATCTGAACATATACTCAATTGTTTTACAAAAGTAGCACAGGAAGGCTATTAGATGCGTTAGAAGTCAGGGCAACTTGGCAACTTTCCGCTGTTAAAGGTTTTACCTTCTCACTTCAGGTCTTTATTCTCACTTCAAGTCTAGCAATTGTCAGGCCAATCCGGGGTGATTCATATTGGCAACAGCAGGATTGAAAATTAACATAGAGCTGTATGCGAGGGGTGCTGTCTGTAGAGGGTTGAACTGAGGCTAAAAATAGGTGGGGGTTCCTGGGGAAGGCTCCTTCGTGGCCACAGGCACCACAAGAGGAAAACTCACAGGGGAAATCTGCCCACAAGAGAGGACAAAAGCCCCCGCCTCTGTCACCCCTTTTGCCCCACAGGAAAAGCTCAAGGTGACAATGAATTTGGTGCTTTCAAAATGTCACAGCTCCCACACAGACAGGCTCGCCTTCCTCCCCACTCCAGACCTCCAATCAGAGGCTTGCTCTCTGGGTAAATTCACTTTCTTAGTTTCTGCTGCAGGATCAAGCATAGAGGTCTGTCCCTAATTGCCTGGAGCTGTGTTTAGTTAAAAGGACTAAAGGGAATGCCACATATGGTTTTACATGGCTATTACGAAAAAAGGAATCTCTAGAGAAAAAGGTATTACATATAGAGAAAAAATAAACATTAATTTTTCAAGCTTTTATTAAGCACTTACTTTGTGCCAGGCACTGCTGTGGTCTGAAGGTACAAAGAAAAGAAAATAAGCTCCTGGCTCCTAGGGGACTTATACACTGGTGGGGGAATAGGGGACTTGTACACTGGTGGGGAAATAATGAGGTAATGGAAAGATTCTAGTAAGGAATGATAAATGCTGAGACTGAAGTAAGAATAAGAGAACTCTGGAAGTTCCCTGGTGGCCCAGCAGTTAAGGATTTGGCTTTGTCACTGCAGTGGCTCCAGTTGCTTTCAGGTTCAGTCCCTGTCTTGGGAAGTTCCATATGCCTTGGCGTGTGGCAAAGAAAAAGAAAGAAAGAAGAGGACAAGGTGCTCTGGGGACATAGAACAGGGGAAGCCAAGGCTGCATGGAAGGATTGGCCAGGACAGCTTTCTTTA
Source organism: Sus scrofa (assembly GCF_054392235.1). Lineage (NCBI taxonomy): Eukaryota > Metazoa > Chordata > Mammalia > Artiodactyla > Suidae > Sus > Sus scrofa. The sequence continues at coordinate 73,075,204 of NC_139389.1, read as the reverse complement.
ACAATTTGAAATATAGCTGCAGTACAGTATTGTATAAGTGACAGGTGTGCAAAATAGTGATTCACAATGTTTAAAGGTTATGCTCCATTTATAGTTATTGTAAAACATTGCTATATGCCCTGAGTTGTACAGTCTATCCTTACCTCATTTGTTTTGTGCACAATAGTTTGGACCTCTTGGTCCCCTACCCCCATGTTGCCCTTCCCCTCGTCCCTTTCCCCCTGGTAACCACTAGTTTATTCTCTATATCAGTGAATCTGTTTCTTTGTTGTTGTTGTTATACTCACTAGTTTGTTGTATGTTTTAGATTCTGCATGTAAATGATATCATACAGTATTTGTCTTTCTCTGTCTGACTTACTTCACTTAGCATAAGAACCCTCCAAGTCCATTCATGTTGTTGCAAATGGCAAAATTTAATTCTTTTTTATGGCTGACTAGTCCATTTTATGGCATATATATGTGTATATATAATACTATTACATGTCATATTATATGTGATATGTACATATACACATACACTTATACACACATATCACGTCTTCTTTATTCATTCATCTGTTGATGGACACTTAGGTTGCTTCCATATCTTGGCTTTTGTAAATAATGCTGCTGTGAATACTGAGGTGCATGTATATTTTTTGAGTTGGTGTTTTTGTTCCTTTCAGATATATGCGCAGAAGTGGAATTGCTGGGACATATGGCAGTTCAAGTTTTAGGTTTTCTTTGGCCATGCCTGTGTCACGCAGAAGTTCCCGGGTTGGGGATCGAACCTGCACCACAGCAGTGACTCGAGTCACAGCAGTGATAATGGTAGATCCTTAACCACTAGGCCACCAGGGAACTTCCCAGTTTTTAGTTTTTTTGGAGGAAACTCCGTACTGTTTTCCACAGTGGATGCACCCATTTGCATTCCCACCAGTAGTGCACAAAGTTTCCCTTTTCTTCACATCCTCACCAAAGTTTGTTATTTATGTTCTTCTTTTTTTTTTCCTGGTTGCATCTGTGGCAGGTCAAAGTTCCCAGGCCAGGGATCTAACCTGTGGCATAGCAGCAACCAGAGCCATGCAGTGACAATGCTGGATCCTTAACATCTAGGCCACCGGGGAATTCCTATCTGTATTCTTTTTGATGATGACCATTCTGACAGATGTGAGGTGATAAAGGGCAGCTTTAAGGGACAAGTAGGAGTCAGAAAAAGGGGAGGAAGGACATACCAGGAGAAGGTGGAGTCCGTGGCAAAGCCCGAGGGTGTGGAACAAGCAGTTGCAGGTGGCTTGGTATGCGGTGGGGGGAGATGAGGGTATCAGGTGGAAGGAGATGAAGCAGGGACAGGTTGACCAAACAAACAAGTTGGACTGGTGCCTTGAGAGCCATGGTGAGCCTCTAGAATACACTGGTGAGGGATGTTACGTGGTGTGCTTCGGAAGACAGTGTGGCAAGTAGACTGGATGGCGGATTACATGCAGTGACTGGAAAGCGAGGAGGAAAGGTGGCCAAAGAGTTCCAAGAACAAGGATCTACAGATCTTTGTGACTGGAGGTGAGGGAGGGAAGGGGGAAAGGTAGGAGCTATCGGTTTTGAGGGCCCAAAACCGATAGCTCTGTTCTAGACCCTCTTCTGGGCATGGGAGATACAGTCCCAAACTCTGCCCTCACAGAGCTTACATTGTGCAGGAGACCCAAACACACTGAATAAATAAGTCAAATGTAGAAGACAATAGTCAGAGAGTTTCTGTTGTGGGTCAGCAGAAACAAACCTGACTGGTATCCATGAGGATGCGGGTTCGATCCCTGACCTCAGTGGATTAAGGAATCCGAGTTGCCGTGAGCTGTGGTATAGGTCACAGATGTAGCTGGGATCTGACATTGCTGTGGCTGTGGCCGTGGGGTGAGCTGGCAGCTGCAGCTCTGATTTGACCCCCTAGCCTGAGAATTGCATATGCCATGGGTGTGGCCCTAAAAAAAAAAAAGAAAAAAAAGAATACATTAGTGAGAGTACTTAGGGGAAAAATAAATCAGAGAAAGCAGTAGAAATGTCAAGACAGGAGGACACACTGACATTTTAAGTAGGGTGGCTGGGAAGGTGAGAGGGCAACACTGAAGAAAAGACCTAAAGGAAGGGAGAGCTGAGGGCGTGGACAATGTTCAGTAGGTGCAAAGGTCCTGAGGTGGGTGCACTCTTGGAGGAGCAGCAGGGAGTCAGGGTGGGTGAAGTGGGGTGAGTCAGGGGAAGAGTAATAGGAAATGAAGTCAGAGATCCCAGAAAGCCAGGTCAATGCTGGGCTCTTAGGAGTGGGTTTGGAACATTTAGGAAGTTCCTCCCCAAAACGTCACTCTGCTTCTCTGGTACTAAACTGTACTATCTGCTTGTGAGGGAATATTAGGTCCCAAATACTCTCCCGATACTGAAAGCTGCTAGAAATTGTCTCCACCAAGTGGCTAAGGAGTTTGCTCAGCTGCCTGTTTCCCCCTACCCCCAAACTGAATACAGACCAGGCTGGAGAGACAGACCTCGGAGGAAATGTGTTTTTCTCTGACCACCTTTTCTGTGTGTAAGTGCATATCTCGCCCTCCCCTTCCTCATCTATGCCCTGCCCCCACCCAACCTTTTCACTCAGTGCTGAAAGAATTGCCCTGGCAACATCTGCCACATTTTTTCTGTATTACAAATAACATTGTCTGTGCTTCTGGGAAAAAAGGACCCCACCCATATGAGTCGTGGGCAGTGGCTCAGACTTTCAGTTTGTCAGCCTACATTCTTTTTATGGTTGAGAGTTTTGGGTCCTGGCCCACCCCACAGCCACCTGTACTGGGGGCGGGGAAGACTCACTAACACGTTAAAGGACAGATGAGAATGTTTGTTGCTCTGGAAGGTGACAGAATTTATATTCAAACACATAGCAGGCAAACTACTAGGCTTGACGGATCATGATCCTAATAAAAAATTTTGCATTTTCTTCTGTTCTCACCTACACAGTTGGACCTGGAATAGAATTGAATCTGGGGCAGAGCAAAGTGTTTGAGTGTTGTCTGTGGGGCTAGGTCCTGCCCCAAAACATAGGGCTAAAAAGATGCAGTCCTGGGCTTTAGGAGATTATATCCTAGGTCTCTGAGAATGGAGGGAGATTTATGAGAATTAATGTTTTCCCATTGGTACATGAGAAATTAGCTCTAGCAGAACAAAGTGAATTCTAAGCTTCCCTCACAATTTGGTTTTGAGTCTTCAGAGACCACATTGGTTTCCTTGAGTACAATACAGTTTTGAAGTCGCATTGGCGAATTGTCAAGGTATCTGTGGGGGAAAAATTATAAAGCATGGGATTTAAAAACAAGTTTTAGAAGTTTCCTGGTGGTCTAGAGGTCAGAACTCTGTGCTTTTACTGCTGCGGCCCGGGTTCAATCCCTGGTCTGCCACTGCACATGGGGGGCGGTGGGGGGAGGCAAATTTTTTTTTTTAAAGTTTGCCCTGCTGAGTTTTTTTTCTTTCCATGGATTCTAGGCGCTTAGTGGCCCACACAGGGTAGAGGGTGAGTTTCTGGAGGTGAGTTCCCCATCTCTCTAGAGCAGGCCCTCTGTCCCACCCAGAAAAATATACCACTCATGGGCCACTCCAGGAGCCTAGGCAATTGGTCCTGCTGGGGGCTCTTTGGGGTAGGGACTTTTTTTTTTTTTTTTTTTTGAGCCTTAGAATCTTAAATCGTGGGGACCTAAGTGATCTTTAAAGGTCATTCAGCACAACTACTCTTTACATTTAAAGCCTGTTTCAATATTCTCACCAAGTCATCGAGCAACTTTGGTAAAATACCTCTAGTGTTTGGACTTAGGAATGATGCTAGGTGAGAGGGGAGACCCCCAGTTCCACTTACTAGAAAGGCCTTTGTGCTGGAGGTGAGTTTTGATGTGGTTAATCTGCTCGGTTCAAATGTAGTTCAGCTCAATTGAAAGTGAGGAAAAGGAAACTTGGCTAATGCCTCTTTTCTTTTGCCAAACGAAACAGTGTTGTGGATGGAGACTCAAGGGTATCTTTTTGGAAAACAGCTAAATGGCAAACACCCTACACTCGTGTTTCCCTTCTAATTAAAAAACAATCCCAAATGCCAGACCACAAAACAGCAAAATGCTTCACAGTGCCCCCACCCCAATAAGCCGTTGTGCCTTGTTTCCACCAACAAAAACAAATTTTATGGCCCAGTCTTTACATGAATCACTCCGTGGAAATGGTAGCAAATGCAATCACCCCAGACAGCTGCAATTATCTAAATGTCTCCCTATTAGCCATTTGAATGGTTGAAGCCTTATAATCAAATCAGTGAATGCTAATTGAAATCTAATAGAGCCAACATCCATGTGATTAGGTATCAGAATTTGATTCCAATATTGTTAAATTACAGACAAGGCCTATCAAGCCACATAAAAATAAATTTTAGAACCTCAATGGCAAAAGGAGATGGATTCTTTCAATAAACAGGGATCAAACTGGAATTGGTTTGCACTGTGTCACCGCCACCTACCGGGACTTTGTGGAACTGCAGAGACAATTTTCCCTTGAAAGTGGGGCCCAGCTCTGTTTTCCTCATCAAAGAGCTAGGTTTCCTGACAATCAGGCAAGAGAAACTGCCCACGTTTTGTAATTCTGTGGCTAAATGTGATAAGCGACCGTGGAGAATATTAATAATGATTATCTCTGGAAGAAGTAGCCAAGAAGATCACAGCTGGGAGGGTGTATGTTGGCGAGAACTAGAAGTTGGCTGGCCCAGGTAGGATCTGAAAAGGGTGTGCTGCCAATGAATGGCTGGAGACATGAGCCTTAACACTCCCCATGTCCCAGCTGACTCCATCCCCCCACCCCCACCCCCAGTATCTGCTACTAGAAGATCCACTTACTGTTTGTATTACTTCTGGAATAAATTACATGTACTGAATCTCTACTGTGTTACGAACACAGTCTCAAAAATCCTGTTGAGTAATGGTAATATAAAATGTGGTCCCTTCCTCAGGGAGTTTATGAGTTCTCTGAAGAGGTTAAAGAAAAATACATGATGTCTTACAATAGTAATTAAGAACTGATTTTTGTCAAAAGAATGCTTGGGACATAAATTTTTTTTATTGAAGTATAGTTAATTTACAATGTTGTGTTTCAGGTGTATGGCGAAATGATTCATTTGTATATATGCATATATATAATATATCAATATATATACATATATGCTTTCCATTATAGGTTATTGTACGATACTGAGTATAGTGTCCTGTGCTCTTCAGTAGGTCCTTGCTGTTTGCCAATTTTGTATAGTAGTGTGTATACATTAATCCCAGACTCCTCATTTTCTCTCCCCTCCACCCTGGTTCCTCTTTGGTAACCATAAGGTGGATAGAAAAGTTTTGAAGCTTTGCACATATGAGATGCCTTTATTCTATGTTCATGCTGGAGACAATACACCTGGATAAAGTATACATTTCTCTCACTCGGTGAGTGCATAGGGAAACTTGACTGTAAAATATATGTCCCAGGAATTTGAAAGGTAGTGGAGGGATGGTAACTTATTTACTGATTACATAGAAACTTAAGGTCTCTATATGTGCATGCTGAATTTGGCCTGAATTAGCCCTGACTTTTTTCAAACTTTTAAAATTGTAAAATGCACATAAGGTAAAAAAATGACTGTCTTAACCACGTGTAAGTAACAACTTGGTATGAATTATATTCATATTGTTGAGCAATCATCCATCCCCAGAACTCTTTTCTTCTTGCAAAACTGAAACTCCACACCCATTAAACAATGAATCCTTATTTTCCCCTCCCCCAGCCCCTGGCAACCACCATTCTACTTTCTGTCTCTATGATTAGAGACAGAAAGTAGAATGGTGCCTCCTACAGATAGAATCACACAGTATTAGGCTTTTTGTGATGGACCTACTTCCCTTAGCATAATGTACTCAAGGTTCATCCATGTTGTAGCATGTATCAGCATTTCCTTCCTTTTTAAGGCCGAAAAATGTTCTCCTGTATGCATAGACCACATTTTTGCTTATTTATTCATCTGTTCATGGACCTTTGGCTTGTTTCCATAATTGAGCTATTGCGAATAATACTGCTGTGAATGTGAATGTACAGCTATATCTTTGCTTGTTTGTTTGTTTGTTTTGCTTTCTAGGGCTGCACCTGTGGCATATGGGAGTTCCCAGGCTAGGGGTCTAATCGAGATTTGACCCGATCTGACCCGTAGCCTGGGAACTCCCATATGCCACAGATTTGGCCCTTAAAAGGGGGGGGGGGAAGGGTCTTTTGTGGGGGGTGGGGGAAGTACCAAATTGCTTTATTTGTATGAATGGTACAAAAGAACTTGAGTTGGAGTTTCCGTGGTGGCACAGCAGAACGTAATCCAACTAGGAACCATGAGGTTGTGCGTTCTATTCCTGGCCTCGCTCAGTGGGTTAAGGATCTGGCATTGCTGTGGCTGTGGTATAGGCTGGCAGCTACAGCTCCTAATAGACCCCTAGCCTGGGAACCTCCATATGCCTTGGGTGTGGCCTGAAAAGGACAAAACAACAACAAGAACTTCAGTTGATGTTACAACTTCTAGAAAATGTAAAGATAACCCCAACATGCAGGCACTGTCTTGGTGACCAGCGATGTCACCTAAAGGATCTGGTTAGCCAGTCTCAGCCTTAGCTCTCATTATCACCGTCTCCCTGGGTGTGCTTGTCAAAGAGATACTCTTCCATGCCAGATTCAGAGCCCCATCTTGTGCAAATCAGTTCTGTGGTCCCCACTTCCTTGCATTTCCCCTGCTCATTCAGGTCATGAGTCTCAGTGAAGTCCACACTGGAGGTTGTTTTTGTCAGTGGCCACTATGTGCAGCTCCAGGAGTGACTGATTCACACTTTCCAAGTGTAAGACACACACTCTTGCATCAGCCCTCTGTCCACGTCCTCATGATCTGGTTTCTTGATATCGTAGAGGAAGACTTGGTTACCTCGTTGGTTCTGCAGCGTCATCAGTTTCTCAGGGTGCTCCCTTTCCTCTTGAGATTGGCGAAGAAACTATTTGGCAAAATTCTTCAAAGCTACCTCATTGTAGTCACAATAGGAGGAAATGGATAAGTAGAGGTAGGAGGTGTAAGGCTCCAGGTTGATCTGGCAACTGATGGTGGCCACTGAATCCCAGTGATAGTTCTGGCCCATCAGTGAGGAACCTTGGTGGTCAGGGCAGGCAACTGGGCAGTGGGGGCCTGGGGGCAGTCTGAGAGCACTGTGAGGAGGGGGTGGAGGGCTGGCTCTGGGCACCAGCAGGCATGGGCGAAGCAGGAAGCCATGGTTGAAAGTGTCCTTTGATGCACACAAGTTTTTAATTTTCACAAAGTCCAACTTGTCTATGTTTTCTTTTGTTGCTTGTGTCTTCAGGGTCCTAGCCAAGAATTCATTGCCAAATCCAATGTTGTAAAGCTTTTGCTGTGTTCTTCTAAGAGTGTAATGATTAGGTCTTATGTTTAGTTCTGTGATCTATTTAGAGTTAATTTATATATATGGTCTTTAGGGAAGAGTCCATCCACCTTCATTTTTTTAACATGTTGCTATCTGATTTGCCCAGCACCATTTGTTGAAAAGAATGTTCTTTCCTGGTTGAATGGTCTTGGCATCCTTGTTGCAAGTTAACTGACTATTTATGCAAGGGTTTATTTCTAGCTATCTATTCTATTCTGTTCATCTGTATGTCTGTCTTATGCCAGTACCACACTGTTTGATAACTATTGCTTTGTGGTAAGTTCTGTAATGAGGAAGTATTCCTGAAGGGGAAGGCTCTTGTTTCACAGAAGGAATTCACAGAAGGAATTCAGAAGTGAGATGGAAGTTGAGAAAGTAAAGTAAGGCCACATTTAAGTGAGAGATACACCTCTTAAGGAGAGGTGGGCAGAGAGGCAAGCAGTTGCCCTGTGTTTCTTTGTGTTATAAGAGCCATATAATTGCATTGGCAGAGTAGTCACTAGGAAGGAAGGGTTTGGGGGGGTCCTATTCCCTGACTTTCATTCCAGCTACACCTTCCTGAAGGTTCAAGAAGGGATTTTTGTCCTTATTTAGCTTTGCTTGGAAGTGTCATGATGTCAGTGCATGATGGGTGGTACTTATCTGCAAGGCTAATTTTATTGTAAGGAGAGCATAATGAACAACAGGTTACATTTTTATTTTTTATTTTTTTGCTTTTTCGGGCCGAACCCCTGGCATATGGAGGTTCCCAGGCTAGGGGTCTAATCGGAGCTACAACTGCTGGCCTACACCACAGCAACAGCAATGCAGGATCCAAGCTGTATCTGCGACCTACACCACAGCTCACAGCAACACCAGATCCTTAACCCACTGAGCAAGGCCAGGGATCAAACCCAAGTCTTCATGGTTGCTAGTCAGGTTCATTAACCATTGAGCCATGATGGGAACTCCCTTATAATCTTTTTTATTTACATAGACTCACAGTACTGTCCCCACTTTCATTTATTTTAGTAATTTGTGTCGTCTCTCCTTTTTCCCAGTCATTCTAGCTAAAGGTTTAGAAATTTTGTTGATGTTTTGAACAAAAAGAAGTGATTTTTGGTTTCATTGATTTTCCACTATTTTTCCTATTCTTTATTAAATTTATCTCTGCTCTAATCTTTATTATTTCCTTCCTTCTGCTAGCTTTGGGTTTATTTGTTTTTTCTTTTTCTAGTTTCATAAGTTGTAAAGTTAGATGATGATGATGGTGATTTTGGCCACACCTTTGACACGTGAAAGCTGCCATAGTAACTTGAGCCACAGCAGTGATGACGCCGGATACTTAATCTGTTGAGCCATCAGGAACTCCTAAAGTTGGATTCTTGATTTGGGATCTTTCTTCTTTTTTAATGTGGGTGCTAATAATTATAAATGTCACCCTTTCACTTTGGCTATCTTCCATAAGTTTTGGTATGTTGTGTTTTCATTTTCATTAGCTTCTAAGCATTATTTAATGGCCTTGTGATTTCTTCTTTGATTCATTGGTTATTTAAGAGTGTGTTAATTTCTACACATTTAATTTCTACTAATTTCCAGTTTTCCTTCCGTTCTTGATTTCCAACTTTATCTTGTTATGGTCTTCTTTCAGTTCTTTGAACATCTTTAAGACAGTTTTTAAACAATGCTTTATTAATAGGTCTGCCATCTGGGACAGTTTTGTTGGGTTTTTTTTTGTTTGTTTGTTTGAATGGGCCAACATTCCTGTTTCTTTGCATACTTTGGCTTGTTTTTTATTTTTGAAAACACGAACATTTGAATCTAATGATATGGTGACTCTGGAAATCAGATTCTCTCCCTTCCCTAGGGTTTTCTGACTTTTGGTTTTGTTTTGTTCTGTTCTATTATTTTATTTTATTTTAATTGCTGTAGGCATCTCTGGCAAGGATCAGACTGAGGTGTATATAGACTTACTCTTCTAGGGTCTCTTTTGAGCCTGTGCCTTTTCCTGGGCGTGTGTGGTGACTTTCTAATTTCTCCTGTATATACCGTTGCTTTTTTTTTTTTTTTGGTCTTTTTGCCATTTCTTGGGCCGCTCCCGCGGCATATGGAGGTTCCCAGGCTAGGGGTCGAATCGGAGCTGTACCCATTGGCCTACGCCGGAGCCACAGCAATGCCAGATCCGAGCCGCGTCTGCAACCTATACCACAGCTCATGGCAACACCGGATCCTTAACCCACTGAGCAAGGGCAGGGCTTGAACCTGCAACCTCATGGTTCCTAGTCGGATTCGTTAACCACTGCGCCACGACGGGAACTCCTATACCGTTGCTTTTGAATGTCCTAGTATTTTATGTCTGGTTCCCAAAATAGGGAAAAGAGGAAAATAAAGTGTGTGGAAGGGGAGGGGGTCATTCCTTTAAATCTCATGGAAGTTTCTTAAGTCAGATGGGGAGAAGCTTTTAATAATGCAGGGCGTGCAGTGCAACAATGGCTGCCCATCTTTGTGCCTGCACTTCTATAATTAGCGACAGCAATTAGTGATTAGGGCATAGATCCCTCGTATTTGCAGGACAAGATCCCTATTGTACACCGTACTTCCCACTGTGTGCAAGCTTATCCAGGAATGCAAGCACAAGTACCTGCCATGGGGCTGGTGGATGGGGAATAGTTAGACTGTGCTATGCTGAGAGTTGAAATGGACCAAAATAGCTTCCTGGAAGTTGCAAATCTTCAAGAGACTCCAGAGATACAAAAGAGTTGTATCAGACAGATTTTGCCAGTGCAGTTGTCCTGGTGGAGAGACAAGTTCCTGGTGCTTATCTACCGTCTTCCCAGAATCCTCTCTTCAGCTTTGATTTTTTAAAAATGGTAATGTTCTATCCCATAGGACATATTCTAAAACCGCACCAAAATTTTAAGAGCAAAGCAGTAATATAAACATATAAGTGAAAAAGTTTGGAATTGGTAGGAAAGGAAAAGAAAGGTCATATGAAGTGATAATGAAAGAGGATTTCAGTGCCAGCATGATGGCTTGTGGTAGGAGGAACAACACCCTCCTGTCCCCCAGGGTGTCCATGTCCTAGTTCCCAGATCCTGTAAAAATCTGAGACTACCTGATAAAGGGGAATTAAGTTTGCAGATGGAATTAAAGTTGCCAATCAGATGGTCTTGAGACAGGGAGAGCACCTGAGTTATCCAGGTGGATATAACATAATCACAGGTTTCCTTATCAATGGAAGAGGGAGGCAGAAGAGAGAGAACCTAGAGAAAGGCAGTGTGAAGGGACTCAGGCTGATGTTGCTGGCTTTGCAGGTAGAGGGATGGAGCCATAAGCCAAGGAATAAAGGTGCCTGTAGAAGCTGGAAAGAGGTGAGGAAAGGGGTTCTCCTCTGGAGCCTCCACAAGGAACACAGACCTGCCGACACTTGATTTTAGCCCAGTGAGACTCATTTTGGACTGCTGACTCCCAGCACGGTTCGATAATACACTTGGATTTTTGAAGCCACTACATTGGTGGTAATTTGTCCTGGTAGCAATAGGAAAACTAAAAATGGATGGACAGGAAGGGAAGCTGAAGATGAGCCAGGTAAAGATTCAGGCACTCTTATGCAGGGGCAAAAGCAGTAGACACGAATTAGAAGACCACTTGAGGTTCCCAGGTTCTGCCAGTTACCACCCGTGTGACCCAGATCAGGTGACTTAGCCTTTCTGTGTCACTGTGTCTTAATCTATAAAAAGCAATAGGAACAACACTTCCTTACACGGCTGTTGGAGGGTAACATGAGGTAATCTATGTAAGCCCTTAGCACAGTGCCTTTGGGAAATCCCAGGGTGAGCCCTGCTTCTGTTATTATTACCACTGCCCCAGCTATTATTTTTCCTCCCAGTGATTTGGTGTTTCTTTTAAAAATTATCTGTATGACATATGCGTATTTAGCCAAAATTCACTTTCTGTGTGTAATAATAGATTAAAAGTACATTAGAATTTTGTATTCAGCAAGGTGTTATTTAGGAGAACATCCAGTTAAACCTACCCTCCTCTAATCCCATTTCAGGTGAGGTGACTCTGGCACAGCAGATGGCAGGTCTTGTCCTCCAGAGGGTCAGACCAGACCACTTCAGTGGAAGCAGTTATTCTCGAAACCCCGATTGGCAACTCCAGCTCCAGGTTAGTGAAATTACATTGGCTGCTTATGAATCACGCTTATCAGGTACCAATTTAAAGTGTGGCTCTTTTATTATGTTTTTTTGGAGTGATTCAGAATATTGTAGATCTATAGGATATTAAATATGGCTCTAATCTTGGCAATGGAGGATTTTCCCAATATAATTTTTTAACTTGGAAGTCAGTCATTTTGTATTGCATATACAATTCATACATTTCTACATAATCTAGGCTTTTAACGTGAAATAATTTTGTGCTCAGAAAAGTTGCAAAAATACTCGAGAGAGTTCTCTTGTATCCTTCACTCAGCTTCCTCCAATGATAACATTGTCAAAACCAGCAAATTGATGCTGGTACAATGCTGGCAGTAGGAAACTAGCAAGTTTTCTCAGATCTCACAGTTCTTACAAGTACTGGTGTTTTTGTTTTTTGTTTTTTTTCTCTATGGTACTATGAAATTTTATCAAATGTATAGATTTGTCTAACCTCTGCCACAATCAGGTTACAGAACTGTTCCGTTCTCACAGAGAAACACCCTTGTATCACCCCTTATAATCGCACCTTCCTCTTAATACCAACCCCTGATCTGTTCTCCATCACTGCCATTTTGAGAATGTGATATAAATGGAATTATACATTATGTAAACTTTTGAGATTGGCATTTTTCATTTGGTATAAAGCTCCTGAGACCTATTCAGGGTGTTGTGTTTGTTAATAGTCTGCTTCTTTTTTTTATTAATGAGTAATATTCTATTATATGAGCGTTCCACAGTTTATCTCTCTACTCAATGAAGGATACTTGGGTTTCAGGTCTTTGGCTCCTACAAATAAACCTGCTATCGGCATATCTGGGAGATACTGGGGCCATAAAATAAAGTGAATATTGCAATAAAGCAAGTCATATGCATTTTTTGCTTTTCCAGTGTATCTAAAAGTTATGTTTACACTATACTGTAATCTATTAAGTGTGCAATGTCTAAAATAATAATAAATATAACTTAATTAAAAATACTTTTAATCTTATTAAAAAATGCTCTTTAGCTAAAAGATGCTAACTGCCATCTGAGCCTTCAGTGAGTCATAGTAGTAGCATCAGTGACCCCTGGTCACAGATCATCATAACAAATATAATAATAATGGAAAAGTTTGAAATACTGTGAGATTCACCAAAAGGTGACACAGAGGCACAAGGGAGCAAATGCTCCAGTGGGAAAATGGCACTGACTGACACGCTTGCTTGAAGCAGGATTACCACAAACCTTCAATTTCTAAAAAACACAATTGTCTGTGAAGTAAAATAAAGTGAAGCAATAAAATGAGGTATACCTGTATAGAAACATAGCTTTATGTCTCTAAGGTAAATGCTGAGTTTTATAAGGTTTTGAGGGTTAAGATCATTAATGTTAAGATACTTTGTAAATACATGGCAGTGCTCAATTTAAACTGAAGGTGTATTCCTCTGCATTGTATTAACGATGATAAACAGGGACCAAAGGCTGAAGAAACATAGGAAAAGTAGTGGTAAGCCTTGGTGGCAGTCGGGTTGGAAAGAGCAGACTCAGTTTTGGGCTTTTTCTTTTGGAGAAAATGAAATGACGTTTATTAGGTGGCAGAGGGTGTGAGATTCTGGGGCCGCCTTTCATACAGTGGAAGGGTGGGATTGAAAGTTTGAAATGTCTTGGGGCATTGGCAGTGCATCAACCTCTGGGGGATATTGACAGTTCGTGGAGAGAATATTAACGGAAAGAAAGATGAACAGAGAAAGAAAAGCAGATTCGTTCATTCATACATCTAACAAATATTTCCTGGATCCCTACTGTTTGTCATCCATGAGTCAAGCCCCTAGATAGACCAGTGATGTTCACTACCAGACAGGGTGTCTGCATTATGAAGCTTATATGCTTGAGGGAGTGCAACACAATTGACAGCTTAATACATAAGATAATGGCAGGAAGGGATAGATGCTGTGAACGAACATAAGAGAACTGAAAAGAGAATTCCAGGGAAAGGAATTGGAGAGAGATTGGAGGTGCTATTTGAGAACACATTTTCTACTCATCACTATAATTTGAGACTTGTTCATATTGATAGGTGGTGTTAATTCATGTAACTGCATTGCTTGAAGAGTCTACATTTATTCATCCACTTCCTTATTGGTGGCTTCTAGTCTTTCAGGAAGCCTTCTTCAAGGAGATGATTGCTTTTGAAGTCTCTGGGGAGCTGAGGTCATAGGAAGATGAAAATTGAGCCAAGACTTGGTCCAGAGGAAGTTGTAGGGGACAAAGATTTTTCCCTCCATCCTCTTAGGGTTTTTTGGCCGGGCCTGAGTATATTCTGTTATCACCATGGGAGAGATTCACAAGAAGAAAGCATGCAAATATGTATTAAGTTTAGGTGACACAGGAGCCCTCCTAAGGAGTGAAGACCCAGAGAAATGACTCTGCCTACTTGCATTTATATTAGCTTGAACACAGAGAGGCGAATATGGAAAAGTGACTGAGCTACATGAGGGGGCCACAGGAAGAGAAGCATGATTTTAACAAGGTGTATGTGTATAGAATTTTCTTGGTCTCAGCTTCTCATCCTTGATGATACTAATATTATTTTCCTTCTGGCATAGAGGGACATCTTTCACACAGGAGGGATTTCATCTCCTGCTTTTAAGGAAAAGAAGAAAGGTTATAGTTTTTTTTTCTTATTTTCTTTTTTTCAAGAGCCTTTGATTCAAAATAGGATGTTAAAGCAATGTATTTTGGGGTAACAAGCTATGAGTTCATTTACAAAGGAGGAAGACAACGTTTCCCCCCTTATTCTGAGCCTAAACCTATGGTTTCATATCAGGGCATGTTGTGTTTCTCTTACTTTATGTGTTTGCTACTCCCAGAGAAACAGCTTGGATATGTACTATGGAAATACAGTTTGGTGTTGTTATCAATGATTTTGTGACTCCTACTGTGCCTCTCACACACGATAATATGATAAAAATGTATCCATTCTCTAAAGAGAGGGATTGTCCTTCTAACAAGGACGGGTATGATTCATTTTCTTTTCTTCCCTCCCTCCTCTCTTCCTCTCCTTCTCCCTCCCTTCCTCTCCCCTCCGGTTCCTCCCACCCTCTCTCCCTTTCTTCCTTCCTTCCTCCCTTCCGTTGTCTCTTCTTCCCATACAGGCAGGTATTGATGTCTAAGTTTGTTTGAAAGACTGTAAAAAAAAAAAAAAGAAACAAAAGACAGTGCCATAGATCATTTTTAGTCCTGCATCATTTTGCCCTGCGGACAGCGCTGCTCCCACTGCAGCATCCTTTGCAGCAGCTGTCCTCTAGACAGGATGGATGATCTCACTCTTTGACTGCCCTCTCCTCTCTTTTCTAGGGTGAGTACTAGGGAGTTAGAAAGGAGGGAGCTCGAGGTCAGTTTTAAAGAAACAAACTATTCCAGATACAACTGAAGCTCCTTTTGACCCCTTCTCAATCTCAGTTCCCTCCTCCCTCACCAATATGTATCCTTCCTATCTGTGTTTTGGTACTTTGGTACATACAAATGTGTCCATAAACTGTAGAGATTGTTGCTGTTTAAGATTTACATAAATGCATATTGAATGTGTTCTTTTGCAACTTGCTTTTCTACTCATCATTATAATTTGAGATTTGTTCATATTGATAGGTGTTGTTAATTCATGTAACTGCATTGCTTGAAGAGTCTACATTTATTCATCCACTTCCTTATTGGTGGCTTCTAGTCTTTCACAATTGCGGAGGATACTGTGGGGTACATTTTTTGTACATGCACTCTTAGGTGCATGTATGATGGTTTCTTTAGGGCAATGATTCTCCTCCAAATGTAGTGTCTGAATCAGCAGCTGTTGCATCAGGATCACCAATTCTAGGGTATTCACCCAGACTTTCTAAACCAGAGCCTGGGATGGGGCCCAGTAGATTGCACTTTAGTAGGATTTCCAGTGATTCTGATGGAAGCTAGAGTTTGAGAATTACTGCTCTAGGTATACATTTTTATGGTGGAATTGCCAGGTTATAGGATATGTATATTTCCAAATGTATGATATTTAGACAATATCATACATTTGGAAATACTTGTGCTAATTTATATTCCTAAATATCATTTCACAGACTGTAAATTTTCTTAACTTGTTTTAAATGATAACTGTTGTCATGCAAAAGCTTTATATTCTAAAGTAGTTGAATTTATTAAAAATCTTTTTTATATTTTATTTTATTTTTTAAATTACTTAATGAATTTTATTACATTTATAGGTGTACAGCAATCATCACAACCAAATTTTACAGCATTTCCATCCCAAACCCTCAGTGCATCCCCCCACCCCCAACCTGTCTTATTTGGAAACCATAAGTTTTCCAAAGTCTGTGAATCCATATCTGTTCTGCAAAGAAGTTTATTGTGTCCTTTTTTAAGATTCCACATGTAAATGATAGCATATGATGTTGGTGTCTCACTGTCTGACTAACTTCACTTAGCATGATAATTTCTAGGGCCATCCATGTTGCTGCAAAGGCCATTATTTCTTTCCTTTTAATGGCTGAGTGATATTCCATTGTGTATATGTACCACATCTTTATCTACTCCTCTGCCGATGGACATTTAGGTTGTTTCCATGTCTTGGCTATTGTAAATAGTGCTGCAATGAACATTGGAGTACATGTATCTTTTCAAGTCATGGTTTTCTCGGGATATGTGCCCAGCAGTGGGATTGCTGGATCAAATGGTAATTCTATTTTTAGTTTTCTGAGGAATCTCTATACTGTTTTCCACAGTGGTTGCACCAATTTACATTCCCACCAACAGTGTAATAGGGTTCATTTTTCTCCACACCCTCTCCAGTACTTATTGTTTGTAGACTTTTTGATGATGGCCATTCTGGTGGTGCCTCATAGTGGTTTTGATTTGCATTTCTCTAATAATCAGTGATGTTGAACATCCTTTCAGGTATTTTTTGGCCATCTGTATGTCTTCTCTGGAGAATTGCCTGTTTAGATCTTCTGCCCGTTTTTTGATGGGATTGTTTTTTTGGTATTGAGCGGTAGGGGACGTTTATAAATTTTGGAGATTAATCCCTTATCAGTCAATTCATTTGCAAAGAGTTTCTCCCATTCTGTGGGTTGTCTTTTCATTTTGTTTAGGGTTTCCTTTGCTGTGCAGAAACTTTTAAGTTTAATTAAATCCCATTTGTTTATTTTTGTTTTTATTGTCATTACTCTATGAGGTAAATCTGAGAAGATGTTGCTATGGTTTATGTCAGAGAGTATTTGGCCTATGTTTTCCTCTAAGAGTTTTATAGTGTCTGGTCTTATATCTAGGTCTTTAATCCATTTTGAGTTTACTTTTGTGTATGGTGTTAGGGAGTGTTCTAATTTCATTCTTTAGCATGTGGCTGTCCAGTTTTCCACTTATTGAATAGGCTGTCTTTCTCCATTGTATATTCTTGCCTCCTTTGTCATAGATGAATTGGCTGTAGGTGCGTGGGTTTAATTCTGGGCTTTCTATCCTGTTCCACTGATCTATATGTCTGTCTTTATGCCAGTACTATATGGTTTTGATGACTGTTGCTTTGTAGTAGAGGCTGAAGTCAGGGAACCTAATTCCTCCAGCTCCATGTTTCTTTTTCAGGATGTCTTTGGCTATTCTGGGTCTGTTGTGCTTCCAAACAAACTTTCAACTATTATGTTCGAGTTGTGTGAAACATGTCCTTGGTAATTTGATAGGGATTGCATTGAATCTGTAGATTGCCTTGGGTAGAATGGTCATTTGATAATATTGACTCTTCCAATCCAAGAGCATGGTGTGTCTTTCCATTTGTTTGTGTTATCTTTGATTTCCTTCATCAGTGTCTTATAGTTTTCAGAGTACAGGTCTTTTGTCTCTTTAGGTAGGTTTACTCCTAGGTATTTTATTCTTTTGGATGTGATGGTAAATGGGATTGTTGCCCTAATTTCTCTTTCTGATCTTTCATTGTTAGTATATAGAAATGCCATCGATTTCTGTGTGTTGATTTTGTATCCTGCAACTTTGCCAAATTTGTGGATGAGCTCTAACAGTTTTCTGGTAGAGTCTTTAGGATTCTCTAGGTATAGTATATCATCTGCAAATAGTGATAGTTTTACTTCTTCCTTTCCAATTTGGATTCCTTTTATTTCTTTTACTTCTCAAATTGGTGTGGCTAGGACTTCCAAAACTATGTTGAATAGTAGTGGCGAGAGCGGGCATCCTTGTCTTGTTCCTGATCTCAGTGGGAATTCTTTCATCTTTTCACCATTGAGAATGATGTTAGCTGTGGGTTTGTCATATATGGCCTTTATTACATTGATTTAAGTTCCTGCTATGCCCACTTTCTGAAGGGTTTTTATCAGAAATGGGTGTTGGATTTTGTCATAGGCTTTTTCTGCATCTTATGAGAGGATCATATGGTTTTTATTCTTCAGTTTGTTAATGTGGTATATCACACTGTTGGATTTATGGATATTGAAGAACCCTTGCATCCCTGGGATAAATCCCCCTTGATCATGATGTACAATCCTTTTAATGGATTGTTGGATGCAGTGTCATTGGGGCCTCATAGAATGAGTTTGGGAGTGTCCCTTCCTCTGAGATTTTTTGGAATAGTTGTGGAAGGATAGGTGTTAGCTCTTCTCTGAATGTTTGATAGAATCCGCATGTGAAGCCATCTGGTCCTGGACTACTATTTGTTGGAAGTTTTAAAATCATAGTTTCAACTTCAGTACTTGTGATTGGTCTGTTCATCTTTTCTATTTCCTCTTGGTTTAGTCTTGGAAGATTGTACTTTTCTAAGAATTGGTCCATTTCTCCTAGGTTTTCCATTTTATTGGCATATAGTTGCATATAGTAGGTCTTGTGATCCTTTGTATTTCTGTGATGTCTGTTGTTACTTCTCCTTTTTCATTTCTCATTTTATTGATTTGAGTCTCCTTTCTTTTTTTATTGATAAGTCTGGCTAAGGGTTTATCAATTTTATTGCTTTTTTCAAAAACCAGCTTTTAGTTTCTTTGATCTTTTCTGTGGTTTTCTTTGTTTCTATTTCATTGATTTCTGCTCTAATCTTTATGATTTCTTTCCTTCTACTAACTTTAAGTCTTGTCTGTTCTTCTCTCTCTAGCTGCTTTGGATGTAAAGTTAGCTTGTTTATTTGAGCTTTTTCTTGTTTCCTGAGGTAGGCTTGTATTGCTGTAAACTTTGCTCTGAGAACTGCTTTTGCTGAATCCTATAGGTTTTGGAGTGTCGTACCTCTGTTGTCATTTGCTTCTAGGTATTTTTTAATTTCCTCTTTGATTTCTTCATTGATCCATTAGTTTAGTAGCATGTTGTTTAGTCTCCATGTGTTTGTGTTTTTTGCAGTTTTTTTTCTTTTTTCTTTTTTTCAAAATAATTTTTGAATTCAGATTTTAGTTTTCCATTTTATTTTATTTTATTTATTTACTTTTTTGTCTTTTGTCCTTTTAGGGCTGCACCTGTGGCTTATGGAGGTTCCCAGGCTAGGAGTCTAATTGGAGCTGTTGCTGCTGGCCTACGCCACAGCCACTGCAATGCTAGATCCGAGCTGCATCTGTGACCACACCTCAGCTCACAGCAACACCAGATCCTTAACCCACTGAGCGAGGCCAGCGATCGAACCTGCAATGTAATGGTTCCTAGTCGGATTCATTTCCACTGCACCACGACGGGAACTCCTGCAGTTTTTTGTTGTTGTTGATTTCCAGTTGTATAGTGTTGTGGTTGTAAAAGATGCTTGATATGATTTCAATTTTCTTAAAGTTACTGAGGCTTTATTTGTAGCCCAGGATGTGATCAATCTTAGAGAATGTTCTGTGTGCACTTGAGAAGAATGCGTATTCTGTTGCTTTTGGATGGAATGTCCTATAAATATCTATTAAGTCCATCTGGTCTAATGCTTCATTCAGGGCCTGTATTTCCTTATTGATTTTCTGTCTGGATGATCTTTCCATTGCTTTAAGTGGGGTGTTAAAGTCCCCCACTGTTATTGTGTTATTGTTGATTTCTCCTTTTAAAGTTGTTAGCAGTTGTCTTATATATTGTGATGATCCTATGTTGGGTGCATAGATATTTAAAATTGTTATATCTTCTTCTTGGATTGATCCTTTGATCATTATGTAGTGTCCTTCCTTGTCACTTAAAATATTCTTCCTTGTAAAATCTGTTTTGTCTGATATGAGTATTGCTACTCTAGCTTTCTTTTGATTCCCATTTGCACATGGAATATTTTCTTCCATCCTCTCACTTTCAACTTGTATGTGTCTCTAGAAGTGAAGTGGGTCTCTTGTAGGCAGCATATATATGGGTCTTGTTTTTGTATCCATTCAGCCAGTCTATGTCATTTGGGGTGTTTAGTCCATTAACATTTAAGGTAATTGTTGATATATATGTTCTTATTGCCATTTTATTAATTGCTTTGGATTTGTTTTTATTGCATTTTTTCCCCCTTCTTCTCTTGTTCTCTCCTCTTGTGGTTTGATGACTATCTTTAGTGTTGTATTTGAGTTGATTTTTCTTTTTTGTGTGTGTATCAATTGTAGATTTTTGGTTGGCAGTTTCCCTGAAGTTTTGATATAGGAGTCTATATATATAGACTTAGATACTATATTGAAACTAGATTGTTTCAAGTTGTTGGTCTCTTAATTGCAAGTGCATCTCCAGTGTCCTGCATTTGTACCCTCCTCTTCTCATGATTTCTGATTTTAGTAGCATAATTATGCATGGATGATTTTGTATTCTTTACTGTATACATGCCTTTACTGGTGAGCATTGTCATTTGTGGTATTTTTGTTTCTAGTTGCCGCCTTTTCTTTTCTGCCTAGAGAAGTTCCTTTAGTATTTGTTGTAAAGCTGGTTTAGTGTTGCTCAATTCTCTTAGCTTTTGCTTATCTGTAAAGCTTTTGATTCCTCCTTGCTGGGTAAAGTAATCTGGGTTGCAGGTTTTTTCCTTTGTCACCTTAAGTATATCATGCCACTCCCTTCTGGCCTGCAGAGTTTCTGCTGAAAAATCTGCTGATAATCTTATCAGGGTTCTCTTGTATGTTATTTGTTTCTTTTCCCTAGCTGCTTTGAGTATTTTCTCTTTGTCTTTAATTTTGGTCAGTTTGATTAATATGTGTCTTGGGGTGTTCCTCCTTGAGTTTATTTTATATGGTACACGTTGCACTTCCTGGATTTGAGTGAGTGGTTCCTTTTCTCATGTTAGGGAAGTTTTCATCTATTATCTCTTTGAGTATTTTTTCTGTCCCTTTCTCTCTTTTCTCCTGGCACCCCTATAATATGGATGTTAGTGCATTTAACATTATCCCTGAGTTCTATGAGACTCTCTTAATTTCTTTTCCATCTTTTTTCTCTTTTCTGTTCTGCATCTGTAATTTCTACTAATCTGTCCTCCACCTTGCTTATTCGTTCTTCTGCCTCCTGTATTCTGCTGTTGGTTGCTTCTAATGAATTTTTTTATTTCAGTTATTGAATTTTGCATCTCTGCTTGCTTGAGTTTCATATCTTGTATTTCTTTTCTCAGTGTTTCCTGTAAGTTATTCGTCTTTGCCTCCAGTTTATTTCCAATGTCTTGCATTATCTTCAGCATCAACAGTCTAAAGTCTTTTTCCTGGAGGCTGACAATCTCCTGATCACTTAGCTGTTTTTCTGAGGTTTTTTCTTTATCCCTTATCTGAGTTATAGTTCTCTGTCTTTTCATTTTTATAGGTTTTTGGTGTGGTGTCCTTTTTGAAGACAGTGGAGTTGTAGCCTCTCTTACTTCTGATGTCTGCCCCCCTTGTAGCTGAAGTTGGTACGGGGGCTTGCTGTAGGCTTCCTGATGGGAGGGAGGGGTGCCTGCCCACTGGTAGGTGGAGCTAATTCCTATCACTCTGGTGGGTGGGGCTTTGTTTCTCGTGAGATTAGAGGTGGCTGTGTGCCTGGGGGGTCTTTAGGCAGACTGTTTACTGATGGGTGGGGCTGTGATTCCACCTGGATTGTTGTTTGGCCTGGGGTTTCTCAGCGCTTATGGGTGGGGCCAGATTTTCCTGAAATGGCCACCTCCAGATAAATGCACACTGATGAATAGTCCCAGGAGCTTTGCCTCCAATGCCCTTCCCCCACAACAAGCCACATTCACCCCCTGTTTTCCCAGGAGATCCACCAATAACTGCAGTCAGGTCTGACTCAGACTCCCATGGAGACTTTGCTTTGCCCTGAGACCCAGTGCATGTGAAAGTCTGTGTGTGCTTTTCAAGAATGGGGTCTCCATTTCCCCCAGTCCTGTGGAGCCCCTGCACAAGCCCCACTGGCCTTCAATGCCAGATGCTCTGGGGGCTCTTTCTCCCAGTGCCAGATCCCCAGGCATGGGGATTTGACATGGGGCTCAGAACTCTCACTCCTGTAGGTGAGTCTCTGTGATACAGTTACTTTCCAGTCTGTGGGGCTTCCCACCCAGCAGGTATGGGGTTGCTTATATCATGTAATGGCCCCTCCTACCTCTTGATATGGCCTCCTCTTTGTCTTCTGGAGTAGGCTATCTTTTTGAAAGTTTCCAGTCCATTTGGTTGAAAGTTGCTCAGCATTTGGTTGTAATTTTGTTGCTTTTATGAGAGAAGTTGAGCTCCAGTCCTTCTATTCTGCCATCTTAATCCCGTCTCTTAAAAATCTTCTTGATGATGTGTGGTTTTGGTCTTGTGTGTCTGGATATCATAGAGTCCCCTATGAGGTCTTCTGTTCATTTAAAATATTTTACTTTCCCCATTTAGGCTTTTAAGTTCACTTGCTTGCTCTTTCTTTCTGTCTGTCTGTCTTTCTTTCTCTCTCTCTCTCTTTCTCTCTTTCTGTCTGTCTTTTAGGGCTGCACCCACAGCATATGAAGGTTCCCAGGCTAGGGGTCAAATCAGAGCTGCCACTGCCAGCCTACACCATAGCCGTAGCAATGCCAGATCTGAGCTACATCTGCAACCTTCACTAGAACTCAAGGCAATGCTGGATCCTTAACCCACTGAGTGAGCCAGGGCTCAGACCTGCATCCTCATGGATACTAGTTGGATTCATTTCTTCTGAGCCAAGATGGGAAGTCCCAGGCCTTCTCACATGTAGTAGTCCTTTTTTTCTGACATGGCTTGCTGAAGAAACAGGGCTTTTGGAGTGCCCACTGTGGTGCTGTGAGTTAAGAATTTGACTGTGGCAACTTGGATTGTTGTGGAGATGAAGGTTTGATCTCTGGCCCATCCCAAAGGATCCAGTATTGCCACAGCTGTGGTGTAGGTTATAGCTGTGGCTCAGATTCAATCCCTGGCTCAGGAACTTCCATATGCTATGTGTGTGGCCCGAAAAAGAAAAAAGTCTGGATAGTTGCCTAAAAGATAAAGGTATTATTACAGGTAGATGTTTGGTGGGGGTGGGATGAAGAGTGGTATGGAGAAAACATGTACATGGTACAAAAAAATGTAAAGAGCCACAGGGTTGACTATAATGAAAAACACAGATTTATTTGACTGTAGGAGAAGTTCATGCTGTGTTTTCTATGATTGTTTTGCTTATAGTTCCATAAATTTCCTGAGCTTATTTGTTTTCTTGCATTGTAGATGTCATTGCATATGTTCTTTTCATTTTTTTTTTTGTTTTTTAGGGCTGCACCCACAGCATATGGAAGTTCCCAGGCTAAGGGTTCAATTGGAGGTGCAGCTGCCAGCTTATGCCACAGCCATAGCAACACAGGAGCCAAGCCACATCTCCAACATAAACCACAGCTCATGGCAACACTGGGTCCTTAACCCACTGAGCACAGCCAGGGATTGAACCTGCATCCTCTTGAATACTAGTTGGGTTCATTAACTGCTGAGCCACAATAGGTACTCTGCATATGGGTCTTATTAATCACACACAGGCTGTGAAGATTGCACTGTTTAAAAATACTGCATTGCTTTCTTTCTATATTTGAATACTTATACCCTCAGTTGTCCCCTAAATTATCCAGCACTGACTAGTAATTAACCCATGAACTTGATGCTATATATTCTTTCATATGAGGTTCTTCATACAAATTCCAAGAAAATAGAGGTTTTGGGGGTGATTTGTACTTTTAACTGACCCCACACAACTCCCCATCACAATCTCAGTGCCTAGAACAATTCTAAGTACACAGCAAATTTTTTATGGCCATACCTGAAGCATATGGAAATTCCCAGGCTAGGAGCTGCAGTAGCAGGCCTACACCACAGCCATAGTAACACAGGATCTGTGTGGTGTCTGTGACCTACACCACAGCTCACAGCAATGCTGAATCCTTAACTCACTGAGAGAGGCCAGGGATTGAACCCATATCCTCAAGGACACTATGCCGGGTTCTCAGTTCTAACCCACTCAGCCACAGCAAGAACTTCCAAATACTTGCTTAATGTTGATTCACTGATGGCCTATAGGAGGTGCTGGACTACAAAGGTTTTATCTCTCTCTGACTTTTGCCTAGAAGGGCTAGTCCAGCAGAAGAAAAGCTTAGATTATGCTATTCACATACACCACCAAGAAGCCAGTCTTTGAGGCTACTCACCTGCCATTTCAAGTATGGAAAGATCTCAACAAATCTGGTGCTTTGAAAGAGTTATTAGTGTATGATTTATGTGTTAATATTATTAGGCCTAGCCTAGATTTTCATTTAAATTACTTTGTGTTAAGTTCAATTCCAAGAAATATTTTTTGAACTGTGTGCCGTGCTGACCTCTAAGGACACAGTGGTGAGTGTGATGCAGTCCCTGCCTTAACGTGTTCAAGATGATGTCCCCTGTGTTATACATATGGCAAACTGCATCAATCTAATTTTAGTCTGTTGCTAATATCTCTTGGGGCTGGAGGAAATGCCTTGAAAAATTTCTTACCTTAGATCTAAAAAGGTAAAAATCCTCAATAATACGCTTAAGCTCACAAACCCATAATATTCCTAGCAGGCCTTTGAGAATTGGGTAAATGATTCAGTAGCAAGGGAAGCAGTGCTTTGGAGGGCAAAAAGGAACTGCATGTTGGTTGGTGGTAGTAAGCAGTGGGAAGCAGTTATTACTGAACCCCATTACACATTTCTATGCTGGGGAGCATCTTCTTGACTAGCAGGGTCTCCCATCTACTGGCAACCAATCAATGTTCACCAGGATGGTCCGCTGCCTTCCTCCCACTCCCCACCCACCAGTGCCTTTCCACCTAATTCTCCTTGTACTTTGTTTTCCTCAGTTCAGGGCCTTGCGATATAATTCCTAGAGGTTTAGTCACCAATGAAATCAAATGAGCCTAGAGGTTATTTGGTTTTAATTATCATTTGTTAAAACAATCAATGGAGAGGGTAATGGTGGGACATTTAGGTAATTACAACTGTTGAATGTTCTCTCTTCTGTTAATTGTTTTATTGAATAAGATTTACATCTAGATCTTGGAAAGGAGTGGTTGAAGCTGAGGGTATCACAGGGCAACTTTTTTTGGAGGAAGAAGTGGGGAGAGAGATCTGGGTTTCAGCCTTCACTCTCCATTCTGTTTCAGTCTCTTCATATTCCAAAGAATAGATGCACCATACATAATCCCTTGAGGCTCAGGGAAAAGACCCCTGTCCTATTGTGTCTATGTCTGGATACTTGTGCCCTCAAGTAGCCCCTTATATTAGTCAGCACTAATTAATAGTTAACTCATGTACTTGGCGTCATGTTTTCTTTGATAAATGGCCTTAGCTTATATGTGGCTCTCCCTTCTTAAACATTCTTCTCCATCCTTTTAGTGATCCATGTCTTGAAGAAGTGAGCCTTTCTTCACAGGCTGATTTCAAAGCCATTTATTCATTCAGATACCTTTCCTTCTTGGTGATTCATTCAAATTTACTATTTCAACCAACCAACCACCATGGGCCAGGTCTTGTGATGGCCCTGGAGAGTACAGCAGTGAGAAATGAAAAAAAAATTTTTTTTTAAACTTGTTTCCTAACACTGCCCATGCTTTTGTTTATTGTGAAAAATTCTATGACACTGGTGTTTGTGTTATTATGGTTTGAATATTACCTGGCTTTAGGCTATAGTTATTAAACATAAAATGATGATAAAAATGCCCCAATAAAGTCCTGAAAGTACTAAATGAGAATAGCTGAGATTAGAAGTAGAGTAAATTAAACATGAAATGTGACTGAGAGATAGGAAATAATTCAGAGACTATAGTGAAAGAATGAAAAGCCCATTTTAAAGCCTCTTTTATTTCCACATGGTATTCATTCCAGGTTTGGTCATATAGACATATTCTTAGTTGTTATTCTAGACTCTATTTCCTAATATCTATTACCTAAATATCTTTTGGAAACAGCTCACCTCTCCTTTCCTTCTTGAGGAAACTTCCTGGAGTGCCCCCACCTTCCCTCCCATAAACCAGACTGGCTGATGTAGGTGGTCCAGTAAGTCCTTGAACTTGTCTGTCATATTGTATTATAAATGTTTGGCCATCGATAGCCTTTAATAATCTGTGAGTTCCTTAAGAGTAAGCATCATGTCTTATTTAATTTTTGTGTTCTCATCATCACAAAGTGCCAGACACAAGATAAGTACTTAATCAATGTTTATTGAATTAAAAAAATGAATTCAATAAACCAAGGAACATTTTCCTTAAAGTTCACAAGGGGGCAGCAAGGAATACAATTCTTTTCTGTTGTCTGCAAAATCATGCATCTTTAGTGCTAGAAGAAACATTAAATTAGTTGAATGAGAATCAACTTTTTTTCTTTTTGGGAGGCTCAAAGATTTCTTGAGAGAAGGACCTCACTGCACTCATGGGCATCCTTGATAGCTACATCCCTTCTAGGCTTTTAAGCACACAGTCTATTGGTCATTTGGACAAACATAGATTATTTAGCTATCTTTCTGTTCTTAGTTGCCTTAGTAGGTTCTCTTAAGATTATGCAAAATGATATGCACTGTCCTAAATGAAATTTTTTTTTTAGTATACTCTTTGTTTGGCTTATTGATTCCTTACACAATTTCATAATTTTACCAAATTATTGTTATTATCATTATTTTTCTTTTTAGGGCTGCACCTGCAGTATATGGAAGTTGCCAGGCTAGGGGTTGAATAGGAGCTGCAGCTGCCAGTCTATGCCACAGCCATAGCAATGCTAGATCCCAGTCAAATCTGTGACCTACACCACAGCTAGCGGCAATGCCAGATCCTTAACCTCCTGAGTGAGGCCAGGGATTGAACCCACATCCTCATGGATACTAGTCAGGTTTGTTACTGCTGAGCCACAATGGAAACTACACCACTTTTTATTATTATTATTATTTTATTTTTTTGGCTTTTCTAGGGCTACACCCTTGGCATGTGGAGGTTCCCAGGCTAGGTGTCTAATTGGAGCTGTAGCTGCTGGCCTTCACCAGAGCCACAGCAACGCAGGATCCAAGCCGCGTGTGCAACCTACACCATAGCTCACGGCAATGCCGGATCCTTAACCCACTGAGCAAGGCCAGGGATCGAACCCACAACCCCATGGTTCCTAGTCGGATTCGTTAACCACTGCGCCGCAATGGGAACTCCAACACCACTTGTTATTTAGCATAAACTCCCCCTTTTTTTTTTTTTTTTTTTTTCTGTCCCCCTTTCCCCTCTAGGGCAGCTCCCACAGCACATGGAGGTTCCCAGGCTACGGGTCAAACCGGAGCCGCAGACACTGGCCTACGCCAGAGCCACAGCAACGAGGGATCCGAGCCGTGCCCGCAACCCACACCACAGCCCACGGCAACGCTGGATCCCCAGCCCACTGTGCAAGGCCAGGGACCGAACCCACAACCCCATGGCTCCCAGCTGGACCCGTCAACCACTGTGCCACGATGGGAACCCCAACTCCCCATTTTTAAAGATGAAGAAATGGAGGCCTAGGTGAGTTAAAGGATTTGCCTTTGTTCACTCAGCAAATTAGTGGTTGAAGGGGAACCAGAATCTCAGTCTTCTGATCCTGAGTCTTGTACTTCCTTTTATCGTCTGAAGGTCAGGATCCAAGTGGATGCTTTGGTTGGAAACAGAAGCATAATTTGGGGTATATAGACTTTAGCACCCAATTTCTTCTAGATAAGTGAATGTTTATATTTCAGTCTCAAAGCCTGGATTTTAGTATCTAACTATAGTGAACAAGAGTTTTTACATGTTCTCCTTCTGTATCTTTATTGAATAAGGAAATGCAAAACAAAACCCCAAATCTTGGAGTGCCCTGGTAGCTCAGTGGGTTAAGGATACAGCGTCGTCACTGCTGTGGTTCAGGTCACTGCTGTGGTGCAGGTCCATTCCCTAGCCTGGGAACTTCTGCATGCTGTGGCTGTGGCAAAAACAAAACCAACCAAAATCTTCACAATCTCACCCTTCTGAAATAATACAGTTCCCACTAAAGGGGAGGAAAAAAGTTTTCTTCGATCCTCTTAGGGTCCCCGGCTAGGTCTGAAAATTAAAGTGACAAAGATGGATTAATAGGACAAAAACATAGGAAAGTTATTGAATTTTTACACACACATGGAGCATTCACAGGAGAATGAAGACGTGCAGAAGTGAGCAGAGCAGGAGTTCCCGTCATGGCGCAGTGGTTAACAAATCCGACTAGGAACCATGAGGTTGCGGGTTCGGTCCCTGCCCTTGCTCAGTGGGTTAACGATGCGGCGTTGCCGTGAGCTGGGGTGTAAGTCGCAGACGCGGCTCGGATCCCGCGTTGCTGTGGCTCTGGTGTAGGCCGGTGGCTACAGCTCCGATTGGACCCCTAGCCTGGGAACCTCCATATGCCACAGGAGCGGCCCAAGAAATAGCAAAAAAAAAAAAAAAGTGACCAGAGCAGGAAACATTTATACTTTTTTAGACAAAGAAACAGTACATTTGTGAACAATTGACAAGACAAAGAGGTTTGGGGTGGGGGTAGTAAATGGTGAAGAAATAACTAGGAAGATAAAGGTTGGTTTAACCAGTTGTTATTGGGTTTTTTTTTTTTGCTTTTTAGGGCCACACCCACAGCATATGGAGGTCCCCAGGCTAGGGGTCCAATCAGAGGTGCAGCTGCCAGCCTACACCACAGCCACAGCAATGCAGGATCTGAGCCGTGTCTGCAACCTCATGGCAATGTCAGATCCTTAACCCATTGAGCGAGGCCAGGGATCAAACCCCCAACCTCATGGTTCCTAATCAGATTCATTTCCACTGCACCACTATGGGAACTCCTCTTGGCCTCTTGGCCCCAAATTCTCTGTCTCCAGAGATGAGAATGTCCTTTTTCCTCTTGGTCCAAGGGGGGCGCCATTATATATGTGAGAGGGTGGGGAGGTCAGAGTGATCTTCCTGCTTCTGCTGTTTTTTGTCTTTTGTCTTTTTGTTGTTGTTGTTGTTGCTATTTCTTGGGCCGCTCCGCTCCCGCGGCATATGGAGGTTTCCAGGTTAGGGGTCTAATCGGAGCTGTAGCCACCAGCCTACGCCAGAGCCACAGCAACGCGGGATCCGAGCCGCGTCTGCGACTTACACCCCAGCTCACGGCAACGCCGCATCGTTAACCCACTGAGCAAGGGCAGGGACTGAACCCGCAACCTCATGGTTCCTAGTCGGATTTGTTAACCACTGCGCCACGACGGGAACTCCCGTGCTTCTGCTGTTTTTAAAAATACCTTCCTGCTTCTGCTGTTTTTAAAAATATCTTCAGCTTAAGATACACAATAGGGCAAGGTGCCATGTTTGGGGTAGCACGTCCTAAACCCCATCATCATTTAAACAGATAGTTTGAAGTATCTTTGACAAACGAATTTTTTTTAACAGTGTTCAACAGTGTTCAATTTAGTTCTCTAAAATTCAATTTGGTTCTAAATTCAATTTGGTTCTCTAAAAAAGGGCATACTTTTGAGGTGATTTAATATATTTTCTTCTGAATATGAAAGTTATAAATGCTTTTTTACTAAAAATTCAAACATTAGAGGCATACGTGACATGGATATTGACCATATACCGTGTTTATCACCCTCAGAGATGATTGCTATCAATTATTTTGCATATCCCCCTCTCCAGGTTTTTGTCCATGCACATGCTAATAGCTATTACTGCTTTTCCCACCAAAAAATGAGGTCGTGTTATTCATATTGTTTTTTTTAATTGAGGTAAAAAAATCCCCAAAGTGCACCATTTTAACCATTTAAAATTTTCAATTTAATGACTTCAGTTTGTAACTTTGGACCATTTTCGTCCAATGCCCCCTTTCCTACCCCTTACCCTGAGCTGTGGTAACCTCAAATCTGATCTCTTTTTCTATAAGAGTGTTTGTTTTTTGAAATGTAATTGACCTACAACACTATGATAGTTGCTAGTGCATAACATAGTGATTCGATATTTCTGTGTATTACAAGATGACCATGGTAATTCTAGTTACCATCTGTCACCATATAGATAGTACATTATTATTATCTCCCCCACACTGTATATTTCACCCCATATCTCATTTGTCTTGTGATTCAAAGTTTGCGCCTCTTAATTTTTATTGCCTATTTCACTCATTTTAGTGGCTATCGATTTAGTGACCTTTAGTACATTCACAACGTTGTACAACAATTACTACTAATTTCAAAACATTTTAATCATCCCATAAAGAAATTCTATACCCATTCATACTGTTTTGTAACTTATTTTTTAATGCATCCTACTATGTAAAGATATGTCTCATTCTTATTAATAGCTTTATAGTATTCCATTATAAGTACCAAAAGTTATTTAACTAACTTCAATGAATGGACAGTTAAGTTATACTAGATTTTAAAAATTTTATAAACAATGCTATACTGAACACCCTTAACCACTTGCCCACTTCTGTGGGACAAATTATTAGAAATAGAAATGTTGAGTCAAAGGAGATGAACATTTAAAACGTAAAATAAATTAATACATTTCCCTCCAATAGAGTTGTACGATTCCAACAAGAGTATTTCTTCATTTATGTTTTCCTACCTTCTTGCCTATCCTGAATATCATCAATTTTTGCATCTTTGGCAATCTGATAAGTAGAAATCATCACAGCATTGTTTTCATTTTTATTTGACTAATTATAAAAGAAGTTGAGCAGCATTTAATATTCATCAGCAATTTGTGTGTGTGTGTGACTTGTCCGTTCATGCTGTTTGCCCACAGTTCTGTTGAGGTGTTTTTCTTTTCCTTATTGATTTTTAAGTAATTAATAAATTTTTGTTTTGAAGGATCTTTTGGGTTCTGATTTTAGTTGATTTTAAAAAACTTCTATAATTGTTTATCACTATTTTTAGACATTAATAAATTCTTACAAAATAAAGACCATTTTCAACCTAAAGGGTATATATGTCAACATGATTTTTTTCTATTAATAAGCATGGAAAACACTTTCTATTTTAACTTAATTCTCAAAATGTTCCCCTATATCAATTAACACGGGCAGGGGGTTCAGGTTCAGTAGATTCCTCCAAGTTATGCATAACAAGTGCTTGTGTCTCACTCACTTTATAAACTGGACTTAGAATTATTCATACATAGTCAGACCTGATTCCCCTACACTTAAAAAACCTTCCACTTAAAACTTTCGGAGTTGCCGTCATGGTGCAGTGGACACAAATCCGACTGGGGACCATGAGATTGTGGGTTCAATCCCTGGCCTCGCTCAGTCGGTTAAGGATCTGGTGTTGCTGTGGCCGTGGTGTAGGCCAGCAGCTGTGGCTCTGATTAGACCCCTAGCCTGGGAACCTCCATATGCTGCTAGTGAGGCCCTGAAAAAAAACCAAAAAAAAAAAGAAACCAAAAAACAACTTTCGGGATCACATTTTTTAATATTGAAGAATAGCCTCACCTAAGTATATGATTTTGTTTTATATTTATTATTCACAGCTCTTTCTCTTCATCTGAAACTTAGAATAAAAATCTAGTTATATGAGCCAGTAACTTTGTGGCATTAAGTCATCTGTCTAGCCTTAGATTTTTATAAATTTTTTATTGTAGTTGATTTACATATTTTACTTTATTTTTTGGCCGTGCCTGCTGCATACAGAAGTTCCCAAGCCGGGGATGTAAACTGCACCACAGCCAAACCAGAGCCACAGCAGTGACGATGCCAGATCCTTAACCTGCTGAGCCACGAAGGAACTCCAGTTCTCGTTTTAAATAGACTTTTTTTCCTTGGACTCTGCCCTGGAAACACATTCTCTGATTCATCTGTGGTAAGAGCTTCCAGCCATTTAGTTAATGAAACCTCTTCCTGCTGAAGAGGGCTTGGTCTGTGATCATCAAAAGGATAATACCCAGTTTCCATTTCCTTTAGAGCCAACACCTTTTTCTCTCACATTAATTGCTTTGTGTTCTCCCTGCTTGATGCATTTGACCTTAGGTTTTTTCATGTAGTTCTTTCTTGCTAATATCCAGCTGCATTGTATCAGAGGACAATTAATTCCTTTGGAATTTTGGGTACATTGTGTAAGGAAACTCCATTGCATTAGTGTTCCTTTCAAGATGTGTCAAATTTTGGTCTCAACCAGCGTACCCTTTGATTGAAACGTTATTCTTTGGACTTCACCTGTTCTTAATGCTTTTTGGAGAGGACCTTACCTTAAAGTCAATGACAGCCTCCGGGTCTTTGTAAGGCTGAGAATGCCTAAACTCCCTGTTAACTGGTCATATGTAATTTCCCTATAATGGGAATGCTTTTCTGTTTCTTAATTCAACTGTCTATCCCGGGTTTCCGTGTGCTATCAGGTACTGCTTTGCCCCAGAAGCAGCAGCAGTGACCTCTGGGGCTCGCTTGAGAAATTAATGACGCCTTGTGGGATCCTTCACAAAAGAAGAGTTGGCATAAATGGGAGGTGTCTTCTGTATGGTTCTCAGGGGAGGTGAAACAAACCAAGGATGAGAAAATGCTGCCACAGCTGCTATTGCCTGTGAGTAATGTGGGGGTGAAGTGTTGATAACACAGGGATCCCCGGGGAAAAGTTGGAGGGTGAGACAGTCATAATACTGCAATGCTTTTTTCATGGTCTTAGCATTGATTTTCAAATCACACATTCACTTAAAGCCCAACCTGACCACAGCTTGATGCAGGATGGGTTGGTTATGCAAAGCCCACCCCCAGCAGCTTTATTATCTCTACCACCAAGCATCAGGGTGGAAACAAATCAGGGATTCTAGATCCTTTTCAGCTCCCAGCTCATAAATAAGCTTTGTTTGGAGATGGGCTGAAAAAGGCAAGCCAACAAGAATTTTCCCTTCCATGCCTTTGACAATGAATAGAAAGAAGTTTTGTTCTATTTTGTTTTTTATCAACAAGCACAATATTATTCAGTCCTCTTTCTTTAATGGCCTCCACTTCTCCATTCCAAAAGGAGAAGCTGTGAGCTCATCTACATGTTTGTTTTTTTTTAATCGTTACTTATGCCACTGGTATCTTTAGAAATGTTAGTGCCCTTATTGGCTTCCTGAATGTTATTAAGGTCTTTAATTGGGCTCATCTTATTTCTCATGGTCTTACCTTTGTTTACTGTATAACTAGCTTTTCCTCAATTATATATATTACACATGTTGCTGATAGAAAATCGGGCAAATGTAGCAAAATACTATGAAAAAGAAAATCAAAATCAACTGCATTCTTATTAAAGATAACCACTCTCAATGTCTTATATCCTTCCATAATGTATATGCATATATAATTTTCTTCATCTGTGGTAGTTATGGTCTCTCAAGTTACTGCAAACAATGAATGAGTGAACTATTGCTCCTAGAAAAAGTACTGGGTTAGGTTCTTGTGAGCCTCTGGTCACAACATTTTCATCAGTTGATCAATACATAGCCTTGTTTTGTGCGCTTCAGTTTGAAGACAGTTTATTTAGTACACATAGTTCATTCATTAACATTGACCTCACTGCTAACGGCAGCACTAAAACTCATGCCTGAAGGATTTAACACACATATTTTCTCTGTAAAGCACATCACAGCCTTCTTGTGCCCAGGGAATACTAGGTAGCACTTCTGTGCAATGCTGGGGGGGGGGCATTTTGACCAGTGAAATCACCAACAAAAAGCACAATCATGTGAAAGACATGGCAGTAAATAGAATGAGAAAAAGGCTTGTTTACAGTATGAGGTGAAATAAGGCAGTTGTCATCATGTTTGTCCTGAGCCGGGAGTGGGCTCACTGGGCGAATCAAATTTTTTGCCACTTTGTACAAGTCCGCAAATGACCACCAGAAGCACTGCAGGGATTGATTTGGGGGTTACAAATAAACATCAGTGAATAGGTGAATTCATAAATACAGAATTCACGAAGAATGAGGGTCAGTTATACATTTTTTTCCACTTAATATATGAATTTTAAGTGGTATATTTATACATACATGTAGGATTTTGTGCACCAAATCATGTATACTTTATTTCATGGGAAATAATAGTCCAAGGTATGACTATACCATGATATATTTAATCGTTTTTCTACTCTTAGGCATTTACTTTGTTTTTAAATTTCTGCTTTTTTACTGTCATCCTTGGAATGTAGATCTTTATTCATACGTGTTACCTACTTGGATATATTCCTCTAAGAGGAATTTTCATTCTAGTCTTTAAAAGATAGTGTCAAAATTATGTTTTGCACAGATAATCTAGTATATAGCCCATATTTTAGGACCCTTTTTTTCTGTGCCTGTGGCATGTAGAAGTTCCTGGGCCAGAGATCAAACCTGAGCCATAGCAGTGACAACCCCAAATCCTTAACCCCTAGGCTAGCAGGGAACTCCATAGCTCATATTTTTATGTGTGTGTGCAATAAAGGGTTAATGCAGGAGGTGCAGCTGTCCAAATCCTGTATATTCCAAAAGTTTTTGGGACTGTCCTTTGACCAGCTCTGGAGACATAATCCCTAAGCCCTGCCTGGTAAGAGCATTTTTGTATAGTGACCATAGGCCATGCCTCATAACAATATGATTTATGGTGACACCTGTTCAGCTGAGGTCCTGGGTTGCTCTGTGTCAGCTAGACCATTGGGGGTGCTGAGGACCGACCAGCTAAAGTTGTCATGTCTGCGTTCCATGTTTCCCTGGTTGACTCACAATTAAAACCTTGGGCACTAAGGCTTAAGCGAATTTTCCTGGTTGGCAATATGTTGTCACACATTGTTGCTGAGAGAATTAAGTGCTGTCTGTGTGACTTTCCTGGGAGAGGACACCTGGAAGCTTGCATTTGTTTTCTCCTGACTCTGCTCCATGAACCTCTTTCCTTTGCTGTAATAAACCATAGCTGAAACCACACAACTCATCTCGGGATGTAATGAAGCTCAGGTTCTTCATGTCTTGACACATAAAGAATTGAGTGCAGGGAGTTCCTTGGTGGCTCAGTGAGTTAAGGATCCAGCATTATCACTGCAAGGGCTCTGGTTACTGCTATGGCATGGGTTTGATCCCTGGCTTTAGGAATTTCTACATGCCATAGCCATGGCCAAAAAAACAAAAAATTAATAATACCTTAGGGGCAAAGTGGTAGGTTTAAGGGAGGTTTATTAACATAGGACGCTTGCAAAGGGTACAGGCAAGCAGGCAGGCAAGAGAGCTCTGCCCCAAGAACTAAGTGGGCAATAGTTTTATCATCAAAGAAAAAGTGGGGAGGAGAAGAAGACCACTTTGTTCCTCTTCTTTTGTAAAGATGCTACAGGAAAATGGGGCAGGAGAGGGTGGTCAGGTCCCAAGTATCTGGTGAGTGCCTGGGACAAGCTGCCAAGGGAGGGTCCTTGGTTTCATGCAGGAAAGAATTCAAGAGTGAGCTATGCTAATGTGAAAGAAAGTACATTGAGAGAGATGAACATTCTATAGGTAGAATGTGGTCTTTCTCAGAAGGTGAGAGTGGCCTCCAAATATGGGGTGGTTGGTTTTTATGGGTTGGGTAATTTCATAGGCTAACAAGTGCAATGATTATTCTAACTATTTTGGAGAAGGGATGGAGAGTTCCAGGAACTGGGCCACCACCCACTTTTAGACCTTTAATGGTCAGCCTTGGAGCTGTCCTGGCTCTTGTGGGCATGTCGCTTGCATATGCTAATGTATTGTAATGAGCACATAATGAGGCTCAAGGTCTACTGGAAGTTGAATCTTCCACCGTCTTGGGCCTAGTAGGGTCTAAGCCATTTTGGTCATATCCTCAATGGCTGTCATTCTTTTAAAGGTTGTGCTCTGTTTCTTTCCCTCCTGTCTCATAACCATGAGTCTCAAACCTTTCTGACTTCTGTGCATCCCTCTAGTTAATCACTAAAACTGAGGCTGGTCTTGGGGATCCCTCCCATGCAATCCACTTACATATGTATACATACATGTAGCTTTCTGTGCACCAGATCATGTATACTTTATTTCATGGGAAATTTAAGAGATTTCCAAGGGTAACTATACAGTTCTTAATTTTTGCTTTAGATTCTATTTTTAGAAATCAATCCTTATTAGCAGTTCCATTGTTGAACATATTTTCAAATGCTTATTGGCCATTAGAATTTCTTCCTCTGTGAATTGTCCGTTCAGATTCTTTTTCTTGGCTGAGCTGTTCTTGAATTCAGAAAACAATAAACACATTCGCATACACACAAGGGAAATCAAACTTTATTTCCCTATTGATGCATGGAGCTTGGTGCTGTCTATATAGTTAGTGATTTGCTTTATCTAAATAATCCTTAAAATTGTTCACCCCTCAGGAATACAAGCTTTCTCCAATAACTGATTTTCTTAGGCCCTGTCTCTATTTTTAAGTCACATCAGTCCCACCGGCAATTTCCCTTAGGCCTTCTTTTTCTCTGTGCAAAACTTTCATTCAATGAATTTGTTGATTTTTCTTTTCCATTGTCTCTAATATATGTATCTTCCTTTACCATCATGTAAGCTTAAAAAATTTTTTTTTTAAGGGCCACACCTGCAGCACATGGAGGTTCCCAGGCAGCTGCCAGCCTATGCCACAGCCACAGCAACATCAGATCTGAGTCTCGTCTGCGACCTACACCACAGCTCACGGCAATGCCAGATCCTTAACCCACTGAGCAAGGCCAGGGATTGAACCTGCAACCCCATGGTTCCTAGTCGAATTCATTTCCACTGCACTATGGCAGGAACTCCAAGCTTAGACTTTTAGACACTCACATTTGATTATTATAAAAACCTTCCCATGAATTTAGTAACTCCTGCCTTCAAATCCATCCTGCAGATGACAGATTAACCTCCTTAAAGCACAGATTTCATTGCGCTACTCTCTTGCTCAGAATCTTCCAGTACTTCCCTTAGAATTTTTATTAGATATGGGAACTTCTGAGTGTGCTGAACACTCCTGATTGGATTTACTCCTGGAATCACCTTCCAAGAGAAAGTTCCTGAAACAAGACAGAGGTCTCTTTCTGTGTGGTTGGTCTAGATGTGTTGAGCCAGGAGGTAGGTAAATTGTGACTTAAGAGGTTAAAGTGGTGCAAGATGTTCAAAGCCTGGTTAAAGCGGTTTGAGCATTTTATGCTGAAGCAATTATGGTATTTAGTGGTAGAATCACACTTGAAGCAGGCTGAGAAGGGTGTTTGAACCATAACAAGATTATATGGAGTGGATGCCACGTCCTAACTGTAACATGTCTTTATATTTGGCCTTAGCTTCCAGGGGCTCACTCCTGGTCTGCACCTTTAGTCTTCACTGTGATTTAAGGTGGACTCTAAATTTCTCCAAGTTCATTCAAGGGAAGTCTGCCCCAAATTTGGAGTCTTGTAAGGCAGGCTCCAGGTCTTCTAAGCATTACTCTCAGGGATCTATCCATTCTTGTCTGTCTGTATTTCACCTGGGGACATATGTATGGAGTATTATAGAATATGGAAGCTTCACCGAAAGAACTAGTGGACAAAGAATGCCCCCCTAACCCTCGTCCAGGCTGGAATCTAGACTTTATTTTATTTTATTTATTTATTTATTTATTTTTAAAATGAGTGTTGCAATGTTTATTTCAGGTTCTCTCTTGTTTTCTTTCTTTTTTTTTTTTTTTTTCCTGTGTGTGTGTCACTCAGGCAGTATGTGGGATTTCCTGGGCCAGGGACTGAACCTATGTTGCACAGCAGCAACCAGAGCCACAGCAGTGAGAATGCAGGAGCCTCAACCCGCTAGACCATCAGAGAACTCCCTGGAATCTAGATTTTAATGAGTACTACATAAAAAACAATGTTGCTGCTATAGGAGGCCTTAATGGCATAGCAGGTAAAATGGCTAGAGAAGACTGTTGGATAAATGGTCACAGAATCAGATGGGGTCCCCTTCCCATGAGATCTCTAGCAGAAGTGCTATAGGGGCTGGGATCCCTACTATTCCGTTCTGTAATCCACTTCTGGATAAGGACCCAATTGCCTGTCTGCTTCCTTCAGAAAAAGGTTCAAGACTGCACTAGACATGGATTACTGGAAGCAAAGACAATTGTGTCTGCTTTGATTCAACTTGCAGGAAGCCCACGACCACTGAAGATGTCTCACATGTGACAGGCTCCAGGCCTCCTCCAGATAGTGTTGAAGGCAGTCATCACTATAGAAGCTCTTTCATCCAAATGACAAAAGAGACAAATAGATGTATTTCCAGAGGTAGTTTTCATCTATAAGAGCACTTGTCTAGAGCAGATTACCAGATCTCTTCCCTGGCAACTGTAATTGTGGATCTAAGTTCAAGCCCAGGAACCAGAGATTCTTGTCTTCAGGGAGGCTTGAAAAGCTCTGGCCTCCACTTCATTTGTGGGGGAAAAAAAAAGAGCCCTCACTGAGGTCCAAAGTGTTGGACATTGCGGAGTTGAGGTAGGTTAGCAATCTTTTCACTTCCCATGGGTGAAGTCTATTGAGTTTGCTGAAGAGCTTGGATTTATTCATCCAGGAACTGTGTGAATAATGGCTCCCCTAGAATAGATTCATCAGCAGGATGCTCACACTGATGAAGTGTGGGGTAAACCCAAGAAACATCCCTGATGAGCTGGGAAGAGTGATGCCACTTTAGGACTGTGAA
This sequence comes from Sus scrofa, assembly GCF_054392235.1. NCBI lineage: Eukaryota > Metazoa > Chordata > Mammalia > Artiodactyla > Suidae > Sus > Sus scrofa. The sequence goes on along the minus strand of NC_139389.1, from coordinate 73,036,538 downwards.
GATTTTTGTTGGGATCAATCATTTGAACTTCCTCAATTAGGAGGTAATAAACCCAAAGAGCTTGATCTCAATAGGCACCAATAATCTTTTTTTCTTTCTTTCTTTCTTTTTTTTTTTTTTTTTTTTTTTTGAGTTGCATTTCCAGAAGGAACAACCTGGTAGTGTCGACTGAGGGTTTATATAAGGTCAGATCTGGAGAGTAAATTTGTTGACCAGAGGGGATAGGAGAAGGCCTGTGTCTATTTTTTGTTTGTTCAATTTTTTTTTAATAGTTGATTTACTATATTATAGTTGATTCACTATACTATCATAGTTTATATTATAATATGTTACTGTACAGCTGTCAATTTCTGCTGTATAGCAAAGTGCCTCAGTTATACATATATACATATATACACATATTCTTTTTCTCACATTATCCTCTATCAAGTTCCATCACAAGTGATTAGATGTAGTTCCCTGTGCTATACAGCTGGATCTCATTGCTTATTTACTCTAAATGTAGTTTGCATCTACTAACCCCAATCTCTCAGTCCATCCCACTCCCTTTCCCTGCCCCTTGGCAACCATAAGTCTCTTCTCCAAGTCTATGAATTTCTTTCTTTTCTATAGATAGGTTCATTTGTGCCATATTTTAGATTCCAGATATAAGCGATATCATATGGTGTTTGTCTTTCTTTTTCTGATGTATTTCACTTGGTATGAGAGTCTCTAGTTCCAACCATGTTGCTGCAAATGTCGTCATTTTGTTCTTTTTATGGCAGAGCAGTATTCCATTGTGTATATATACCACATCTTCTGAAACCATTCATCTGTTGATGGACATTTAGTTTGTTTCCATGGTTTGGCTATTGTGAATAGTGCTGCAATGAACATAAGGATGAATATATGTTTTTAAATGAAAGTTTTGTCCGGATATATGCCCAGGAATGGGATTGCTAGAATATATGGTAGTTCTAAATTTAACTTTCTGAGGTACCTCCATACTGTTTTCCACAGTAGTTGTACCAATTTATATTCCCACCAATAGTGAAGGAGGTTACTCTTTTATCCACATCCTCTCCAGCATTTATTTGTTGACTTGTTAATGACGGCCGTTCTGACTGGTGTGAGATGGTATCTCATATAGTTCTAGTTTGCGTTTCTCTAATAATTAGTGATGTTGAGCATTTTTTTCATGTGCCTGTTAGCTATTTGCGTATCTTCTTTGGAGAAATGCCTATTCAGGTCCTCTGCTCATTTTTCAATTGGGTTGTTGATTTTTTTGCTGTTGAGTTGTATGAGTTGTTTGTATATTTTGGAAATTAGTCCCTTGTCAGTTGGATCATTTGAAACTATTTTCTCCCATTCTGTATGATATCTTTTTGCTTTTTATTTTTATTTTTATTTTTTTGTCTTTTTAGAGCCACACCCATGGTATATGGAGGTTCCCAGGCTGGGGGTCTAATTGGAGCTGTTGCTGCCCCCCTACGCCAGAGCCACAGCAACTCTGAATTGTATCTGCGACCTACACCACAGCTCACAGCAATGCCGGATCTTTAACCCACTGAGTGAGGCCAGGGATTGAACGCGACACCTCATGGTTCCTAGTTGGATTTGTTTCTGCTGCGCTACAACAGGAACTCCTCTTTTTACTTTTTTTATGGTTTCCTTTGCGGTGCAAAAGCTTGTCAGTTTGATTAGGTCCCATTGTTTATTTTTGTTTGTATTTATTTATTTATTTACTTATTTATTAAAATTTTTAGGGCCACACCCATCACATATGTAGGTTCCCAAGACAGGGATCTAATCAGAGCTACAGCTGCCAACCTATGCCACAGCCACAGCAACATCAGATCCAAGCCGAGTCTGGCCTACACCACAGCTCAGGGCAATGCCAGATCCTTAACCCACTGAGCAGGCCAGGGATTGAACCTGCACCCTCATGGTTCCTAGTCAGATTCATTTCTGCTGTGCCACGATGGGAACTCCCTATTTTTGTTTTTATTTCTGTTGCCTTGGGAGACTGACCTAAGAAAACATTTGTACAGTTGATGTCAGAGAATGTTTTGCCTATATTCTCTTCTAGGAGTTTGATGGTTTCTTATGTTTAAGTTTTTAAGCCATTTTGAGTTTATTTTTGTTTAAGGTGTGAGGGTGTGTCCTAGTTTTCATTGATTTACATGCAGCTGTCCAGTTTTCCTAGCACCACTTAATGAAGAGACTTTTTCCCATTTTATATTCTTGCCTTCTTTGTTGAAGGCAAAGGACATATAGGTGTCTGGGTTTATTTCTGTGTTCTCTATTTTGCTCCACTTTTCTGTATGTCTGTTTTTATACCTGTACCACACTGTCTTTTTTTTTTCTTTTTAGGGCTGCGCCCATGGCATATGGAAGTTCCCAAGTTAGGGGGTCAAATCGGAGCTATAGCTGCCAGCCTATGCCACAGCCACAGCAACATGGCATCAAAGCCGTGTCTGTGACCTAAACCACAGCTCATGGCAGTGCTGGATACCTGACCCACTTGAGTGAGGCCAGGGATCGAACTCGCATCCTCATGGATACTGGTCATATTAATTTTCACTGTGCCGCAACGGGAACTCCCACACTTTCTTGATTACTGTAGCTTTGTAGTATTGTCTGAAGTCTGGGAGAGTTATGCCTCTCGCTTGTTTTTTTGTTTTGTTTTGTTTTTTGTTTGTTTTTGTTTTTTCCCCTCAGGATTGCTTTGGCAATTCTGGGTCTTTAATTGTTCCATATAAATTTTTGGATTATTTGTTCCAGTTCCGTGAAAAATGTCATGGGTAATTTGATAGGGATTGCATTGAATTTGTAGATTGCTTTGGGTAGTGTTGCCATTTTACTGATACTAATTCTTCCAATCCAGGAGCATGGAATATCTTTCCATTTCTTTGAATTCTCTTCAATTTCCTTGATTAATACTTTATAGTTCTCAGAATATTAGTCTTTCACCTCCTTGGTCAGGTTCATTCCTAGGTATTTCACTTTTGGGGGAGGGTGTGATTTTAAAAGGTGTTGTATTTTTATATTCCTTTTCTAATGTTTCATTGTTAGTATATAGAAATGTGACTGATTTCTGAATGTTAATCTTGTATCCTGCTATTTTGCTGAATTCATTGATCAGTTTGAGTAGTTTTTGTGTGGAGTCCTTAAGGTTTTCTATATTTTATTTGTATTAAATGAACTTCATAAGTGATTTTGATGTTCTGGTCAAGAATTCTTGCTTTAGAGGAATCTATAGCCTCAATTTGAGATTTATTATAACCTGGCTACAGACAGCCTTGCCTGGCTGTTTCATAATTATTCTATTGCTTTATCACTCTGACTTCCCTGATGCTTTAGCCACCGTCATCTGAATTGAATAAGTTTCCTGACTTGTGGCCTTCATCCACTATAACTTGCATGGGGCCTTCTGATATTCCATGACTTTGGCTTGGCTTGGTAGTTCTATTCGGATTTAGTCGCAGAAGCAAGCTTGTCTGGGGCAGTTCAGCATCCCAGGCTTTATCTCATTCTACTCCAGTCTTGGGAAGCCAGGTAGTAGGGTTAAATTGGTATCTGAGACCTTCATCAGATGCTCATTTACCTTTCTAAGTTTTTCTTGCATCAATCTCTCATGAGAATTCTTGGTATCAGTCAGCCTGGCTCAGATATTGCACCCAGACCATGAAGCTATATTAGACCAGCCTATGCTGCTATATTAAAGCTATGGTCACCCCATTTCTTTGCTTGAAGTCTTCCATACACTTGGAATGCCCCCTTTGTTTCTTACTCTATACAAACTCTGGTTTTTAGAATAACTTTTTTCCTAATTATAAAACTAATCCATGTTTATTATAGATAATTTGGAAAACATAAATTATGAAGGAAAAAATAATCTGCAGAAAAGTTAAGCCACTGTTGTTTATTTTGTTTATTCCCACCTCCTTTTTTTTCTTATGTGCACAAGTGCATGTGTGGGACTGATAGTTATTGATAATATAAGAAAGTATTATTTGTGGATTCTGTTTTCCTTTCTAGTTGATCTTTACTGCTTCACCTTCTTATTTTCTCTTTCTGGAATGACAAATTCCTCACTCAATCTCATGCAAGGTATTTTTACCTATTTTCTTTCTAATACCCTGGGGCCCCATCTTCTACTTCAAATACTTTGCAAAAAATGTTTGTATTAAAAATATTCTGGAGTTCCCATCGTGGCGCAGCAGAAACAAATTCAACTAGGAACCATGAGGTTGCACGTTCGATCCCTGGCCTCACTTGGTGGGTTGAGGATCTGGTGTTGCCATAAGCTGTGGTGTAGGTCACAGACGTAGTTCAGATCTGGCGTTGCTGTGGTTCTGGCATAGGCCGGCAGCAACAGCTCCGATTAGATCTCTAGCCTGGGAAACTCCATATGCTGCCGGTGTGGCCCTAAAAAAAAGACAAAAAAAAATTCTGATGCTAGCTCTCACGAGAATAATAAACTTCATTTGTAGTAAGATTACAGATAAGAAAAGAAATGCATGTATTTTAAAAATATTTTTGATTACAGAATAATTTTGCACATTCACTAGGCTCAACAATCAATGTTTGGATGTTGGAGGAAAATAAAAGGAGGGGAAAAATCTGTAAATAATCAAAAATTAGAAACTATAGGAAAATTTAGACTATATCTAATCTTAGAATCCAGAAATATTGTTACTATTTTATATATATTCTACGGTCTTTTTTTGTATGCATTTAAAAACTAGAATTGGAATTTTGCATATTTATTCCACAGTTTGTATCCTTTTTTTTTTTTTTTTTTTTTTTTTTTGTCTTTTTGCCATTTTCTTGGGCTGCTCTCGCGGCACATGGAGGTTCCCAGGCTAGGGGTTGAATCGAAGCTATAGCCACCAGCCTACGCCAGAGCCACAGCAGCGCTGGATCCGAGCCGCGTCTGCAACCTACACCACAGCTCACGGCAACGCCGGATCGTTAACCCACTGAGCAAGGCCAGGGATCGAACCCGCAACCTCATGGTTCTTAATCGGGTTCGTTAACCACTGTGCCACGATGGGAATTCCTGTATCCTTTTTTATTACTACTGTGTCATTAACACATAGTCTTTATAAATGTTAATTTTCATATAGATAGAATTTTAGTACTAAATACTCTTAAATCATATGAATCAAAAATTGATTTTTTAAATCATTGTCTTAGCTTTTATTATTATTATTTTAATAGTTACTTTCGCAATACAATTTTTTTTCTACTGTACAACATGGTGACCCAGTTACAAATACATGTACACATTCTGTTTTTGCACATTATCCTGCTCCATCATAAGTGACTAGACATAGTTCCCAGTGCTACACAGCAGGATCTCATTGCTAAACCATTCCAAAAGCAATAGTTTGCATCTATTAACCCCAAGCTCCCCAACCACCCCACTCCCTCCCCCTCCCCCTTGGCAACCACAAGTCTATTCTGCAAGTCCATGATTTTCTTTTCTGTGGAAAGGTTCATATATGCCTTATATCGGATTCCAAATATAAGTGATATCATATGGTATTTGTCTTTCTCTTTATGACTTACTTCACTCAGGATGAGAGTCTCTAGTTCCATCTGTGTTGCTGCAAATGGTATTATGTCATTCTTTTTTATGTCTGAGTAGTATTCCATTGTGTATATATACCACATCTTCCTAATCCAATCATCTGTCAGTGGACATTTAGGTTGTTTCCATGTCTTGGCTATTGTGAATAGAGCTGCAATGAACATAAGGGTGCATGTGTCTTTTTTAAGGAAAGTTTTGTCTGGATAATATGCCCAAGAGTGGGATTGCTGGGTCATATGGTAGTTCTATGTATAGATTTCTAAGGTATCTCCATACTGATCTCCATGGTTGTTGTACCAGCTTACATTCCCACCAACAGTACAGGAGGGTTCCCTTTTCTCCACACCCCCTCCAGCACTTGTTATTTGTGGGCTTATTAATGATGGCCATTCTGACTGGTGTGAGGTAGTATCTCGTGGTAATTTTGATTTGCATTTCTCTAATAATCAGGGATGGTGAGCATTTTCTCATGTGCTTGTTGGCCATCTGTATATCTTCCTTGGAGAAATGTCTATTCAGGTCTTTTGCCCATTTTTCCATTGGGTTGTTGGCTTTTTTGCTGTTGAGTTGTATAAGTTGCTTGTATATTCTAGAGATTAAGCCCTTGTCCGTTGCATCATTTGAAACTATTTTCTCCCATTCTGTAAATAGTCTTTTTGTTTTCTTTTGGTTTCCTTTGCTGTGCAAAACTTGTCAGTTTGATGAGGTCCCATGGGTTTATTTTTGCTCTTATTTCTGTTGCTTTGGGAGACTGACCTGAGAAAATATTCATAAAGTTGATGTCAGAGAATGTTTTGCCTATGTTCTCTTCCAGGAGTTTGATGGTGTCCTGTCTTATATTTAGTTCTTTCAGCCATTTTGAGTTTATTTTCGTGCATGGTGTGTGGGTGTGTTCTAATTTCATTGATTTACATGCAGCTGTTCAGGTTTCCCAGCAATGCTTGCTGAAAAGACTGTCTTTTTCCATTTGATGTTCTTGCCTCCTTTGTCAAAGATTAATTGACCATAGGTATCTGGGTTTATTTCTGCATTCTCTCTTCTGTTCCGTTGGTCTATATATCTGTTTTGGTACCAGTACCACACTGAAAGATGGATTTTTTAAATAATTTAACAATAAACTATTCTCTACTCTCCTTTGGTTTCTTAACAGCTGATCTCTCCAAGATCATTTCTGTCTCCTGGTTTTGATTACGTACATGTTATGTTTGTCAAATGTAAATCTATACGGTTGAATGGTATAGAATTGCAGGTGCTTGGCCATTTTTGACTACAAAAATGGCATTCACACACACACACACACACACACACACACACACACACACACACGCACTTAGAACTCCCCCCACAAGTATTTAGTGTTCATCCTTTGTCTTCCAACAATGAAGCTTCTTCAAGAGAAGCATTCTCCATTTGTTTTCCAGCCTGTGCCACATAAATTACTTTTTAAGTGATGCTACAGCTATACCTCCTCTCACGTGTTGCCCTCCTGGCTGTACTCTCTGGGAGCCCTCAACATCATGAACTCAGCTCTTCATAGGAGATGGGGAGGGGGTGGGGACCGACGGAGGGGTGGAGGGTGAGGGGAGTCGGGTAAACTTCTGAACCAGGCAGCCTTTGTGCTGTGGTCTGCTGTCACTCTGCATTTGCTTACTCGCATTTTCTGATGATAACCCTGACTGGCTTAGAAATGTCAGAGGCAGCTGTGGTTGAATCAAACTAAAGAGTGAGGCCCCTCTCAATGGCCTCTGTTTCTTGCTTTCCTCTGGGGAAACACACTTTAAATGTGCCTGAATTGCGTTTTTTGGCAGATTGTTACAGTAGAATATTGACTCTCTGATCCAAAGCCAGACTTGTCCCAGGGATCGTCTGCTTTTCTAAGAGCTAATAATGAGAATTGATCAATGGTGGTGGTGGGAGGAGGAGGTGGAGGGGGTGGAGGTGGAGGGAGGAAGAAACCCTGATAACTGCTCAGAGAATACTGGATTCTGAAGCTGGCAATTTATCTTTGTTCTTTTGCATTATTTTTCTTCATCACAAATAAAGCAAGTATTTAATGGACATGGTATAACCGAATTAAAATCAAAGCAAAGCCAGCAAAGCACGTCTAAACACTGTCCCTTTCTTTCTGTTAATTTCTCTATCCTTTGGTTCTTATCCCCACCACATCCATATAGGTCAAGTCTGATTACAACCAACCCCGGGGGAATTACATCATTTTCAATGTAATGGAATTTCATTATTGCAATAGGAAGCCTGGGAAGATGGAAGATCAGGTTCTAATTCACCCCCCGGGGAAAGAAAGAAAAATACCTACCCTTTGGATTAATCAGTTTTCCTCAACCTTAAAACAAACAGCCAACGGAAATCCATCTGCATGAGAGGGGACAGAGTGGGAAAAATGCCAGCTAATAATTTCTTTTTCAAGTTGAAACTTCCTTCTTTTTGATTAGCGATCTTCTTCCTCTGATAGTTTGGTCAATTTTACTTAATTTATTTTCAAATTTTATTATTATTATTATTTTTTTTTTTTTTTGGTCTTTTTGCTATTTCTTTGGGCCGCTCCCGCGGCATATGGAGGTTCCTAGGCTAGGGGTTGAATCGGAGCTTAGCCACCGGCCTACGCCAGAGCCACAGCAACGTGAGATCCGAGCCGCGTCTGCAACCTACACCACAGGTCACTGCAACGCCGGATCATTAACCCACTGAGCAAGGGCAGGGATCGAACCCGCGACCTCATGGTTCCTAGTCGGATTCGTTAACCACTGCGCCACGGCGGGAACTCCTCAAATTTTATTATTGTTATTATTATTATTATTTTGCTTTTTTCCCCCCTTAGGGCCACACATGTGGCACATGGAAGTGCCCAGGCGAGGAGTCGAATCAGAGCTACACCACAGTCACAGCAAGACAGAATCCTTTGAACCAGCATCTGCATGGATACCAGTTGGGTCTGTTATCGCTGAACCAAAACAGGAACTTCAGTTTTACTTGATTTTAAAGCAGTGTTTCCCTACTCCCTGTCTAACTCAAGTCCCTTTGTTATAGGTAACTGTCTTATCCTGTCTCACCTTCAGCCTGCCCCCCAAATTCTGATATGACCCTTTGAAGTGGCACGTCCCTTGCTGGGGAGCACTGTTATCATCTGTGTCACCACCAGGCAAAATAATTTTCTTGAGCTTTACTTTCTTTGTTTGCCTTGTGTAAACACTAGGTTGTTTTCTTTTGGCTATATAATTATAAAATTGTTGATTCAGTGCTTTTTCAAATTATATGTGCTTCTCTTCCTTGCTAGCCCTCCGCATACTGAAATGAAAATAGGTCCTCCAAGATACTTCTCAGAAGAAAGTGCTAACTTGAGGAAATGTTTTTTTTTTAATTAATTTATTTATTTATTTATTATTTATTTTTGTCTTTTTACCTTTTCTTGAGCTGCTCCCATGGTATATGGTGGTTCCCAGGCTAGGGGGCTAAGCAGAGCTGTAGCTGCCGGCCTATGCCAGAGCCACAGCAAAGCGAGATCCGAGCCGCGTCTGCAACCTACAACACAGCTCACGGCAATGCCAGATCCTTAACCCACTGAGCACGGCCAGGGATCGAACCCGCAACCTCATGGTTCCTAGTCAGATCTGTTAACCACTGCACCACGACAGGAACTCCTCTTCTGTTTTTTAGAATGTGTTTGTTTGTGTAACGCTTATAGACAAAACTTGGTTTTATATTTCTTTTTAATTTTTTATTGAGATATAATTGACATGTAGCATATTAGTTTCAGGTATATAACATAATGATTCAATATTTGTATATATTGTGAAATGATCTCTACCATAAATAGTTAATATTGATTGCCATACGTACTTGCAATTTTCTTTGAGAACTTTCAGGATAAACTCTTATAGCAACATTAGCAACTATGCTGTATGTTACTTATTTATTTTAAAACTGGAAGTTTTACCCCCTTTTTTTTATGCCACACCTGTGGCATGAGGAAGTTCCCAGGCCAGGAATGAACCCGTGCCACAGCAGCAACCCAAGCCAGCAGTGACAATGCTAAGTCCTTAACCACTAGGCTATCAGGGAACTCCAGAAGCTTGTAGCTTTTAACCCCCTTCATCCATTTGCTCCCAGTGATTCCCTCACTCCCTCATCACCCCTGCCCCAGGCCTCTGGCAATCACCAATCTGCTCTTTGTGAGTTCAGGGTTTTTTGTTTGTTTTTTGGATTTCACATATAAGCAAGACCATACAATATTTGTTTTTCTCTGTCTGACTTATTTCACTTAGCATAATACCTTCGAGGTCCATCCATGTTGTCACAAATGCAAAGATTTACTCCTTTTTATTGTTGTGTATATATGTGCACACAGTCAATGTTTTCTTTTTCCATTCATCCATCAATGGCCACATAGGTTGATTCCAGTACTTTGGCCATTATAAGTAATACAGTGGGAGTTCCCATTGTGGCCCAGCAGAAACAAATCTGACTAGGAACCATGAAGTTTCAGGTTCAATCCCTGGCCTCAATCAGTGGGTTAAGGATCTGGCATTGTCATGAGCTGTGGTGTAGGTTGCAGCTTTGGCTCGGATCCTGTGTTGCTGTGGCATAGGCCAGTGGCAACAGCTCTGATTCGACCCCTAGCCTGGGGAACCTCCATATACTGTGGGTACAGCCCTAAAAAGCAAAAAAAAAAAAAAAAAATGTAATACTGTGATGAACATGGGGGTGTATATATCATTTCAAAAACATATCAAGTTAGTGTTTTTTTTCCTTTGGATAAATACTCAGAAGTAGGACTGCTGGATCATATGGTAGTTCCAGTTTTATTTTTTTGAGGATCCTTCACACTGTTTCCCATAGTGCCTGCACCAATTTATATTTCCACCAACAATGTATGAGGGTTCCCTTTTCTCCATATTCTTACCAATACTTACTGTCTTTTTGACAATAGCCACTCAGACAGGTGTGAGGTGATATCTCATTACAGTTTTAATTTGCATTTTTTTAAACTTTTGTCTTTTTTGAGCCGCACCCTCAGCATATGGAGGTTCCCAGGCTAGGGGTCTAATCAGAGCTACAGCAGCCTGCCTATACCATAGCAACACAGGATCCAAGCTGCGCCTGTGACCTACACCTCAGCTCATGGCAACACTGGATCCTTCACCCACTGAGCGAGGCCAGGGATCGAACCCGCAACCTCATGATTCCTAGTCGGATTCGTTTCTGCTGCGCCAAGACAGGAACTCCATATATATACATATACACATATATACATATATATATATGTATATGTATGTATATATGTATATATATGCACATATATATTTATAATGATAACACTTAAAGTTTATTGGGGACTTTCTATGTGCAGGCCCTAAATGATTTAATTCTCAGAATCATCCTTTCAGGTAGGTACTATCATTATCCTCCTTTCAAGATGAAGAAATAGAGGCACTCAGAAGTGAGGTCACTTACCTGAGGAGGTCACATAGCTTACCTGAGGTCACATACTCCACAGTGGTGGAGTCAGAACATGAACCCATATGGTCTGAGCCTAGAGCCCATGGTTTTGACTTTTACACTCAGTTGTGTGGTCCAACAATTGGGGTAAAACACATTGTACAATATTAATAATATGGTTCAAGGCCAGTAACACAAATAATATTAGAATAAATTCTTTCTAATCAAATATTTCAAGCTTCAATGGCTAATACATTTCAAGCAATTTTATTTACAAACTCCTGGTATAGAAAATAGAATAAAATAGTTAGGAGTCCCTTGGAATTTCCTGTAATGTAATTTGGCTGTGTGAATTACAGCAAAATGATATTTACCAAAAAAATGCTTATCTGTACTCTAATAAATTTTTTTGAAAATCTAATTATAGTAAAATTACCAGGAACATATATATATATATATATATATATATATATATTTTTTTTTTTTGGTCCTTTAAGGGCTGCACCTGCCACATATGGAGTTTCCCAGGCTAGGGGTGGAATCAGAGCTACAGCTGCCAACCTATGCCACAGCCACAGCAACGCCAGATTTGAGCCATGTCTGTGACCTACACCACAGCTCACGGCAACACTAGATCTCCAATCCACTGAGCAAGGCCAGGGATCAAACCTGCGTCCTCATGGATCCTAGACAGATTCATTTCCCCTGAGCCACGACGGAAACTCCTACCAGGACTATTTTTTAAAAGACCAAATTGTTCAGCATTATTGTAGGCACTAAGTGTAATTTTAAAATACAATTGTTTAAGCCTGGAAACCTTACAAATTTGGAAAATGAACACTATTTTGGATTAAAATTTTGAGTCAATCAACATTTATAAATAAATGGACAAAATTATTATTGGGATTTATAATTTATAACTTATTGCCAAGTGGTAAAAGGGACCACAGAGAACGTATATTCATGTGGCTGAAGATTACAAGGTACCCATTAAAGAGTCATGTTACAGGAACATGAATACAACTCTCACATCTGCCCTCTGCCTGGTCCCCAGCCCCCACCACAATCGCTATTACCGATTACTATAATTACTATTGCTATAATTACTATTCAGTTTCCTCTGAATCTTTCTAGAGTTTTCTACATATACAAGTAGAATATATATCCCCCCTTCTTTTTTACCCCAAAGATAGCACTGTTATATACTTAAAATATTTGAGTATCCTGGACACTTTTTTCCCATATTAATATGTAGCGGTTTCTCCTTGTTTTTGTATAGCTGTAAAATATTCTAACATACAGACATACTGTAATTTTCTTAGCTCCTTTCCTATTAATAGACACTTAGATTGTTTTCCAATCTTTTGATGATATAATATTTCAGTGAGTAACCTATGCAAATATATCTATAGGATAAGTTCCCAGCAGTGGATTTGCTAGTCAAAGGACAGGCACATTTGTCATTTGGATGAGTATTGCAAATTGTCCTCCATAGCAGTTGCGTTAATTTACACTTCCACCAGCAATGTATGGGGACACCTGTTTCCCCACAGTTTTGCCAACACTGTGCATTCTCAAACATTTGGACTTTTGCCAATTAAATAACTGAGAAATGCTATCTTCATATACTTTTAATTTGCATTTCTCTTATTATGAGTGAGATTAAATATCTTTTCCTGTGTTTGAAAAATGTTATTTCCTTTTCTGTGAATTCTTCCTATCTTTAGCTCATTTTACTGTTGAGTTGGGTCAGAGGTCTTTTTCTTATTTTTTTTTTCTATTTTTTTTTTTGTAGGAGCTCCTTCTAGATAAGGGATATTTGCTTTTTGTCTGTGGAAAGAATTACTACAAATATTTCTCTCCAATTTGTGATTTGTCTTTTGATATCACGTATGGTTTGAGTTTATTTATTTATTTATTTTTTGCCATGCTGAACTTAAAAACTATTTTTAGATACTTAAATTTATCTGTTTTCTTTAATGACATCTGGCTTTCAAGTCATAGTTGGAAAGATCCTTCTCATGGTGTGCTCAGTGGTAACCTGTGTGCACAAGTGATTGACTGATAAAACCAGTCCCACCCCAACTTGCCCCCAAAGGCAGAAGATCAGAATCTTGACACAACTTAGAAAAGTCGAAGGAGAGGCTTTAAAAAGAACTTTGCCTAGCCCAGGAAATTAGGGGGGCAGAGTCAAAAATTCAGTTTTTATCAAAACAAAGCAATAGCTCTTACTACCTGAATTTTTGATCATGCCCACCACGTATGCTTTAATTCAGGTATGCCCTATTTGTTGTATCTTATATTTCATAACTCACTAAACCTGCCAATGTTTAAAATAAAAGATTAGAGAATTCTAACTTTTGAGATTTTGTGTACTTGGTCCCAGCCTTGTGGGACTACTCATCAAGCAGTTGTCCTTGAGGGCCCTTGGGCCACGGGTTTCCTTTTTGTTTTGGTAGGGGGTGGGGGGGGTGCTTAGGTGCATGGAATTGAATTAATCAGATTCCTCAGTTCTTGGCACAAAATGATGATTCTAAAGTTTCTCTCCTCCATTATTCTGTTATTTATCCCCTTCATCCCCTGTCTCAGACCCCTTCTCTTCAACGGCACTCAATCTAGAGGTTTTCCTCACAGTCACCCACCGAGGTTTGGAATAGTCCAAGTATGTCTTATAAAAACCAGTTCTTCTTGACTCATGTAGGTGATTGTGGCAGAAGTAACAACCATAACAAGCAGGTTGTGAAAGGAGCAGAACTGGAGTTGGACCATATTCTAATGGACTTTCTTCACCCATAAAAATTAAGTTAATGGTAACTGCTCCAGGTCCAACGTAAAATACACAACAAAGAAAAATAAAGCATGGTTATGTAATATTTAAAATTTTTGAAGCAAAAAGATGTCAGTGTTAGAGAGCTTTCAGAATTGAAATAAGCTAAAGAAAGAAACAGCAAGAGATCTTTGAGCATGAATGGGAAATCTCAGAAGCCTTTATTTATTGGTATGTCAACTGCTCTGAGATGGTGAGGGTAACTCACTGACCTGAAAAAAACACATTTCAAACCAATGTGAGATGTGGCTAATTGACTAATCAGAGTAAGAAAGACCCAGATGACTTTTTAGAATAATTCAGATTAGAGTGGATATTGACAGGGCAGATGGTGAATGGCCCTGAGAGGCAGATTTAATTTATTTACTCTTTGTATTCTAGTTTCTATAATTTTAATTAAAGTGAGTAAAAACAAAATCTTGTCTAAGCATTTTTTTCTTCCTGATACGAAAGGTGTTGACACATCATATCATTGAGTTGGGAAGATAAAGACAAGGGAAAGGATTGGAATTTGGTGTGAATTAACATATCACAAGGCTCTTGTGTCTGAAAAAGGTGAGGAAACAAACACATGTGTTAATGTAACTCCAGCTGTATAGGAAGGCTGTCAAGGCATGTGTGCATGCTTGGCCAAATGCTGTTGATTCCAGAAATGTAATTTCATTTGATGGATTTTATTGTAATTAACACAGGGAGTTTCACCAACTCAGAACTCTTAACTTTATTATCTTGGGAGAAGACTTGTGAAATGTATGCACTTATAAAATAGGATTCATATTTTGCAGAGGGTTTCTAATGCTAATGGGTCTTGGGAACCTTCTGGGATTATGTCCTCAAGCTTGCAATTAGGGTTTTTCCTTTGCAATCTCAAGTGTGGTTTACCTAGAGCACTTTATTTTAAATGGTGTTTAATAGAATGTGGGAGCTCTACAGAGCAAGGGACTTGGATTTTGCTGTTGTTAGCTCTTGCAAAGTACTAAGTTCACAGCTAGAGAAAACTAGCAGTTGCTTTTTATGTGCTTACTTTTGTTTATTCTTTCAAATCCAGTAGAGATTATCTCTAACATTTAACAGTTCACAAAAACATAAAGTTTACGTGAGTACCTCATTGGTGTGTGGAGGATTTGCCGTCTATTTTAATAAACAAAATTCTTTTATGAAGACTTTTATGAAGATAAAGTAGATAGGATAAACCAAAGGAAAAGTAATTCATGAATTTCTTCACATAGTGGATAGGGATAGTTCATTTCCTGACATACCTGGAAATATTAAAACTCAGTTTTCAGGGTGGGGTCTACCTGCAGATCTGAATTTGGCTAACAACTTGGATGCTGTCAAAGCAGAGTCTGCCCTTTCAAACCTCTCCTTGGGAAACTAATTAGCAGAATAATAAAAAGGCAAGATCAGCTCTTGCCTTCCTTGTTGGGGATATAAAAAACAGTAGTTCTAATTAGCAATAATTAAAATTTAATTAAGAAGCTCTTTTCAATCCTCCTTCCCCCTCCCTCAACTGGTGCTTGCCAGCTCTTAGTTGAGGAGCTGTTTTTATCCCTGTGGTGCTGAATCACAGCTTAATCATAAAGCCTTAGATCGCAGCTTACCCAGCCCTGAGCACTAATCACCACGGCCTTCCAAGAGTGACAAGCACATATTCTAGATTTTAATAATATGAGCAGTTACTTTCTTCGATTTGGTAGCCATAAGTTGTGATTCTTCTTTCCTCTTTATCAGCTGGTTGCACATACCTTTGCCCTAAAAAGTACCTTTTTATATGTTAGCTCGGTTCTACCCCTTGTTGAGACAAGAGGATAATAGAAGACCTCCCAGATATTAAGTATTTGAACCTAAATTTCAATTTATATGCTTTGAAAGTAAAGCAGAAAATTGGCTTAAGTATGAAAGACTAAAACATAGGGGAAATCACACATTTAAAAAATACAAGTATTTGACTATTAAAAATTAAAACAACTTACTGTAGATGAGGGTTAAGGAAAGCAAATACAGTATTTTGTGCTCATTTAAAGCTGAAAGTGTCATCTAAGTATTAATCAGAATTTAGAATGTTTCAAATTATGAAAAGGAACTCCTCTAAATTATATGCTTTAATTCAGTTACAGTGGTGAATTTTGTTAGGTGAATTTTATCTCAGTAGAAAAAGGGCACTCAAACTCTGACTTTGCCCTAGTTTTGGGTATGAATATTAATCACATAGTTTACAGAGAGGAGAAAAAAAAAGATTTGATAGATCATTATGAGCAAAAGAAAAAGGAAATAATCAAGAACAGAGGAAAATGAGTTTTTTAAAAGCCACTGGACTAAGAAATATAACCCCAGTTCTTTAATTATTAAGGGAAGGGCTCTGAATCTGCTCCATTATCTTAATTATGTTTCTGGAGCAAACATTATTTCAATGTGATAAAAGATGACATGACACTGAAGGTAAAGGCAGAGCAGATGTTACATGAGTAACAAGCCAATAGGCCCACATTCTGGTAATTTCTTCCCCACTAGACATGTTCTCATTAATCTGTGATTAATAGGATTTGAGTATAGTAAATGATGATGATCTATTGTCTGTCTTTGTCGAGCACCATGGAGAGAGTAATTTGTCAGCTCAGCTTTTGTGTGACTATTTAATAGCAAAGAGGGAGAGAGAAAAGACGCTAATCTTCTAATTGGCATCTATAGAGAAGGTCTAGGTGAACACTGCCTCTATGGAAATAACCCCGTATAATAATTCCTATGCCTGAGCAAAGCAAGTGTGGACTACGTGTATCTTTTATGTAACAGTGCCTTCTATAGAATAAAAGGCAGGGCGAGGGGGCTGTGTGGTGAGGGGGCGGTGTGTGTGTGTGTGTGTGTGTGGTGGATGAGAGGAGAAAAAGTAGCAATGAAACAATCTTAAGAGATCATAGGCTAATATTTACTAACCTATTTATGAGCCTTTTTCAACTGCAGTGACTTGCTAAAAAGTGGGCAAAAAAAAAAAATCACTTTTGGTTAAAAAATAATTGCCCAGATGGACCAAAAAACCCCATAAAAATAAAAAGCCACTACCATCATCACCACCACCACCACCACCATCACTGCCACCACCACCAACACAAAATGCCCTGAAGTTATGATTGTAAACATCTTAGTTAATCAATGAATCAGATATTTTGAATCAAAGGGCTTGATAATGATTAGTCCTATCTAATCGGTTGTGGAACCTTCTTCAAATGCCTATACCTTATTCAGAACGAGGTGTAGCATGGCTCTTTCCTTCCTTCCCCCCTCTCTCTTTTAATCCCTAAAAATGTCCTATAGACTTTTCTATATTCTAGATCTTTCTAGCTACTCTCCTGGTTGTTGGAAAGGAATAAGGCAAGGCCTCACTAAGAGAAGATTATCTGCAACGTGTAGCCAAATCAACAAAAGATTAGTAAATTCAAACTATATAAAGAACTACCTCTGATCAACTTTTGATAGAAATTGGCTAAGAATAAAAGCAGATAGTTGACAAGAGGAAATTCAGTATGGGCAATGAATATATGAATCGATGCTCAGTATAACTAGTAATCAGGGAAGCGTAATGCAAAACATTAGATCCCATCTGTACGCATTAGACTGACCAAACTGCAATGTTTGACTAGACCAAATGGGGATGCAAACTCTGGTGAGAGTGAAAATCAGACCACCGTTTCTTAGCAATTTGTCAGTATTTATAACGATTCTACCTCTAGTGCTAGGCCCCTGAGAAATCCTTGCACATTAGCACAGAAACATGTGCAACATTGTTTATACTAGTGAAAATAGTAGTTAGTAGTGTAGTAGTTTTGGCTTTTTGTTTGTTTGTTTGTTTTTTGGGTCACACCCACCCCCTGTGGAAGTTTCTGGGCCAGGGATAGAATCTGAGCTGGAGCTGCAACCTATGTGGCAGCTGCAGCAACACTAGATCCTTTAATCCACACCACCACCGTGGGGCTGGGATCTAACCCATCTTCCACAGTGACCTGAGCCGACCTGAGCCTCTGCAGCCAGGTTCTTAACCCACTGTGCCACAGAAGGAACTCTGCATTTTATTTATTTATTTATTTTTTTGGCAAAAGGACAGAGACTACATTCCAGCTTCTAACAACAGTGCTGAAATTATTAGGCAGACTTCTTATCTCTCTAACTTAATTGTTTTTGTGAACTTGAAAATTACCTTCATTTCCTTGTGCCTCAGTTTCTTTATCTGTAAAATAAGGTTGGATAGAAAATCTTTTAAGGTCCCTTCCCATTCTAAAGTTTTAAGATTCTGTTTTTATTCCACAGCACCTATCCTGATTTATATGAAAACAAAACCAGATGAGTAAGATTTTCCCCTGAGTTAGTAATAAAAGTGCACTTATTCATTAAATATTACGGCTGTTATCAAAAGGCGAAGGCAAGCTTTCTTTGATGAAATTGGAAGCAAACCATTCTTGAGGGATGCAAAAAGAAACAGTTAATTGGTCATGATTAGATTTGGAGAAGGAAGTTTAGAGATTTGAAGAATATATATATATGTGTATATATATATATAATATACTTCTGTGAGGAGTACATGGGAAAGGAGAATTGGAGAGGGAGATGAATGAGATTTTAAACAGTAAGATCTGTAGATAAAAGTTTTTACTGTAGGGACTTCTAGGATAAATAGAAACATTTTGTTTTATATATTAGATTTCTGAACCTAACAGGATTCTGCATCAAGGGTGATTACTTTTAGATCAGGCAATGAGTTGAACTTCTTTGGTCCTACATGCTGAGCTGCAAATATACTAGTGAATTCATATTATGTAAGTTATTCTGCAAGGTATTCTTCTGCTTTCCTGTCATACTAACCATGAATACAACATGAAGGTACCAGAAAGCAAAAACGTAGCTGTTTGTCGTAATAACTATAAGGCGCTCTACTTGATGATAATAATCCTTGATAGCCTCCAATTCTGGCTTGGCAGGATGTTGATTCCTGGTTGAAAAATGACTTCTCCTGGAGGATAGTGAGTCAGAAAAAGGCAGCGAATCTTTCATTTATATTCCGCTTGCCATCGTTTTTGACAAATGAGCCATTAAGGTATAACATATCCGAAATCTCCTGAAACTGTTTGCTTTTATTTGTTACAGCCTAGAGAACCCTTCTTTTTTCCCCCTGTATTCCAAAAGCCTTTTCTATTTTGATGGGTGTAGATGATAATGTTAAAAAAAGTGCTGTGGATTATTTGGGTTTAGTTGGAAGAAGAGACTATTTATCAGGCATTTCCTTCTTTTCAAAAATTGAAAGTATTGTTGACATATAACATAATAGTTTCAGGTGTATATCATAATGATTTGGTATTTGTAGATATTACAAAATGATCACCACAATAAGTCTAGTTAACAGCTGACACCATACATAGTTATTTTATTTTTTCTTGTAATGAGAATTTTAAAGAACTACTCTCTTGGCAGCTTTGAAATAGGCAACACAGTATTATTAACTATAGTCACCATGCTGTACATTATATCCCCATGACTTAATTGTAACTGGAAATTTGTACCTTTTAACCACTTTCACCCATTTAGCCCCCTTTCCTGCCTATGGCAACCACCCATCTGTTCTCTGTATCTATGAGCTTGGGTTTTGTTTTTAGATTCCACATATAAGTGACATCACATGGTACTTGTCTTTCTCTGCTTTACTTATTTCACTTAGCATAATGCCCTCAAGGTCCATTTGTGTTGTCATAATAGCATCTTCTTCATTCTTTTTAATGGCTGAATAATATTCCATTGTATGTATATATGCACACACATACGTGTATACACATATATATGTTATGTATTATGTGTTATATATATAAAACACATGTATATTTAAATACATCCACACATATGTATATACATACACCCATATATATGTATGTGTATCTATAGATCTATATATAATATTTCCTTCTTTAATCTCTTTTTTTTTGGCTTTTGTTTACACCACTCTATGGAAAATATTCTAAAATTAACT
This sequence comes from Sus scrofa, assembly GCF_054392235.1. Taxonomy (NCBI): domain Eukaryota; kingdom Metazoa; phylum Chordata; class Mammalia; order Artiodactyla; family Suidae; genus Sus; species Sus scrofa. Next base: position 73,016,672 of record NC_139389.1, on the reverse strand, counting down.
GCTTCTGGCTTGTAAACCACTTATCTGATACAGGGTTAACACCCAAAATACACAGGGAACTCATATACTCAGTAGCAAAAAATTCTAGTAATTCAATCTAAAAATGATCAAAGGACCTGAATAGACATTTTTCCAAAGAAGACATACAGATGGCCAATAAGTATGTGAAAAGGATCATGACATCTCTAATCATCAGGGAAATGCAAATGAAGTATTACGTTCCATCTTGTTAGATGAACATTATCAAAAAGTCACAAGAGGAGTTCCCACTGTGGCCCAACAGGATTGGCAGTGTCTTAAGAGTACTGGAATGCAAGTTTGACCTCTGTCCTGGCACAGTGGGATAAGGCTCTGGTGATGCTGTGGCTTGGATCTGATCCCTGGCCTGGGACGTCCATATGCTGCAGGGCAGCCAAAAATGAAAAAAAAAAAAAAAAAAAAGTCAAGTGTTGGTGAGGATGTAGAGAAAAGAGAACCCTGGTGCACCATTGGTGGGAATGTGAATTGGTGTGGCCACTGTGGAGAAAGGTATGGAAGTCCCTCAAGAAATTAAAAATAGAACTACTGGCATTCCTTGGAGGCTTATCGGTTAAGGATCCTTCATTGTCACTGCTGTGGCTTGGGTTTGATCCCTGGCCTGGGAACTTCCACTTGCTGTGGACATGTCAAAACAAAAAAAGACCCAGCTATCTCACTTCTGGATATATATCCAAAGGAAGCAAAATCACTATCCTGAAGAAATATCTGTACTTCCATGTTCATAGCAGTATTACTCACAATAGCCAAGGTGTGGAAACAACCAAAGTGTCCCTCAACAGATGAATGAATAAAGCAAATGTGGTATATACACAGTGGAAATGTATTCAACCTTAAAAAAGAAGGAAACCCTCTGATTTGCAACAACATAGGTAAAAATGGAGGGCATTATGCTAAGTGAAATAAGCCAGGTTGAGACAGAGAAGCATTGCATGATATCAATTATATGTGGAATCTTAAAAAGTCAAACTCATAGAAACAGAGTTGTTTGCAGGAGCTGAGGGTTAGGAGAAATAGCGAAAGGGCTGGTAATGGTGACAGAGTAAAAACTTACAGTTATAGATGAATAATATCGAGGACCTTTCCCCCAAGCATTTTGGGGGAAGTGGAATCACAAAAGAAACATTGGAAATAATAATAGCTGTACTTCATTTTCGTTGAGATATAGTTGAATATTGTCAGTCTTCCAAGAGTCAAGTGATGTTTGTTAAAACCTCAGAGAAAACCCCACAGTCCTTTTTCCAGTTTCAGTATTTTTCCTACCTAACACATAGAAAATAATCTACACTATCCCTTGAGAATCATGTGTGACTCTGGAGTCAGAATGTTTTAAAATCTGAGCTCTAATAGTTACTAACTGGCTGTCTTTGGGCAATTGACCCAGTTTCAATGAGCCTTAGCTTTTTCCTCTGTGAAATGTAGAGAGAAAAACTTAGTTCCTAGGGTTACTGAAATAATTAAAATGAGATATTAAAGGTAAAGGGCTTAGCCTAGAGCTTGGCACAAAGTAGACCCTCAACAAATATTAGTTTATTCTCTCCCTTCTTTTCTTCTAAGAGCACCTTGAATAAATAATAAATAATTTTATTTTACTTTTTATTTTATTTTATTTTTTTAGGGCTGAATCCACTGCATTTGGAGGTTCCCAGGCTAGGGGTTGACTTGGAGCTGTATTTGTTGGCCTATGCCACAGCCATAGCCTCACAGATCCAAGCTGCATCTATGACCTACACCACAGTTCATGGCAAAGCCAGATTCTTAACCCACTGAGTGAGGCCAGGGATTGAACTTGCATCTTCATGGATACTAGTCAGATTCCTTTCCACCAAGCCATGACGGGAACTCCTCAAATGTTATTTCCGCACATATGGGGATACTCTGTTGCTTGCTAAATGAATATATGAAAATTTTCTTTACTTCTGGATAGAAATTTCTCCCCACTCTCATTTCTTCCTGTCTTCACTGATAAATACAGCACAATATGCCTGACAACTTCCATTCAGTCTTTATTTTTACATGATAGTGGTTTGTACATTAGTATATACTCCCGGGATATTGGGAAGCCAGATTACAAAAAATGCCAAAATAGACTAGAACTACAGTTTGTAGCTATAGTGAATGACTCAAAGAAGGGCATAAAATTGGGAAACATCATTAACGTATCCCTAACAAAGGCAGAAAATTTCAGACAATTAGAAAATTATATTAAGTTCAGAAAGGCATAAAATCATATTAAGATGGACTTCCAGCTATAGAAGAGTGGAGAGGTGGACTGACCTTCCCCTCAAACATATATAACACCGTATGAGATTTTCCAAAATCAGTCATTTCAGGGCTCAGGGAATTTATAGGATTCAGGCAAACAACAAATTGAAAATTGCATATCCTTTAAAAACTGCTGAAGAAGAGGAGTCTTCAATGGGAGAAAGAATGTCCTTGCCTAGAGCTGCCTCCATCTGCTACCCTAGTTTGTTGTTGTTGTTCTCTTAAGGTGGTACTGGCTATGTAAACCAGTAGTTTTGCTGCTGGATGAGGATAAACTTGATTTGGAGTAGAGGGTGGAAAACCCACACCCAGCCAACCGGAAAAACTTGCAATTCTCTTAGTCTTAGGTCTTGGTTGGAGCAAAAGACAAATAGGAAGACCATCTGGAAATTTAGCAGAGAGATCCTTGCAAAAAGAGAGATCTTTCCCTGTTTTATTGAGTTATAAATAAAACAAATATAACTGTATAAATTTAAGATGTACAGCAGAGTATTTGATTTAACATATATTGGGAAATGATTCCAGCAGTAAGTTTTGGTATCAGCCATCATCTCATATAGATACAATAAGAAGAAAAAGCAAAAAAAGAAACAAAAATGTTTTTCCTGTGATGAGACCCAACCAACCAAACTGTTACAGCCCCCCCCTTTTTAAAAAAAAAAAAAAAAAAACCCTTTGAGTTAAACATTGAATCTAGAATCTCTGTTTAGTGGGTCCATATCAATTCATTTAACTTGATCCAATTTTATATTCCTCCTACCATGATCTCACACCCTTAATATCCATCCCTACTCATATTCATTATATTTTTATCTGTGTAAATTAGAAAAATGATGTAGTTATTTGAGTGTGTAGCATTCCTTCTCATGGTCACACTTTGTACCTCACCTTGGGGGCCTGCTGGAACTTGAATCTAGATCTAGAAGAAAGAGGGGTGACAGGTAGGTCCCAAGAAGACTAGGAGGGAACATCGAGGGGAGCATTACAAACTCTTCAGGCAAAGCAAGGTTAATCTCCTCAGACAGGGATGGAAGACTTGCGTCTATTGACAAAGGCATTCAGAAGAATTTGGAGGTTCAGCATCCCCAACAGCATTGGCATCTTCTCACATGTCCCCATTCTAGTCTTCAGAGGTTACTTTCTATCTACCTAGGTGTACTTTAAATTTTACTTTAGAATTTTCATACTTAATTTTTATTGCATTTTAAGTAAATAATGTCACAATACTTTGAAACTAGATTAGAATTTAATATGTAAATGGCCAAGTGTGAAAGCATTCCTAGCCATACAACTTAATCTAATTTAATATAAAATTTGGGCAGCATTGGAATGTGGAGGCTGTTGAGGTTTGTGGTCTATGTAGTCAGCAATCCGTGATCAATCCATTCATTCAACATTCAATGAACATTTTTTTGAACATTTCCTATATGATTGGCCTTATTTTTTTTATTACTCAAATGAATTTATCACATCTGTAGTTGTATAATGATCATAACAATCTGATTTCACAGGATTTCCATCCCACAGCCCAAGCACATCCCCCCACCCCCCAAACTGTCTCCTCCGGACACCATAAGTTTTTCAATGTCTGTGAGTCAGCATCTGTTCTGCAAAGAAGTTCCGTCTGTCCTTTTTTTCAGATTCCACGTGTCAGTGAAAGCATTTTATGTTGGTGTCTCATTGTATGGCTGACTTCACTTAGCATGATAGTTTCTAGGTCCATCTATGTTGCTAAAAATGCTGGTATTTTGTTCTTTTTGATGGCTGAGTAATATTCCATGGTGTATATGTACCACATCTTCTGGATCCACTCCTCTGTCGATGGACATTTAGGTTGTTTCCATGTCTTGGCTATTGTAAATAGTGCTGCAATGAACATTGGAGTACATGTGCCTTTGAGAGTTGTGGTTTTCTCTGGCTAGACACCCAGGAGTGGGATGGCTGGATATGTTTAGTTTTCTGAGGAATCTCCATACTGCTTTCCACAGTGGTTGCACCAATTTATAATCAGTGTACTAGGGTTCCTTTTTCTCCACACCCTCTCCAGCACTTATTGTTTGTAGACTTTTGGATGATGGCCATTCTGGCTGGTGTAAGGTGGTACCTCATTGTGGTTTTGATTTGCATTTCTCTAATAATGAGTGACGTTGAAATCTTTTCATGTGTTTCTCGGCCATCTGTATGTCTTCTTTGGAGAATTGTCTGTTTAGATCTGCCCATTTTTGGATGGGGTTGTTTGTTTTTTTGGTATGGAGCTGCAGAAGTTGTTTATAAATTTTGGAGATTAATCCCTTGTCAGTCGATTCATTTGCAAAGATTTTCTCCCATTCTGTGGGTTGTCTTTTTGTGTTGTTTAGGGTTTCCTTTGCTGTGCAGAAACTTTGAAGTTTGAGTAGGTCCCATTTGTTTATTTTTCTTTTTATTGTCAATACTCTGATAGGTGGATCTGAGAAGATGTTGCTGTCGTTTATGTCAGAGAGTGTTTGGCCTATGTTTTCCTCTAGGAGTTTGATAGTGTCTGGTCTTATATCTAGGTCTTTAATCCATTTGGAGTTTATTTTTGTGTATGGTGTTAGGGAGTGTTCTAATTTCATTCTTTTCCATGTGGCTGTCTAGTTTTCCCAGTACCACTTATTATGATTGGCCTTATATTTGGGTACTGGGAATATAAACACAACTAAGACATAATTCCTAATTTCAAGAAGTATACAGTCTAGTAAAATTAAAAAAAATCCAAGAGAATGCCTAGTTTCCTAGACTTCCTGTTATCTAGTAGGCACCATCAATCAATGGCAATCAGGATATCACCTGATAATCATCTATGCCCTGAAATTTTGACCAGGCTTGCCCACCTGAATTACTCTTGAATGTAAAATAGAGACAATAATACCTATGTAAAATGGTGGTTGGGAGGCTTGATAAGATGCAAAGTAGCACATAGTTAAATACTCTACAAATTATAGCTTTTATGAGTTGATCTGAAATATACCCTGACTCAAAATAATGGAGTAAGTGGTATTTCTACCATTTCCTAGTCATAAAGATTTGGGTAAGGTAATTATCTGAGACTCAGTTGTTCTATATTCTTTTAAGAGAAAAGACTGTAGACCTAATGGAATTCTTCTCTGGTCATTGCATAATAGAAAGTTACTTTTTATTCCTTCATGTTCTTCTGTTACATGTTCTCATAGAATTAAGTTGCTTTCCTTCCTAGCAGTTATCTTAATTTATAATTAGACATTGACAAGTATGATTACTTGTAATGTCAATCTTTCCCACTAGACAAAGGCTTAATGGCAGCAGGAGCTGTGTCTGGTTTTGCTTGTCATCAGGTCTCCAGAGTATAACACAATACCTTGTGCAGAGCCCTAGCACAATAATAGGCAGTTAATTAATGAATGAATGAACAAATCAAGGATCAATTAAGAATAAAACACTAAAAGGACATTTACTAATGTTATGAATAAGAACCTACTATTGGTTAACACTGTTCTGCGACTTGGAGGTGATGCAATGAAACAGGAGAACAAAATGTGAAAAACATTGAAAAAGAGGAGGAAATATACTTATTTACACATAATGTAATTTTATGTGAAACACCAAGAAAATTAAATGAAAAACTATTAGAAATGATGAGATATTTTAGTAATTTAGAACTGTTTTAAAATGAATTTATTTAAAGTCAATAGCCTTTTTGCATACCAATAAAAACCAGTCAGAAAAATAACGGGAAAAATATTCATAAGGACAACAAAAAATTGGAGTTCCCGTCATGGCTCAGTGGTTAACAAATCTGACTAGGAACCGTGAGGTTTCGGGTTCAATCCCTGGCTTTGCTCAGTGGGTTAAGGATCTGGTGTTGCCGTGAGCTGTGGTGTAGGTTGCAGGTGCGGCTCAGATCCCGTGTTGCTGTGGCTGTGGCGTAGGCCAGTGGCTACAGCTCCGACTGGACCCCTAGCCTGGGAACCTCTGTGTGCCGCGGAAGCAGCCCAAGAAATGGCAAAAAGACAAAAAAAAAAAAAAAATTATAAGATATTAGGGAGAGTCTAATGATACTTTCAGGACTTGTATAAAGAAAACTATGAAGCTCTATCATGGCACGTAAAAGAGTTTTTAGAATAAACAAAAAGGCAATCTTTCTCTTAAATAGGAATATTTCATATTATGCAAATAACATGAATATGCTAGTGAAAAAATTCAGTCATACAGAAGAACACAGAATAAAAGGTAAAATTCCCCTTTAACAACCTCTGCTTTCAATTATTTCCAAGAGCTAACATGTATAAACTTCCCTTTCTATAGGAATTTACTCACAAATGTGTATGTATATTTTTTTTCTTGTTTGCAAATAGGATAGTATTTTGTAATTTATTCTGTAACTTTTTTTTGCAGTGTATTTCCTCTCTCTCCTTCATATTGGGTAATTTCTATTGTTCTATCTTCAAGTTCACTGATTTTTTTCTTCTGTCTCTTTTATTCTGTGTTGAGCCCACCCACTGTGCTTTTTATTTTAGTTATTGTATTTTCTTTTTTTCCTTTCATTAAAAAAATTTTTATTGAAGTATAGTTGATTTACAATGTTGTGTAGTTATTGTATTTTCAGTTAAAATGTTTCCATTTGGCTCTTCATATATCTTCTTTGCTAAGACTTCTTCTTGAGACTTTCTGTTTTTTCATTTGTTTCAAGCACACTCATAATTGCTTACTGATGTATTTTTATTATGGTTGCTTTAAAATCCATGTGAGTAATTTTAATATTTTGATCACATCAGTATTGACTTTCATTCATTTTTAGATTTTCTTGGTTTTTGTATGATGAGTGAATTTTAATTGAAACCTGGACATTTTCGCACTATATTCTGAGACTGGAGCATATTTAAACCTTGTGTTAGCTGGCTTTTTCAGATACTACTCTAGCAATGGAAGGTGGGGTAGAGGTACTGCCTCATTACTGTCAGGTGGATGTAAAAGTGCAAGTTTCCCACTCAGTCTCCATTACACCTGAGGGGTGCTACTTGCTATTGCTGGCTGGGAGTGGAAGTTCAGGCTTCTTGCATTGTCTCCTCTGATACTTTGGTGGAGGTGGCCTCTTTACTGCTGGGCAATGGTGAAAGTTCTGACCCTTCACTAGGCCTACTCTGACATCATTCTGGAGAGAGTATTGGGGCACTTCATTAGGCTTATTGAGAAAAAAAGTCTAGGCTTCCTCTTAGGACCTTGTTGGCATCAGTGGAAGTGGGATCGCAATTTTTGTCTATAGTGTTTGGCTGGAGTTAACCAGTTATTATCTAAAAGGGTCTGTGTCTGCTCTGTTTATGGTACTCTGGCTAGAGATAAAGCTTTTGTTGGGTATTATTTTATTTTCTTTTTGGCTATGCCTATCGCTTGAGGAAGTTCTCGGGCCTGGGATCAAGCCTGAGCCATAGCAATAACCCAAGCCATGGTAGTGACAATGCCAAGTCCTTTATTGCTAGGCTACCAGGAAACTCTTTGTTGGGTATTTTTTGGTCTGTATCCATTGACATTTCCAGGTTGCCAGCTTCTTCAACTCCAAGTCTAGGATATAAGAAGGAAAAGAAAATACAGGGAACACATACTATGCATGTCAAGGTCTCTAGCCTGTTTGCTTCTCTCTGCCTTTTCAGAGTCTTCTTATGTGTGTTTATATATAATGCTCAGGGTTTTCAGTTGTAATTAGAGGGAGGAATAGGGATCAGTATGATTATTCCGTCTTACCAGAAGCAGAATTCCTGAGACCTGTTTTAAAAATCTAAATTACATCTTATCGATTCTTCTATGTAACTATTATGGCTGTATGTATTATTCTGTAGGTATAGATGAATATGATTTATATAACCACTCCCTACTGATGAATATTTAAGTGTTTTCTAGGTTCAAAATTATGGAAACGCATCCTAACAATTTAGAAATTCAATGAAGTCAATGTGAGTTGACAAAATGAACTTGATAATGGAAATTTACATAAAAGACAAATGATATGGGAGTATGTGACTACCAAATAGTAATTATATTATATATAACTACCATAAAAGTTATAGTAGTATAATATTGATATAGAAGGTATAGAAGGATCAGTGGTTCAGAAGAGAAAATCTAAGTTAGATATAGGAATGTATGAGAATTTAGTATATGATAAAAGTGGTATATTTAATAAATGGCCTTGTAACATTTTCTAAGTCAGCAACTCTGCAAAAAAAATAATAAGTTGAGTTCTTTTATGGCACAGCGGGTTAAGGATCTGACATTGTCACTGCATCAGCTTGAGTCACTGCTGCAGTGTGGATTTGACCCCTGGCCCAGGAACTTCCACATGCTGTAGGCATGGCCAAAAAAAAAAGTCGATTCCAGATTGTTAAAAGTAACAATAAAGCAAATTCTAGATTGTTAAAGATAAAGAAGATAAAATATCTGAAACATATAAAAAGGTTTATTTTTTAATTATAAAATATTTCTATAAATTAATAAAAATGAATATACCTATAAAAACATAAAAAGAACACATAAAGGGAGGTCAAAATGAAAAAATTAAATAGAAGAAAAACATATCAAATATATTTTTATTTTCTTTTTACAGCTGCATCTGTAGCATATGGAAGTTCCTGGAACAGGGGTTGAGTTGGAGCTGCAGCTGAGGCCTCTGCCACAGCACAGCAGCACTGGATCCGAGCCACATCTGTGGATCTTTAACCCACTGAGTGAGGTCAAGGATTGAACCTGCAGAGACAATGTTGGATTCTTAACCCACTGAGCTACAGTGGGAACTCCTAGAAAATATGTGTGACATTGACAGTTATCAAAATTACTCAAATGACAAAGTGTACAATTTTTCATTATTCAGATTGGAAAGGATAAAAATTATTTGGCAAAACCTGACATCAATGAGAGAGTGTGGGGAAATTTGCCCTCAATCTTCTTGTGAAAGTGAGTACAAATTGGAACTTTTCTAAAGAGCAAGAGGGCAATATGTATCATAATTTTAAATTATAATACTCTGATTTAGTAATACTTTCAGGAATGTATCCTAAATTTTCATTACAGTGTAGTTTGTAGAAGCAAAGCAAAGAATGGAAATAGTTTAAAAGTCATCCATAGAGAGTTAGATGGAGAAAAAAAGGGTCCATCTCTACATTGTATACTCTTAATAGTTAAAAATGGTTAGGTAGATCTCATGTATTGACATAGAAAAATATTTTTTAAGAAAGAAAAATATTTAAGATGTTCAATTACAAAATGCCATGTAGCTTTTTACACAGTGCTATTTATATAAAGCTGTGTGTGTGCATACGCAGGTGCGCGGATGCAAGTGTACCCACGTATTTTGAGAGATCCTTAAAGGAAGAGAAATTTACTCTAGGCACTGGAATTTCAGATATATTATACTTTGTTCTTTTTTTTTCCCTTTCTTATTATAAGGGGAGGAAACATGTACAATTTTTAGAATCAGAAAAAACTGTTTTAATTTAAAAGTTAATTACAGCTATTATTTAAAAAAATCTCAAGATTGTTCGTAGCATATACTATTTAATATGCAAATTGCATAGATGCATGTAGCAAGATAACAATCAATACCATCTTTTGGTCACCTATGTAACACGTATGCATTTGGGGGCATGCTCAAGCACTTCTTTGTGTGTTGCTATAATTTCATGACCAGATAACACGGGATGTGTTGCCCTGGAGTACTCTGTTGAAGAGTTTCATTACCATGAAATGACATGATGTAATGTAGTAGTGACTGTTCTCGGTCTATCTGGCTGGGAAATCTTGGTAAATTAGTCTTTCTGAATTTCAGCTTCCTCCTTTGTGAAATTAATACCTGCACTGTCTATTTCACCAAACTGTAAGGATCAGCTGAGATGATGTGTGTGAAAACATTTTCTCCACTCTAAAGTGCAAGTGTAGTGATTCTTATCACAGGTTTATTAAAATGAGGAAAACTGCCATGAATAATTATGAGGATCAATATTATCACACATAAAATGACAGCAAGCAGAGAACCTGAGAGGAAAGTGAAATGGGAAGAATAAGCCTTAAATCTAGAATTAGAATTAAACTTTAACTCCAGTGATAATCTGTTTACTGAAAATTATAGGTTAACCTTTTATTTTTTTATTTTTTTTGCTTTTTAGGGCCACACTCACAGCATATGGAGGTTCCCAGGTTAGGGGTCTAATCAGAGCTACAGCTGCCAGCCTACACCACAGCCACAGCAACGCCAGATCTGAGCCACGTCTGCAACCTACACCATGGCTCACGGCAACGCCGGATCCTTAACCCACTGAGTGAGGCCAGGGATGGAACTTGCAACCTCATGGTTCCTGGTCGGATTCGTTTCCACTGCGCCACAACGGGAACTCTTAGGTTAACATTTTGATACTTTGAACAAAATAAAACGGCAGAAGCAACTGCTACATGGTGAGAGGTAAAAAGGAAGAAAGTGTAATCCATCTACGAAGAAGATTTTGATCCAAAATGAAACAGTTTTTTCCCTCTGCTAGTCAGGCAGAAACCTAATTACTCTTGTTTGATCTATTGTGGAGAGGCAAACTGAGAAGTATAGCTTATAGACAATGTGATTGATTTTAATCTAAGATATCAACAAATGAAGTTTTTGCACATAGTTACTTAGCTGGTGTTAAGAATAAAACCCAGTCAATAATAATAATTTCTGTTTTACTGCAGTTTGTTCTAGTTTCAGTTACAGAGTTGGCTCTCTCATAGTCCCTGTCTTTATGTGAATGCTTTAAAAATAATCTCTCTCTAGTTGGGAGTCTAATGTGGAACTATTTATCATTTTATATAATGTTTCAGACACCAAACCAGAATAAAAGAAACCTACAGGCAAGCTATGGGAAGGTTAGGGGCAATAAAGAAAGATATGAACCAAGGTGAACTTCTCTTTCTTTGAATTGTGTCAATCCCTAATTACTGTTTGACCAGTTGGATCCATGAAGCATGGCAATGAGATCAAACATGTGCACTGTGGAAGGTGTAAAGTAGAACGTTCTCCCTTCCCTCTTGCTTTCCTTTGCACAACAGAGCAGTCGGAAGACCTGGGTTTCGGACCCAGATCTAGCCCCTGGGAGCTGAGTGACGCGATGGTGAAGGCTAGTGAGGCAGAGGGCTGAGAACTTGAATTCAGTGACCTTTCACTTGCAGGCATGGGGCTGACCATGTTATAGGCACTCTTTCTTTTTATCTTCACAATTCTGTCATGTAAATAGTATTATCCCCTTTTTACAGATGAGGGAGCTCAACTTCTGGGAGTTAAGGAACTTGGCACAGGTTACACAAGTATTTTGAAGATCAGATGAAATAATGTTGGCGAAAAATACTTGGAAAATTGTAAAGTGATCTACAAATTTTAACTGTTGTTACTATTTTGTCATCCTCAGCAAGGAAAGTAAAAATTTGTTCTTTCCAAGTGCTGATTGCAGACAAGCTTCTTCTTCCTATTCTGTATTATGTAGCAACTTCTCCCATTTTCCCCAAAAAAGCAACATTAGTTATTTGCTGGTGTTCCCATGGCCTTACTGTCACAATGGCAAAAACAGTTATTTTTGCAGAGATAATGATAGGCACAAGAGGAAAACCAAAGGACATCTATTTTCCTCCCTACCTTTAAAGGATTTATTAAATCCCACTGTGTAAACAAAATAGTGAGTTTTGTTGTATGTGTGGGAATCATTGGGCTGATAATGGCCTTGCATCATAACGGGTCTCTTGGGAAGGGTCACTCTTGGCTCTTATGACTTTGCTGTCTTGTCTCTTTTCAGTCATGCAAGCAGCGCACACACAAGCTATTTGTCAACTTCATGAGCACTCAGCTGTAAACAGCAATAACCCTCAGATTATCTTGATTGTCGGTGTGTCCTGAGAGATAAGACCATTTCATCCCCAGCAGCCTCACTCCTGAATGACGGGCAACTCTTTTAGAAGAGGCTGTGGTCCTTTTTTTCATTCAGAGGTTATTAGAGCATCCTCCATTCAGTTCTGTTTTCCCTTGTGGTTTTAACTGCTATGAAAACAATTAACCCTCTTCTGGGAATATAATAGCAAACAGAAGGGTAAAGGAGGCAAAACTACATTCTCACGTTCTGACTAGGACTATGTGGTTTGTTACATCTTTTGTCCACCCAGTATTACTAATGATATTTGTAGCTTTTTTGCTTCGTAGGAGTTGGGTCCTTAAATACAGCTTTTTGTTAATTCTCATGGTCCTGATGTTTTATGATCTTCATTTATTTAGTTGGGAAGATGGAGGGAATTTTCAGCAAGCCAATGTAGAGAGCATCAGGAAAAGTCCTGGACTGAGAAATCTGATTATATGATGTGCTCCCATACTTTGCATGTCATACCCTGTGACCTCTTTCAATGTAACATCATGTTTCTTTCTCCAAAAACAAGAGTTTACCTTTTAAGGGTTTAAACAAAGTGAATGCAGTCTATCTAAGGTTGTGTCTGTGATCCATATTGACTCCAAAGTGTTCTGGTGCAATAATGTGCTAATAGGTTTTCTCAGTTTTTTTTAACTGATTTTTTTTTTGGAAGCAGTGTGGGCACTGACAACCATGGGCTCTGGGGGCAGACTGGTCCCATTTCTGGGTCCTGGATCTTGCTTACTTTTAATAAAAGCAAAACAAAACAAAAACAAAACCTCTAGAGCAGGGCCCAATGAATTCTCAAAGTCATGGAGCAATCTTATGCCTCAACTGAGGGTCAATTCTAAATTTGGACGAGGAGTTCCCGTCGTGGTGCAGTGGTTAACGAATCCGACTAGGAACCATGAGGTTGCGGGTTCGGTCCCTGCCCTTGCTCAGTGGGTTAACGATCCGGCGTTGCCGTGAGCTGTGGTGTAGATTGCAGACGCGGCTCGGATCCCGCGTTGCTGTGGCTCTGGCGTAGGCCGGTGGCTACAGCTCCGATTCGACCCCTCGCCTGGGAACCTCCATATGCCGTGGGAGCGGCCCAAGAAATAGCAACAACAACAACAACAACAACAACAGAAGACAAAAAAAAAAAAAAATTTGGACGAAACTCAGTTGGCTTGTCATGGCCAGCTTTCCAGAGATGGTTAGTTACTCTCATCCTGGCCATTACAGACTGCCATATTTACCCTAGCTAGCCATTTCTTCAACACAGACTCTTGGTTCTACAATGTGTTACGCGCAGAGAGTGAAGGAGTTGAAAAACGAGTGGTAAGACACTATTTCCTTTGGTATGTATATATACATATATATATATATGTATATATACATATAATTTTTTACCTTTTTAGAGAAACCACTAAGTACAAAACTGATGGCATAGCTTTTATATTCTCACTTAATTTTCATGTTAACTTAGTGAGATATGTGCTCTATGTACATATCTCCTTTACTATGAGGGTTTTTTTTTATGTTTGTTTCCTTTGTTTGTTTGATTGTTTTAGATTTCATATATAAGAGAGATCATACAATATTTGTCTTTGTCTGACATTTCATTTGACACAGTGTCTTCCAGGTCTACCCATGTTGTCACAAATGCCAGGATTTCATTTTTTAATGGCTGAATATTTTATTGTCTTATATATATATATATATATAAAACATTGATGGACACTTAGTTGTTTCCATGTCTTGGCTATCATACATAATGCTGCTGTGAACAGAGGATTGCAGATATCTTTTCCAGTTAGTATTTTCATTTCCTTTGGATATATCTCCAGAAGTGGTATTGCTGGATCACATGGTAGTTCTGTTTTTAACATTTTGAGGATGTGCCGTACTATTTTCCATAGGGACTGTACTAATGTACAAATCCCACCAACAGTGCACAAGGGTTCCTTTTTCTCCACATCCTCACAAACACTTGTTATCTCTTGTCTTTTTGATGATAGCCATTCTAACACATGTGAGATGATAGCTCATTGTGGTTTTTATTTGCATTTCCTCGATGAGTAGTGAAGTTGTATACCTTTTAAGGTAACTGCTGACTATTTAGATATTTTATATGTGAAATCACAGAACATTTTTTTCCTTTTGTGTCTTGCTTATTTCACTTAGCGTCATGTTTCCAAGGTTCAGCCATGTTGTCACACCTTTCAGAATGTCATTCCTTTTTAAGGCTAAATAGTATTCCGTTGCATATATACCACATTTGTTTATCCATTAATCTGTTGATGGAACTTCAATTACTTCCATCTTCTGGCTGTTGTGAATGATGCTGCAATGAATATTGGTGTACAAGTATGTTTGAATCCCTGTCCTTAATTCTTTTAGGTGTATGCCTAGGAATGGAATTGCTGGGTCATATACAATTGTGTGTTTAGCTATCTGAGGAACTGTCAGTTTTCCATAGAAGCGGAACCATTTTACATTCCTATCAGCAACGCAAAGGGTTCTGAATTTTCTATGTCCTCACTAGCACCTGTTATTTTCCATTTTAAAAAATTATAGCCATCCTGGTAGATATGAAATGGTATTTCATTGTGGCTTAACTAATTTTTCTTTAGTCAACTCAAGCCTGCTATTGAACTCCTCTAGAGAAATTTTCACTTCAGTTACTATACTTTTCAGTTCTAGAATTCCTTTGTTTCTTTTTTATAATTTCTTTTTATTTATTGATAATCTCATTTTTTTCATACATTGTTTTCCTGATTTCCTTTAGTTCTTTGTCCTTTTTTTTTCCTTTATTGATTTGAGCATATTTAAGATAGTTATTTTAAAGTCCTTGTCTAGGAAGTGCAATGTCTGGGCTTCCTCAAGGATGATTTTGGCCAAATTATTTCATTCCTTTGAATGAGCCATACTTGCCCATTTCTTTGTATGCCCTGTGCTATTTGTTGAAAACTGGACATTGGAATAGTATAATGTGACAACTTTGGAAATCAACTTCTCTGCCTTCTCTAGGTTTTGCCATTTCTTGTGTTTTGATTATTGAAGGCTGCTGTAGTCTATTGTTTAGTGACTTTTCCAAACTATTTTTGCAAAGAATATGTATCTTGTCATCTGTGGTCCTTGAAGTCTCTGTTCCTTCAGAGATTTCTTCAAAGGCCAGGAAATAATAAAATAAAATAAAAATTTAAAATAATACCCCCCCCCAAAAAAAACCCACCGAATATCTCTCCCAGTCTTTGCAGATTGGCTCTCTACTGGGGTATTCCAACTCTTATCCAGGCTTGTGTTGAGCTTAGGGATCACCCTGAGATGAAAATTTAGGGTCCTCTCAAATATTTTCTGAGCATGTGTCTTGCCCTGGACATGTGTGTGGCTTTCTAAATTTCCCTGAATATTCCTTACATACACAGGTTCTTCTGAATGTCCTAATTTCGCAAAGAATCTCTCCATTTTTCCTATCAGGCCTTAGGTGGTCTATTTTATGTCTGGACTCTAATCTTTACCCCAGGCATCTGTGGATTATTATTCTGCCTTGCAGCTTTTTGGAACAATACATTCAGCTTTTCTGGCCTAGACTCTGAGTTAGCCCAAACAGAGATAAGCACTTGAGTTGGTCCTTCAGGTGGACTCACACAGGTTAGAACAGACAAAACCAACAGTTTGCAAATAAGGTCTGCTCTGCTACATCTGGAACCAAGGAGCAGAGTCTGCACTAGGATCATGGGCTGTTGCTGTTTCAACACTGCCACCACGCCAGGTGGAGGTGAGGAAAGAGCAAATAAAAATACCACAAAGCTTTCTTAGTTTTCAAGTTGTCTTTTTCTTGATTGAGCATTCATTTGGTTGCTGTAAAGATTTGACTGTTTTCCAGACTTCTGACAAATTTGGTACTACTTTTCATAGTTCTGGTGGGGAAATGAGAGCTTGGAACTGTCTACTTCACTCTTTTGCCAACATGATCCTCATTAGCATTGAATGCATTAGAATTGTAGGTACAAAGCACCTCTAATTTCTGTTATGAGTCAGTGTTTTTGGAGTAGCTTGAGATCTGCTTATTTATCCAGTTTATTTCTGCTCTTAATAACAGATGTTGTTCCTAATATTTACATTTTTATATTTAAGGTCCTATAAGTCAGTAGTTTTCAACCCTGGCTGCACATCACACTTGCCTATGGAGGTTTTTAAAAAACAGAGATGCTCAAAATCTTCCTCAGACTTGGAAAATCAGAAACTTTGAGGGTGAGGAGCAAAGTGAATAAACTCAACTAGAGTTCTCTCTAGAGCTCCATTGTGAAGGATAGCAATGTATTTTTTAACACTTAGTAAAGCTCTATGAACATCACTGTAACACAGACACACTTCAGAAGTATCACAGGTTCAGTTCCAGACCACCGCAATAAAGCAAATATGAAATAACATGAGACACATGATTTTTTTGGTTCTCTAGTGCATATAAAAGTTATGTTTAAACTAACATAGTCTATTAAGTGTATGATAGCATTATGTGTAAAGAAACAATGTACTCAATTAAAAATATTGCTAAAAAATGCTAACCATCATCTAAATCTTCAGCAAGTTGTAATTTTTTTCTTTTCTAGTGGAGTGTCTTGACTCAGTGTTTGTAGTTGCTGCCTGATCAAGTTGGTGGTTGCTAGAGGTTGGGGTGTTGGTAGCAATTTCTTAAAATAAGGCTATGGTGAAGTTTGCCTCATAGATTGACTCTTCTTTCACAAATGGTCTCTCTGTAGCATTCAATGCTGTTTGATAGCATTTTACTCACAGTAGAATTTCTTTCAAAATTGGCGTCAATCCTTTCAACTTCTGTGGCTGCTTTATCAACTAAATTTATATAATATTCTAAATTCTTTGTTGTCATTTCAACAATCTTTACAGCATCTTCACCAGGGTAGAGTCCATCTCAAGACACCATTTGGCTCACCCATAAGAAGCAACTCATCATCCATTAAAGCTTTATCATGAAATTGCAGCAATTCAGTCACATCTTCAGGCTTCACTTGTAATTTCAACTCTCTTACCATTTCCACCACATCTGCAGTGACTTCCTCCACTGAATTCTTGAACCCCATCACAGTCATCTATGAGGTTTGGAATCAACTTCTAAACTCCTATTAATGTTGGTATTTTGACCTCATTCCATGAACCACATTGTTCTTAATGGCATCTAGAATGGTTTTCTTGTTTCCAGAAGATTTTCAATTTACTTTGCCCCGATTCATCAGAGAAATCACTATCTATGGCAACTATAGCCTTATGAAATGTTTTTCTTAAAATTGAGACTTGAAAATTGAAATTATTCCTTGATTCATGGGCTGCAGAATGGACATTGTGTTAGCAGACATGAAAACAACATGAATATCCTTGTCCATCTCTGTCAGCTTAGGGTTACCAGGTGTGTTATCAATGAGCAGTCATGTTTTGAAAGGAATCTTTTTTTCTGAGCAGTTGTTCTCAATGGTGGCCTTAAAATACTCAGTAAACCATGTTGTAAACAGATATGCTGTTATCCAGGCTTTGTTGTTCCATTTATAGAGCCCAAGCAGAGTTGATTTAGCATAATTCTTAAACCGCAGAATTTTCAGATGATAAATTAGCACTGGCTTTAACTTCAAGCCCACTGGTGCATTAGCCCCTAACAATAGAGCCAATCTGTCCTTTGAAGCTTTAAAGTCAGGCATTGACTCCTTCTCTAGTTATGAAATTCCTTGATGGCACCGTCTTCTATTACAAGACTGTTTCATCTGTGTTGTGAATCTGTTGTTGTTGTTTTTGTTTTTTTGTTTGCTTGTTCTTTTGTCTTTTTAGGGCTGCACCCGTGGCATATAGAGGTTCCCAGGCTAGGGATCTAATTGGAGCTGTAGTTGGCAGCCTATGCCATAGCCACAGCAATGCCAGATCCAAGCAGTGTCTGTGGCCTACACCACAGCTCACAGCAGCATTGGACCCTTAATCCACTGAGCAAGGTCAGGGATCGAACCTGCAACCTCATGGTTCCTAAGCAGATTCATTTCCACTGTGCCACGATGGGAACTACATGAATCTGTTGGTTAGTGCAGCCATCTTCATGAATACTCTCAGCTAGAGCTTCTGGATAACTTGCTATAGCTTCTACATCAGCACTTGCTGCTTCCACTGCAGTTTTATGTTATGGAGGTGGCTTCTTTCCTAAACCTCATGAACCAGCTTCTGCTAGCTTCAGACTTTTCTTCTATAGCTTCTGCACCTCTCTCAGTCTTTCTGGAATTGAGGAGAGTTAGGGCCTTGCTCTCAATTAGGCTTTAACATAAGGGAATGTTGTGGCTGCTTTTATCTATCTAGACTTTCTCTTTATCAATAATAAGGCTGTTTGGTTTTCTTAACATTCATGTGTTCACTGGAGTAGCATTTTTTTTTTAAATTTTCTTTTCCCACTGTACAGCAAGAGGGTCAGGTTATCCTTACATGTATACATTACAATTACAGTTTTTCCCCCACCCTTTCTTCTGTTGCAACATGAGTATCTAGACATGGTTCTCAATGTGGAGTAGCATTTTTAATTTCCTTCAAGAACTTTCTTTTGCATTCACAAGTTGGCTAACTGGCACAAGAGACCTAGCTTTCAGCCTTTCTGGGCTTTGGACATGCTTTCCTCACTAAGTCTAATCATTTCTAGCTTTTGATTTAAAATGGAGGAGTTCCCGTGGCGCAGTGGTTAACGAATCCAACTAGGAACCATGAGGTTGCGGGTTCGGTCCCTGCCCTTGCTCAGTGGGTTAACGATCTGGCATTGCCGTGAGCTGTGGTGTAGGTTGCAGACACGGCTCAGATCCTGCATTGCTGTGGCTTTGGCGTAGGCTGGTGGCTACAGCTCCGATTCGACCCCTAGCCTGGGAACCTCCATATGCCTCGAGAGCGGCCCAAGAAATAGCAAAAAGACCAAAAAAAAAAAAAAAAAATGGAGATGTGCAACTCTTCCTTTCACTTGAACACTTAGAGGCCATTGTAGGGTATTTAATTGGCCTAATATCAATATTGTTGTGTCTCAGGAAATAGGGAGATCTGAAGAGAGGAAGTGAGAGGGGGAAGTGGTCATCTTATAAGGGTGTAGTTTGTAGGGCCCCATTTCTAACTGTAATAGCAACATCAAAGTTCACTGTTCACAGATCACCATAACAAATACAATTATAAAGAAAAAATTTGAATATTCAGAGAATTACCAAAATATGGTACAGAGACATGAAGTGAGCAAATGCAGTTGGAAAAGTGGCACCAGTAGACTTGATCAAGGTAGGATTGCCCTAAACCTTCCATTTGTAAAAAAAAATCACAGTATCTGTGAAGCCAATAAATTGAGGTATGCCTGTAAAGTATAAGTATAGCTCATTCTCAAATAGTGAAGTTAAAATTTATTAATGGAAAATCTAATATTTTTATTCTTAAGTATTTTGCTTCAGTAAAGGCAGAACATATGATCTTAAAATGTGTACAATGGAATACTACTCAGCCATAAAAAAGAGCTAAATAATGCCATTTGCAGCAACCTGGATGCAACTAGAGATTCTCATGCTATAGTGAAGCAAGTCATAAAGAGAAAGACGAATGATACCATATGATATCACTTACATGTGGAATTGAAAATATGGCACAAACGAACCTATCTACAAAACAGAAACAGACTCACAGACATAGAGAACAGACTTGTGGTTTCCGAGGGGGAGGAGTGAGGAAGTGGGATGGGTGGGGAGATTGGGGTTGATAGATGCAAATTATTACACTTAGAATGGCTAAGCAATGGAGTCCTACTGTACAGCACCGGGAACAACATCCGGTCTCTTGGTATTGAACATGAAGGAAGATAGTATGAGAAAAAGAATGTATTTATATGTATGACTGGGTCACTATGTGGTACAGCAGAAATGGACACAGCACTGTAAATCAACTATTCCCTAGTAAAAATAAATGAATAAATAAATAGAGTTAAATGAAGAACTTTGGCAATAGTGATGTATAAATTTGAATTTGTTTTTCTAATTGTATACTTATATATATGTATGTCTTTTTCTATATGCACATGTGCACAAGTAGATAGGTAGTTGTTTTAAAAATAGAATCTGTAACGTGCTTAATGTAATGTTTAATTTTTCATTATTATACCTCGATTGGAAAAAAGGAACAATAAAATATCTCTCTAAATATACAGTTCCATGGCCAGCAGTATTGGGAAAATATTGTTTATTTATGTATGGTTAATGTGCTTAGGAGTTTTGACTTTGAGCAAATATCAGTCTAAAGTAAATCATTCATTCAAAATGATAAAGACTTTTCTAGAAAAGAGACAGCAAACTCTACTGAGTCATAGGCTCTCAAACTGTCCTTCAAAACCTTGCTAATACTGCTCTCTGCCCTAGTGCCTTTTTTTTTTTTTTTTTGGTTAGCCCTCTTTTTAAGTTAAAACTTTTCTAGACCTTTCCTCTTTAGTTTAGTCTCCAGGGGAAAGGTTTTAGCTCATTTATTTACCACTATTTAGCTTCTCTCTCTTCCACAGGAGCCAGTCTATTTATTGTTCTTTTTTAAAATTTTATTTTATTGAAATACAGTTGATTTTACAATGTTGTATTAATTTCTACTATGTAGAAAAGTGATTCAGTTAGACGTGTGTATTTACACACACATATATATGTGTGTGTATATACACACATTCTTTTTCATCTTCTTTTCCATTATAGCTTATCACAGGATATCAAATATTATTCCCCATGTCATTCTCTCTCTCTTTTTTAATAGCTTGGACAAAGAAGGGAAAATTTTAAATTTCTTTTTTTTTTCAGCAGAGATGTGACTATTTGTTCCCTTAAGGAGAAATTTCAAGGAGAATGCCTCAGAACAACATTAGAAATCAATGCCATGAATACGTCCTTTTTAATAAAAAACCCCTCTAAAATAATGCTGTTCTCAAGAAGGTCATCTGATAGTTTTGTTGCTATCTTCTCACTTCTACTGTCTTTGTATAATCATCATGGTGAGGTTATTGGAGAAATAGCTGCTGGGCTAGAATTTTCACAATAGGGTCAAATTCTTTCTGCCCTCCAATCTACCTTCCATGCAGTACATTCTGTGTATTTGTGCTTTAACTGACTACACTCGATTTTTATTATTTCTATTGGATGGAGTTCTGACTGGCCTACTCTATGACAGATACTCATTTTTAGAATCTCAAGTCATACCTCATCTTTTTTCCACATTGGTTAGAGGGGCAGGATCAGAGCACAGAACTGGGACAGTCACTGCTTATGCTTGTGCTTTATCTCATTAAGTGCTGATCACCAGGAAAGCAAACAGCCTGTCATGAAATTTGCCTTGCAAACAATATAACAAAGAAATCTCATGAAAAGAGGCAGAACAGAAGGTGTGTTTAATCTGTTGTGGTATTGGTTAGCCCCAGTTTCAGACTAAGAGTGATGATGCTCGGAAAAAAAATTGGGAGTCTGCCTGCGGGCAACATTTACCCCTGATGTAGAGATTGCTACAGAAACCTAACCGTTGGAAGTTTTCAACATACAAATCAGGATTTATTAAAGGAATTAATATCTTTGAAGGCTCCCAAAGCCATCCTGTTTTCCTGCAAGATGGATGAAAGGCAGAGATTTCAAAACATTTGCTAGAAAACATCAATAGCCAATCCTGCTGATTTAATTTTTTCGACCCCTCAGGCATCAAAAGAAGTTGCGACTTGTCCACATTTGCCTCAGAAGCAAAGCACCATTGTAAATTAAAAATGGCTGCAGCTTAGCTGGCTGCATTTCATTTTTAATTAGTTGGAGCTTCACAATATTTATCAATGTTTCTTGAGCTCAGAAGCTAAGGAACTTGCTCCTCACATTTGTTGTGCAGAGGGTACAGGGAGTACTGGGTGACTTTCACATACACACCCAGGAAAAAGTTCTTAGGGTTCACTCTCTCTTGCAAACACGAAAAGAAATGGTTTTTACTCAGCTCTGTTCCTCTTCTCCTTTATTCTTGAGCAAGTAGAGATTTCCAATTTCTGTTAAGCAGCTGGGAATTCACAGACATAAACTCCACAGAGACTGGTGCTAGAAATCAAAGCAAATTCTAACAAAGTGTAACAAAAGCAACTGATTTTGCTTTAGGCATTTTGTTGAAGTGTGTGGCTAATTCATAGGAGGCAAGAGCAATACAGTCCCAGAATTTGGAACAGTATTTTCCCTATGAGAATAAAAATGAAAAAAAAAAGGTCATATAATACATAAGACTAATCATTCATTCATTGAAAAGATATTTGTTGACCACTCTTTTATGTCAGGCAGTATTTTAAGCACTTGGGATAAAGTGATGAACAGGAAGTCAAGATCCTGGACCTCGGGAAGCTTGCATTCATTTGTAGAAATACTCAGCTCTAAACAACACTCTATAAATGGGGAGGTGAATTCTGGGGGCACTTGAACTCTACTAAATTAACATCAGTTGATTTTCAAGAACATTTGATGAATATTAGTATGTCTAAATCTGTAATCTTATTAATTATACTTAATATCACCTGTAGAATAAGTTAAAAGAAGCCTAGAAAAAGGAGAGATCAAGAGTAGGAATTTGCCAGTATATCTTCATCAGGGCACTGGGCAGGGGGCCTCTGACTGGCAGCTTCTGGTCCCCTCTGCAAGTCAACCTCGACAGAGGAGACAGAAGCATCAAGACTAGCTTGATGCCGCTAGTGAATGTCACTCAATGAACTGCCACTACTGTGACTCCAAGGTTATCAAGAAACCTTCTGGTATAATGTGGCTACCCATATGGGGTTTCCTACAGGGCTACACTCCCAAGTACTCCAATCCATTTATCTATCATCTATCTATCTGTCTATCTATCTGGCTGCGCCCATGGCATATGGAAGTTCCTGGACCAGGGATCAAACAAGGCTGTGAACCAAGGGTGCTACAGTAATTATGCCAGGTCCTTAACCCACTGCACCACATGGGAACTCCCCTCCAATCCTTTTAAAGCTGGAGTTCTCACTGTACATAGAGCAGTTTATATTTAAATATCTTGGGAATTCATTTATTGTGAATCTGAGCATCTTTGGGCTCAGATTTTGACAAAGTGGATTTCTAGAACTGTAAGATGGAAGCTTAGACCCTCAAATAGTATTTCTCCAAGGGTGGTTTTATATTTTCCAGCAGGAGAGTCACCTAATACAGGGGGTTTGCTAAACATACAGATTCCTGGACTCACACTCTGTTCATATTGAGTCAGGATCTTTGAGCATGGGGCTCCAGATCTGTATTTTACCAAGGTCCCCAAATGATTCCAATGCATAGTAACACTTGACAGTCACTGCCTGAGAAGCCCAGGATCACAGCCAGTGAAATCCTTTTAGGGCATTTAAACCTTTTCCTGGATACCATCTTTATCTTTATTATGACAACAAAGTATCTTAGCAAACTGTTGTCAGGCTTGGAGGCTTTACCAGCCTCACTTTCTTACTTTCCAATATCATTTCTCACTTCTCCTCTCAATTCTTTTATGCTTCCGCACTCTCGAATAGGTGATTTTCATGGCTCTATGGTGGTACATGTTGGGGGTGGGGTTGGAGGGGAGGAGGAGGGGAAATAAACAGCATCCCAATTCCTGGGCTTGAGTTCTAAAGCAACTGAGAAAGATAAAGGAGGCAGTTTGAGAGCAAAATAATACTTTTATTCCCAATGATGGCTAAGTTGGAGAATGTGGCTTAGATGTGGAAAATAAAGGGCTTCTTAATTCTGAACTCCAGAGTTAGACATACTACCCATCCTGTCTGTCCTTGGAAGAAATGGAGAGCTACTGGCCTCTTCTCTCGGGGGCAGCCTATTACCTCTATGCTTCCGAAAGGTCACCAGCAGACCAGGTTGTTCAGGAAGAGGAGGGAGGAAGAAGGGCTGAGTTAAGCATACAGAGTTCTGGCCCCTAACTCACTAATCAAATGAAGTCATTCCCCTTCCACTGGTGGAGAATGAGTGAAGGAGGGGAAGGAAGGAGTCCAGGAATGTCACTCTAACAGATGTCCCTTGATATGAAGGGAAACCTCAGGAGTGGGAAGCAAAGGTTCCCCCTGACAGCATGACCATTCTTGGTACCTGAGGTACCCTGTGGCTCCCTGCTCCCTCTCCTTATTTTTTTTTTTTTTTACTATATTAATTTTAATTTTAATAGCTATTGCTAAGTTTATCTTCACTGTGTTGTTTAGTTAACATCAGCTGTACTTAACAAAATCATTCATTTCTTCCATAGCATTAAAACATTTTTAACATTACCAATAATTCTGTTGATATAAATTATTAAATTTAGATATAGGTTAACAGCTTTATAATATATTGCTTTATAAAACTGAATAGAATCTATTTCTTGTGGGAGAAATTTGTAATAGACATTTTGGTTACAATTTCTATAATACTGGATGTCAGAAGGATAGTTCTATCAAATGAATAAGTGATATTACTTTAGTCAAAACCATACCCTTATTGCATTTACCTTTGCATTGTCTTTATATTTTTATTTTTAAAATTTTAATTAAAGTACAGTTGATTTAGGAGTTCCCATCAAGGCACAGTGGAAACAAACCTGACTAGGAACCATGAGGTTTTGGGTTCAATCCCTGACCTGGCTCAGTTGGTTAAGGATCTGGCGTTGCTGTGGCTGTGGCGTAGGCTGGCAGCTATAGCTCCAATTAGAACCCTAGCCTGGGAACCTCTATACGCCTCGAGTGCAGCTCTAAAAAGCAAAAAAAAAAAAAAAATATATATATATATAGTTTTAAATTAAAAAAATAAATTATAGTTGATTTATATGTTGTGGCAGTTTCTGCTATACAGCAAAGTGACTCATTCATATATATACATATATACATACATATATATATATATACACACATACACACACACACACATTTTTAAAATATACGTTATTTTCTATCATGGTCTATCCCAGAAGATTGGATATAGTTCCCTGTGCCATACAGTAAGACATTATTCTCCATCCATTCTAAATGTAATAGTTTGCATCTCTTAACCCCAAACTCCCAGTCCATCCCATTCTCACCACCCCCTCAGGCAACCACAAGTTTGTTCTCTATGACTATGAGTCAGTTTCTGTTTTGTAGATAGATTCATTTGTGCACTATTTCAGATTCCACATATAAATGATATCATATGGTATTTGTCCTTCTCTTTCTGACTTACTTCACTTAGTATGAGAATCTCTAGTTGCATCCATGTTGCTGCAAATGGCATTTCATTTGTTTTAATGGCTGAGTAGTATTCCATTATATATATGTACCACATCTTCTTTATCCATTCCTCTGTCAATGGACATTTATGTTGTTTCCAAGTCTTGGCTATTGAGAATAGTGCTGCAGTGAATATAGGAGTGTATGTGTCTTTATGAATTATAGTTTTGTCTGGATATATGCCCAAAGTGGGATTGCTGGATAATATGGCAATTCTATTTTTAGTGCTTTGAGGAACCTACATACTGTTTTCTATAGTGTTTTTACCAACTTACATTCCCACCAACAGTGAAGGAGGATTCTCTTTTCTCCATACCCTCTTTAACATTTGCTATTTGTAGACTTATTAATGATGGCAAGTTGGACTGTTGTAAGGTTGTACCTCATTACAGTTTTGATTTGCATATCTCTAATGATTAGAGGTGTTGAGCATATTTTCATGTGTTTCTTGGCCATCTGTGTGTCTTCTTTGGAGAAATGTATATTTAGGTCTTCTGTCCATACTTTGATTGGGTTGTTTGTTTTTTGGATGTAAAGGTGTGTGAGATGTTTGGTGTATTTTGGAGATTAATCTCTTGTCAGTTGCTTCATTCTCAAATATTTTCTCATTCTGTGGGCTGTCTTTCATTTTGTTTATGGTTTCCTTTGCTGTGCAAAAAACTTTTAAGTCTAATTAGACCCCATTTGTTTTTATTTTTATTATGCTAGGAGGTGGATCTGAGAAGATACTGTTGCAGTTTATGTCAGAGAGTGTTTGGCCTATGTTTCCCTCTAAGAGTTTTATAGTCTCCAGTCTTATATTTAGGTCTTTAATCCCATTTGAGTTTATTTTTGTCCATAGTGTTGGAGAGTGTTCTAATTTCATTCTTCTACGTGTGGCTGTTCAGTTTTCCCAGCACCACATATTGAAGAGACTATCTTTCCTCTATTTTATGTTCTTGCTTCCTTTGTTGTAGATTAGTTGATCATAGGTGTGTGGGTTTATTTCTGGACTTTCGATCCTGTTCCACTGATCTGTATTTCTTTTTTTGTGCCAATACCATACTGTTTTGATGACTGTAGCTTTGTAGTATAGTCTGAAGTCAGGGCGCCTGACTCCTCCAGCTCCATTTTTTTCTCTCATGATTCCTTTGGTTCTTCAGGGTCTTTTGTGTTTTCATACAAATTAAAAATATTTTTTGTTCTAGTTCTGTGAAAAATGCCATCAGTAATTTTAGGGATTGTGTTGAATCTGTAAATTGCCTTGGGTAGTATACTCATTTTGACAATACTGATTTTTCCAATCCAAGGGCATGACATATAATCTGTGTTATCTTTAATTTCTTTGATCAGCATCTTATAACTTTCAGGATACAAGTCTTTTGTCTCTTTAGGTAGGTTTATTCCTAGGCATTTTATTATTTTTGATGTGATGATAAATGGTATTGTTTCCATAATTTTTCTTTCATTGTTAGTATTTAGAAATGCAATTAATTTCTGTGTATTAATTTTGCAACATTACCAAATTCATTGATGAGTTCTAACAACTTTCTGGTGGCATCTTTAGGATTTTCTAGGTATAGTGTCATGTCATCTGCAAACAGTGATGGCTTTGGAGTTCCCACTGTGGCACAACAGGATTGGAAGCCTCCTGGGGGCACTAGGATGCAGGTTAGATCCCTGGCCCAGGACAGCAGGTTAAGGATCTGGCATTGTTGCAGCTGCAGCTTAGATCTTGACTGTGGCTCACATCTGATTCCTGGCCTAGGAACTCCATATGCTGCGGAGTGGCCAAAGATGGAAAAAAAAAATTGGGGGAGGAGGGGGAGGAGTAGGATGGATTGGGAGTTTGGGGTTGGTGATTACAAACTGTAACATTTGGAATGGATGGCCAATGAGCTCCTACTGTACAGTGCAGGGAACTGTGTGTGATTGGGTCACTTTGCTGTACAAAAGAAGTTGAGAAGACATTGTAAATCAATTATACTTTAATAATGTACAATTTAAAAAAAAGCAGTGATAGTTTTACTTCTTTTTCTCCAATTTGGATTCCATTTATTTCTTTTTCTTCTCTAATTGTCATGGTTAGGACTTTCAAAACTATGTTGATAAAGTTGGTGAGAGTGGACATCCTTGTCTTCTTCCTTAACTTAGCAGGAATTCTTTCAGCTTTTCACTGTTGAGAATGATGTTAGCTGTGAGTTTGTCATCAATGGCCTTTATTATGTTGAGTAGGTTCCCTCTGTGCCCACTTTCTGGGTTTTTATCAAA
Source organism: Sus scrofa (assembly GCF_054392235.1). NCBI lineage: Eukaryota > Metazoa > Chordata > Mammalia > Artiodactyla > Suidae > Sus > Sus scrofa. Next base: position 72,988,949 of record NC_139389.1, on the reverse strand, counting down.
CCCTCCAGAAAGTGGGCACAGTGTTGGATTTTGTCAAAATCTTTTTCTGCATCTACTGTTATGATCATATAATTTTTATTCTTCAATTTGTTAATGTGGTGTTTCACACTGATTGATTTGTAGATATTGAAAAATCTTTATATCCCTGGGATAAATCCCACTTGATCATTGCATATGATCCTTTTACAGTATTGCTGGATTTGGTTTGCTAGTATTTTGTTCATCAGTGATATTGGCTTGTAATTTTCCTTTTTTGTGGCATTTTTGTCTTGTTTTGATATCAGGGTGATGGTGGCCTCATGGAATGAGTTTGGGAGTATTCCTTCCTCTGCAATTTTTGGAATAGTTTTATAAGGATAGGTGTTAGCTCTTCTCTAAATGTTTGATAGAACTTGGCTGTGAAGCCATACAGTCCTAGACTTTTGTTTGTTGGAAGTTTTTAAATCACAGTTTCAATTTCTGTACTTGTGGTTGATATGTTCATATTTTCTATTTCTTCCTGTTTTAGTCTTGGAAGATTGTACCTTTCTAAGAAGTTGTCCATTTCTTCTAGGTTGTTCATTTTATTGGCATGTAGTTGCTTGTAGTAGTCTCTAATGATCCTTTGTATTTCAGTGATGTCCATTGTAACTTTACCTTTTTCATTTCCAATTTTATTGATTTCAGTCCTCTCCTTTTTTTTCTTGCTCAGTCCGGCTAAGGGTTTATCAATTTTGTTGATCTTTTCAAAGAACCAGCTTTTAGTTTCATTGATCTTTTCTATTTTTTGTAGATTTTTTAAATCACTCAATGAATTTTATTACATTTATAGTCATACAACAATCATCACAACCAAATTTTATAGCATTTCCATCCCAAACCCTCAGTGCATCCCCCCACCTCCCAACCTGTCTCATTTGGAAACCATAAGTTTTTCAAAGTCTGTGAGTCAGTATCTGTTCTGCAGAAAAGTTCATTGTGTCCTTTTTTTAGATTCCACACATAAGTGATAGCATTTGATGTTGGTGTCTCACCATCTGATTGACGTCACTTAGCACACATACACACACCACATCTTCTTTATCAATTCATCTCATTGATGGACACTTTGGTTGCTTCCATATCTTGGCAATTGTAAATAAGTCTTCAGTGAATATTAGGGTGCATGTATCTTTCTAAATTAGTGCATTTTTTTTTTAAGCTACATACCTAGGAGTGGAATTTTGAACCCCATTTTTGAAATCCTGTTGGCATCATCTTATTAATGTGATACATATGACTGATGATCTGATTCCTAAAAGATGTCCTTCTTCCAGTTAATATAATTTCACTTGCTCATAATTAAAATAAACTATTAGGTAATAAAGAATCACTTTTAAAAAGCAAAGTGAAGTAGAAACTAATCATGGAGAAGTTATTTCAGGTAAAATTTCAAAGTTCCATTATTTGAGAAAAAAATTACATTATGATTAATGATTTGCATGTGTATTTTGTTATGAGAAGATTGCTTTTCCTTCTTCTCTCTGAGTTTATATATTTCATCTAATCATGCACAGATAGGATAGAAGGCATTTTAGTTTTAAAATTGAAACACTGTATGTCTTTATAGCAGGGATGATATATAGTCACAAAAAAATATTCATTTCATAAAGTTCTTTGCCTAAGAAAAGATTTACAGTTTCAATTGGTAAAGTCAATTTGTAGATCCTTATAAAAGAGGCACAAAATGTCATTTTTTGTGGTACTCTCTTAATTTTAAGGTGAATATTTGATCTCAAAGAAGATTTAATTGTCCCTAGTACTGGCTTTGCTTGAAATTTTCCTTTTGTTTCAATTATTAGTTGTGGTAAGCCTCCAACATTATGGGTAATAGCATTTATTAAGTGGTAAAATGCACTGAGCTGGGTTCTGCACAAGGCTAAATCTCTCCCTGCTATTTCAGGACTAACAATACAAAACTAAAAGCAGAAAGAAAGCTGTTCCAGACAGCAGCCGTAAGTTATCCCACCAAGAGCCATATTGGCCATTTTTTCCTAAAGAGACCCAGTGGTTTGGAGTATGTAGGTCAGTCAAACCACTTTCAAATTAAGTCTCCCATGTCATTTAAGTACTTTTATTTCTAGTGCATTTCTAGACATTCTTGAATTCTGTTTCAAACAGGTGTCAGTGAGTGTATTTTTTTTTTTTTTTCTGTTTAGGACCTTCTGCAAACTTTCACAATTGAGCTGTTTTGCCAGTCAGCATCTGCTAAACCCTGGGCCCACATAATATCAGTAAATGCACTTCTATTTAGCTATCTATTTACAGTCATAAGAGAAATAAACATATAAAATAAATGCATCTCAATGCATAGCTGTGCAGGAGTACAGATGTTTTATTAATGAAAATGAATCCAGCTTTTTGTAAGTCATGGCAGCAATATAACATTTCATTGTTTGGTTCTGTGCTAGACAGTCCCTGCTGTTTCTACATAGAAATTCCTGTAATGCCTAATGGACATCTGGAAGAATTCAGCCAATTAATCGAATTCACGTAGGAGCTAGGCTAATGGCTGTCTGAAAGGCAGATTACATTAAATCAAACTTGCAATATGAATGAAAGCACTTAATCATACATGCAACATTCATTAGATGCGACACAGCAAGTGTTTTGATTACTTTAATGAAAGATCAGGTAAAGTGCATCAGCTGAACAGATTGAAGAGACAGCATGCTTACAAATGTTTGATTATACTGAATATCAACAGAAACAGTGCCAGTAATTTATAGCAAAACATATTTGTAGGTGTCTAGAGCTGGTGAACTCAATGAAATTCAGAGCCTCTGCTCAAAACAATAATTAATGTATGATAAAACTTTGATCAGATATCAGGCACCGAGAAAGATTTCTAGAAGTTTAGTGCTTTTAGTCACTGGTATCTTCATGTTCTGAGTTACTTGAAGTCTCCTGAACCCCCATTTCATTTCCTTTGAGATACACAGTTTTCCCCCAGCTTCATTGAGATAGAAATGACATAGAACATTGTGTAAATGTAAGGCCTGCATTATTTCATGTACATATAACTTGTACACTGATTACCACAATGAGGTTAGTCAACACATCCATCCCCTCACATAGGTTTTTTTTTTTTTTTTTTAGTTTTGTTGCTGTTCTTGTTTGTATGTGTGTGATGAGAACATTTCATATGTACTCAGAGGCACACAGTTTTTCAATGAAAAGGTATTGCTAAACTGAAAGTGCTGTATTGAAAGAGGAATTAACTTGGTATGTTAAAGGGCTTTAAAATCTCATGACAGGAATTAAAATGTTATTCTTTCTGTTCCTGCCTTCTAGATTCATGAATATTTCCTACCTTCTCTTCACCAATATCTTGATTTTTCCTGTTTATTCTGCAGAAAGAAACCTTATAAAGTGCACTCCTACATAATATTAATGTAGCAAATACCATTTGGAGCTTTTTTTGGGAAGCAATGATAAAGGATTTTTGTACCTACCTACCTCTCTGTGTATGTCTACACATATATGAAGAATCTCCTCTTGGTAAATAATTTTAGTATTAGTCAGGATTGCCTTTACTGGTCGTGGAAACCACTTTTTCTTGGGGTTTAACTAAAGGACTGATTTTATCTCCCTAGATTGATGTATAGTCCTGAAAACAGAAATATGGGCATAGGACCTTGAAAGTCTATTTTAGACATATTATTCAATTCAAGCCAATGAATATGCAGTAAGTGCTCAAGTGTTTTAGATGCTTCGTGTGATAAGAGATAAAAGAATATGGGTTGTCCTAGTCACAAGGAGTTTATAATATTCTATCTGCCAAAACACACAGAAAAAAAAATCAGAGCAATAAAAATGGCAAACAAGAGAAAAACACAGTCTGAATGTATTCAAGCAGAAGCCAAAGTACAAATGGATAAGTTTTGTAGAAAATCAGAGACGAGCTAAAATAATGGGGAAGTTTGCATTTGAATTGCTTAAATCACTTGATGAGAAATATAATTTAAGAGAATTAAAATTTCACTACTCCAGAATTAAGCATTAGAGAAAAATCTGTGAATACTGTTTTGCTTTTTGATAGAGATGTCAAGAATTGAGTGTATTTCCAAGTACTTTCCAAATATCAAATTGCACAATACAATTTGAGGCTAAATGAGTTGACTGTTTTTACAACAGGCTAGAAATTCTTCCTCTTCACAGTTTCCTCCCATTACACACACACTCACAAAAAGGGAAAGAAAAACTGGCTGGCCCATAATATAACCATTATTTATAGTCTACCAATCAAATAATTCTTTTTCTACCTATAACATCTTGAATTGTAGCAACACATTAAGCATAAAACTAGAAGGAAAGTCTCCTGCAATGCTACTGATTAGGGTTTCCTAAGATATTTAGCTCATGGCACAGTTACTTCAAAATGTCCACACTGTCCCCTGCTTAACCTGCATGTGATACAAAATGGCATTGTGTTCTGAACTATGCACTTTCTTGCCCCAATTATTTGTCCAGTCTCTTTTCTTTTTCTTTTCTTTTATTTTTTTTTTTGAGTTACTAATACCACATTAGTTTTAGGTGTACAGCACAGTAATTCAGTTACATGTATGTAATTCAGTTACATATATATATACACAGATATATATATATACACACACACACATATACATACCCACATATATACACATACACACATACATATACACGTATGCCTTCTTTTTCAGATTCTTTTCTCTTATAGGTTATTACAGACTATTGAACGTAGTTCCCTGTGCTCTACAGTAAGTAGGTCCTTGTTGTTCATCTATTTTTTTTATATAGTAGCATGTACTCACTAACTCCAAACTCCTAATTTATGCTTCTCCTTTTTACCCTTTAGTAACCATAAGTTTGGTCTCTCTGTGGGTATATTTCTGTTTTCATAAATAAGTTCATTTGTATCTTTTTTTTTTTAGATTCACCATATAAGTGATATCCCATGATATTTGTCTTTCTTTGTCTGGCTTACTTCACTTAGTATGATAATCTCTGTAGATTCATCTATGTTGCTGCAAATGATATCATTTCACTCTTTTTTATGGATGAGTAATATTCTATTGTATATATACACTGCGTCTTCTTTATCCATTCCTCTGGAAGAGACATCAATCTCTTTTCTCAGTGGGTTATGTAGGCTTAGGATACCAAGTTATCAGTGCTTCTGTTGGAAAACGTAACCCAGTTGATCATTGAACAATGTGGAGGGTAGGGGTGCTAACCCTCCCACAGTGGAAAATCTGTATGTAATTTATAGTTGGCCCTCCCTCTCTATGCAGTTCCTCCCCACAAGTGGTTTCACATCTGAGGCTTCAACCAACCAACCATGGATGTGCTCGTGTGGTGCTGCAGTATTTAGTGTTGAAAAAAAATCCAGGGATAAGTAGAATCCTTCATGTTGTTCGGGAGTCAACTGTATTAGCTCAGGTAGTTTGAGACAAACTGAAAGATCTTATGTTTCTCCACTTGCAAATTGTCACCTATTTATCTGACTGATTGATCAGGAACTGTCACTTCAAATATGTTTTTAATCTCTTCTGGAGCGAGTACGTTTAGCATCCGTCACCCTGGAGAGCCCTCCTGTGATGGGATTTCACTAATAACAACTCCCATCTGCTGGTCTCTTCCTACTATCCATCCATCTAGCTTTCTGCATCTTTAATTTTTCTAAGATGTCACTGTGACTTTGTTCTTTGGCAGTTTGGATGGAAATGGCATCTACATGGTCTCTTCCCATTGTAATTTGGGATAATATTTTCCAGACTTTTGAGATCATGTTTTTCTGAGATGCCTGAAAAACTTTGCATCTAAAATGTACTCTTTGCTATTCCTTTAATCTATTTTCCTGACGACTCTGGGAGCAGAGGAGACTGTGACTCTGCCTCTTTTTATCTGTCCCCTTTCCCGGAATTTGGGAAGAAAACATGACTCCAGTGTGGAGCCCAGGACTTAGTCCTGCTTGCTGCAGAGAACCTCCAGAATGAGACGTGGAACTTTATATCAGAGGCACTGTTTGCTTTATCACATTGCTTCTTTCCTGCTTTATTGAAAATGTCTGAAAACCGAAGGATTTGTGACATCTGGGGTTCTTCCTTCTCAGGGGGCGACCTTATGGGAAAAATGGAAATCATTTTATTCAAACTCAAAATCATATATTCAAAAACTATTCTATTTTTTAAAATGAAAGTATAGTGGGTTTACAATGTTGTGTTAATTTCTGCTGTACAGCAAAGTCATGCAGTTATACATATGAAGACATTGTCTTTTTTTTTTTTGTCTTTTTGCCATTTCTTGGGCTGCTTCCGCAGCATATGGAGGTTCCCAGGCTAGGGGTCGAATTGGAGCCATAGCCACCGGCCTGCGCCAGAGCCACAGCAAATGCCAGATTCGAGCCCCGTCTGCGACCTACACCACAGCTCACAGCAACGCCGGATCCTTAACCCACTGAGCAAGGCCAGGGATCGAACCCACAACCTCATGGTTCCTAGTCGGATTCGTTAACCGCTGAGCCACGACGGGAACTCCTACATTGCCTTGTATATTCTTTTCCATTATGGTTTATCCCAGGATCTTGTATATAGTCCCCTGTGCAGTACAGTAGGATCTGTTGTTTATCCATTCTGTAGCAATAGTTTGCCTCTGCTGACCTCAAACTCCCATTCCACCCCTCCCCCATACCACTCACCACTGCCCCCTTGGCAAAGTTGTTTTATAGCTTTGATTTGTAATTCTTCTACCAAAATTTCACCCCCTGAGCCAAAAGAAGAGTGAGATAGAACTGAGAGAAAGTTGTGATTTCCTGCCTAGTCACTGAACAAAAAAGAAAATAAAAACTCCCTTTTGTTCTACTAGGCTTTCCCCTTGGGACTGTTATCAGAAATAAGTGTTTCATTGTTGCTTTGGCTAAGGTGACTATTTAGTTGTTCGTTTCATCATATGGAAAAGCATTACCTTTTCATACCATGGAAAAGTATGTTTTCTAATAATAATGATAATGCCATTTATTGAGCTTGGACATTGGGTCAGATATGTGTTAGTATTACTTGCAGTAAAACTATCTTCACAACTCTCAAGGAAAATAATACTTAAGGACGAGGAAACAGAGGTTCAGAGAGGTTAAGCTGTTTGGGGTAACACAGCTAGCAAGTTGCAGAGCCAGGATGGCACTTGGGTCTATCCAACTTCAAGGCCTCTCTAGCTAACTAATTTACTCAGCACCATTCTTTCCCTGGGTACTTTATGTGCCCTTGATTCATTTTTTGTTGTGTTCTTTCCTCACGTATTTTGATGCATTCTAAAAGTACCTTTCTGAAGAAATGATTGTATCAGAGGTAGAAAAGAGACTCGTGTATTTAAATCTTAGGATGGAGTCCTCTATCAGCAGCTCCAGAGGGCAGGGTTCAGTCAGGATGTGGCCTGCAGAGACATAAAAGCCACCACGACGAACTCCTGGAGCCTTGTCAAGCAGTGCTCAACACCTGGGCTGCTCTGAGTTTGGAAATAAGGGGCAGTAGCACCTCTAGGCACAGTCCCATTTGGCTCCAAAGGCTTTTACAGCCCGGCTAGCTCAGGAGGCATCCAATGCAGTGTTATTTAATTACTTTAACTCATTTATTAAATACTTAACCATGAGCAAGTCATTGTGCTAGGTACTTTGTAGATAGACTCCATCCTTTCCCTCAAGGGCATTCACAATGTCGTGAGAGAGAGAATCTATTCGATTAATACAAATATAGGTCTGGTGGATACAGAGCATGACTATAATGTCTCCCAGTGGCAACAGTCTCCCGTAATGCCATTGTGAAGCCTTAAGTCCTGAATTAGTATTCGGGAGGATCCTTGGATGTGAGATAAGACGGTAAACAGGTGCTATAGCTACAAAACAGATCATATTTGAGTCACTTAGAGGTGGGTTGTTGGAAGTAATCTCTGATTTGAGGGCAGTGAAACCAGAAGAGGTCACAGAGACATAGAAAAGGGAAGAAGTTGAACGAAATAAAACTAAGCTTCCACCTTCACTAGCAAAACAGTATTTTCTTCTTAACATTCAAAGGAACAAACAAAAACAAGAAAAGGGCCAACTTGAGGGGAAATGGAAGAATAGATGACAATACGTTTTTGTTTCCATTAGCCCTCAGATCTAAGGTTTTTAAAGTGCTTCACAAAATATTATGCTTCACAATATCTTTATGAGACAGGCAAGTGTTGTTATCTCCATAGAAAGGTGGGGGAAAGAAGGCACAGAGGTTTGCTTCTTTTATGCCAAGTGAGACCAAATATTTTGTGGAGTATTTGAAATACAACTTGAAAATAGAGAAGCCGAGGGAGAGAAGGCTAGAAGAATTTGTAATTGAGGGGCATAATTTCACACCACGTAAGTGTCTGGAGAACGTTAATATAGTGAATCTTCATTTCCAGTGAAGTGGAACGAAAGCCTTGAATTGCTTCAATGCAGCACCCCGTGCAAATAGCAATTTCGGTTTCAGAAAATCCTCCACTCACAGCAGAGTTGTTCAGCGAAAATGGTCATGATGAGGATTTCACACATAATTGTCCAAAATATGTTCGTAGTTGTGCACTATATATATATATATCTACAGAATGAATCCATACAAACTGTCTCAGTTGAAATATTAGGTAATTGTGGGCATTGTGTAGGCTCTGAAAATACACCAACGAATATCTAATATGTTTGGGCTCCACTGTGTTATTTGTTCATGTATTTCTTTTCCTTCCCCTCCTTGCCTTTTTATATACTGCTTTTTCTGCATTCTCTTATTTTTGGAACTTTCTTTAAGGGGTTCTACCCAGGGAAGACAGATGTAAGAGTTCAATAAGAATAAAGATTGCAGTCCTCATTTCTTATTTATAAAATATATACAAAAGAGAAATACGTGTTGATTTCCTTTGTATAAAGACTGTAAGTCTCAACATTCCCTGTGAGAAAGGTGGTGCTTATAGTAATTTGTATATTTTTCAATAGAGTGTTTGAAGTCAAAACATTTAGAAAGTTAGGTTGTCTATCAGTAAGTTTCTGACCAAACTAGGAAGAAAACCTATTGATCTCGACACCACATTATTACTTTTCAAAGCAGTTAGTACTCGGGAATACCTCATGTGGGTCTTGTTTTAATTAACCAGCACCCTAATTTTTTTTTTTTTGTCTTCTTAGGGCTGCACCTGCGGCATATGGAGGTTCCCAGGCTAGGGGTCTAATTGGAGCTGTAGCCACCGGCCTACACCACAGCCACAGCAACACGGGATCCAAGCCGCATCTGCAAACTACACCACAGCTCATGGCAACGCTGGATCCTTGATCCGCTGAGTGAGGCCAGGGATCCAACCCACAACCTCATGGTTCCTAGTTGGATTCGTTTCCACTGTGCCACGATGGGAACTCCCCTAATTCTTGTTCCATAAAAGATTTGAGGTTGTAATACTGCTTTCATTGTTAACCTAGTTTCAAATTATTAATCTCAATTAACCTTTTGGGGGGAATAAATCAATCTCTTCACTCATGATAGACTGAAATTATTAAAGCTGCATACTTCAGAGTTTCAACTTTATTTTTGAAGTTACAATGGACTATTTAAGGAATTATACTTAAATACAGCTATCTTTCTCTTTCTCGCCTGGTTTAGGGGAGAATTAAATCCTAATGCCCTAAGGCATCCATTATATGTAATAAATTAACTTTTCTCCTGTGCATCTGTAAAAGCACTGGTCTTGTAAGATCCTTGAGAGAAGTGAGAAAATAGTCAAGTAATTTTCTGTGTACCGTCGTTCCAATGAAAAATTTTAGTTGAAACTATTAAAGTTCTCTTGGTTTAGTCTTTGAATTTCTCTCCTCTCTCAACAACTTTCCCATCTCAGCAAAATGTTAACAACAAATTAGCCTTTGGGAAGATCTGCTTTATTGGAAAGCATAACACTCTTTACATATAAGCACTCTAGCTGACTTAGAAAAAAATGCACAACCTAAAAGTCGAGAGTTAAGTTCTATTTGGGGCCAAATGAGGACTTAAGCCCAAGAGGCAGCATCTCAGGTAACCCTGAGAAAACCACTCTGAGGAGCTGAGGGAGGAGTTGGGATAGATAGGTGTTTTGCAACAAAGGGCATATAGTAGGAACAAAAGATTACTGCTAATAACAGAAAACCAGATAGCTTAAGGAAATTAGTGCTTTTCTATGGGAAGATGCAAAAGTCTGGGCTCACTGAAATCATTCCTTTGATATGCACCCCAGCTCTCTGCAGCCCGTATCCTGCGTTTTCACAACCTGAGTTTGCTCAGGGCTCACTGTTAGGAGTGGCTGCAGTTTGATGGCTGGTAGATGGCAGGTATTCTTGTTTCTTTCCTGAGTTCCCTCAGGGCTCACCGGCTCATCCTTCGAAGTGGCTGCCTTCACAGATGACTGTGACATCCTTTGTTGTGTTCACTTAACTCAAGCCCAGGAGGCAGCTCAGAAATACCTCCCCAAAGAGGAAAGGGGAAATAGCAGGATATATGTGATAAAGGTTCAGGGGGAGGTGCTTGCAGCTGCTGCTTTGCTGCTGTTTCGTGAAGGTTACTACTAGTCATGAGGTGCAGACATCACTATGAAGAATTTTAGTGTTTTTCTAGATATGAGGGAATGCAAGAATTGGGCTCATAAAAGCTTCTAAAAAAACCTAACTCTCTGAAGACCTGCTCTGCCATTTTCCAAGAGCACAGAGTGCCTTGCCCCTGGTCTCCACTCCATGCTCAGCTCAGGGGATGTGATGGGTTGGAAGCTGCAGTGGCTCATGATTTAATCCATGTAGAGACTGATGGCAAGTGCCAAACTTCAGTTCACAGCATCATGGCAGGTAAAGGTTTTATTAATGATAGGAAAGCCTGTTAGATAATAGTTACTAGGCCAATATTCTAATCACCTCCATGTAAAGTCCCTATCGAGATAGAAGGAAGTAAAGGAAATATAGCCAATTCCAAAACATTCTATCCTGCTCTCTCACAATAATGTCGTCTTCTTTAATAATCATTTCCATCAAACATGCACACACATATGTATATGTGCGTGCAGTATATAGTGTCTTCTACTAAACAAGTGTGGTTGATATTTCAGCAATAGAAAGTAAAAAACTAAGATATTAGTCCAATGGATTGCATGAGCTATCATGTTCTTACATTAAAAAAAGAAACAAAAACAAAATAAAACCAATTTAACAATAAGAACAATGACGATAAGAGAATATGATAATTTCATCTTATAGATATTTCATTTTTACTCATGTTTCTCCTGGGTTTTGATTAGTTCATTAGTGGAGAGAGAAACCTTAACTATACTCTGTTAGTAAAGAAGATACTTTTAGTGAGCAAATAAGGACAATTTTTCTGTTGATTTTATCTACTCTGCCTTTGAAACTGACAGCACTGATGGCCTGAACTAGCCAGAACACACATTGAGACTTGAACCCACCCAAAACCTAGATTGGGACTTAAACCCACAGTTTTAAATTAGAATCACTCATCTGGTGTCTGGACTCATTGAGGTTCAGGTTCTTCCTGCCTCCACACAGAAGGAGTTCAGCCAGAGACAAAGTGACAGGCAAGAAATGGATTTGACGCTTGTGAGAGATGGAAGCAGGCAGGCAAGGAGGCTCTGCCCCAGGATTAGGTGAGCTACAGTTGTAACATCCAAGGGGAGTGGGGGTTGGAAAGACTGCCTCTTCCCTTTTCTTTGAGCAGTAGCTCCTCTTTAGAATCTGGTAAGGTGTGTATTCAAATCAGCAAAAGGGCGGTCCTCAAACTCCTGCCCTTGGTCTGAATCTGAATGCAGGCCTCATCCCATTCCCCACCCAAAGACCTGACCCGATGCGAGTCTTGTGCCTCCACAAATCAAGAAAGCCTCCCTTGTTCTGAGGGCTTTTCTGAGCAATTTATTAACTTAGAGTGATCTCCCAAAGTCCCCTAAGTTTCCCTCTTTATCTATGGTCGCTTACTGGGACTCCTACAACTACCTGTGCCTACTCCATCCCTATCATCTCTAGTGTCTTCTTCCAGATTACCGCTTCTTGGACTGTGGGTTTGGTGCTTCAAATGTGGATCAAAAGGGCCCCTAAGGAAAAAATTACACAGACATTCTTCCAGTGTGTCAATTATTCCCTGGGCATTGAGTTTTGCAATCTGGAATTTTGTTTTAAACAAAAAGCTGTACATGTCGGTTGAAGCTGAGCCTGGTCGAAATTAAGGTATAGAGACACCAAAAAGAAGGAGAAGGTTCTTCTGAGACCATGCTTTGCAAGTCAGCCTAGCACCTCTTTTGATTGCCCCAAATTAATGTTTAGTTTTAGACAAATGTCACATAAGGAGATAAGCCACAGATCTCAAAGGGCATTACATAAACGTGAGTATGAGAACTAGCATTAACAAATTTATAGATTTTATGTCATGAAATGTTATGAAATGAGTAATGAGTAGTTTGCTCATTTACCTTGAAATGTACGATCATCCCTTGATATCTGAAGGGATTCAGCTCCAGGACACCAAAGTCTGCAGATTCTCAAGGTTCTTATATAAAATGGCATAGCATTAACATGTACCCTATGCACATCCTCCCATGTACTTTAAATCATCTCTGGGTTACTCATAATATCTGATACAATATAAATGCTATGTAAATAGTTGCCAGAGCATGTCAAATTCATGTTTTGCTTTTTGGAACTTTCTGGAATTTCCCCCCCCAAATATTTTCAATCCACAATTGGTTGAATCCATAGTTGCAGAACCTACGGGTATGGAAGACCAAGGGCAGAACCAATACTTTTCTTAGATAAAGCACAATGATCATTCTGCCTTAGTAAAAGATAAAACAAGTTTTCTAATGAAATAATCTCACATCCAGTGTATCTCATGATTAACCTCTGATGTAAAACTTGATTTCAACTAAACCTAATTATGTTGCAGGGAATCTAGCATTAGGATGTCCTCTAAGTAGACAGGAAAGACCAGCATTCTTTGTTTTGCCTACTTTTCCTATTGATGGAACACAAAATATTACTTATGACATCTAGTACGATGATTTAGGTAATAATGTCACCAGTTAAAGCTATGACATGGATATAATACCTAGTTTCAGTTAGCCTATCAGAGGCAAATCTTGAGGAAACTAGGCTTTATTGGTGCAGATACTTGCCTGCTTGCTTTACAGAACACTTTGTTAAGTGAAAGGAAGAATAATGTCTCCAATTGAAAAATAGAGGGACTTTGGGGCTGGCAGAATGCAATTGCCCAAGTTAGAGCAAACCAAATTGATCTGAAATCATTTAGATAACAATGTGATAGGCAGTGGACAGCATTTGTTTATGAAGACAGATTATGCCAGGCAAATCTGATTTATTTGGTCTTATAAAATTACTCAACAAGTTTGTGGAGAAAGAAAACTCCATGGACAAACAATATATCTAAATGTTTGTAAAAGCTTTTGATGTGGGTCTGCATGAGATTAAGATAATTGAAATGCTAGGAAGATGCTGCCTGGATAACAATGCAATGGTGTGGTTATCAGATTTAAAACAGAGTAGTCATAAAAAATGGATCATAGTATCTAATTGATATATTTGGCAGAAGACCATAAAAGAGCTGGTGTCTTTATAGATCAATATTGTCAGTAAGTATGGAGATGATTAAGTCCACAAAAATTTATTTACTCTTTCTGTGGGAGGTAACAGATCATACAAATTCCTTCAAAACACTTTACTTTTTGACCAAAAGAACTGGCCTTTGTTGATACTTAGAAAATTTATAATTTGTGGTATCTGCCAAAAGCATTAAAATAGATTATCATGAGTTTTATAAGTTTTCAAAACATAGTAAAATCCAATAAAAATCTTACAGGTTTGTGACTAAATTCCTTGATAGTTTTTTCTTTTTTTTTCTTTTCAGGGCTGCACCCGCGGCATATGGAGGTTCCCAGGCTAGGGGTCCAATCAGAGCTGTAGCTGCCAGCCTAGGCCATAGCCATAGCAATGCAGGATCCCAGCCATGTCTGTGACCTACACCACAGCTCAAGGCAACGCCAGATCCTTAACGCACTGAGTGAGGTCAGGGATTGAACCCGCATCCTCATGGATGCTAGTCGGGTTCGTAAACCATGGAGCCACAAAAGGAACTCCCCTTCATAGATTTTTAAAAGTTAGGAGATCCTTTAAAAGCAGAGAGCTATAGGTGCCAGAAATAAGGATGAAAACCAAATATACATTTCTTATTATAAATCACAATATCACAGCTTGTAAACTGGAACTATATTTTGTAGGACATATTAAAAATTTTTTTCAATTGAAGTATAGTTGATTTATAATGTGTTGATTTCTGGCACACAGCAAAATGACTCAGTATACCCATATATACATTCTTTTTTATATTCTTTTCCATTATGGTTTATAATAGGATATTGAATATAACTCCCTGTGCTACACAGTAGGACCTTGTTGTTTATCCATCCTGTAATTATAAACCATTATAAGTTTGCAGCTACTAACTCCCAAATCCTAATGCATTCCTACCTACCTCTTTTCCTCTTTTCCTTTCACGTCTGTTCTCTGTGCCTATAAATCTGTTTCTGTTTCATAGATAAGTTCATTAGTGCCATATTTTAGATTCCACCTATAAGGGATATTGTATGGTATTTGTCTTCGTCTTTCTGACTTATTTCACTTATATGATAATCTCTAGGTCCATCCATGTTGCTGCAAATGGCAATATTTTGTTGTTTTTTATGGCTGAGTACTATTCCATTGTGTATATGTAGTATGTCTTCTTTATTCATTCATCCATCGATAGACAGGTTGTTTCCATGTCATGGCCATTGTGAATGGTGCTGCTGTGAACATAGTTGGAGTACATATTTTTAACATCTGATGTGAGTTTTAAAATATGCGTTCTGTCTGAACTAGCATTTCTACTACTCTCTGTTTACCCTAGAGAAACCCTCTTAAATAGATACAGAGAAACAAGGGAATGGATATGACTCATAGAATTGTGAACACAGAGTGACAGCCAAATATACAATGGCATATGCACACTAGGGAATATTATGCAGCAGTTAAAAAGAAATAGGTGATATGAAATAGATAACCAACAAGGACCTACTGTATAGCACCAGGAGCTATACTCAATATTTTGTATAACCTATAAGGGAAAAGAATCTGAAAAAGAAACTGACATAACATTGTAAATCAATCATATTTCAATGAAACAAATGAAGAAATAAGTGGGTCTATGTGTCATAATATGGAATGACTTCCAAGACATATTGTTTCGTGAATAAAATAAACTGCAAAAAAATAAAATAGCTATAGTTGGTAATAATTTTGAGAAAAATGGAAACTAATTATAAATAAAAGTTAAGGAAAGAGGGTATGGAAGGAAAACGGATACAATATGATGTGTTTTATATTTTTAATTTTGAAAATTTTTAATTTTTTGTCTTTTTAGGGCTCACCTCCATGGCATATGGACGTTCCCAGGCTAAGGGTCAAATTGGAGCTGTAGCCACCAGCCTACACCGCAGCCACAGCAACGCCAGACCCTTAACCCACTGAGTGAGGCTAGGGTTTGAACCGGCATCCTCATGTATACTAGTCAGTTTCATTACTGCTGAGCCATGATGGAAACTCCTAGCATGATGTGTTTTAAAGTCGTATTGTCAATTGAGAAACATATTTTCTTTTTTTTTCTTTCTATGTTACATTTAAAAAATTTATTTCAGTCAAATATTGGAGTTCCTTGGTGGCTCAACAGGAGATTAAAGATCCAGTGTTGGAGTTACCGTTGTGGCACAGTGGTTAACAAATCCAACTAGGAACCATGAGGTTGCGGGTTCGATCCCTGGCCTTGCTCAGGGGGTTAAGGATCTGGTGTTGCCGTGAGCTGTGGTGTAGGTTGCAGACACGGCTCAGATCCTGCGTTGCTGTGGCTCTGGCGTAGGCCGGTGGCTACAGCTCCGATTTGACCTCTAGCCTGGGAACCTCCATATGCCGAGGGAGCGGCCCTAGAAAAGGCAAAATAAATAAATAAAGATCCAGTGTTGCCATTGCTGTGGACCTAGCATTTCTACCTGCTGTGGTACGGGTTTGATCCCTGGTCCAGAAACTTCCACGTCCTGTGGGTGTGTCCACAAAATTTATTTTATCCAAGTATAGTTGATTTACAGTGTTGTGTTAATTTCTGCTGTACAGCAAAGCGATTCCATTTTACATGCACACACATACCCCCCACACTCTTTTCGTATTCTTTTCCCTTATGGTTTGTCACTGGATGTTGACTATAATTCCCTGTGCTCTATAGTAAGATCTTGTTTGTCCATCCTGAATGTAATAGTTTGCATCTTCTAATCCCACACTCCTATCGCTTCCCACCACCCACCCCTTGGTGACCACAATTCTGTTCTTTTTATCTGTGAGGCTGCTTCTATTTTGTAGGTAAGTTTATTTGTGACATATTTTAGATTCTACATATAAGTCATATCACGTGATTTTTGTCTTTCTTCATGTGATTTAGCTTCACTTAGTTTGATAATCTCTAGGTCTATCCATGTTGTAAGTGGCATTATTTCATTCTTTTTTATGGCTGAGGAGTATTTCATTGTAATATATATACCACATCTTCTTAATCCATTTATCTGTTGATGGATATTTAGCTTGTTTCCTTGTCTTGGTAATTGTGAGTAGTGCTGCTATGAACATAGGGGTGCATTATCTTTTGAATTATATTTTTGTCTGGATATATGCCCAGGAGTGGGATTTCTGGATCATATGGTAGTTCTGTTTTTAGTTTTTTGAGGAACCTCTATACTGTTTTCCGTAGTGGCTGCACCAACTTACATTCCCACCAACAGTGTAGGAGGGTTCCCCTTTTTCCACATCCTCTCCAGCATTTGCTATTTGGAGACTTTTTAATTATGGCAATTCTGACTGGTATGAGGTGGTACCACATCGTAGTTTTGATTTGCATTTCTCTAATAATTTAGTGATGTTGAACATCTCTTCATGTGCCTGCTGGCCATCTGTATGTCTTCTTTGGAGAAATGTCTATTTAGGTCTTCTGCCCATTTTTTGATTGGGTTGCTTGTTTTTTCATTACTGAGTTGTATGAACTGTTTGTATATTTTGGAAATTAAGCCATTGTTGGTTGCATCAAAAGTATTTTCAATGTAAAATTTCCGTTTGTGGCTCAGCGGTAATGAACCCGACTCGTATCAGTGAGAACATGGGTTTGATTTCTGGCCTCGCTCAGTGGGTTAAAGATTTGGTGCTGCCATGAGCTGTGGTAGAGGTTGCAGATATGGCCTGATCTGGTGTTGCTGTGGCTGTGGTGTAGGCCCGCAGCTACAGCTCTGATTCGACCCCTAGCTTGGGAAATTTCATATGCTGCTGGTGTGGCCCTAAAAAGACAAAAAAAAAAAAAAGTTTCAGTACATGTATTCACAGGTTACATTAAAATGTTTAACAATATCCTCAGAATGGCTACTAACCCATCAGAACTGACAATGGCCATAACCTTGGGCAGGGCCCTAAAGACCCATTGGTATGTTGGACATGAAGTCTAGTTGATGGATAATGAGCAGATGAGTTGTGTTTAGAAGTTGAAGTGTCTAAGGCAGCCGAGGGGAGAATGTTTGGAAGGGTGGTGGCTATGCGCTAATTGGTATGGAAGTAGTTTAATATTTTAACATCAGATTTTAACAACAGCTTTTCTGGTGAGTAGCAGCTTTATAATAGTCGAAGGACCCAAGAAAAATAACAAGCAGATAGAAATTGTGAATGGATTAAATTACAAAAAGTGAAAACAATTTAAATAAACAATTTAAATGTTAAACTTCATTGGTAGTTAAAACTTTTCACTTATCTAACAGGCTTTTTTTTTTTTTTTTTTTTTTTTCTCACAGTGACAGAGTATATAATTAAGGGAAAAAGGGAAAGGCAAGGCATTCCTAAGCCTTCTGAAAGAAGTATAAATAGGCACAACCTTTCTGAAGGACAGTTTCTCATTATTTATCAAAAACGCTTGGGAGTTCCCATTGTGGCGCAGTGGAAATGAATCTGACTGGGAACTATGAAGTTTTGGGTTCTGTCCCTGGCCTCGCTCAGTGGATTAAGGATCTGGCATTGCCATGAGATCCTTAATTGTCTGGGATCCTGCGTTGCCCTGGCTGTGATGTAGGCTGATAGCTGTAGTTCCGATTCCACTCCTAGCCTGGGAACTTCCATATGCTGCGAGTGTGGCCCTAAAAAGCAAACAACAACAACAAAAACATTTAAAATGTTAGTCTGACTGAATGGCCCTAGTAGTGTTAGGATAAATTAGCAGATCAATCCTCCCAGTGAAAATAACATAACATATAGATTTAATATTTATTCTTCAAGCATAAATAGATATGAAAATGTAGTATGGGATTACTGGACTGAAGGTAAAGGAGAAATGGGAATCCAAATATGGATTTGTTGGAATTCCCTTGTGGTGCAGAGGGTTAAGGACCCAGCATTGTCACTGTAGTGGCTTGGGTCACTGCTATGGCAAGGGTTCAGTCTTTGGCCAGGGAAATTTTACATGCTGCAGGTGTGGCCAAAAAATAAATAAATAAAAAGTAGTTTTTTAAAAAAACAAAAAAACCAAATATGGATCTGTTCTGCCCTGAGGGAATTTGCTGATTAGCAAAAAATCAGAGTCTTTGTCTTCTTTTTTTTTTTTTTTTCTCTTTAGGGCCACATTCATGGCATAGGGATATTCACAGGCTAGGGGTCAAATCAGAGGTATAGCTGCCTGCCTACACCAGAACTACAGCAATGTGGGACCGGAGCTGCATCTGCGACCTACACCACAGCTTGTGGCAACGCTGCATGCTTAACCCACTGAGCAAGGCCAGAGATCAAACCCTGATATTTGTGGGTACTAGTCCTCATGGATACCAGTCGGGTTCGTTTCCATTGAGCCGCAAAGCGAACTCCAACAATCTTTGTCTTTAAAAATTTTTTTTTTATTTTTAATTTTTTAAAATTATTCACTGAATTTTATTACATTTATAGTTGTACAATGATCACAAGAATCTTTTTTTTTTTTTTTTTTTGTCTTTTGTTGTTGTTGTTGCTATTTCTTGGGCCGCTCCCCGCGGCATATGGAGGTTCCCAGGCTAGGGGTTGAATCGGAGCTGTAGCCACCGGCCTACACCAGAGCCACAGCAACGCGTGATCCGAGCCGCGTCTGCAACCTACACCACAGCTCACGGCAACGCCGGATCATTAACCCACTGAGCAAGGGCAGGGACCGAACCCGCAACCTCATGGTTCCTAGTCGGATTCGTTAACCACTGCACCACGACGGGAACTCCAAGATCACAAGAATCTTTGTCTTGATAGACTTGCAGTTCAAAGGAGACAGAAAGCAAAACCCAGGACCTGTACATGGTAGGAGGTCTAATAGGAGACCCTTCTCTACAAGTTTTGGCAACTCAAAAGCCCTCGAGTATTTACTACTTGTATTCACATTGCCTGAGCTGGTGAACCTCAAAGCATTGAACTTAGGTTAAAATCATTCTGGATTGGCAATACCTCCAAAAGCTTGGCAGAAGGAAATATAGGTTCTTTCTTGAGTAAAATACTTTTATCATAGGCCTAAGTCTTTTCTACAAATAATTTTTCAAATACAATGTTCAGCACATTCTCATATTTGGTAGAATATGAGAATGTATTATGTTCTCAAGAGATAATCAAGTACACAAGGCAACTAGATTAAATGAACAAGAAACGCAGAGACAACAAACAAAAACAGACCCATGAAGACTTTAAATACTGGAATTATGAGGCATGGACTATAAAAACAATTGTGATGGCTGTGCTTAAAGACCTAAAAGACCAGCTTGATGATATTTACAGAGAGCAGGAAACCACAAAAAGAAAATAGCAAGTTTGAATTTGAAAGAACCAAATACAATTTTATTGTGATTTTAAACGATTTAAGTATTATGGCTTATTTTAAATAAAATTTATAAACATATATATATTTTGAAAATAAAAATATATTTTGAGTCAAATAAAAAATTTAAATCCCCAAATATTTTAAGTGTAGATTAGACATGCCTTTAAGATTTGGTGAACCCGAAACTGCATCATGGAAGTTGATCTAAAATGCAGCATGGAGCAGGGGGGAAAGAGGGCAGGGAATGCATGTGAAGGAGTTAAGAGACACAGAAGATGTAGTGAGGATGTCTAACATGGGGTTAGTCATAGAAGGAGAGGAAAGAATGAATGAGATGAAGTAATTATCTAAAGAGTTAACTGCTAGAGTTTCCATCGTGGTGCAGCAGAAGCAAATCCGACTGGGAGCCATGAGGTTGTGGGTTCGATCCCTGGCCTTGCTCAGTGAGTTAAGGATCTGGCGTTGCCGTGAGCTGTGGTGTAGGTCACAGTTGCAGCTTAGATCTGGCGTTGCTGTGGCTGTGGTGTAGTCAAGCAGCTACAGCTCTGATTAGACCCCTAGCCTGGGAACCTCCATATGCCACTGGTGTGGCCCTAAAAGGACAAAAGACAAATACATAAATAAATAAATAGTTAACTGCTGAGGAATTTCCAGACTGACAAAAGACTTCAAGGTACTGATTTTAAGAAGGTCTTGTAAACTGAAAGCATGATAAATGAAAAGAAAACCATATGTAAGCACACTGAAATAAAATTTCTTAAAACCAAAGACAAATATTAAAAGCAGCCAGATAAAAAGATAAAACTGTTTTCAAAAGAGCAACATTATAGTGACAGCTGACTTCTTACAAGTAAAAAATGAGCAACAGGGAGTTCCCATCTGGCTCAGTGGAAACAATTCTTACTAGCATCCATGAGGACACAGGTTCGATCCCTGGCCTCACTCAGTGGGTTAAGGATCCAGTGTTGCTGTGAGCTGTGGTGTAGGTCATGGATGCGGCTCGGATCTGGTGTTGCTATGGCTGTGGCTGTGGCATAGACCAGTGGCTACAGCTCTGATTTGACCCCTAGCCTGGGAACCTCAATATGCCTCAGGTGTGGCCCTATAAAAACAAACAAACAAAAAGAGGAACAGGAGACAGGGGAATGTTATTTTCAATGTGCTAAAAGAAAAGAATTACCAGGAGTTCCCATCGTGGCGCAGTGGTTAACGAATCCGACTAGGAACCATGAGGTTGCAGGTTCGGTCCCTGCCCTTGCTCAGTGGGTTAACGATCCGGCGTTGCCGTGAGCTGTGGTGTAGGTTGCAGACGCGGCTCGGATCACGCGTTGCTGTGGCTCTGGCGTGGGCCGGTGGCTACAGCTCCGATTCAACCCCTAGCCTGGGAACCTCCATATGCCGCGGGAGCGGCCCAAGAAATAGCAACAACAACAACAAAAAGACAAAAACAAAAACAAACCAAAAAAAAAAAAAAAAAAAGAAAAGAAAAGAATTACCAACCTAGATTCTATAGGTGGATAAAGACACACTGTAGATAGGATATTTTGCTCCTAGCAAATCTACAGTGAAGGAAATTTTTTTTCCTTTTTTTTTTTTTGCTTTTTAGGGCCACACCCATGGCATATGGAAGTTCTCAGGCTAGGGGTCCAATTGGAGCTGCACCAGCCTACACTACAGCCACAGCAACACCGGATGTGCGTCGCGTCTGCAACCTACACCACAGCTCAGGCAATGCCGGATCCTTAACCCACTGAGGGAGGCCAGGGATCGAACCCGCAACTTCATGGTTCCTAGTCGGATTTGTTTCTGCTGTGGCACAAAGGGAACTTCAAAAGAGCAGTAAATTTTTTTCTCCTTTTTGTGGCTGCACCTGCGTCATATGGATGTTCCTGGGCTAGGGATTGAATAGGAGCTGCAGCTGAGACCTATGCCACAGCCACAGCAACACTGGATCCCTAACCCACTGAACAAGGCCAGGGATTGAACCTGCATCCTCGTGGACACTATATCAGGTTCTTAACCTGCTGAGCCACAGCAGAACTCCAAGTTAAGGAAATTTCAAAGTATGTACTTCAGGCAGAAGAATGATCCCATATGGAAAGTCTGAGATACAGGAAAGAATCAGGAGTCAAGGGAGTAGAAAACTTGTGGGTAAATCTAAGGAATACTAACTGTGAAAAACATAAGGTCTTGTGGATTTTTTGCAATACAAAATTAAAATACACAATAATAATAGTATATGTTGGGGAAGAATAAATGCATTTAAAGAGTTTTAACTTCCTTAATATTATAAAAAGAATCTTTGGGAGTTCCCATCGTGGCTCAGCAGCAACGAACCCAACTAGCATCCTTGAGGATATGGGTTCGATCCCTGGCCTCACTCAGTGGGTTAAGGATGTGGCATTGCCGTGAGCTGTGATGTAGGTTTTAGCCTTGGCTCAGATCCACCGTGGCTGTGGTGTAGGCACGCAGCTGCAGCTCTCATTTGGCCCCTAGACTGGGAACTTCCATATGCTGCGAATGCAGCCTAAAAAGACAAGAAAAAAAAAAAAGTCAAAACTTATTTGACTGGTTAAAAAATTCAACTCCTATTAACTAGAGACATATTTACAACATAATGATAAAGAAAGTTTGAAAACAAAAGAACAATATTCCCTTGCAAGCACCAATCAAATGATAGCTGATGTATCTAGAGGAAAACATCAGGCAAAACAGACTTTGTCAGAGAGCATTACTCCAGACAATGAGGGATGCTATATACTGATGAGACATTAAATTCACCAAATAGATATTGCTTTTAATTCATATGCACCATATGACAAATTCTCAAAGTATACAGAACAAAAATTGAGAGGCTATGAAGAGAAATAACATAATTTACTAGATATATACACATATGTATGTGGGAGGAGGCATATGCATGTATAATAATTGGTGTGTACAACTGCAAAATACGTACACATCCTTTTCGAACATATGTATGGAATTTATTTATTTAATCAAATATACACATAAAGATTGATAAAGCTTTCCCCACCCCACCCCCAGCCAGGAAGATGACTGTAATTATTATTCCGGAATATTTATTTGGACACAAACACATTTTTCGGTGTGGTGAAAAGCTGGTTAGATAGTCAGTCTCCACTCTTAGGAATTTACAAGCAACACCAAGTCCATAAATCCTGATAGTGAGCATGCGTAGGAGCCAGTGTTGGGGAGGATGTTAGTGCATTTCATTCAACTTGATTTTCATTTTATGATGTAGCGATTGTTATACCTAATTTAGAGATTATTAATTGAGACTCAGAAAGATGAAGTAGGAGTTCCCGTCGTGGCGCAGTGGTTAACGAATCCGACTAGGAACCATGAGGTTGCGGGTTCAGTCCCTGCCCTTGCTCAGTGGGTTAACGATCCGGCGTTGCCATGAGCTGTGGTGTAGGTTGCAGACGCGGCTCGGATCCTGCGTTGCTGTGGCTCTGGCATAGGCTGGTGGCTACAGCTCCAATTAGACCCCTAGCCTGGGAACCTCCATATGCCGTGGGAGCGGCTCAAGAAATGCCAAAAAAAAAAAAAAAGAAAAATGAAGTATATTTTCTAAAATCACCTCTTCAGTAAAGGACAGTGCTGGAATTCAAATCTGTTCTTTTTGTGAGCAATAAACCAACTCCAGAAAATACTTACTCCTTTGAGCCTGGAAGTAGGGAGGAAGGTATTCTCATGGAAGAATCTGTGTAAAATAAGGAGGATGATGCCTTTGTGCAGCCTTGACAAAGGTTTTTGTGTCTATGGTATGGAGGAGTTCTATACTGAGCCAAGGAAGTGGCGAAAAGAGTTTGAAGAGAGAACTGTCTTAGAAAACAGGGATGGTGCTAGTGCTTTGGAACATGAGAATGGCTACTGGTAAAGAGCTGTCATGTTCCCTGTGCAAAAGAAATTAAAATGCCTCTCCATTATGGCATTTGATGTAATTGAAAATGCTTTTCTTCTAACGTAAGCTCTCTCTTTTTCAATTGCCTACAGTTTCTGAAGTGAATCCCACTTTCAACAGGCAGTCTTTCATGGCCAAGTGCACGTCAAGTTGTAGGTTCCCTCTACTTCCCAGTTTTTAGAATGTGTAAGTTATCTATTTCACTGCTTCACATGGGAAGAAAAGCACTCACAGAGATAGTGTAATAATATAGTTCACCAATCAATTATTTAAATCCATTCAATATTTGAATAATTAGGGCCACGTCATCTTCTGTCAATGACTTAAATTTTTTTTATTTTTAAATTTAATTTTATTTATTTTTAAATTTTTTTATTGAAATATAGTTGATTTATAATGTTGTGTTAGTTTCAGGTATATAGCAAAGTGATTCAGTTTATTTGCATATTCTTTTTTTACATTCTCTTCCTTTATAGGTTATGATAAGATACTGAGTATAATTCCCTGTGCTATACAGTGGTTCTTGTTAGTTATTTTCATATAGTAGTCTGTATATGTTAATCTCAAACTCCTAACTTATCCCTCCCCCTTTAGTAACCAAGAGTTTGCTTTCTATGTCTGTGGGTCTATTTCTATTTTGTATGTAAGTTCATTTGTATTATTTAAAAAATACTCCATTTATGAGTGATATCATAGGATATTTTTCTCTTTCTGACTTACTTCACTTAATATGGTAATCTCTAGATCCAACTATGTTGCTAAAAATGGCATTATTTCATTCTTTTTTATGACTGAGTAATATTCCATTGTATATATACCACATCTTCTTTGTCCATTCGTCTGTCAGTGGGCATGGGGATTGCTTCCATGTCTTAGCTATCATGAACAGTGCTGCAATGAATATTGGGGTGCATGTTTCTTTTTGAACATCAACTACTCTAATATTCTCTTGGCTGAACTCCCTACCTCAAGTCTCGTTCCACTCTGTTAATCTTCTTTGCATCTTCACTGCAACCCCAAAGGCTTACAACACAGAGTTATCCTTCCAAAACAAAGATTTGATCATATCACTTTGTTGCTTTAGAAAAAAAATCAGAGGCTTTCTTTGAATAACACCCACTCTCAATTTAGAGTGATACATAATTCTTTTTGCAATCTGGCCCCAATTCATCTTTCCAGCTTCAGCATCTCTACTTTGCAGCCATAGCCTTTACAACAAGGGACATCAAAGTGATAGCCCAGTTTTGGAGAATACTGTGCTGTTGTGCGCATGTGACAACACACTAGAGCCAGAGAAGTTAAAGAACCTGTCCAAAGACACTGTGTTCTGTCTTGTTTATGGTTTATGAATCTTGTTTCAATGAAACAAAATTAATTTTGAACATACTAAATTCTATGCATAACTAATGCTGTCTTGTGTCATAACTGAGTATCAAATATCAACCAGTCACATAAATTATCCTGTTATTTCTGTAGAATTTATAGTTGCCATTAGGGTCAATAGTTTTCCTTCATCTTAGACACTGAAACAATGATAATAACACCTTCCATTCATTTAGGGCTCACCATGTGCCATACACTGAGCTATGCCTTTAAAATACATAAAACATTTAATGATCAATGCATTCTTTGAAATAATGATTACTATTTTTATTTTGTGATAAGAATACTGAGGCTGCAAAAGGCTAAGTAAGGTTCTTGAGATTAAACAGCTAGTAGTGAAGCTGGAACCGAACTCAAGACCATCTTCCTTTTAGCCTGTGTCCTCCATGACTATGCTCTGCCATCTCCCCTTAAAGCTCCAGATTAAACTGCTCAATACTCTGGGTACCACACTCCATGCCCAATGCTTGAATTCCTTGTTTTCTGCACAACTAGTCTTATCTTGCAAGTCTTATCTTTCCATCTAAGTGGCTGACAAGTTTCTTTTTACTCCCAATTCTCCTAGTTTCTTGGGTACAAAACAACTTCAGATAGTAGAAGCTCTGGTATGAGGTGTGGTTTACTTTCCCTGTAGAGAATGGCTTCAGAGGAAGGGAATGAGAGTGACCTAAGCCATGGGTCAAGTGGCCCAGGTGGGGAGAAAAGATCTTCCAAGGGTGTAACAATTCAAGGAACATCTTTCTATCTGCCCCCCCCCCCCTTTAATGTACCCAGTTTCCCAAATATCTAGCCTCGGGAGCTCTATGACTGTCTTACCTCCTCTGTGTTCTGAGTGGGCTCTAGGGTAGGTTGCAGCAAAAAACTAAAACAACCACAAAAAACAGAGATGCTTTCTTTAATCCAGTGGCTCACTGTTTTGGTCATCAATTCATTTATGGATATGCCAGGCATTGTTCTAGGTACTGGATATACAGCTGTGAACAAAACAAAGAATCGATTATCCTCATCGACCTTAAAGCTTGCTAAGGGACAACAGACAATTAACAACAAACAAATGTATGTGTAATGAAGTGGCAAGAGAGTGGTAATTTCTATCAAGAGAAATCAAGGTGGGGAGAGGGGTAGAAAATGATGAAGAGTACTGGTGGGTGTGGGGTTGTCATTTTAGTTCTGGTGGTCAGGGAAGATCTTGCTGAAGAGGGATTCACTGAGTAAAGACCTGAATGGAGTGAAGGGACAAGTCACGAGCATAGCTGAGGAAAGAACACTCAGGAGTTCCCGCTGTGGCTCAGCAGTAATGAACCTGACTAGTATCCATGAGGATGTGGGTTTGATCCCTGGCCTTGTTCAGTGGGTTAAGGATCCGGTGTTGCTGTGAGCTGTGGTGTAGGTCACAGATGTGGCTCAGATCTGGCGTTGCTGTGGCTGTGGTACAGGCTGGCAGAGGCAGCTCCAATTCAGCCCCTATCCTGGGAAGTTCTGTATGCTGCTGGTGTGGCCCTTAAAAAAAAGGAAAAGAAAGAACATTCTGGCAGAGTGAATGGCCCTGAGGTGGAATTGTTTGAGGAAGATAAGGAGACCAATGTTTATGGATCCTGATGGATGAGGAAGAGAATGGTGGGATATGTGGTTTAAGAAGAGCGGGGACCGGTCAGAGCTTGAGATTCTATTCCAAATATGGTAGAAAGGTCATTTGAAGATTTTGAGCAAAAGGGTGAAATAATCAGATTTATATTCTAACAGGATCCATCTTGCTGCTGAATGAAGAATACATTATAGAGGGGCAAAGGTGGAAGGAGAGAGACCAAATAGATACAGTGGTAGAGAATCAGAGAAGTCTTCAGATTCAGGAACTGCTTGAAGGTAGAGCTGACAACCCTTGCTGATGGGTTGAACATGGGGTGTTTGGCATGAGCCAAAGTTTTTAGGATTGGGTCTAGGCAGCTAATTGAATGGAGCTGCCAGGTACCAAGATGAGGATTAGATTTAGCAGAGGAAATCAAGAGCTTTGTTTTAGATGTGTGAGAAATCATTTGACTTCCAAGTTCTTGGGTGAGAAGAGGCCCCTAGTAGAGATCACAAGTCTTAACCCTTGCACAGGGACCTGTCAGGGAAATAGAAGAAATAAAGTTCCTTCTGAGTAATCCTGATATTCAAGTGACTAAAAAGTAGGTCAGTCATCTGGGTTTGTCTCATATACACTATGACCTCAGGGCAAGATATCTCTCTGTACAAAAAAATTCCTGATTGCTATTATCTCAAAATTTCAGAATTTAAACAAAAGTAATTTATTCCATAATTAGGGATAGGAAGCTTAAAATGCAAATATCTTGAGAGAGAATTGAGTATTTATGAGTTCTTATCAAAGTATAACAGAGCATACGATGGTCCTGATTGTGTCTTTAAAAGGTCCTGAGTATTTTTAAAAAGTCATTGTTGCAACAGAAGAAAGGGTGGGGGAAAAACTGTAATTGTAATGTATACATGTAAGGATAACCTGACCCCCTTGCTGTACAGTGGGAAAAAAAAAAAAAGTCATTGTCAAGAGAAAGGATATATATAAAGAAAGCAAAGATTTCACAGTCTTGCCAAGGAATACCCTATTTTTTTCATCTTTTTTTTTTTTTTTTTTTTTTTTTGTCTTTTTGCCTTTTCTAGGGCCACTCCTGCAGCATATGGAGGTTCCCAAGCTAGGGGTCTAAATCAAGCTGTAGCTGCCAGCCTACCCCAGAGCCACAGCAACGTGGGATCTGAGCTGCATCTGCAACCTACACCACAGCTCACAGCAATGCCAGATCCTTAACCCGATGAGCAAGACCAGGGATTGAACCCGCAACCTCATGGTACCTAGTCAGATTCGTTAACCACTGAGCCACAACAGGAACTCCCGGAATGCCCTATTTATCATAAATTCTAAGTGGGAAAATTTCCCTAAGTGGGATAAAGAAGTGTGTATATCTTTTTTTTTGTCTTTTTAGGGCTGCACCTGCGGCATATGGATGTTCCCAGGCTAGGGGTCTAATCGGAGCTGTTGCCGCCGACCTAAACCACAGCCACAGCAACTCAGGATCCAAACCACCTCTGTGACATACACCACAGCTCATGGCAATGCTGGATCCTTAACCCACTGAGTGAGGCCAGGGATCGAACCCACAACCTCATGGTTTCTAGCTGGATTTGCTTCTGCTGTGCCTTGACAGGAACTCCAGAAGTGTGAATATCTTGAAGGATTATCTAGGTTTATACCTAAATGGAGAGTATCCACCTAAATGTTTTCTTTCCCCTTTTAGCATTTTTTTTTAACTTTTTACTTAACCCTTAATCTCTCCCCCAAAGTGTTCTTCAACTGGAAGGTCAGTGGCATGATAGGGACTTGTTGCCTCTTTTCTAGGGCTACCATTCTGGAGAATTCTACTAACTGTGCAATTTCCATTTCATGTCCCACTGTCATTTTCCAACAGCGTCCTGGGGGAGGGGTACCACATCTAACACCAGAAAGGATTTAAGGCAGCTTTTCCATTATTTTTTTTCTCTGATTATCAGTGATAGATGCTTATTGCAAAAAGAAATTAAACAAAAATTTTAAAAAATAACAAAAAACGAAAACTCTTCCTAACTAGAAGCAACTCCAACACCATTGTAATATATTTCTTTCCAGTGTTTTATTCATTTTATTCTTTCATAATCGAGATCATTAATGTACATGCAAATTTGCATCCTGCTGTTTATGCTCACATTAAGACATACATATTTGTCAGTGTCATTGCATTTTTTTTCTTTTTTGTCTTTTAAGGGCTGCACCATGGCATATAGAATTTCCCAGGATAGTGGGTCAAATTGGCGCTGCAGCTGCTGGCCTACACCATAGCCATGGGTAACTCGGGATCTGAGCTGCATCCGTGACCTACACCTCAGTTCACGGCAACACCGGATCCTTAAGCCTTTGAACGAGGCCAGGGATCAAACCCACAAACTCATGGATACTAGTCGGGTTCATTACAGCTGAGCCACAAAGGGAACTCTGTGTCATTGCATTTTTTATGGCTTACATAATCATCGATAGTATAGCTGCACCACGGTTTAGTCAAGGTAGTTTCTGATTATATACAATTACAGATAACACTGATAAACAGCTTTGTGCATAAATCTTTTTTATATATATAATGATTTTTGTTTTTTTCCATTGTAGCTGATTTACAGTGCTCTGTCAATTTTCTACTATACAGCAAGGTGACCCAGTTACACATACATGTATACATTGTTTTTTCTCCCATTATCATGCTCCATCATAAGTGACCAGACATAGTTCCCAGTGGCTTTGTGCATAAATCTTTGTCCTTCTTTTGGATGAGGGATTGGTGAATTAAAGGGTATACATATTTTTTAAAGCGTCTGATAGTCACTGCTACACTGATTTCCAGAAAGGTTGGTATCAAGTTACACTTGGGGGGGACGTGGGGGAGGCCTCTTAGAACTAATGGAGTTGTAGAAAATATTTGATAGCATTTTTTCTTTTTAAAATAATAATTCTTTTTAGTTTGAACACACACACACAGAGGGGAAATGGCTGTGTGTTGCTATATACTAATTATTATTTGCTCTGCTTCATGGTGGTAACATGGTACTAACTCAATAGTAGATTAGTATTAGCCTATGTGGTAGCTAATACAAGTGTTACAAAGTATGGAGAATAGCAGATGCACTTGTGCAGTGAAACCCAGGAAATTCTCCTTTAATGGAGGTCAGATGTTCATTGGATATTGAGGGAGTCAGGTGATGAGGAAAGGAAAGATCACAGAAGGCAGTTAGGGAGAGGGATGGAGTGGGAAGGAGGTGGCCCTTGCCCTGGGGAGTTGCCTTCCACTCGTTTTTGATGTGCCTGTGAACATTTTTATTGTGGTAAAATATATATAACAAAAATATCCATTTAAACAATTTTAAGTGTGCAATTCAACAGCATTAAGTGCATTCACAGTGTTGGCCATCTATCACTGCTATTAACAAACTTTTTCCATCACTCCAGAAAGAAATTCTATAACCATTATACTATAAGTTCCTATCCCCCAGGCCCTGACCCACCAGTAATAATCTACTTTTTATTTCTATGAATTTGTCTATTCTAGATATTTCATATGAGTGAAATCTTACAATGTTTTTCTTTTTATGTCTGGTTCATTTCGCTTAATATACTGTTTCCATGTACTTCATTTCTTTTTATGGCTGAATACTACTCTGTCATTTGTATATACCACATTTTGTTCACACATTTATCTGTTGGTGGACGCTGGGTTGTTTCCATCTTTGGGCTATTATGGATTACACTACAGTGAACACTGGTGTGCCAGTATGTGATTCAGTCCCTGTTTACAATTCTTTTGAATTATACCTGGAAGCACAAATGCTAGGTCAACTCTTACAGAGCAACTCTTACAGAGTCGTAGACACTGAAGGAAAAGCCCCTCTTAAAAAGGGGACCTCTTAAAGTATTAAAATTCTTATGTCAGATTTTCCATACCCTACAATATATATATACGACAATACATCTCGGTCATTAGGAGAAAGAGGAGAGGAGAAGAAGTTGAATTAGAAATCATACATAGGGAGTTCTCTTGTGGCACAGTGGGTTAAGGGTCTAGTGTTGTCTCTGTAGTGGCTTGGTTCCCTGCTGTGGCGTGGGTTCCATCCCTGGCCCAGGAATTTCCACATGCTATGGGTGTAACCAAAAAAAGAAAGAAAGAAAAAGAAAGAAAGGAAGGAAGAAAGAAAGAAAGAAAGAAAGACCAAAAAAACAAACTCACATAAACTGACAGGTTGGTCATGATCAATTCGGAAATCTAAGTTTACCTATACTATTAAAGAACACAATTATTTTAAGGAGTGATTCAGAATATTAATTTTGATGAGAAAGTGTCAGGTTTATTTACTTTATTTAATTTTGTATGATTTTATGTTTTTGTTTTGTTTTTTGCTTTTTAGGGCTGTGCCCACGGCATATGAAAGTTCCCAGGCTAGGGGTTTAATCAGAGCTACAGCTGCCAGCCTACACCACAGCCACAGCAATGCCAGATCTGAGCCATGTCTGCGACCTACATGACAATGAGTTCATGGCAATGCCGGGTCCCCAACCCAATGAGTAAGGCCAGGGATCGAACCTACATCCTCATGGGTCATAGTTGGGTTTGTTAACTGCTGAGCCACAAAGGGAACTCCCTGATTTCATGTTATTTAATGGGAAACATCTTAATGATGTTTTTTAAACTGAGTTAACCCATTAGTGTTTGCTGTGATCAGCATAGTTTAAAATGAAAAAGAATAGAAAATACAAAAATGCATTGTACCTAGTTAAGGGCAGGTATTATTTTGTGAAACTTTTGTTTCAGTTATGAGTATGTACTATAAAATATATTTCTTATTGTGGGATGTGATCAGAAAAAAAAAATTTATAGTGGAAAGTCTGAGTTTTGGAATTAGCCAGAACTTGGTTTGAATCTGGGCTCTGGGTGACTTCTGCCAGTTATGTAACTTCTCTTATGGCTCAATCCCCTCATCAAAAAAGGATAATAATGATATCTACTTCTGTTTTGTGTTGTGAAAAGATTAGTAATTACTTAAGTAAAATGCATCAAATACAGCCAATGATTAACAAATACATAATCACTTCCAAATCTTCTCCCAAGTAATGCTCTCTGTGTACAAATGCTTCACTCACTAGAAGGAAGACAGGATGTGTTATTGATGACTAGCTCTGTTATGCCACAGTCTGTTTCAAAAACACATTTCTCAGTCTGTTTCTCCAATTTGGCTTAGGTAGGAATCTTGAAAACAGTTCTTTTTCCTTCCTTATTCTCAGACTATACTTTTCTACACTATGGATTTTCGGCATTTTATTATATGTCTGTCACATACCTTCTAATTATTTCATAGTTCAGCTAGTTTTACAAACTTTTAAATCTCTTCTGGTGCTTAAAAGAGTGCTGGATGAAAATTTATTGTTTTTAAACACCCATAACACACCTTTTGCAAAGTATCTCTTATACAAGGGGAAGCAGATGTGATCCTGATTCCACCAGTATTTCTCACTCAATCTACTCCATGCTAAACAGGTCAGTTAGGCACTGTCATGTCTCTGGGTAGTACAAGTGGAAGGTGTGAACAGAGAAAGCACTTTATCTGAGGACAGTCGAAAATTAGATCCTATTTTCCCCTCCCCACTCCTATTCCCATCGGGGAGGAGGCATTTATAAGCCCCGAGGACCAGGGCCTAGAAACCTGGTGGCGTCCTGAGCTCCAGAGGCTTGCCAGCACGCACGATCTCCCGCACTGAGAGCCCTTCTTCCCAGATGAATTCTCATAGTATCACAGACGCGCGCAGTGTCGATCGATACTGGATGGCAGACGTGCTCCCGCCGTCAAGTGTAGGCACAGGGCGGTGGATTTAGCAGCCCTGCAGCCCAGTCGCAGCTTCTCATCATCAGTTCGATAGGAGAAGAGGATGTTAACCCGTTCCCTGGCTGACACTCAACCGGTGACCGTAGCCCATGGCCCCTTCCTTACAGCTTTGCTCCTGCAGGGAGGGGGCTTTTCCATCAGACTCTCAAGCATGGGGGCAGCAGGGTCCAGTCCACAAGGAGGGCACGGTGAGGTGGCCTTTCCTCCAGAGCCCCCAGACGGCCCCTGGAGGCCACTGACGCGGGGAGTGCTGAGCTTCCTTACACTCCGGACCTCACCTTCTCGCGTCTTCGCATAGTGGGTGGCTGTGGGAGGCGGCCTTAGCGGCTGGGACCAGGCCGGGTAGCAGCCAGTGCAGCCGCCCGCCTGGTGGACCTCCTTGAACCCAGCCCCGTGAAAGCCCCGCCCCTGCACCCGCTCCCACTCCTGATTGGCTGGTCCACCCAAAGGCGACCCGCGGTCCCTGGGCCGGTGTCTCAGCTATAAAGGTGGCGGACGCATGACGCTCGCAGCGAAGCTCAGGTAGCTGTGGTGTCGCTGGCTCTCAGCCCCTGTGGCACCCGGGTTTCTCCTGCCCCCAAGCGCTCCGACTCCACCATGCCTAGGGGCTTCCTGGTAAAACGAACTAAACGGACAGGCTGCTCGTACCGAGTACGCCTAGCCGAGAGGGTCTTCCCCCTGCTGGGGCCTCAGGGGGTGCAGCCCTTTCCCGAGGAGGCTTCCAGTGCTCCCCAGCCCAATGTAGAGCGGGCGGCACCCCTGACCCCAGATGAGGAGGCGGCCGGCGAACTGTTGGGGTCATCCTGTCCGGCGGCCCGGGTGAGCCCAGGGGTAGGCGGGCGGGAAGGCGCGGAGTGGAGGGCCGATGGCAGGGACGGTCTCGGGCCCAGCCCCAGCCCCACGAAGCCGGCGGGTGCGGAACTGCGCCGGGCGTTCCTGGAGCGCTGCCTCAGCTCTCCAGTTTCCGCTGAGTCCTTTCCCGGGGGCGCCGCCGCCGTGGCCACCTTTTGCTCGGTGGCGCCAGCAGCTGCACCGACCTCGGGGGAACAGTTCATGCTGCCGCACCGGGCACCGTTCCCAGAGCCCGCGCTCCATCCAGACCCCGCGCCCCTCTCCGCCACGCTGCACAGCCTGAAGCGGACTGCCGGCGGTGAGCGCCGTGCTAAGGCACCTCCGGGCTGCGCATCTGGGCCCGCGGCAGCTGGAGTCAAGAAGCCAAAGGCCATGAGGAAGTTGAGCTTCGCCGATGAAGTCACCACATCCCCGGTCCTGGGCCTGAAGATCAAGGAGGAGGAGCCGGGAGCACCGTCCCGGGGCCTGGGGGGCAGCCGCACGCCGCTGGGGGAGTTCATCTGCCAGCTGTGCAAGGAGCAGTACGCAGACCCCTTCGCACTGGCTCAGCATCGCTGCTCCCGCATTGTGCGCGTCGAGTACCGCTGCCCCGAGTGCGACAAGGTCTTCAGCTGCCCTGCGAACCTCGCCTCTCATCGCCGCTGGCACAAGCCACGTCCTGTAGCGGCAAATGCTGCCGCAGTCTCCTCAGCCGACGGGAGGCTGCCTCCTTCGTCGTCCTCTTCCTCCTCAGATTCCGGGGCGATTGCATCTTTCTTGACGGAGGGGAAAGAGAGCAGTCGGGCAGAGCGAACTGCGGATCAGCACCTGCAGGCCGGGGACAGCTCCGGGGCTGAGAAGCACCAGGACAGCGCCCCACATCAAGGCCTCCAGGTGTTGTCCCACCCCGAACCTCCTCTGCCTCAGGTCCCTTATACGGAAGGGGTGCTCGGGCGCCGGGTGCCTGGGTCGGGCAGTTCCAGTGGTGTCAGTGGTATTGGGGGACCCGAGATCTTCGTGTGCCCATATTGCCACAAAAAGTTCCGTCGCCAAGCCTATCTGCGCAAGCACCTGGGCACTCACGAGGCGAGCTCAGCCCGCGCGCTCGCCCCTGGCTTTGGCTCTGAACGTGGCGCCCCACTCGCCTTTGCCTGTCCGCTGTGCGGAGCACACTTCCCATCGGCAGACATCAGGGACAAGCACCGGCTGTGGCATGCGGTCCGGGAGGAACTGCTTCTGCCCGCCTTGGCCGGGGTGCCCCCTGAAGCACCTAGCCCAGACGGGGCACCCGACGGGAGTGCTCAGCAAATTTTCTCGTGCAAGCACTGCCCGTCCACTTTTTTTAGCTCCCCGGGGCTGACCCGGCATATCAATAAGTGCCATCCCTCAGAAAGTCGGCAGGTACTGCTGCTGCAGATGCCACTGCGTCCGGGCTGTTAAGGGCCGAGAGACGAGGAAGATTGTGAGGCTGGCCTTTGAGGAAACAGATCAAGGGAAATTCTGTGGGGCTTTCTTCAACTTGCAAGTTTACTCTTTCCTTTATTTTCTCTCCTAAAACTCCCAGTAGTCAGTGTTCCGCCAGAGGAGCGGACAGCGAAACAAAATCCCTCTCTAGAGCAGGTATGTATATGGTACAAATGTTCTCCGTCAAGAACTTTTAAATCCTTCTCACTTTCCCCAAGAGAATAGGATTCACCCCCACCCCCACCAAACTCTGGAGACCTTAACAAATCCTATATGCCTTGTAATTCCTATGGAAAGTCGCAGAATGCGTGCATGTCTCGGTGTCTACAAAGGATTCTAGCTACCAAAAGTGGTAGTAGTCCCCTTTTCTTCCCCCTCCTTTGCCATCGCAGGCGCCTATGTAGCTTCTGTCTCAGTAGGGTCAGATATCTTGCACTGTATATTCTGTGAATTAAAAGTTATGTGGTTGGTGCCAAACTTACATCAGGAGGGTGGGAAATGCAAGACCTGTGTGTGGGCAGGAAATGTAAGATGTTTGCGCTTTGGGGTGAAGTGGGGATCTCCCTGTAAACTCTCCTTTTCCCAATTATTAGTCCACTCTTAGTATTTGAAAGTGGGAAATAGTACCTCTTTACTGGAAAAGAGCTGAGACACCTTCCAAATTCTCACCTTTAGCTACTTTGTGTGCAGTATTCAGGAAGAGATACTTTAAACCTTTAATAACTTTTCTGGAAATATAGCACTCATTTCCTGAAGTTTGCCTGTTTTAGTAGGGTTTCATCCAAATTGTGTATCTCATAATGTGTATTATATATGACACTATGTTCACCTCAAGGAAGATGTTAATACTTTAATCCACTATGGAAATGAATGATAATTCATTCAATAGTCAGAATTTTCTTTTTGGCAGCAACTTAGTTTTGAGTTTCTTTCTGTAAACCATATTCAGTGTACATTCCGTACCTGTGCCCCAGTAGCCAGAGTCTGGGCACTGACTGACTGAGTATTGCTTGACAGATAGCCCGTATTTGTATGATGCTTACCACCAAATAAATGTACATAGCTGGTGCTTTGTTGTGTTCTGTGTTTGTCTTAAAAATCTCATTGAACACAGAGTATTTCTAAAAGCTACATTTCTTATCTCCCTATAGCCAGTATCCTACTTTATCTTAGTGACCCATTTAGAAAGAATATAGATAGGAGAAATTATATTTTGTGAGTGTAATGGTACAGAAATAAAATGGGAAAATTTCCTTTGGAGTATGGCTGCACAGTCTAAGCTCTGAAAGGCAAAGAATATGTACTATTCTTTAAATATTAAAGATGGTTTACTATCCAAAAATACCAACAGAAAATAATTTTAAATATTTTCTTCTTTTATGAAGTGTTATCTGAAGATGAACAAAATGTTAACTATGCTAACTTCATTATTTTAAGCTGGTACTTTCACTCCATTTTGTTACACATTATCAATCCAATAGCTGTTCATTTTTTAAAAATGAAGGCACTATTGAAAATGTGTAAGTAGTTACTTTATCTTTTTTAAAAATTACCTTCTTTTTGTAATTCTTCACCTTGGTTGTGGGAAACTGTCCATATTGTTTACTCTTGTTCCTGGGGACTCTATACATGTTTATCCTCTATATAAGCTTTTATGGGAAATTCTAGTTTATTTTCTTTAGTTTCATATGCATTTTTTATTTATAAGAAAACCCCAAATTTAAAGAGCACAGGAACTCTGAAAGCTTGTTTTAGAAACTGTCTGTAAAAAGTTTTGCTCTTTAGTGTCTATTACAAAAAAAAAGTAAAATTTAAGAAATCAAAGAAGCATGAGGGTGAGATAAATTGATGTTTTTAACCAAGTGCACTGGGTGGGGGGTAGTTTCTGGCTAGCTCGTATGAACGTGTAAAATGTGTTTTTAATGACTGTGGAAGACCTCTGAGAAATAAATTGGGGTGTAGCTTAAGAAGGTAATTAAAATTCACTTTTCACGATTAGCTAGGTTTATGTTTTATATCTCTCCATCAATCACGAAGCCTTGTTTATTAAGTCTGAAAATATATAAAAGACAAAAGAAATACAAGGACAAATCAATACTCATGGACAGGAAATGAGAAGAATATTTTTATTGTATTATTAAATACCATCTTTTTTTCCACTGTTACAAATTTGTAGATACTACATGAATGATGATACATAATTTATATTTTATAGTTTGCAGTATGATGTATTTACACATGCAGTTAGTATCAATGTCATGCTACATTTCCTTAGGAGATGCCTGTTCAAAACAAAATGTGAGCAGCTTATCTACTGTAGGAAAATACTTCTGGTGGGTGGAATGTATACCAACCTGTGACTGCAAATTCAGTATTAACAACATCAGATTAATTTAGACTCCTGGGTTATGTTCTTTTTTTTTTTTTTTAAAGTACTACACATAATTTAAGCCACAGACTTTATATCAGAAAGTCTTCTTTTGCCCCACCCCCAATTCCTCCCTTTTTGATACTTAAGGAAGAACACAGATACACCAGGATCCAGCAGCCAATAATAAGGGGCCACAATCTCAAAACAGAAATGGCATTTAACAGTGATACCATTTAAAAAGCAGAACATTAGAAAAATATTTGGAAGCTAAACATGAATCAAAGTTCAGCACAGTGATTTTTCTGATTATTAGATGTGTCATGGCATTGCCTGCACAGCCAAGAAATGAGATATTGGTTCGGGAAGAAAAAGTTAATGCTAAAATTATTTCAGCTGGAATTCGAGATGCTTCAAAAAA
Source organism: Sus scrofa (assembly GCF_054392235.1). Lineage (NCBI taxonomy): Eukaryota > Metazoa > Chordata > Mammalia > Artiodactyla > Suidae > Sus > Sus scrofa. Next base: position 72,951,141 of record NC_139389.1, on the reverse strand, counting down.
CCATTTAAGTGTTTTATTTTCGTAACATAAATAATCCATACACATCCTGTGTATTAACAGATCTGTAACCTTTGCTATAACTTTACAAATGTTTAAATTTAAAGATGCACATTTATAAAAAATTATATATTTACTGAGCCATAAAGTTGCAATGGGGCAAGATAAATAAAATAATGAGACTATCTGGCCAGTTATATTTTGGCTCAAAGTTAATTATAAAATTAAAACTACTTAGACATAATTATCTAGGGAAGGAAAAGGGTGCAGAATAAAATTCCACCCCTCTCCCCCTTATGGCAGCTTGGAGTGTGTGTGTGGGAAAAACAACTGAATAAACAATCCAAATCTAAAATATTAAGTTACAAATTATTTAAATCCAGTGTTTTCTAAAATAAATGTTCAGGAAGGAACATGCATGTTATGGCAAACACGAAGCTGGAAAGGGTTAATGCTGTGTGCATGCTAAGGTGGCTACTGCTGGCCACTGCTGGGCTGCTGTCTCCTTAGGATTTATTGGCTGAACCAGAGGAACGACGCAGCTTCATGGACATGCGGCTTTTGCTAGTTCGAGGAGACATTGGAGAGGCCAGGTCAGCCCCATCTACCTGCGTTGCTGTGGGAGTTTCACTGGGTAGAATCTCTGGGTAGGAGCCTGTGGGAAATAGCAAGAGCATCAATACAAGTCATCCAGTCTCTCCTCCCATAAGAAACAACCTTTGTGCTACACAGATGCAGCAAGGGTCCAACCCTTAACGAGGTCTTTTGAGAGGAAAGAGCAATCCCCAAACTTGCTTGTTAAAACAGTCTACTAATATTTTATTTAAAACCCAGTGCTCTGGTGGCTCATGTCATCAGATTAGCAAGAAACCACCAAACATTATTTCCAGAGCCAGCTCCTTGGAAAAAGCAACGGGAAGCAAAATCTTTGGGACAGAAAGGACAGGGATCCAAAGTACCATCAGCATGCGTGGAAGGGCTTAAGAAGCAGGTGAAAAGGACCAATTCCTATCTCTCGGGTTTAGGGTATCATCAAGAAAAAGGCCTTCATTGTTCCAACTTGAAAATAAAACAGCATCGAACATTTTCAAAAAGGAACTTAACGGTATGAGACCATTATACATGCTAAGTATTTAAATTTATGCTTTTAAGAAGGAGCAAGATAAATTCCCGGGGGGAGGGAGGAGGACAAGAACTCTCTTCCGAAAGTCAGTCGAAAAAGACAAACTGACCTCTCAAAGTGTCTCAATTCAGAAGCAATAGGCAATGCTTTCGTTTTCTTAACTTTAGTAGATATAAAAATTTTAAAGAAGCAAAACGAGTTCAAATTGGAAAATTCTTCACGTCATTTACATAGCTCTTCCCCTATGTACTTTATTTCTATGAGTTATGATTCTCTACAGCAATACTACAGAACTTTGCACATTGTAGGTTCTCAAATATTTCGTGAATAAGAAATAAAAATAAAAACCCTTCAAAAAACAAAAATAATCTGCAAACAGAATAACAATTTTTTAAAAATTCCGTTTATTTTAAGGCACTTTAATCCAGATTTTCTTGGTGTTACGTACATGAAAAGTATCTGTACGTGTCACATCACACAAGTTGAGGGCTTAAATTCGTATATTTCCTTACTTACTAGGGAAACTTTTGGCATATTAACCAGTGTAGGACCTCACAGACACTTTGGGCTTGGGAATACTTATACTATTACTTCCACATAATGAAACATTTGTGCCTAGAGTGAAATTATGAATATTTATAAGGAAACATAAAACTGTTTAATAAGGGGTATAGATCCTACTGAGATGTCTTAGAAAATCAAGAATGTATCTCTGTAGAACACTTCACTGTGTTTTTAAGGCCAAATATTAGTTACACTCAGGAACGAAGACATTGTCAAGGAAAAATATTTTATCACTACTCCTAATCCAGATAAACTGCCCTCCTTTTCAAAGTAACTTCTCCAACATTCTCTCCTTTTTAATTGAAATGAGCTTGGCCTTCAAAAAGAGAAGGAAATATATTTCTGTTCACCTTTACTCTTCCTGAAGATGTGAACTGGTTCATAGGAGACTTATACTGGAAAACCCAGAGGAGAATATGAATCCATGGCCCTTTTGAGGAAGCACTGCAGATGGGTGGCAGAAGGAGAGTGAAGAGCAGTAGCTCATGCTTTTCGGGTAATGCATTACTATTCCCGGCCAGTCACGAGAAGCCTTCCCATGGCTGTTTACCTTGAAATGGCCCATGTTTTCTAGTGGAGGTTTTGGGAGGAAGAGAACTATCACTGCATTTCTTTCTTTGTTGTGAATGAAGAAATGGAGTAGCAAGCAGAAGTGAGAAAAGAGAAGATAGATAACAGATGTGAGAGACACAGTGCAGAATTTTACAGGTGTTAACAGATGAGCAGAGAAGATAGTAATCGGGTTTTAATATGAAATACAATTGGGCATGCAATGCGTTAGAGTGATGAGGTTTCACAATGGACAAATGCTTTGTAAATTCAAATGTTATACTTACCAACTAACAAAACAAGTTCAAATAGGAAAAAAGAAAAGAAAAAAGAAAGTCTATGAGAGATTCTATAAACATCTACCTTTTAAAATGTTCATTGTACTGGTGGCATGTTATCCTAACCACGCGGTCATAAAATCTCTAGGTCTTTACTGTCCAACATGATAGCCACAGCCACACTGCAGTTAATAAAATAAAAAATTTGGCTCCTTGGTGTACTAGCCACATTTAAATTGTTCAGCAACCATACTCAACAGTGCAGATAAAGAACATTTCCATCATCTTAGAAAGTTTTATTAGAGAGCACTGCTTTAGAGTATGCCAAATTCAAAGAATATTTCCCTCAGAAACAGTAATTCCTATATGCTTCCCTTACCTCCTTCAATGTGAAACTCCCTTTCAGTCAACTGAGTCAAAGCCGGTTTTTTAGTGTGTGTGGTAGACAGCTATCAGTACCTTTTCACGTTTCAGCAAATGGTATTGGTCATATATACTCAGTATACTTAACTCTACGAATAATTTATGGTAGACAGATCTCAATTTTAAATGTGAACAATAAAGTGATACCTGCACTTCATTTCATATCCTATTCTGCCTAAGTATTGATTTATATCACCTGAGTCATGAAGAATGGTAATTTATTTCTATTATTAATATATACTCAAGTATAAAGATTAAAACGTGTGGGCTATGTTTTGCATATTAACATTCTCACAGTACTCAGACAGCTTTCTATATCCTGATGGTATGATAAATTGATTCATGTACTGTACACTGATTATGGTGAACTATTATTTCAAATAACAATAAATATGACTTTGGGGAATCTATACAGATTATAAAAGGAACTCAATGGATTGCTGGTATTGTGGCTTTGTTTATACCGCTTAATGACAGATATGACCAGTTTAAAACTGTTAAAGTTACTGGATTACTAAAAATAATCTTTAAATACCTGACTTTGAAAGCAATTCCAATTAATACTGAACTAAGAGGCAGTGTCGTGTTAGAAAGAACATAGGCCTATGTTAGATAGACCTAAGTTAAATAAGTTTGTCATGTTACTAGATGTTGGGTCTTGGGCAAACTAACCTGAGTCAGTTTTTTTATTTGTAAAATGGAGACACTATTAGTCTGCAAAATAGTGGGGAATAAATTCCTACATATGCGAAGATTCTGGCACACAGCACGAATGCAGTAATTGTTAGCTATGTGACAAAACTGCGTTAAGAGTAAAAATGGGAATTCCCGTTGTGGCCCAGAGTTAATGAACCTGACTAGCATCCATGGTCTTGCTCAGTGGGTTAAGGATCCAGCATTACCATGAGCTGTGGTGTAGGCCACAGACGTGGCTTGGATCCTGCATTGCTGTGGCTGTGGTGTAGGTTGGCAGCTGCAGCTCTGATTTGACCCCTAGCCTGCGAACCTCCATATGCTGAGTGTGTGGCCCTAAAAGACAAAAGACAAAAAAAAAAAAAAGTAAAAATGAATAGTCCTTAAACCAAAACAGATGAGGATTAGAACCTACAAAATATAACCTTATATTAAAGTACAGATTACCCAAATAATCTTACTGCTTTAATACTGTTAAAAGAGTTGATAAGTGATTACAATTAGTGTTGGATGCACCAATGAATGTCATAAATAAGTAACACATAATTTTAAACAAAATAGTATAGAAACACAGGCAAACAAGAGGTTTTATATTAAGATATTTAAGAACTACCATTAGTACAGATTTAGAACATATTAGTCTAAGTTTGTCCTATTTCATCTCCTTAAAATGGGAAAACTGGGTTTAGGATAGATTAATTTATTTGAGTTCATGCAGATAATAATTAGCAGAACTAGGATTTAAATCCAGATCAGTCTGATTTCAAAGTCCATAGTTCTCCCATGGCAACCTTAAAACTATATAAAAAATAAATCAATTAAAAACATTTTTCAATTGGTGGAAAAGTATAGCCTGCAAAATACATTTTTTAAAACAATTTCTAATTTGCAAATATGACAGGCAATTTCTCTCTCTTGATATCAAGAAGGGACTCAGAATATTTAGACTACATGGGTAATTATAGTAGTTAAGATCATACACTCTGAAGTGAGCCTTGGACTTTGTGACTGTGGGTAAGCTTTTTTTTTTTTTTTTTTTCAAAACATCTCACAACACTGCCATGAAGATTCAATGAGAGAATGCATGTATAGTACTTAGCACGGTGCCTGGCAGTCAGTAATTGCTCAATTATTATTTTATTATTTTCATTACAAATATTTTACATGTGAATGAATGTTCTATGTAAAAACTGAACCTAGTAATTATTGTCACAAAAGGTAAATGAGCTTTGTTTAATATTAATATTATTTATTTGCTTCTTGGTCAACAATATTTCCAAGTTCAAAATATTGAAAACAGAATACATCTAGCTGCTTATAATTTGGGATAACCTAGTGATAATAAATATGATTAGGAATTTATTTTTGAAAACATAGTAAACAAACTTAAAGCTTATATTATATGTCCAAGGAAATTGATTTTCTATTGGCACTTAGAAATAATATTTAGGATATATATAAAATAACTATCTTCTGAAGAGCTAAAATATTTTCTTTCAGATCATTTCAAAGCCTAGGAAAAAGAGAAAAGTTTAATGGCTAAATTTTGATGATTCATTCCATTCACAGATTCAGAGATGAGTCTGACAATCATAATACTATCATCCCATCCATATGTGGCAATATAGATTTTGTGAATTAACAGCAAAAATGACATTAGAATGAAAGAAGATTAGATCCTACTATAGTTCTTCATAATCACTCTAATAGAAATTACCTTATTTTGACGGCACAGAAATATTTGCGTCTTATTACTAATATTTATAACATTTACTTAAATAGGAACCTATACATTTTCTAAAGATAATTATACAAAGTGGTATGTGTGTACAGATATATGTATATTTATATGTGTTTACAGCTGACCCTTGAACATGGAGGTTGTGGTGCCGACACTCTGCATAATGTGTCTATAACTTATACTCAGGCCTCCATTCAATAGTTCATTTCTATAGGTGATTCTGTGGTTCTGCATCCATGGACCCAACCAACCTCAGATTGTATGGTACTATAATATCAACTACTGAAAAAAATGCATGTATAAGTGGGCCTGTGCAGTTCAATCTCATGTTGTTGATAGGTCAGCTGTGTACATATACACATGTACACACACACATATACACATGGATATATAGAGTCATATACCATATCAACACTTTAAAGTACTAAAATTTCTAACTTAATTTGTAGAAAAACAAATCCAAAGGGAGTATCTACTAGCTCAACTAAAATGATAGAATATTATAGGTAATTCTAAATATACTACACAATAGGCATTCAAAAATATTATGGCTGATAGCAAAAAAGACATAATACTGGAAAAATTATGCATGTATTAATGAGAAAGATTAATGTTCACTGTGCATTTTCAGTAAAATATGATCCTATTGTTGGCATTCTAGATTTTTCTTTTATTAAAAAATGATCTGAAAAGACAATATGACATTATGGAAAAACATCTAGATTTCTGAACTTTATTTGTCCAAAAAGAGGAGCAATTTCATTTTGAAGTTTAGAGTCTGAGGAGAGGTGTTTATGAATATAAAAAAAGTTTAAAAAGAAGGTCACTAAAACTTTTGATATTTTCCACACACATGCCTGACAAAGATAAAGGGATTTTTTTTCCTGTAATTTTTTTTTTAAATAAAGGACATGAAAAATCTAATAAGTTTTAATGTAGTTATGGAAGACCAACAAAGTGTGACATCACAATATCTCCCTCAATGACCTTAGGGATAAAAATAATTTCCCTTAAGTATCAGTCTACTGCCACAGACAGAGTCCATTTTGAGAAAATACAGTTATGAAATTTATGGATCAACTATGATACACCAAAAATGTTTTTCTTATTATTTCTTTAAACAATACTAAAAATTATCTAGAAAAATGCCCTTTTGGATTTCAGTATCATCACAGTTGTTACATTACTGTTAATCAGGCAGCAGGTTTTAAACAAGCTTGAGCCAAGTTAAGTAAACTTAAAATACAGTATTTTTCCACTATTCCATTGAACAGAATAATTGGTTCAGTTAGAAAGAACAGCTATATCCTTTGTATTATTATTATTATACTGATATTCCCTTAAAACAATTTCAAATTACTGCATTAGTATTGATTAGTATTATTTTATACACATGGGTATGCATAGGATACCTAAAGTTGATCCTCAATTGCAGGTTTGAATGCATTTCCTCTGTGTGGCAAATCAATTTTACCATTATGTTAAAAAGTAAAAATGAACCTAAAAATCTCCACACCATTACGTAATTTTTGCAAACCATAAGTCAGGTCCATATGATTGTTATGTGGCCTACTTCATGCCATCTCTCTCCACTTTGACTTACATCTTTAAAGGGAGTTTATATACATATGGGTGGTTTGTGACAGGAAAATCAAAATTTGAGATGACTGGAAAAAAAGAACATCCTTCAGATATCATGATTTTTTGCTACTATAAAAGAGTAAATATTTCATTTTGATATTACTGAGTTGAAAACTATTGATAAAAATTTCTTTCATAACTATTAAAGTCTGCAACTCCCCCCCCACAAATGTAGTACTGGAAAAGTTATTTACAGGTAAAAACACTTTTTAAAAAATTAAAGTGCATGTTTCTAATGGTTCCTAAAGGCAAAGACAATTACAACATGAAAACTGACAGTCTTTATACATTTAAGGGTAAAAGTTAGTCTGAATGTGGCCTTATTATCAATATTTTTCATTTGTGAAATTTATGGCTCAACTACGTGATACACAAAACTATATGAATACTATACTGATTTTAATAATGTAGGCTATTTTATCAGATATTCCCTTTTATTAAAAATGAAACTTGCAGCTATACATAGCTTTTATTTTGCTGTTCATTAATTTATTTTTAATATCTTTCTTTTACCATCTTTTTTAATGCCAAACTGAGTAATTTTAGTGTCAATCCGTTGAAGCAAACCTTAGACTTTTTAATCTTTTTATCAAAAGATTCAACCTAGTCTTATATGATTGTCTCTTTCTAGGTCTTTTATATTACTAATTAAAGGACTTCAAGTTTTTTTGTAAAACTATTTTTATAATGGCCAATTAAATGGTGAAAGTAATGGATGCTTTAATTTCATTGACTAAACCTAAATTGAGAATTATAGCAATTTTTTTCAAACAAATTAGGCCAGAAAAGGAATAGTATACCTTTTAAATATAATACAAGCTTAAAAAATATAAAGAGAATTTGAAGTTTTATTATGATGAGCTTCAAGTATACTGTATACTCTTTTTTTGCTTCCCTTGAACATCATTAAAATAGTCATCTTTGTATTTCAGGTGCCTAGTGCAGTGTAAGGCACACAGCAGAATAACTATTTGATGAAGTTAAGATATCCAGCAACAATGCAACACATTACAAAATACAAAGACACACCATTTCAGTTCAGTAGTACTACTTTTTCATGCTGAGAAACAAAAAGGTCAATACAACAAGGTGTAACTAACTTCAACCAAGGGTTCTATTATTAGTTATTTTTATCCCAGAACCAGTGTTAGTGTTTCATGCAGACCTGGGTTAGTAAGTAAATAATTCTGAAAGAAATTTAGTGAATATTTCTGAAATGTTTAGTATGAACCGGGGCAGTGTTAAGTTTGCTTATTAACTGAATTACAAGCTTAGTGCTTGCTAATTTTTAAAAAAAGGAAATGGGGGAAGAACAAAGGGTGTTTTGGTTGACACTTTGTCTTACCTTCAGATAAACAGAACTGATATTTAATGATCTAAAGAAGGAAAATAAAATAAATGAAACAATCATAAGGAGTGCAAAGTATTAACAGAATAGGAAGGCCATGAGTCATTTATTTTTTTACTGATTTCTTCAAAATTAGTTAACTGTAAAAATGCAGTACCCTCTTATAATCTTTAAATATTATAAAATAATTTACTCTGGTAAGTACTTCTAAATCTACTCCACTTATTTTAACTTTATTTGTAAAATTAGAGACATGGCAATATTCTTGGCCATAAAATTTGATCCTTTGAAGTTGAAAGAGCGAGCCTGCTCAACTTGTGTTTCTTTTGCAGACATGTCAGTAACGATTCCGCGAAACACAACAGTCTCACTGCCCATTAGCTCAGCTAAAATGTAGTGTATGTGCTTCTATGAAGATTGTTGACTTTTCAAGTAACTGCATTTAGGTAAAAGTATAAATCAAATTTATAGGCCAAATATTAAAATAATGATGTAAAATATATTTCAATGACTGGAATTTTATTAAAGCAAGTTTAAAAAAAATTATTTTAAGAGTTTTTAGAACAAAAGGGTATTGCATTTCAAGTTCCAATAATGACCAGTAACTAATACTTGCTTTTAATCTTACCGGCATCAGATGGTAAATGATGGTAGGGAGCTGGAGAAAAAACCTGTGCTGCAAAATCTTCAAATGTCGTTGGTTCTAAGTGGTGTTGGACAATTGTTTGCAGATATCGTGCTCTCTCCTCATAGCTGATTTCCTTCAGTTAAGGATGAACTTAATGCAGCTTACGTTGGAAAAGAATAGATCTCATCAAAAAGGACTTTGCCAGGACTTCCTAATTATTCACTAACTGTTCTTGCATATCATTAAAGTATGGCTTTTTAAAAGAGTAAAAAATAGAGTTTTCATCATAAGTTTACTTTTCAGGATACCACTATACCTGGCAGCTTAACAGGGAGACATTTATTAGAAAATAATAGTAAACCGTTGGAAGGAATAAAGGTAACAAACAGTTTACTTGGGAAGGGATTCAACTGCTATCAGGTCAGCCTAGGCTCATCTTATCTTGTTAATCAGCTTTGATCTGCAAAGGGACTCTGAAAAGCCACACAATAAATATATTATAATGCTGCTTAAAATACTAGATCTGAAATTCTGTTTTTCATTTGTAATGATTTATTGTGAAAAATTCCTGTATATCTTCTTCTTTTTCTAAAATCCCTGCATTTTCCCAACAATTGTTTCTCACTTTGAATGGAAGACTACTGTTGCTGTAATCCTTGAATAACTCCATGCGGTTAAGATAAATACATAGTTGAATCTGTATGTCAGGAAAAAATACCTAGTCAATTATAACACTGAAACAAGCAGGAATATTTGCAAAGAGTCCACAGGACTCCTAAATACTGTCTAACAAAGCATCTACAGGGCACTGACACTGACAGAAAAATACTGTACTTCCCTTTCACCACATTTTCTTCTCTGATATTATTGACAAGCAACCAGTACCTTGAAGTGTTGTTGCTTTTGAACAACCCACTCCAGGCTTCCTGTTTCAGCAGGCCTGATTGTGCCGTTAGCACAGAGAGGGCGAGAAAGAGAGAGAATATTTCTGTTGTTCACGAAAGCAACTATGGAAATGGCTGTCAAAATGTAGAGCAGCAGGCAGCAACATACAATTATCAGGAAAAACTCACATGCTGACTTCATGTCGTATAGTTCCTGAACTGAGAAATCAGTTAACCTTCCTTCTACAACTTTTAAAAGTTTCCCCGCTGTACTCAGTGTTAATAGGCTTTACATAAGACATTTAAATAAGTATAAAGGATAATGAAAATTTACCTATTGGCTCTTTGCAAAATTTATTATTATTCTTTTTAGAATTGCAGTTCAACTGCTATGGTTCTACTATTCTAGAAATTGCAGACCAACTCTACAATCAAGACTAAGAAAAAAATTTTGAGAGGAAGATAATTTATTCAGTGGGAGATACCATAGCCAGTTACATTTACAAAAGATTATTAAGAAGAGGAAACTAAAGTTAAAAGTAAATGTATATTTATTAAGCACTTGACTTAGATTAGGGTGTCTTTTGCCCTCTAAATGACTTGAGTAGTCTCTTTTCATACTGCATTTATTTTATGCATTAAAAATTGAAATAAGCTTAATTCCAATTCCTTGTAAATCCATTATTTTCAATTTTGGGGTTGAACTTCAAAATAATTTTACTCCTAAAATGGGTGGCAACAGGACAAGATGCTATATTAAAATGATCAGTGGTAAGGATTTTATGGATGGATCATATAGACACTTAGGAGTGTCAACATAGAAAAGTAATATAGCACACTTTTAAAAGAGGGTATATGGTTATAAATGGAAGAGGATGAAACTGATGGTTCAATCTAAATAATACCACATATCTCACAACTTGTTGGAAAGTACTTTTTTCATTGGGGGAGATTCACAGCTGCCGAATTTTCTGCAGTTAATAGAGTCCTTTGATTCACAGCAGTGCCCCTTGTACAAAAAATACTGGCCTTTGTGTATTACCAGAAACTAATTTTCTATTTGGCTGAAAAGGGAAAAATGGGGTTATTGCTTCTCCCTCCTACAGAGCTTTTCATTATGCCTGATGCACTCAACTTCTAAGCTCTTCTGAGAAAAAAAATAACTGAAGAGGCAAGAGGTAGAAAAATGAGCTTGTTAGCACATTAGAAGTGAAGTATCTTGGTGGGCCCTAGAAATTCCCAGTGGTGTGTTAACTTATCACTCTATGCATGCTGGCACTGATAGTCTCCCAATTGATCACTCTCTTTTCGCACCAAAGGTGCTGCCAGGAAGCAAAGGCTGAAGGCCCACAGGAGAACAGTCTGCTATCAAAACAAGCTGTTTTTAAAAGTCTGCTTGAATGGGTAAAATGCTTCATGAAAAGTAGGGTGGAGACACCTACCTGCTTTTAAAATGCTCTACTTTCAGAGGGCCTATAAAGGAAATATTTTACTTTATCTTATTATATTTAGAGTTTACACAAAAAATTAGGCAGAAAGAAAGCAAATTTAATACTTCTAAAGTAGGGAGGATATTTCCGATGTAGTAAAATTTATTAGAACAAGAAATAAATATCTAGATAAGATATATTTTGAAGTGTAATTCTATTTCACTAAAGGAGGTTCAAAAAACTCCGAAGAAACCCTAATATAAAGCTACACAAACTAAAATTATCTAGGTATTCATTTTGTATAAAAATACCTGACGTACTTAATAAAACTGCAAAACTGCATCATTAGTGAAAACAATGCTTTCTAAAACATATTTTTAAAGTTCAAGTAAGGTGGCAGAGTGAAGTTTCCTTCAATCGTTAATGGTTGAATTTAAGTGAAAAACTGCAGCAGTTATCAGAAATTAGGTAGGCAAATATCTAAGTTTGCTTTTTTTGGGTTACTCTCAGAAAACACAGCTCAGTAAATTATTACAGACCAAAGTAACTCACCTTATAAAAGCTAAATATTCTTTCTAATTTTCCAAGTATGACGTAGCCAAATAAACAATATCAAAACAATCCAATCTACAGTACTTATATCTTTTCCCCTTTTACTTTGCAAAACATATATAAGGCGATATAATGAACTCTAAGTACTTAAACCATAGTCCTGAGTCCACAAACAGGTGCTTTTTGTGACTGAGATGATGATAAAGTTCTAAACAGTGATGTTAGCATTTGCAATGGCAATCATAATCCAAAAGAGTTAATTCCTTTATTTCCTTCTAATAGGTTAGACACTTATTCCTTAAAAGGCAGCTCTCTAGGGAAGAGTTATTAGTACCTATAAGTTGAGTGGCATACACAAACTTGACGGCTAACAACAACAGGACAGCTCAAGCTATATTCCAACTGTGAATGAGTAGCTGCCATTGGCATTGAAATTAAAAAAACTAAAATGGGTGAGATGATAAAAGGTGATGGTGAACTTAAAAATTCAGAGCAAAATTTCAAGTACAAGTCTAAGTTGAATTAGGGAGGTTTTTGTTGCAAATCTAAAACAACCCAAGCCAAAACAAGCTAATAAAAAGCTATTTGATGAAGGAGACTTTTAGCTGGTAGGAATCTTTAATACAGAACTAGCCAATCAAAAGAAATAACACACAGGTGCTGCAATCACAGCAGTATAATTATCCACTAATCCTCCTTCCTTCTACTTTTCCGCAGAAGCAGAAATGGGGGAAAGGAATACTACCATTCTAAAAATAATAAAAGGGAACTAAATGTTTTCTGTACTATAAATAGTTTAAACCTGATCTGTACTTCATTAATATGAAGTTAACATCAGTATTCATCGTAAGTAACTACTTTTGATTGCAAACATATATCAAATGATTTGACCTTTTGTCACTGTGTCAGCTGCCATGAAACTGGGGTTCAATTTCAGCCATTCCTGGAAAGATGCATGAATTCTCTCGTCACAGTTTATCTGAATGTTAAATATAGATATCACCATCTGCTCCTATCTATATCATAGGGATGATGAAGATAAAGAATATAAATATAGGCTAACCCAAAAGTCCCCTATATCTGTGCTAAACAGTTTATTTTGACCTTTGACTCAAGTCTTTGTAAATAACAGGTGGTTTCCATGAGGACAATTTTCAATATGTTTAAGAAATATACCTGTATTCATGTTCAAGAGCTCGTTGACAATACTTCTTGTTTATGGAATGAACAGAGGAACTTTTCACTTATTCTGATAAAACTCTAATTTCTCATGTGAAAAAACTGAAGACAAGAGACTGCAGATAGTTAACTGGTACCACTTTTTTCAATTTCAGTAATGTACAGGGAGAAGAGATAAAAGGTATACATATATATTTTTAAAGGTAGATGGGAATCGGTATTAAAGCGGCAACAATTCTTCCTTCACCACAATAATTTTTGTAAAAATACAATGAATTTTGAACTGCTTTTGCTGTCAGAAAAGGTCAAACTTTCAGTTTTGTGATCTTTAATTCTATGGCATGCCTAGGAGGTTGTATAAACAGGTCAAATGTAATTTGTGACTAGTCTCAAAGAAATGGAAATTTGTGTACATGTATGTTTATGTGTGTATATATGTATGTTGTATATAGCAAGAGTTAATATAAGGTAAAAATTTTCACAAGAAATTATAAAAATTATAAGCAGACGTCCAAGGCATACCATTGCTTAGTTAATTTCCTCTTAAATTCAGGTTTAACGTTTTCTTTCCAAAACAAGAAAAGACTACTGGCTCCTTTATAAGTAAAGGCTAAGTATGAAGTTTTTATATCTGTGCTCAATAGCACAGCCTCAGGGATTTAAGGCCCATTCTGAAATTCTAATTTAGCAAGCACTTACCTACACTCATATTAATGTGGTGTGTGTTTGTTTTCGGCCATTTTAGGAGTTTGGAATTTCATCTCCCTTCTTTGTATGGGAAATTCAAAGAACCCTAACTGTAGAAAGAGTCTTGCTCACTGGCTTAAAATTTTTTTGCAAGTGCTACTTTCAGTATTTACAAAGTTTGTAAAGATGGGTGGTAGCTTGAAATTGGCTATGTAGGAGTTTTTACATCATAGAATTCAACAAATGTCTCAAATTGAGGCCTCCTCCTACTCTTCTCAGCCAACTGTTAAGCACCAAGTGTGACTCTTTCCTCCTGCTTATTCTCCTAATAAACCAGTGGGAGACAAATGTCTTAGGGCAGAGGCCATGCCTTTTTCTATAGCTCCATCACCTAACAGAGGGCCCAGTAGTACTCGATGACTGTTTGTAAATTATAGGGAATGAATAAAGTTGGTTTGGTAGTCAAATAGGAGACTGTTTTGCAGACAACCCCCTTCTTATAATTCCAATTTGACTCCCTGCAGGCAAACCCCATTGGGGCAAAGATAGATGGGACTTGCCTAGGATGGAATTTAGAGAGTTTGAATCTTATTCATGAAAAAGAATTTGGTTCCACCCCATCCTTAATCTTGCTGACATCTGGAAGCAAAAGTGAGAAAAGCACAATGTATACTACGTAAGGTGTAACATTGAAATAAAACATATCGATGCCTCAAAAAATTATAATTGCCTATAGAAGAAATTCTATGAATGCTGAAAGTCATTACAACTCATTATAATTTAGCATTGAAATAAACATTTTGCCCCAAGGGTTTGACAATTCTTTTTAAAGAAATTTTAAAATTTCATAAATTTTATAATGGTATGAGACAACATATTTAATTAAACTAATTCTCTTCATTTAAGTGGCCATCTACAGAGAAGGGGGAAATGGGAAGAAACTGTGAAAACCTCTATAGATAAAATTAAATGAAAGGTACTTACAAGACCATTTTAGGCAGATTTCCAAAACTGTTCTATGTACTGTAAGAACAGAGGTAAAAATATCCTTGAACTTAGGACATTCTGAACTAGCAGAAGGATACAACAATAAATGATCTATTTAACATTACTTTCAAGAAACTTATCAAAATCAGCAAAATGTTTATTCAGCAATAAGCCTTGCCTCAAAGGAGAATAAAAGATTTGCTCAGAAAAACAAAGCTGCTGAATGGTAGAGTTGGGATAGAACCTTGGTCATTTAATAGTCTAGTACTCTTTCTACAGACAATCTCAATGATCTGCGTTTTACATGGAGAAAAGAAAAGGTATAAAAGGCATTTTAGTCAACTCAAGGATGACCAACAAAATTAGTTTAAGTTCTAATACTGGCAATTTTTGAAAAATGTTCGTGTATATACTAGAATATCACAGGTAGGTAGTATAGTAAAAAATCCATGGCATACTCTAAAACTGAGAAAATAAATCACATTTGGCTTTTTAGTTGTAAAAGGCCTTGAAATACCTTCAAACATTCTGAGTCAGTATTACTGCACAGGGTCTTACGAAAATAATGAAAAAAAGAATTTTATTGGGATACAGTATATGCGTAGATACATTTTACAAGTACACCTCGAGGATCTCACAGCTCTTATTATCAGCAGTAAAGTGACATAATTCCCTGAAATATACAGGGCAATCAAGTATGCCATGGACCAAGAGGCACTGCTCACTTCGGAAAGTAAACTATGTTGCTTACTTTATCAAGATCTAGTAAGTTAATACTCCATTTCTTTCCTACAGTAGCTATTTTCTTTAAGAAACATGCAGTCTAGTTCATATGCAGTAAAAATAAAATTCCCCTAAATAAATAGCATGAATCTTGGACTTGTTTATTTGTAATATGTTAATAGAAAATTTCCTGAAAATCTTCAACAGGTTATGACAAATTATTGTCTATGATTTGTTTGATGCCTTATATTAATAAAATTCTTTAGTAGCTGATACTATCTACACCATGAAGGAAAAGCTGTGATTTGTCAGAGTAGACAAAGCTGGGCTTTAATCCATCCTTTTAACCATACTGCCAAGTCTATATTGTTTTCACTGCGTCTCAATTAGGAGACAGGCAGGACACCTGGTACTTCTTTATCTAAGTCCCTTGGGCTGCCAGATGACTCAAAATCCATAACAGGTGCTAAGGCACTGTGAGGATAGTCCTATTATGGAAAGCTGGAGTTGTATAAAATTTGGACCATATATAATTGCTCATAAATCAGTCAATTACTAAATGAAAACACTAAGTAAAAAGTTGATAAGCCCAATTCTAACAAAGTTCATGTAAATACATTTAAAAAGATTAACCTTCAATAAATAGGATTAAAAATTTAAACCTACCTAAAAGTTCTGAAAATCCTTCCTGATTTAATAATCCAATAATCATTCACTGTTTCTAAAAAGCACTAACAACATGATCAAATATGTATATGTATTACACTTTCATGAAAGTTGTATAAAGCAAAACGTCTAGAAGAAAAACTAAGTTACCTGGATTTCAAATTTAGTGAAATTAAAATTTTGGACTCTCATTATTGGTAAGATCTACCTAAAGATATCATCATTAAGTAATAAGAAGACTTTCACAGTCAACAGAGAACTGCTCCAGCATCACTAGTATTAGATTAAGAGTTTAAAAAATATTGGGAAGAGACTAGAACAATCACTTTGTGGTGTTCCTTTTAGGAACAAAAATTTTAGTGCATTAAAGTTGAGGAAGTGAATGTCTGTGAACTAAATACTAAACTTGGGTTCTGTCAGAAGATTGCAAAAAGGAAAAAAATAACTAAGTGAAATTTTACAGTGTACAATTACTTAAGTGTTATCTCTACCTAAATGTGCACTAACTTAATTAAGATTTTGTTTAAATGCTATAATTATCGGGAGTACAAAAACAGTGATTTATTATCGTGGTAAGTAGTTACAAAGTACAGCAAACTGTCATTTAAGACAGTGTCACAGAATCTATGATAAACAGTATATTGGCTTAAACTAATGCACTATATGCCCCCAGGGAATAATAGGCTCAGAGACTGGACTTTAACTTCAAAATCTACCCATTAATCTTGACTTAACTATAATCTATTCTGCAGTAAAAGGAAGAATGGGCATTCAATGAATTACTGTTTTTGAAATACTGCACTGGTGCCCATTTACTAAAATAATTTAAGGGGACATGAAGAGATGGAATATTAGTAAATTTTAGACTGTTACTAATTTAAAAAAAATGCATTTGATTTTTCCCTCAGTAGATTAAAATTTTTTGAGTATTTCTCCTTGATCCTTTGAAAGGAAATATACAAATTACAACACTGTAGTATAATTTAGTCAACCTAAGTTCTGCTGAAAAAAAGAATCATCTATGGAGATATACTGTGGGGTCAGGATCCTGGGGGCTGAAATAAGCTTTGATTTTTTTTTTTTTTTTAAGTTGTAGGTC
The DNA here is from genome assembly GCF_054392235.1 of Sus scrofa. Taxonomy (NCBI): domain Eukaryota; kingdom Metazoa; phylum Chordata; class Mammalia; order Artiodactyla; family Suidae; genus Sus; species Sus scrofa. The sequence continues at coordinate 72,933,949 of NC_139389.1, read as the reverse complement.
ATTGTTTCTTTGCATCAAAACCAACTGCTTGATTAGACTGACCAGAAGAAAATGGAAAAGCCCAGAGGAGTGTTTATACAAATATCACAGCATACAATGCCTCATAAGAGAAGATACAACCATGTTAAAAAAGATATCCAAAACAGAATTTAAGGAGAGAAAGATAATCCTAAATGACTAAAAGAGGTATCACCTCCACATTTATATGATAAGTCCAGTATTTAACCTTAAGATTTGCTTAGTGTATTATTTTAGCCTTTGCAATTGTTATGCATAAATTTACATTTCTATATTAATATAGCTTATGTGTATTCAGATGATATTTAGGAATTCTAAAAGTACTACATAAAGGAAATTAAGCCATTAACCTTATCTGATATGTAAATTGTGGTGGTTTTAATCCACTTTCCCTTATTTTAAATTTCTATCAAGATTAAAAAAAAATACATTATTTTCACTTAAACATAAGAATACCATAAAGCAAAACCCGACTATGCTACAATCTGGTGGGCTAAAAACAGATAATGGCATGTTAACAAGGAATTACTACAGGTGGTTGCTTAAATATATTTATTTGCTTTCTTTTTGATAGTAGGTATGTGCTAAATAAAAGTCAACACTCCTATCAAGAGAATAAGTAAATGCAGAAACATCAATTCTACAACAGCTATTTTTGCTTCTTCTCTTTTCTGAACAGCAATTAGTAAAGCAACCCCTTCCCCTCCTCCCTAGTGCTGTCAAGCTGTTCAGAGCAGTTTGCAACTTGACAATGGTACCATTGTGAATGCTCTCTGGGCTTCCTTCCCACAGAGAGTTAAATGGGCAGTTCCTGCTGCCCATGATTGGTGTCCAGTGAAATAATACTCAAGAGCCAGGTTTTATCAGCTTCACGCCAAAGAAGTGAAGCCAGGGAACCCAAGCCTTCATATCATACTGGACCATATGCCAACCCTGATGGCCCCAAAGGTTTATCACTAAGAATCAGGATCCATCATGTCCCTTGTGAAATTTCACTTCACATACCTTATGTGAAATGCAAAGCTTCACTAAAAACCGAACCTTCTTTACAATTGGCACGAACAGATGGACGCTAACAGTGGTTTGGCAAGCAAAAGTTAAGATTTAAATAGGCTGTATGCTAGTGTTTGTGAGGAAAAGCAGTTAGAAGAAAAATGGGAAGATTTGTGATCCATAGTTTAATTCCATTACTGAGTTATTAAAAATTCAATAGCGAAGTTTCATGTTTAGTAAAAGGAAAATAATGGACTAAAAGCACAGCAATTCCTATGTTAAATAAATAAGGTTAGACTAATTTCAGCTTTATATTCTTCATTCTTTGCTCTCTAAAATCCCCAAGAAGTATCTGAATCTACTGCTTTTATATTTAGACAAAGACTAAAATAAAAACTACACACTATGTAGTAGGTGTAGTGAATAAAAATGTGATCATACCAGCACATCATCATCACATGTTAATTTCAACAACATAAGGATTTAATAGCAAAAAAAAATACTTCTAGCAAAGGTCAGAAGTTAATAAAGGAAGTAAAGAAACTACTTTTGTTGTTTTTAGGGAAGAGTTTGACCACAGAGAGATAGAGTTGTCCTATTTTCCTTCTGGTACACTATGATATACCCCAACTGTCTAGACTGGCATATGCGGACTATACTGTCATACTGGATTTGACAAAACAGGTAAGATGGTGGTAGTATTTTTTCCTTTGCTATTTTCGCTGTGAAGCCAATGTACTATCAGAACAGAATAAATATACTTCATTTGTCACTAACACATACAAATATATAAAAGCACAATTCTGTATAAAAGTACTTCACAGGAATTGGATTGTTATGATCATTATACAACTACAGATGTGATAAATTCATTTGAGTAATAAAAAAAAAGTACTTCACAGGAAAAGTGTAAAGTATTGTTATGCAAAAATGAAGAGTCTATCATGAAACAAGGATTATAAAAGTCTCAAGTGCTCTTTTTTAAGTGACAGGTATGTATAAATATCAAACACTTCCTGTCATCTCATTAGGAAAAATAACACTAGCTATTACTGTTATTTAGCCTGGCAATTAGTGCACAACCAATTATTTTTAAAAATAGAGACTCTATTTAAACACTAATCTAATAAGCTTTTTTTTTTTTTTGTCTTTTTGCCCTTTCTAGGGCCACTCCTGCAGCATATGGAGGTTCCCAGGCTAGGGGTCTAATCAGAGCTGTAGCCACCGCCCTATGCCAGAGCCACATCAACGTGGGGATGTGTCTGCAACCTACACCACAGCTCACGGCAACGCCAGATGCTTAACCCACTAAGCAAGGCCAGGGATCGAACCTGCAACCTCATGGTTCCTAGTCGGATTTGTTAACCACTGAGCCATGATGGGAACTCCCTCTGATAAATATTTTTTGTTTGTTTAGCCACAGTGTACAGCAGCTTGAAGTGGGATCTCAGTCTTTTTTTTTTTTTTTTTTGAATGTGTAATTGTTTTTAAAATTTATTCTTTTATTAAAAAAAAAAATTTTTTTTTTTTTTTGTCTTTTTCTGGGGCCAAACCCGCAGCATATGGAGGTTCCCAGGTTAGGGGTTGAATTGGAGCTGTAGCTGCCAGCCTATGCCAGAGCCATAGCAACACCAATTCCGAGCTGCGTCTGCGACCTACACCACAGCTTATGGCAATGCCAGATCCTTAACCCACTGAGTGAGGCCAGGGATTGAACCTGAAACCTCATGGTTCCTAGTCGGATTCGTTAACCACTGAGCCACGACAGGAACTCCGGGTTCTCAGTCTTTACACCATGGAAACTGGGCCACAGCAGTGAAAGTGCCAAGTCCTAACCACCAGACCACCAGCGAACTCCCTAGTTAACTTATTTTGGAAAGGCTTTACTAGAAAAGTAATATATTCAAGCTGTGTTCTATTATTCAACATCTAAAAATTATCTAAAAGCAAAAGGAGCTGTCACCTTAGACACTGGTTGCTATGTTATTGGCAGTAACATTAGAAAACCAAGTTTAGGTTGGTTTTCTTCATGTTTGACTATTAGCTGGTTTTGACCACATCACACTTTTATCCCTCCACATCCCTGAGACACATTCTTTACTACATTCATTTTAATTTGTTCAGCTGTTCTTTTCAAGCAATGGCAATATATGCCTACTGATGAGGTATTTTGAGAGGTTCCCTTACAATCATTGTGGTAGTATTTTATTACATAATTTTAAAGATGTTAGTTTTGGTCTAGCAAACCTGCCTTGTGTCCAGGAAAGAGCATCTCAGGGATGTGGAGGGATAAAAGTGTGATGTGGTCAAACAGTACAGGAAGTTTCACACTACTGGGTGGTATAAAGCAAAGGCAAGAGTAGTAGCAGGTTCAAGAAATAGGTCAAAACCAGCTAATATAGGAGTTCCTGTCATGGCGCAGTGGTTAACGAATCCGACTAGGAACCATGAGGTTGCGGGTTTGATCCCTGGCCTTGCTCAGAGGGTTAAGGATCCAGCGTTGCTGTGAGCTGTGGTGTAGGTCGCAGACGTGGCTTGGATCCCGAGTTGCTGTGGCTCTGGCGTAGGCTGGTGGTTACAACTACAGTTGGACCCCTAGCCTGGGAACCTCCATATGCCACGGGAGCGGCCCTAGAAAAGGAAAAAAGACAACAAACAAACAAACAAACAAAACCCAGCTAATATAAAGAACATATCAGAGTCACGATGAAAGTGTTGCACATATCCAGGGCCTCTGTTTAAATAGTTACCTGCCAGTAAAGTCCCATGTGTCTAAAGTAATTATCAAAAGAATATGCTTCCTTGGTAAAGTCATTCCTATTTTCTGCCTCACTGCTATTCTCTCCCACTTTAATACAATTAATCACCTATTTCACTTTGCAGATATCACTATTGATCAGTTCTTCACAGTACACTTCAATCACTCACTCATTCATTCATTCATTTATTCGCAGGGCTCTTGCTCTCTCCTGAACCAAACTGTAAGCTCCTTGAAAGAAATGGCTGTCTTTTTATTCCTAGCTCTTCTCTCACAGTGTCTCCCACATAGTTAGTAGTCAATAAATATTTGGTGAAATAAAGGAAAAATCTGAAATTGCTTGGCAACTTTTTTTTTGGATGAAGAAATATAGCCTTTTAAAATTACTTAAATTTGTCACTTGTGTATTAAGTGCTTTATAGTGAATAACATTTAAAAATATCTCTAGAATTAATACAATGATAATAGAAATAAAAGTTGGTGATAAGAATTTCAGTAAGCAGTCAGGAGACATCACAAGTCTTTTAGTATAGATTTGTGTTTCAGAAGAATACTTCTAGTGTCAATGTGGACACTAGACAATAATGATAACATCATCAACTACCAGGCAGCCTTCATTTTCTGAGCTCCTGCTACAAGAGAGACCGTTTGGTGCTTCCTGTTGATAACCTCATTTAATCCTTATGCCAATCTTGAGGTTTGTTACTCTTTTCACAGATTAAATAAAAATGAGGCATAAAGACAGTGACACACTTAATAAGTGGTTTTGGACTCCAAAGCCCATGCTGATTTCCCAAATGTCAGCTTCCACATTTTAGAATATAATTAGCTTATAATTAAGGATAGTCTATACTTATCAATACTCTGAGGAAATGATCTACAAGACAGTAGATATATAAAATTATGTAGTTTCTCAATAAACTCACTTTCTTCTAACATGAAATGACAGCAATATTGATGAATCTCCCTAAGAGGTTTTATAATGTTCTATCATAATGAATGGTAAACTGCATTAGTGGAGCCAATCAATTACATTTCATTTCGTTTTGGCTCTCATACTTTTACAACAGCTTCTTTACATTTGAGTAGTAGAACTGCAGGGATAACAAACTGTGACTAATTGAAGAATGATCATTGACTTCTGGTAATTTGTCTGATAAACAGAAACTCAATTCTGGTATTTACAAAAAAGTCAAATCTAAACAGATTAGAAGAAATCAAATAATATTGGTTTGGTAGGAAAGAATATTAAATCTAGGAGGAAAGTGTTTTTAAAAGATACCACTTAATTTTCTAACATCCCACATAATGCATATTTCAGAAAATTACATATGTACTATATTCTATATACATTAAGTCTCAAAATATAAATTACAAGAATTAAAACAGACATGATGTATTACATCAACTCAGATCTCACCCTCTGAGGCCCAGATTTTCTATATATTCTTCTCTTAATTTTCTTATTCCAAATTAATGACTTTTTTCTTGGAACCCCCACAGCATTTTATCTAAGTGTCATAATTATCTTACTTTGTGTTATAGTTATTAATGTATTCATTATCTCCTCTATTAAATTATGAGCTTATTGAAGATATTATCATCTGATTTGTCTTTGCATCGCTCTCAAAATCTCTGCCCTTACCAAATAAGTGATCAATATTTTTGATAGAGGGAAAAAAGTACAGTTCTATCTTTTGACCTGGTGGTGGTTAAACTATAATTATTCACCATATAGCATATTTTGGATTTATGTACTTTTTCCAAATTATATTTTGTAATAAGAGAGGTTAAGAAGAAAAACTAAAACTAGGACGTGAGAGATGGTTAATTTTATGTCAACTTGGTTAGGCCATGGTACCCAGTTTTTGATCAAACATGCATCTAGATGGTGCTGTAAAGGTATTTTTTAGATGTGATTACCATTTCAATCAGGAGAAAAGTAAATCATATTACTCTCCATAGTATGGATAGGTCTCATCCAATCAGTTAAAGGCCTTAAGAGAAAAGACTGAGGTTCCCAAGGAAGGAATTCTATCTCCACATGCCTTCTGATTCAGTCTGCACAACTCTACCCCAACTCCTACAGATTTCAGATTTGCCAAGACTCACAAATCACATAAGCCAATTCCTTAAAATCAATCTACGTATGTATGTATATAAATATATCCTACTGATTGTTTCTCTGAGGAACCAAGTATAACCTGACTATCTATATATTGGTAACTTCTGAGAATTTCTACATATAATAAATCTCACCTTAAAAAAGAAAAAACAGTACATATATGGTAGCAACATATTTAACATTTGTACATAGTCATAATGTCTCTAGGATCAAAACAAATAAATTACTTTAAAATCTTTATTTAAGAAATATTTATGATTGCTAAGATCATGAAATTAATGCCTTGGAATTATTATTTCCACCACACAAAAGCTAAGAACAAAACCAAAAAAACCCCACAAAAAACTACCCCCCCCAAAAAACCCCCAAACACCACCAACACACACACACACACACACACACACACTCTCTCTCTCTCTCTCTCTCTCTCTCTCCCCCCCTTCCTCCCTCCCTCCCTCCCTCTCCCTCCCCTTCAACAAGTAACTAAGTGATGACTAAGATCAACGTGAAATACCCCAAGGTCCAATGACTACCAGAATGTGCCTACTCTTTCTCCCCAATGATGCATTTCAATTCAAGCTGCATGATCAAACCAACAAATTGAGCTTGAGCAAAAAAAAGTACGTGGCTGGCAAAGTCAGAGGTTGCAAGAAAATGCTTTTCAAGTACAAGTAATGCAAGAAATGACAAGTGAAGTGAAGGAGAGGTTTCAAAGCCTGAAAGACAGTCATCAATACTGACAGATTACTGTAATTCTGGCTGCCAGCATGATCGATTTGGGCAGCATATGACAATCAATATTGTCCTCATTTAGTGAACAACATTAGATTCATAGATACAGAACATGCTCCTAGGATAAAATTTAAACTGTATTTAATGATCATAAATAGCACAATTTATGCTGTGGAATCTTAGTGGGTACTTTTATTGGTCATAAAATAACTGACACAGCAGTACAATTATCCAAATATAATTGAGTTTATTACTTATTCTTTTACCCCTTCATTTCTGAGGATTAAAATAGTAACTCTGATGGTTTTCAAAGCCTACTTCTATTTCAATTTTTGTTAATTTCTCACAAGTTTTACTGATCTGTTTTAGAACACATGATTTTTCCCTTAACGGGAGCTTATCTGAATTTGTGAAAAACATACATATAAAAATTTATTATATTTTTAAAGTAAGTTTTTATTTTTAAAAAATGAAGACATCTTATATTTCAGTATCTTAAAAAATTTACTTGTAATTTATTGCATAAAATTTCATTTAAAAATCAAGTAATCTACATATATGAAGTCATTTCTCCCAACATTTAGACTTAATACTTTTGTGAATCTTAGTAAAAGATGACTATAGATGTTCTTCAGATTAGCAAAGGCTGAGTATCTATGTTATATACCTAAATAGTATGGGAAGATAATTTCTATAAAGCTTCTAAATTCAAGCTTCCAAGTCAAGAAAAATTTGTTTCATCTGTCTGATTTAATGTTTTTACACCCAGTGTTCCAGAAGTGGTTTTGCTAATAGAAGTTGCTCACATTTGCTGTATAAATACAGTATTCATGTTTGCTGTTTTTATCTGAAATTAGCTCTCTTCATCTTAGAATTTTCTCCAATGTGGTATCTATTAACATCTCAGCAAGATTAACTATTAGGAACTTCATGCAGCAGGCCTGAAAATCCAATCCAATCAATTAACCAACCAACCAACCAAACATAAAAACCCAATTAGGCAATTCCTTGGTGTTGGGTAGAGTTGTTTTACATTGACTGTAATCTTTACACATAACAGAATTAATCACTGCGCAAAATAATGTGCCTTATTTCATTTACTAGGCACATCCAAATTCATTACCTCATTTATCCTTCACAACAATTCTGAGATGGGTATTAGCATCTTTCTTTCTTTCTTTCTTTTTTTTTTTTTATACAGACGAAGAAGGTTAGATATTGCCAGGATCACAAGGCAGACCAGACCTTGAGTTAAAAATAAATGTTTTCTAACTGCATATCCAGCTATTATTACCTTGAGCATAACATGCATTAAATAGTCCTCAAGAGTATGAACTTAGGCACAGATAAAAAAAAAAAAAATAAGCCACAGCCTCAACATTTTTAATTGGTACACTTTACTTGGTAAGGTGTGCATCTTATATGCTGTTTGTATCTCATGCCGAAAAGTTTGTTGACGTAAGAGGCAAATAGAGTTTTGTGAGTCTCTCTCACCACTTTTCCCAAAAGATTTAAGGCATTCTTTCAATTGTGTCTTAAATGAAAAGATGGAGAACACTAACCTCAGGATGAACATCAGGATCAGGAGAACTGTAAACAGGCAAAGATCACAAAGAAGTCAATCTCAGTAGAGTTGACAATGCGGATAAAATTAGTTTACAGGTAATCATCTGTATATTCCTTGTAAGATTAGCTACCTTAATGAGAAATTTAGGACATAAAAAATTGAACCATTCATTTTATAACAATGATTACATCAAATCTTTTTCAACTTAAAGTGAAGATGTAACTGTTACAAATAAGATATATCTTAGTCAATGTTTAACAGGCCATGATCCACCTATAATTCCACTCCACAGCATCAGAATACACGAGAAATTACATAGGAATCAAATTGCTCAAGTCAGTTTTCATTAAAAGAAGAAAGTGTATGAAGCAGGCTTATGACAAATCTATTTCATGTGGAACAGAACACAGGAGTTTTTAAAAAGCCTTTCCCGTGAAGCTTAACATCTACAGTTTATCATGTAAAAGAAAGACAATTGCAATGTTCTTAATCATATAGAAAAAGTATATGGAAACACAAATCCATTTCAGAAAGGAATACTGGAAAACAACTTAAAATTTAAAACTGTGTGTGTATTTCATCCCAGGCAATGTTCTAAGAGCTTTACACATATTGACTCATTCCATTCCCAAAACATTATAGGCTAGATATTATCATCATTCTCATTTTATACATAAGGAAATTGAGACTCACAGAGGTTAAATAACTTGCCTAAGGCTATACAGCTAAGGAAGTGGTTGTCAGCATTTGAGTCCAGGCAATCTGGCTCCAGAAGCAAGGTTCTTAAACACTCCATGTCCTCTCATACTTCCATGTCTCTGTTTATGCTGTTCCCTCTGCTTGGAATGCTCTTCTCAATCTCATCGACCTGATTAACTCTTATTCATTCTTCGAGATTGGCTCAATCCTTACATTTCTCAGTAGTGTTTCCTGATACCACCCTTTCCAGCTGAGAAGCCCCTTGTCATAATACTTCCAGAACACTCTGTGCACAATTCTATTACATACTGAAAACAGTGCATTTCCTCAACTGAGATTGAGTGCTCTGCAGTAACTGTTTTGGTTATCTCTGCACATCCAGATTAGCAGAAAGCCTAGTACATAAGGGGGCTCTAATTAATTAACCTAAGATTTAAGAATTGATTAAAATTGTATAAAAGAAAATACATTATTCAAATGTCATAATTGCTTAAGCATTGGGGAGGATCTCCATCATCTGTACACTAATATATAGAAACTCATAGGTCTTAACAACACATAAGCAGTTACCTTGGAAAGCAGAAATATATTAGAGTAGAAACTATACTGTTAAAAAGGATACAAGTTTTGATACAATGGAATCAGTGATTTCAGAGCACGGCTTGCATTTATAGCTGTTGCTCGAACCATAATGGGTAGGACCTTTCCATTCACAATAGCACCATCAAAAAGTGGACCAAAGAAGGGAACCTGATTGAGAAATTAGAACACAATTTTATACTCAAATTGGAGGAAAGTTGCAAATAAGAACCATCAAAACACTTTGCATACAAAAGTCTTTCCGCTTCCTTTTTAGGTCTTTCTTCAGTAGAATACTATTAAAATTCTTTTCCATGATGGGTCACTTATAATAGGACAATAAACAAAAAAAATGCCAATGGTCTGTCTACAAGGTTTCCATTCAAAAGAATGTGCTTCACATAACTGACTAAATAATTTATATTACCTGTCAAGTTTCAAACTTTTATAGCCTCAACTGTATACAAAAATCTAACACTGGAAATAAATTACTTTTCCTCCACTGAGTAAACACAGGAAAGATACACATTGTTATAGGCAGCAAGTTAGTTTTTCATCATTTTCATGAGATGCCAGCTTTACCACAAAACTTAAAACGCTAGTTTAAAATTTTATTATATGGTTTATTAGAAAAAAAATTATGTCATTTTTTTAACATATGACCGACAGCTTCAAAACTTACTCCATTTGAACACAGTTGGTACAAATGGCAGCTGAAGGCAAAGTCATGAGCTGTGGATAACACAGTAAATATTTTAGGGTTTGTAGCCACATATTGTCTCTGCTGTGTATTCTTCAATTTTTCAAAAAAGAAAAACCCATTACAAAGGTAAAACACATTCTTAGCTTGTGGGTGTACAAAAACAATAGGAAGTGGGGCATTGTTTGCCAACCTCTGGTTTAGATGAACCCTAAAAAAAATGGCCATAAGCTTAAATTCACACATGCAAAACAATTTAAGAAATTCTGAAGATCCATAAACAACTGTCAAAAAGTAGATTTTCATAGTTCCTGTCATGGTGTAGCGGAAACGAACCTGACTAGGAACCAGGAGGTGATGGGTTCGATCCCTGGCCTCGCTCAGTGGGTTAAGGATCTGGCGTTGCCATGAGCTGTGGTATCGGTGGTAGACGCAGATAGATCTGATGTTGCTATGGCTGTGGTGTAGGCTGGCAGCTGTAGCTCCAATTGGACTCCTAGCCTGGGAACCTCCATATGCTGCGGTTGCAGCCCTAAAAAGCAAAAAAAAAAACCAAAAAACAAACAAACAAAAAATATATATATAAATAAAATAAAAAAAAATATATATTTTCTATAAACTAAAAGTATTCAGTAAGAAAAAAAGAAAGACACTAAAACATAACCCAACATTTATTGTTTTGAAAGAAAATACTTCTGTTTCAGCCCTATGGCATAAACATCCAACTAGAACTACTTGCCTTTTTTTTTTAACTTCGTAGAATTCTCATTTATTAAGTGACATTACTAAATAATCATGAAATGTTAACAAGATATATCAAGTAAAAATATAGGGATCATACACTCCTATTCTAAAGGGAATGATAACTTCTTTGTCTTTTACTGAAATCATCTTCTTAATATAAGGTAAGTCTTTTTGTGAGCTTAGTATAAAGGAACTTTCACCCTGGCACTACCTAGCCTTCTCCCATTCGAATACAGTATCTTTCTAGTTTCCCTTTTTTAGCTTCCTCTTAACTAGTTTTAGACAACAATTCACAGAGCCACTAGAATCTGTGTCTCATCTCCCCATGAATTTGCACATCTTGATGCCTGGTCTAATCCTTCTGAAAGAGGGAAAGAAACTCACAAACCAATAGAGAACTCAGAACATATTAAAATAGGATTGATAAGGAGTTCTTACCTCTGGTTTTTTCATTATCTGGATACTGAACATGTGATTTTTCATTGGATATATTACAATAAGGACATCACCAAATTCTGTAGGAATAATTCCTCTCCTGTAGTCTCTAGTGTGCTCTGACCAAACAATGTGTACTTCATCATTTCCTAAATGTCTCAACTGGAAAACCAAGAAAATAGTTAATAATGCTTGAGAAAAGCCCTGTGAGGATAGTCATACAGCTACTGACAACATGCTATAAATATGTTCTATAAAAGATTAACATAACCATATTCTATAAAAAGATTAACAGGTAAAGAAAATTTAAAATTTTTTAACAACTTCATTTGATCATCTTTAACAACATGCAAAACACAAACACTCAAAAGACATTAGGAGACACTGGAGAAGACCAAATAAGTTTCAAGTGTCTGTAGTCAATGGGAAAGAGAGAAATTGGATTTAAAATATTCACATACAGACCGAATACTCTTTTCGGAAACTGCACCAATTCTCTACTACTAAACTTTTAAAAAGATTGTTTAAAAGAGTATTTTAAACAAAGATTAATTTAAGCCTGTTTTTTTTTTCCCCCTGCCTACTCTCTGGAAGTGCTAATAAGCAGTGAAATGACCTAAAGGAGGCAACAGAGAGAGAAGTAAAAGAAGTAAATAATTCATAAATTGGGTAATCACCTATTTTGATTATATTTGGTTTAACAAATTTATTTCCATTCCTTTGCCTATGAAACTTTGCCCTTGAAATTCTTCCAAGTAGACTTCTTAAAATTTGTTACATCCTCTCAAGATGTTATTTAAATACCTCTAGTGCTTACAAAGGTGTTTTTGGCATTATGATGACTAAAATAAAGTACCCGAAAGTTGTATTTATATTGCTACTAGAAAAAGGAACTACTTAATATGCATCAGCATTGAGTTTTCTTCATAGAGATTACTGTATAAACATGATATTAATATAAAATTTGGTTATCTTAGTGCATTTATTGATTCTGCGACTACAAACATTTGAGTCCATATCTCACATGGGCTTATCTATTACTTTCAGATAAACTGGCGAATTGTAGGCAGGAAAGTTTGGAATAGAAAATCAGATTAAGGGTCATCGATAATTTTAGTGTGGGATAACATAAAGGCAATTTCTGTTTTTGAAATATGCAATTTATTTTGATTTTGATTTAAGGGCAGGAAAATAATTAAATGTGTAATTTAAACAAAGAAAGTAATTACGTTCAATTTATGGAAGGCTCTCTTCTGTTACCCTTTAACCATGGAGTTCTTAACCTGGGTTCAAGGGATCTATGAATATTTGAAAATTTTATTTGTATATTTTTCTGAGAAGGAAGTCTATCAAATAGAACTACAAAATACAAAAAAGCCAAGAACCAGTGTTCTAATGGTTCTTAAAAGTCTCCAGTACCAATCTATAAAATTCTAATCACTATGAATGTCATTAAGTATTTGAAAAATACGAGGCAAATCCCTGAACTTTTACATTGCTAAGTAAGAAATGTCCTCTCTTCTTTGATAGACTGTAAGACAGCAGTAGCTATTATAAGACAGCACCCAGCTGAAACCATAGACCAGAATTTATTACTTTAAAAATACATTTTAAAGATTTTTTGTTTTCTCTTAAGGACTTTTTTTTAGGTTTAAGTGGATTAAATAATTCTTTCTTCTTTTTGGAAGCCATAAATGTATTCATTGCTCTAAATACATGATGATAGACTTCAAACATCAAAACAATGTGTAAGTTTTAATTATCATTATTTACAACACACACACCCACACCTATAAATGTAGGACTTGTGCTTTGTGACATTTTTAAAAAACAAAAAAAGATTACACAATTCAGAAAAGCCATGGCTCTGTAATTTCATTTTTTAATCAAAATACTTTAAAAATATCCTTCCTATACAGCCATCCCCATGTGTCAGCTTCCCTAATAGGTTTATGTTAACTGAATACAAAAGAAATGTGAAATAAATTTAACCAGGAGGGATGATTCAATCTAATTTTGATACATTAATGTCATATGCTGTACATGTTACAATAGCAGCCAGATCTAATACTAAGCTCCAGGCTATACTGAGATTTCCAAATGGCAGATTGTTCTAAGTGATATCAAGTATAATTGAAGTAATAAACGATAGTAAAAGCTGAGCACACTGTCAGGAAGAATTTAAGTATTTACTTTTTAAAATTAAATGAGTTAGGTTAGGAAAGACAAGACAAGTGAAATAATGCAGGTCTCAATTTACAGAAAATTCCTTTTATTTATCTGCTACATTAACCCTTGAACTCTTGCCAAAGCTATCTATAATTTCTAGTGCCCACTTATCTAAAGAAATGAGAGAAAGGGCAACTGTAGTTTTATTTTATAACGAAAGCTTGTCCTCAAGTATCTACCACAGAGTATTAAAAGTCTGTTATGGAAGTTTAATGGAAAAGAATAATATGTTTTTACCAAGATGTGGTGTAATGAAGATCCTTGTGGCACAGAACCATGCATATAATAAAGTAATTTCAAACATGTTCAGTCATTTTAAGGAAGAAGTTTCTAGAAAATCCCTTATTTATATACAAATGCTAAAAAAGCAAATATTTTACGTTGTTACAGTAGGCACGATTTTATCTTTGTCTTTAAAAACAGCTATAATTAAACAAAAATTGAGATTGCTAATCACTGCCAGGTATCTTAGAATTTTTGAAAGACTACTGAAAATATGAATTTTGAGTGGTTAACAGTTAATAGATTTCAAAAGTATGTTTGACATTTGACATAAATACTTTATATATTATGTATTCTATATTTTAATCTATTCCTTTTCTCTTATGGACTTAAAGATTGTGTCCTATGCATACTCATCAAATTTTTCTATACTCCAAAAACTCAGGTGTTCCTACGTCCAGATGCCAAATACTTCTGTGGTTTTTTTTTTGTTGTTTTTTTTTTTTAGGGCTGTACTCTGGGCGTATGCAGGTTCCCAGGCTGGGGGTCAAATTGGAGCCATAGCTGTGGGCCTTTGCCACAGCCACACAGCAATGCTGGATCTGAGCTGTGTCCGCAACCTACACCGCAGCTCACGGCAATGCTGGATCTCCAACCCACTGAGCAAGGCCAGAGATCGAACCTGCATCCTCATGGATAATAGTTGGGTTCGTTACTGCTAAGTCACAATGGGAGCTCTGCCAAGCACTTCTGAAATAGAGTATAAGAATTCATGGATTTGAAGAACAGTCTTGTGGTTGCCAAGGGGCAGGTGGAGTGAGTGGGATAGACTGGGAGTGTGGGGTTAATAGATGCAAACTCTTGCATTTGAAGTGGATAAGCAATGAGATTCTGCTCTATACCACAGAAAACTATATCTAATCACTTACGACTCACCATGATGGAGGATAATGTGAGAAAAAGAATGTATATATATGTGTGACTGGGGCACTCTGCTATACAGTAGAAATTGACAGAACACTATAAAGCAATGATAATGGAAAAAAAGAAAAATCATAAAGAAAATAATTCTGAACACGGGATAGGTCTATTAAAATGATTGGCAACCAGGAATTCCCGTTGTGGCACAGCAGAAGCAAATCCAACTAGTATCCTGGCCTCGCTCAGTGGATTAAAGATCTGGCATTGCTGTGAGCTGTGGGGTAAGTCGAAGATGTGGCTTGGATCTGGCATTGCTGTGGCTGTGGTATAGGTGGCAGCTGTAGCTCCATTTCAACCCTTAGCCTAGAAACTTCCATATTCCACAGGTATGGCCCTAAAAAGCACATACACAAAAATAAATAAATAAAATGACTGGCAACCAAACTACTCTTCTAAATTCACTTCAACAGCTGTTGAAGTCATTGGAATTCAAGGTATATGATATAGGGTGCAGATTATCATAATTTATGAAGATAAAGCAGTTAAATGAAATTCAGCATGTAGAAAACTGAAGTCCTCTATACACCACAGAATATTAATACTGGTAGAGACCTTAAACCTTTAATTTCCTACCTAATACAGGAACTTCTGTAATATCTCTGAGAAGTAATTCTGCCTCTGCTTGATATTTCTAGAGTTGGAAAGATTACAAATTCACAAATCAGCCCATTGGGTGTGGGTTTTTTTGGGGTTTTTTTTGTTTTTGTTTTTGTTTTGCTGTTGCTGTTGTTATTGTTTTTGCTTTTTCCTTTTTTGGCCGCCCCACTGCATATGGAGTTCCCGGGGCCAATGATCGGATCCGAGCCACAGTTGTAACCTATGCTGCAGCTGGGGCAATGCCAGATCCTTAACCCACTGTACCAGGCTGGGAATTGAACCTCTGGCGCTACAGAGAAGCTGCTGATCCTGCTGTACCACAGTGGGGGGAAAACTCCAGCTCACTGATTTTAAAAGAGCTACAATCATTAGATACTACTTTACACTTGGCTAAAATCTGCCTTCCTGCAGCTAATTCTTCCAAAATAAGAATTACAAAGTAAATCCAATCTGTACTTCAAATTTTATCTTTTCAGATATTTGAAGATGGGTCTAATATATATTTCTACTTTTCTTTTTTTGTGTGTGTCTTTTCGCCTTGTCTAGGGCTACTCCGGCAGCATATGGTGGTTCCCAGGCTAGGAGTTTAATCAGAGCTGTTGCTGCCAGCCTAAGCCAGAGCCACAGCCACAGCCACGCGGGATCTGAGCCCAGAGTCCGAGCTTTGTCTGCAACCTACACCACAGCTCACGGCAACACCGGATCCTTAACCCACTGAGCAAGGCCAGGGATCAAACCCGCAACCTCGCGGTTCCTAGTCGGATTCATTAACCACTGCACCACAACACGAACTCCATATTTCGACTTTTCTTTTCCAGGTTAAAAGCATTCCTCTTCTTATAGTTTACAAACTTATTCATTATCCTGGATTCTTACGTCAGTTTACTGATGTTTCTTTTTTCTTTCCTTTTTAAAAATTTTTTTTGGGAGGGGAAGAATGCAAGGGCCATGACAGATCAGGTGCCAGGCCCACCCCCAACGGAGTGTTTCTATTAAATTGTAATACCATTATATGTCCTAATACAACCAGCCCATAGTGGGACTACCTCTTTTGTTCTGTTCAATTATTTTCTGTGTGTTTACAATATTGGCTCAAATGGAAGTTATAGTTAATTCAAATCTTTCAGAATTTTTCTTTTTCTTTTTTCTTTTTTGGCTGCACACATGGTATACGGAAGTTCCTGGGCCAGGGATCAAACCTGTGCCACAGCAGCAAGCTGGACCACTGAAGGGACAATGCCAGATCCTTAACCTACTGTGCCACAAGGGAACTCCCACAATCTTTATTTAAGCAGGTACAACTGACTGTTTGAACTTGAGAGGATTTCCCTGTATTGTTATTAAACTTTACCATAGTAGCTTCCATTATCTTTAAGCCTAGCAAGGTCTTTTGTTAGTATGATTCTGCTATTCAATATGCTGGCTCTCTCTTTTCCAGGTTTGGGTTATCCTTAACTAAAATTCTTATATCTTTATTTGGATTTTGGATAAAAATGTCAAATGGGACAGGTTTAGGTAATAGCCCTATGGCAAGTCATTACACATGTCTTTTCTGGTTAAATGCATATCCGGCATTTACTAAATGCTTTCTATTCTAAGTGCTTGTGATAATTTAATTTTCACAACAATGCTACAAGGTAAGTATAGTTATTATTGATCTTATTTTTACAGGTGAGGAACTGAAGCTTAAAAAGATAAAGTAACTTGCCTAATGTCAAGTAACTAGTAAATGGCAGAGCCAGGTTTGAAACCCCAGCAGGCTAGTTTCAGAAACCATACTTTAACCACCTCCCTATATTGCCTCTCATTAAATAATTAATTTATGTCTCTTGATATAATTATACAACCGGTCATGAACATATTACTGAACTACTATTAAGACCACATTTCTTTAACTTGTCCACAACAAACGACTTAGTTAAATGCTTTATACTGTCTAGGCCTTCCCTGATGTAGTAATCCTATTAAAACAAATTAAGTTACTTTGATATGATTTGTTATGGTGGCTCCTGGTGATCACTACTTCATTACCTAAGTGCTCACAAACCATCTGTTTAATAATCCTATTTTGCCAAGCATTGACATGGAGCTCGTGAATGTTAGTTATTTTTGTAGTTGGTGATCTGTCCCATGTCCTTTTGTAAAAATCAGATGTTTGCCTATCTCATTTTCCATGATTATCAGCAGAGACTCCAGCGTCAATTCTAGATTTCCTCAGTGAAATATCATTCATTTGGAGCTGAAGACTAGAATTCATGTAATGTACCTATATCATTTGCTTTACAAAATCAACTTACCCCCTGACTTACCCATTTCTGTTAAAAGAACCCAAAAATAAATCATAGTTACTCAGGTTCAAAACCTGAAAGTCTTCAATGTCTGTTTTCCTTATAGTATCTCTGATAAGCTCTTCATTTTTATCAAGTATTATATTCCTTTTTTTTTTTGTACTTCCTATTTCCCTCTACTGTTGCTCTAGGTCAGATGCTAGTCATTCTACACGCCTGGACTAGTTTATGAGTTCTTAAGACTTTCCTCCTACCTTCTTCTCTCGTTCCTATCTACCTTCTTTTAGACATTAGCAAATATTGAGAGCTAACTAAATGCACTGTGCCAGCTAAAGAAGGTACAATGGTGAGGAAAAACAGACACATTTTCTGCTTTCACAAAGCTTTATATCCAATGGAGGAAACATAGTAAAATAACTAAGCAATCAATGAATAACTAATAGTATAGATAATGCTCTAAATATTCCTCTCTGAATGCAAATAACAGACAACTGATCTGTAACGGACCTTGAAGAGAGCAGAGATGTTAATTAGGTTAGGCAGTTATTTCAGGAGATAGTGGTATACATGTGGAAACTGAAACTGAGTAGTACTCAGTGCTCCGAGCCCTCACTCTTTGCCCCAATCTTTTAGACACATATGTGGAAAAACATACACTATCACATACTCCTAAATCGTGTGAAAAAACATACTTTCCTACCTTTTCATTGTTCACTTGCTGTCTGTACCATCCATTTTTAGTAACTAGGAGAAGTTTCTAGAAGCAACAGGCACAACATCCTTTTTTTGTTGTTGTTGTTATTTTAGGGCTGCACCCGAGGTTTATGGAAGTTCCCAGACTAGGGGCTGAAGCGGAGCTATAGCCTCTGGCCTATGCCACAGCCATAGGCACACCAGGTCTGAGCCCCGTCTGCGACATACACCACAGCTCACAGCAACACCGGATCCTTAACCCACTTAGCAAGGCCAGGGATCGAACCCACAACCTTATAGTTCCTAGTCGGATTCATTTCCGCTGCACCACTACAGGAACTCCCAGGCACAGCATCTTGTATGTAATACTTCAGCAGACTGGGCAGTCAATAAATAAACCATTAAAAATGTAATATCACTGGAGATCCCTGGCTACTGGTTAGGAGTCTGGCGTTGTCACTGCTGTGGCTGAGGTTCAATCCCTGCTGCCTGAGAACTTAACACATGCTGCAGGCTCAGCAAAAACCCCCATAAGATCCTAGGACAGTACTTACTTGGCAATTTTTTTCTATTATTACATAGTATACAGCATAAAAATATAATTGTCTGCAATTATGGCTTTATTTAGATATGCCATTTGGATGGTTCTAAGTGCTATAAAAATATAAAACAGGGTAATATGATAGTGTTACTGGGTAGACAGACCTTCTTCACCAAGGATGGTCTGGAAAGGTCTCTCTGAGGAACTGTCACATGGGTCTGAGAACAGAAAAATGAAGACAAGAAAGCCTAATGATGTGGTGAAAGGGTATTTCAAATGGAAAAAAACAGTAATGATACAGCTCCTGGGATGGGAATAAGCTTCACATGTCGGCAGGTTAGAGTGACAGCCAGTGAGGCCAGATTGTGATAAACGAAAAGGAAAGTGACAGGAGATGAGATCAGAGAGGTAGGCAGGCAGGTTGCCAAACCTTGCAAGGCACTGAAGGCCACAGTGAGGAATTAAATTGTATTCTACATGCAGTGAGAAGCCACTGCTATACCATCAAAATTAAACCATTCACAGTGGTGAGATACATTTACTCTGAACCATTTTATATTCCCCGGTTTCTCTATCTTCTATTTTTGTCATCAGGAGTATATTTATAGAAATTGGGGTTAAGGGTAGAGTCTATGATATTAAAATAGAATTATTTTAGGTAATGTGGCTCTATTTGGGACTAATTCCACAGCATTTTTTAACTATTGTATTAACTACACTTTTACTAAAACAATGAAAAACTTTTTGCTGTTATTCCTTAAAGCTGTTTTTTAACTCCTTTTCCAGACTACATTTAGCATACTTAGGGCTTTGGAAAGTAAAGTATATTTTAACTGAATTTCTAGATAAAATGAAGAAAAACAGATTTAAAGTTAAAATCAGACCAAACAGTTCTACAAAGCTCACTTATTTGCAAAACTGTAGTGACCAAATTTCAAAACAGAAAATGAACTGCTGTCCATTACACTAACAGTATATTTCAGAGGGAAGTGACTTAAATAAAATGCCTCTTTCCCCTCTTTTGGGGGGTCCAGGAAATGAAAGATGGGCTAGAGAGTCCAACTAAGTAGGTTACAATTATCTCAACTTGATCTTCATCAAACTCCTAAAAGGATGATTCAGCTACCTATGAGGCAGAGTATCAGCAAGTGGCTACAACAAGGAGACAGAGGAAATGAGACAAGCTCCTGTGAACACTTTATACCAATGCTTGCAGCACTTTTGATTTTTAGGGGTGAATAAACTCAGTTAAGTGGAAATTATTTTTACCCATTTTCTGTCAATCTTCCTCAGAGATAATTTATAGAAGAGATGGCTTGGGCTGGGGTTGTATCAGGATTTTTGATATAATGGTATAATATTTTTGAGAGACTACTTTATTAGACTGAATGTATTGTTAATTTGTTTAAAAAGTATAGTCTATGTTGTAAAAATTTTGCTGCTACCATCTTGAGCCTTGAAAAAGCTTGTCTTCTCAAGAAACAAAACGCTAAACTTAAAGAGGTTCAAGGACTTTTACCTCTCATTCCGAGAAAATAAAATGCTTAAAAATCATTTACAAAATCACCACATGATATTTTGAACCAAAAGTGAAAACTAAAATGAGTTTCTATAAAATAGATATAAAAGATTTTCTCCTACCAAGTTTAAAACAAAGAACCAGAGTCATAAATAATTCTACCTTGCCAGAGGCACGGCTATTTCTTTATACTGACTGTCGACTACCTAATTTAATTAGAGGTATTAAACTCCATGCTGAGGTCAACAAGCCTTACTTCCTTCAATATTACACTTCAACCCGGTGCTCATTAATGTGTCTACTGAATGGATTAACACACCTAAAGATATATGTACAAAGGAAAGGGGGACAACCTAATGATATCCAATTGTTCATTTGTAATAGGACACATGTTCTAGGCCTCAACTTATTACCACTAATGTGGAATTTATTAAATTCAGGAGAAAAAATACCAGTACAGAAAGAGATTTTTTATTAAGGAGAACTGCTATAAGACAACTGGTCTCTATGATTAAGTTTAAACATTTAACCTTTTATTAAAAAGAAATTGATACTATAATAGACCTAAAATATAAGCCTGTTACTTAGAAAAATCTTACAGATTAGGGCTCTGAAGAACAGATTAAGAGCAAGAGTCTTAGAGAATACAAAAAAGGAAAACTCAGTATATAGATAAATAAATGTTAAATTCTTTTTGATTTTTATGAAAAGAAGGTTTAGAATAATTTATACTGAATTATGAGACTAGGTAAATTTTTCCTTTCTAATGAATTAGGTAGAAATGTGCTTCAATTTAGTCTCAACCATGATAGAACAGATTTTACTTAAATTGACTTAAATTAATAGTTGAAGAAATAACAATACCTTCCAAAATGATATCACTTTGTTACATATTATTTATAATTTTGACAGTTTTTTTTTAATGTGGTAGGTATTATACATATGAAAGAAGTGACATTTTGAAATTTTCTCAATACAACAAATAAACCCTAAAGGGGTTCGAGTGAAAAAGCCTATCTAGCCAGGGTAATTTCCTTCGATAAAACAGATATAACTGGGAGTTCCTAACATAAGCAGAAATGAATCCAACTAGTATCCATGAGGACATGGGTTCAAAGCCTGTCCTCACTCAGTGGGTCTGTACCTAAAAGAACTGAAGAAAGATACTCAAAACAAATACCTGCATAACGACATTCACTGTAGTATTATTTACAATAGCTAAAAAATGAGGGAGTTTCTGTCATGGCTCAGTGGTAAGGAAACCAACTAGTATCTATGACAACACAGGTTTGATCCCTGGCCTCGCTCAGTGGGTTAGGGATCCAGTGTTGATGTGCTGAGGTGTAGGTTGAAGATGCGGCTCAGATCCTGTGCTGCCGTGGCTGTGGTGTAAACCAGCAGCTGTGGCTCTGAATTGACCCCTAGCCTGGGAACTTTCATATGTCATGGGCAGGGCCCTAAAAAAGAAAAAAAAAGTGGAAGCAACCCAGGATCTATCAACAGATAAATGAATAAATAAAATGTATATATGTATCATGGAATATTATTCAGCCATAAAAAATGAATTCTGACACGCTTTAACATCAATGAAACTTGAAAACATTATGCTAAGAGAAATAAGACAGACACAAAGGGACAAATTCTGTATGATTCCAACTTTTGTGAGATATCTAGAAGTGGAAAATTAATAGAAAAAGTAAATTAGAGGTTACCAGGGGCTGGGTGGAAGGGGTAATGGAGAGTTATTGTTAATGGATACAGAGTTTCTGTTTAGGAGGACAGAGTTCTGCCTTGCATGTAAAGAGATTACTGCTCTGTCCCAATAACAAGTAAAAAGCTAAACAACTGAAAAATCAACTGCGGTACTTTTCTTAGATCAGAGAAGTGAGGTCATGGGGAAGACTGCTGCCCCCAAATTGGAGGCAGGCAAATACTAAGAATAACAACTTAATGGAGAAGAAACCTCTGTAGGAACCACTGCCAGAATAGGAAAATCTGAACTGTCATTGACAAATTGCTAGAGATTCAGTGTGGATAAGTGTGGGAGAATGAAGAAGCATCAGAACCAGAGTCAGTTATGGCAAAGATGTTGGAATTACAACTATGATTAGTATGCTAAGGGCACTAATGGAAAAAGTAGACAACATGCAAGAACAGACGGAAGATGTAATTAAGCGGAGAGATGGACATTCTCAGAAAGAAAAAGAGATGCTACTGATAACAAAAACAACAACAATGTAACTGAAATGAGGAAAGCCTCTGGTAGGTTCATTAGGAAACTGGACATGGCTGAGAAAAGGATCTGAGCTTGAGGAAACTTCTAAAACTGAAAAGCAAAAAGAAAAATGACTTAAGTGATGTCATCTGCAGCAACATAGATGGACCTAGAGATTATCATACTAAGTGAAGTAAGTTAGAGAAAAACAAATATCATATGATATATCTTATGTGCAGAATATTAAAAAAAGGACACATATGAATTTATTTACAAAACAGAAAAGACTCAGAGATTTTGAAATCAAGTTTATGATTACCAAGGGAAACGTGGGGGCAAGGGATAAATTAGGAGTTTGGGATTAACATATACACACTACTATATGTAAAACAGATAATCAACAAGGACCTACTGCATAGCACAGGGAACTCCACTCAATATTCTGTAATCTATATGGGAAAAGGATCTGAAAAAGAATGGATATATGTATACATATAACTGAATCACTTTGCTGTACACTTGAAACAAACACAACATTGTAATTCAACTGTACTCCAATAAAATATAAAAATTAAATAAAAAATAATTCAGTCATTTAAAAAAAAGAGAGAAAGAAACAGAAGTGATATTTGAGGCAATAAGGACCAAGAATTACCCCTAATTAATGTCAGACACCAAACAACAGATCCAGGAAGCTCAGAAAACACTAAGCAGGATAAATGACCCCAAACCACATCTAGGCATACCACTTTGAAACTTCAGAAAATCACAGATGAAAAAAATCTTGAGAGATGTATTTTATCTATAGAGAAACAAAGATGAGAATTATATCTGACTTCTCGGAAATCATGCAAACAAGAAGAGAGTGAAATATTTAAAGTACTGAGAAAAAACTGCTAATCTAGAATTCTGTACCCTATGAAATTATCCTATAAAAGTAAAGGAGAATAAAGACATTCTCAGACAAACAGAATTTGAGGGAATTTGTTACCTGCAGACCTGCCTTGAAAGCAATACTAAAAGCTTTTCAGAGAGGAAAATGACATAGATTAGAAATTCAAATCTACATATAGAAAGGAAGAGCATCAGAGAATCAATAATTGAAGGCAAAATAAAAACTTATTTTTCTTATTCTATTTTGGGGGGTCATATACACACTACTATATGTAAAACAGCCTAGGTTCCCAGCCTAGGGGTCGAATCGGAGCTATAGCCACTGGCCTACGCCACAGCCATAGCAACTCGGGATCCAAGACATGTTTGTGACCTACACCACAGCTCATGGCAATGCTGGATTCTTAACTCACTGAGTGGGGCAGGGCTCGAACCCATGTCCTCATGGATGCTAGTCACATTCGTCTCTGCTAAGCCATGACGGGAACTCCCTATTTTTCTTATTCTTAATTAATCTAACATGTAACAGTTTCTTCAAAATAATAAGTAGCAACAATGTATTTGATTATGTATGCTTATGAATATACATGGTTATGTATAAATGAAATGAATGGTAGCAATGATACAAGGGACAGGAGGGAAGAATTAGGCATATTGTGTTACGAGGTACTTGCAGTGAAGCAATACAGTTTTATTTGAAAGTAGACTTAGATTAGTTGAAAATGTACAGTACAAATTCTAGGGCAAGGACAAAAAAAATACTGAAAAAGAAAAAAGTATAAATGATAGGCTAAGAAAGGAGAGAAAATGGAATCATGTAAAATGCATAATTACAATCACAAATGGCAGGAAAAAATGTAAAATACAAAAATAGAAACAAAGAACAGGAGTATAACAAACAGAAAACAGTAACAAATACAGTAATTATTAATCCAGTTATATCAATGATCACTTTAAATGTCAACAGTCCAAATACAGAGATTATCAGAGTGGATTAAAAAAGCAAGCCCAGAGTTTGTGTCATGGCTCAGTGGTTAACGGACCTGAGTAGTATCCATGAGGATGCGGATTCGATCCCTGGCCTTGCTCAGTGGGTTAAGGATCCAGCGTTGCTGTGAGCTGTGGTGTAGGTCACAGACGAGGCTTTGATCCCATGTTGCTGTAGCTGTGGTGTAGGCCAGTGGCTATAGCTCCAAATCGACCCCTAGGCTGGGAATCTCCATATGCCGCAGGTGTGGCCCTAAAAAAAACAAAGAGACAAAAAGACACCAAGCCCCAACAGGAAACTCACTTTGAATATAAAGACACATGTAGATTAAAAGTAAAGGGATGGAGAAAGATATGCCATTATACCAGCAATGAAAGAAAGCAGGAGTAACTATACTAATTTCAGATAAAGCAGACTTCAGAGCAAGGAAAGTTATCAGGAATAAAGAGGGGCATAAACTGATAATAAAGAGGTGGTTATTCCAAGAAGACATAACTAATCCTTAGGGTTTATGCACTTAGGAATAGTATGTCAAAACATGAGGCAAAAACTGGTAGAACTGCAAGGAAAACAGAAGAATCCACTATTATAGTTGGAGACTTTAACACCCCTCTCAGGAAAGAACTCTAGCAGGTAGAAAATTGCTAAGAATATAGTTGAACTCAACAGCTCCATCAATCAACTGGATATAATTGACATTTATAGACTATTTCATCCAACAATAGCAGATTACAGATTCTTTCCAGACTCGCATGGAACATTCACCAGTTAGGCTACATTTGGACCATAAAACAAACCTTAACAAAACAAAACAAAAAAAAAACAACATATGATGACTGCCCGCAGACCACAATGGCATTAAATTAGAAATCAACAATAGAAAGATAGCTGGAAAAATTATATTGGGGAAATAACAATCAAAAAAGAAAGAAAGAAAGATAGCTGGAAAAGAGCAAAATACCTGGAAATTAAAAAACACACTTTTAAAATTCACATGGGTCAAAGAATTCTCATGAGAAAATATTTTGAACTAAATGAAAATGAAAAAGTTCTGGAAATGGATACTTATAATAGCTGTACAACAATGTAAATGTACTTTATGTCAATGAACTGTACATTTAAAAATGGTTAAAATGGTAAATTTTATGTTATATATACTTTTTACCATAATAAAAAATTCCATACTTACAACAAACTATTAATGTTTAAGGTTTAATCTCTCAAAATTCTCTAATAAATCCAATACTTAAAAATTTCACCACAAGGGTGTCATTTTAACAACTCAACCATTTAACAATTCTTAAATTGAGTTATCATCTCCAAAATTAATTTTGTTATGGTAATGGACTGTTAAACATCCACTTTAGATTCTTCTTAAATAATTAAGGACAGAACTTTGTGATGGTTATGAAGGAAGTAAGAAATCTTATTTGACATTTCTACAAAGGTTCCAGGAATAAAATTTCAAGTACCTTATAATCATCAGGTTTAATATAGTGAAGTAAAAATATCCTGACATAATTTTCTTAAAAAAAAAAAAAGAGCATTTGAACAGAAAATGATGTACTTTGTTCTGCTCTTTTGATCCAATTGAAGATACTGTTAATTTTAGACTCTCCTCTGGGGTTTAAAAGTTGTATCCATGGAGTCATGAAATCTTTTTGCACCGTACTCATAATTGTCTCTAATTTGAGTATGGCTTATTTTCATACAGATTTAAAATGAATTAATGAAAGAAAGTACTTAACCAAAGTTTTAATGAAGTTTCACTCCAATTCAACTCTCCTCCATATTCTGTTCAGTATTCATGTTTCATTCTGTACTTCTAAAACTACACATCAAACCTGTTAGTGACTATACCTTCCTACATTTATCAATTATTTTCACCTTTACTACTCATTCCAATCTAATTAGCAACCATGTATTAGTCTTATTAACCATTACTCATTTAATAGGCAATTTCCAACAGCATTCTAAAATGTAAACGAAAGCATCAAGGGTATTAAATCAATCTTATACAATTATCTGAGAGGAATTCTGATGTTCCTTTTCAAAAGAGCATAAGGATAACATTGTTTTCATAGCTTATTAATGAAGTGTGAAGAGCTTTGATATCAGAAAAGATAACAGAGTATCAAATAAAATGACATATGATATTAAGTTGGTTACATTTTAGCAACAGCTTTGAATAAACTGAAGAGGAAAAGGAGGAGAAGATAAAGAAATGTTGGACAAAGGTTTACTTTAAAAAATGTTCCTTCCCCAAAAAAACAAACATGGACTGAACACATGCAACTTTAATCTGAGGCCTGTCTGTGGTCATTAGACTGATTTTTTTTGTTTGTTTGTTTGTCTTTTTGCCGTTTCTAGGGCAGCTCCCGTGGCATATGGAGGTTCCCAGGCTAGGGGTCTAATTGGAGCTGTAGCTGTTGGCCTACACCACAGCCATAGCAACTCCAGATCCGAGCTGTATCTGAGACCTACGCCACAGCTCACGGCAAAGCTGGATCCCCAACCTGCTGAGAAAGGCCGGGGATCAAACCTGCAACCTCATGGTTCCTAGTTGGATTCATTAACCACTGAGCCACGAATGGAACTCCTAGAATGATTTTTGAATGCTGATGCCAGCTATAGCAAGAGGGTTTTAAAAGATGTGGGCCATTAAAAGCCAGTCCACTAACTCTCATAAATTCTAAGGTAGTAAAATCTATTATTAAGGCTTCATTTATCTGCTATATTACTTTTAATTAAACTTTATGATAAAGCATATTATAAGTCTCTATAATAATAATTTACATTTTAATTTTCCCCCTCAGTTGAAAACATTATATCTACCCATATGTGTGGGGACTTGAAATACAATTCACCAAACTGAACATATACAGAAGTTTTTCAATTTGTCAAATGACTGTTTTCCTGAAGGCAAATTCTCTGTTACAACTAACCTTCAATCATATCATTCCGGAAAAAAGAGTTTACTCTGCAACAATACTGTTTCTGAAGACATTATTGGGTGAAAAGTGGGGTACTCAGAAATAGTTTTCAATCAATTAAATTACTTATATATTTTATGTATTACTAGGATTTTAACTCTGAGTACTTTTTTTTCTCAGTACTTACTTTTTTGGTTAAAGAGTCATCAGAATCAGAAGGCATTCTTGTTGATACATGAAATATTACTTCAACTGTAGAGGTAGCAAAATATGGTGTGGTCAATCCAGTGCTTTTATTTTTTTGTAGTCCTCCCATGAAACCACAATGGTTTGTAAGATTTACCTAGAAGCAATGAAAAGACACATATTAACTAAACAAAACTCAGGGGAGTTCCTGTTATGGCACAATAGAGATGAACCCGACTAGTATCCATGAGGACGCAGGTTTGATACCTGGTCTTGTTCACTGGGTGAAGGATCCAGTGTTGCCATGAGCTGTGGCATAGGTCATAGATGCAGCTCAGATCCCATGTTGCTGTGGCTGTGGCACAGGCCAGCAGCTATGGCTCTGATTCGACCCCTAGCCTTGGAACTTCCGTGTGTCGTAAGTGTAGTCCTAAAAAAGCAAGCAAGCAAACAAAAACAACCCCTCAAAAACTCACTGTGGAAAAAGGCTGAAATTTCTCATTTTGCAAAAACATGGGGAACAAAGTCTTTGCATTCCACCAACCATGGCTTGAGCCAGAATTATTAGTTACAGCTTTCTATTCACACTAGTAGTTTTTCTTAAGTATTTGAAGATCCCTAATTAGTAGGTTAAAAATTAATTAGTAAAGAAATCAACCACACTGTGCACTATGCAACATTTGTTAGGCTACTAGGTGTGAAACTGTAAAGGCTGTGAGGGGACACCAAGGTCAAAGAGTAAAAATGAAGTGGCAAAAATCAAGACTGGAAATGATCTGGGGGAAAGTTAAAACAGTAATGTCACCGTGATGACATGATTAATTAGGTGTATCATATTTACTCAT
Source organism: Sus scrofa (assembly GCF_054392235.1). Taxonomy (NCBI): domain Eukaryota; kingdom Metazoa; phylum Chordata; class Mammalia; order Artiodactyla; family Suidae; genus Sus; species Sus scrofa. The sequence continues at coordinate 72,905,468 of NC_139389.1, read as the reverse complement.
AAAAACTGGCTTCCTTAATAATTATTAGTACCTATTACAGCCCAGAACTAAAGTATAAAATTTAACTACACTTCAAATGCATTAAAAAACTACAAATTAATCTGAGCAAAGTTTTTTTAAATATCTTTTTTTCCTGATATATATATATATATATATATATATATATATATATAAAATATCTAGTATCAGGGTTGATGCATTGGATATCCCCTGTACTTGTTCAATGCACAGAAGCCAGCAACTTGTGTTCACTGTAGAAAATTAAAGAAATACTGTAGGAAAAAAAATAAAATTTAAATATTGCCTGTATCTCTCCATTCAGAGAAACCACTTACACATATGGTTGTAAAAAATAAAATGTAGTAGTTCCTTGGTGACTCAGTGGGTTAAGGATCTAGCATTGTCACTGCTATGGCTTGGGTCACTTCTGAGGCATGGGTTTGATCCCTGGCCTGCATGCCATGGGTGTGGCCAAAAGTAAAAATAAAAGTTGGCCATTCTCTAAAGCCCCACCTGCCTCTAAATCAGGACCCCTCTTGAAAAAATAAATAAATATATGCAAAAATGGAGAATTATAAACAAATTTCTGCATCATGTGAACTGAACATGTCTCAACTATCAGTATCATTAATAATGGCTGAATATATAAATAACAAGTTAGTTTTTATGCCATTACTACAAGATTGCCTCAATTACTTATAACATTTTAAATTTAGCTTTTGACTAATACATTCATATAATTAAAAGTTCGAAAGAAACACCAAAATTTTTTCTTCCACGTCTTTCACCTCAGTTCCACTCCAAGAAAGCAATTATCTTTTTGGCTGCACCTGTGGCATGTGGAGCTTCCTGGGCCAGGGATCCAACGTGTGCCACTACAGTGACAACATGAGATACTTAACCCATTGAACCACACAGGAACTCCAAAACAGTTACTTCTTTTCTTTTCTTTTTCGCTTTTTAGGGCCGCACTCGTGGCATATGGAGGTTCCCAGGTTAGGAGTCGAATCAGAGCTACAGCTGCCAGCCGAGCCACAGTCATGGCAATGCCAGATCTGAGCCACATCTGCAACCTACACCACAGCTCACGGCAAAGCGGGACCCTTAAGCAGGGTCCCTGAGGCCAGGGATCAAACCTGCAACCTCATGGTTCATAGTTGGATTTGTTTCTGCTGTGCCACAACGGGAACTCCAAAAAAGTGATTTCTCATGTATGCTCCCAAACTGTTCTCTATATACAACTAAATTCTTAAATGTATGTATGTGCTACACACACACACACACACACACACACAGCATGGATATACAATGTTTTGCACTTGGCTTTTTTGCACCTAAAATATCTTGAAAAATACTTATTTGTAAGTAAGGGGCTTCCTCCTTTTTTTCTTTTTTTGTTTTCATGACTTTATAGAAGCCCTTTTTTTGATGCACAATAATTTAACTAGTGCCCTAGAAGGAAATTTAGGCTTCCCTAATTTTTTACTACTATAGTCAACGCCGCGGTGTGTAACAATGAACACATGCCATGCTGCAATTGTGAAAGCAGATCGGTAGGACAAAGACAAATGAAATGCAAGAAAAGAAACAAACTCATGGACTTGGAGAAAGAAACCTGTGGTTAGCAAAGGGGAAGAGGAGGGAGCGGGATGGACTGGGAGTTTGGGGTTAGTAGATGCAAACTATAGCATTTGGAGTGGATAAGGAATGAAGTCTTGCTGTATAGCATAGGGAACTATATCCAGAGACTTGTGATGTAACATGATGGAGGATAATGTGAGAAAAAGAATGTGTGCATGTGTGTATATGTGACTGGGTCACTTTGCTGTACAGCAGAAATTGACAGAACACTGTAAATCAACTATAATAAAAAATGGAAAAAATAAAGGAGGTCAGGGAAAAAAAAGTAGAAGTATAAGTCAAAGGACATGTGCCCTTCTGATTCTGAAAAGTACTACCAACAGTGCATTAGAGTGCTTATTTCCCTCATACTCTCTCAAATATATTATCAAATTTGATGGCTTTTGCTAATCTGATAGGTAAAAAATGGTATCTTAGCATAAGTTTTTGTAGTTTTGTTTTAGTGAGAAAGTTATTTACTTTCAAGTCAATTCTCTGATTATGTAAAAGAGAAAGTCTCAGTTTAATGTTTGTTCCTTTGCTGCAAACAATTCTGTAACACTTGCAGATCTCTATTTTTCAAATAAACATTTTATCTGAAGATAACTATAGATTTACACAAAGTTTTAAGAAATAATAAAAAGAGATCATATGTACGTTTTACCCAGACTCCCCAATGCAGCAATATATTAAAACCAGGATATTAACACTGATATAATTAAGAGACAGTTTTTTCATCAGAAGGATTCCTTGTGCTGCCATGTTAACATGAGCCACACCCACATCCCTCTTACTCTACCTCCTTCTTAGCCCCTGGCAATCACTAACTTATTCTTCACTACTAAAACTGTCATTTCAAGAATGTTATTTAAGCGGAATTATATGGCATGTAACCTTTCCAAGTGTCCGGAGATTTTCCCATTATCTTTCTGTTAATAATTTTTGAGTTTGAGTTTACTGTCGGTGGAGAAAATATGCCTGATTTCATGCTTTTAAATTTGCTGAAGTTTGTTTCGTGGTCCAATATATGGTCCATCTTGGAAGGTGTTCCATGGGCACCTGAAAATAATATGTATTATGATATTGTTGAGTGAAGTATTCTATGAATGTTAATTTGATCCTGTTGGTTCATGGTGGTATTGAGCCCTTCTATATACTTGCTGAGTTTCTGTCTACTTCTCTCAGTTGTTGAGAAGTGAAGTCTTCACCTATCTATTTATCTATTTCTTCTTTCAGTTCTATCAGTTTTGCTTCACATATTTTGCAGCTCTGTTGTTTGATGCATGCACATTTAGGACTGTTATGTTTTCTTTGTGGACTGATCCTTTTATCATTGTCATATAATGTCTCCCCCCTCTGGTAATTTTCTTTGCTCTGAAGCCTACCTTATCTAATATTAATTCAGCCACTCTGGCTTGCCTTTGATTAATGTTTACACAATATAATTTTTTTCTATCCATTTACTTTCTACCAGTCTATACTGTTATATTTGAAGTGAGTTTCTTTTACAAAGCATATAGGTGAGTCATGTTTTTAGACCCACTCTGTCAATTTCTAATTGGTATATTAAGATCATTTATATTTCCCTGTAATGACATGTTAGAGCTTATGCTCACTGTTTTGTTTTTTGTTTACTGTTTATGTTTTATTTTTCCTGCCTCCAATGGGTTACTTGAACATTTTCTAGAATTCTATTTTTACTTATCATTTTTCTGAGTATCTTTTGTTGAATACTTTTTAGTGGTTGTTCTTGGTGTTTTAATACTTGTACATACTTTATCACAGTCAACCGATCTGCCTTTTTACCAGCGTGAGTGAAATAAAGAAGCCCTACCTCACTTTATGTCCTTTTACCCTTCCCTTATTACAATTATTATTATAATTATTGTAATATAATTATCATGAATGTTTTCATGTCATTACATTTAGAAACATATCAGATAGTGATTTTTGCACCAAACATCAAAAATAAAGAAATCTCAAGAGGAGAAGTAAACTTAGTTTATTTACCCATGTTTTTTCATGCCATGTTCTCTCTTCTTGATGTTCCATAGATCCTTCTATCATTTCCTTTCAGTTAACAGAATTTTTACAGTGGTTCTTTTAGGGTAGGTCTACTGACAACAAATGTTCGAAGTTTTCCTTCATCTGAGAATGTTTTGCTTCATTCTTTTGCTACCTATAGGATTCTAGGCTGACAATTTTTTTCTTTCAGCACTTGAAAAATATTATGTCACCTCCTCTGACCACCACAGTTTCTGGTGGGAAATTCACTATCATTCAAATTGTACCCAAATAGATAGGTACAATTTTTCTCTGGAGACTTTTGAGATTTTTTTTTTTTTGCCTTTAGTTCTCAGAAGTTTAATTATGATGTGTCTTAGTATGGATTTCTTTCCATATATCCCATTTGGTTTCCACCGAGGTTCCTAAAACTCTAACTTTATTATATTTATTTCTCTTGCCAAATTTGGGGAGTTTCCAACATTATTTCTCCAAGTAGTTTTCAGACCCAGCCTCTTTCTCCTCTCCCTCTGGGACTCACATAACAGGAATGTTAGATCTTCTCTATAGCCCCACAGGTCTGTTTCCTGCTTTGTTTACTATCTTTATTTTCTCTCTGTTGTTCAGATTAATTTTTACTGTTTTATGTTCCAATTTACTGATTCCTTCTTCTATACTCTCATCTCTACCTGACTCTGTTGCTGGGCCCATCTACTGACTTTTTTTCAGTTATTGTATCAGTTCTAAAATTTCCATTTAGTTCTTCTTTGTATCTTCTGTTTCTTTGCTGAGACTCTGCATTGTTTTAACTGTGTTCCTAACTGCTTGCTGAATAGTCACTTAAAAAATCTTTATCATCTTTGTGTTGGCGTCTGTTCTTTTTTCATTCAGTTTGAGACGTTCTTGTTCTTGGTATAACTTTTGGCTGAAGCCTGGACATTATCATATTACGTTATGAGGCCATGAATCTTATTTAAAACTTCTGTTTTAGTTGGCTGTTTTGTGACACAGCTCCATCAGAGAAGCAGGGGTTTCCTGCGTTATGATGGCCAAATGGAGGTAGGAGTACTGACTTCCTATGTGATATCCACTGACAGAATACTGGAGGTGGTCTCAGGAGCACTGAGTGATGGTAAAAGGCTAATTCTCCACCAAACCTCCTCTAATCTTTTCCAGGGAAGGGGGTACACTTCATTACACATAGGTATAGCTGAAATTCCAGGTTCCTCATGTAGTCCCCTGTTGACACAGTGGTGTGGGGAATGGAGAGGGGACTTGTTACCAGTTGGCAGAGATGAAAGTCCCAGCTCTCTATTTGGCCCTCTCTGATACCATCTAATGCTACTCCAACATCACTCCAGGGTGATATTGAGGTGGCTCATTATACTCTTCTAAGGGTAGAAGTCTAGTCTCCCTAATCCAGTTTTGTTGTCACAGGTGAGGATGAAGGCCACTGTATTTTCTCTGGTGTTTGGCTGCAGTAGAGAAGTTACTGTTTAAATGTTTTCTGTCTTTCTAGGTTGTTCCTTTCCTGATTCTTTGGTTAGAAAGAGTGGGCTTTCTTTTTTTTTTCTCTTCAGCTTGCACTTGTTGATATTTCTAGTTGCTGGCTTCTTCAGCTCCAAGTCTGAGATATACGAGGCAAAAAGAAAAGGCCGAGAACTCACTATCATGTCATTCCTTGGTCCTAAAGTCCTAATGGTCTTCTTTTCACCACCTTTCCTATGTAATATCCAGGGTTTTTGTTGCACGTAAGTGTGAAGAATAGGGAGAGTATATGTACTTGATAGTTCCAGAAGTGAAAGCTCCCACTGCATAACTTAATGAACTTTAGTATATTCACAGATAAGTACAATCATCACCACAGTCAATTTTAGAACATTTTCATCACTTCAAAAAGAAATTCTACACCCTTTAACTGTTACCATGATCTTCCCTCATCTCCACAACCAGATTAAGCAACAACTAATGTGCCTTCCATATATACACATACATACACATATATATACACACACACACCTACATATACCCATACACACTGTGGATATATCAGGTAAATTGAGCATAATACATGGTCTTTGTGCCTGGCTTCTTTCATTTAGCATGTTTCCAAGGTACTTCCACACTATAGCACATGTCAGTACTTCATTCCTCTTTATGGCTAAATGCCATTATATGGATAGACCATATTATGTTTATCCATATGAATACTACAAACATTCACATCCAAGTTTTTGTGCTGACATACATTTTAATTTCCCTTGGGTATATACCTAAGAGTGGAATTTCATGTGGTAATTCAATGTTTTATTTCTTGATGAGCTGCCAGATTTGTTTACCATAGCAGCTGCACAGTTTCACATTCCTACTAACAGTATATGAGGGTTCAGATTACTCTGAGTCTTAGCCTATAGTTGCTATTCTCTGACTTTTTAATTCTAGCCATTCAAATGGGTGTGAAGTGTTATCTCACTGTCATTTTGATTTGCATTTTTCTGGTTGATAATGATGTTGAACATTTTTTCATGTTCTTATTATTTGTATATATTTTTTGAAAAACATTCATTCAGGTCCTTAGGCCGGTATTAATTGGGTTGCCTTCTAATTACTGAATTGGATGGCATATATATATATGCCACATATAGCTCAACAAAGCTGGGGGAAAAAAGAATCTACTGCAAAACTTAAGTTCATGAATATTAACTCCTATACTGTTTTCTAAGAATGCTCTTACACTTAGGTGTTTAATACATTTTGAGTTGATTTTTGTATAGAGTGTGAGGTAAAGATTCCATACAGCTATCCATTTACTGCAGCACCATTTGCTAAAAAGACTTTCTCAACTGGATAGTCTTAGAAACCTTGTTGAAAATCAGTGCACACTGATGTGTGGGTTTATCTCTAAAATCCCAATTCTATTTCACTGTCTAGCTTTTGGAGTTCTTGTCATGGCACAGTGGAAATGAATCTGACTAGGAACCACAAGGTGGCGGGTCAATCCCTGGCCTTGCTCAGTGGGTTAAGGATCATGAGCTGTGATGTAGATTGCAGATGCGGCCTGGATCCTGCATTGCCCTGGCTGTGGCATAGGTCAGCAGCTGTAGCTCCCATTAGATCCCTAGCCTGGGAACCTCTATATGCCACGGGTCCTGCCCTAAAAAAAAAAAAAAAAAAGTCTGTCCTTAGTGCAGGAGACATGCTGTTTGATTACAGTTGCTTTGTACTAAGTTTTGAAATCAGGAAGTATGAATAGTCCTTAATTGTTCTTTTCCAAATATCCTTTGCTTTGACTAAAACTTTTGTTAAAACTCCTCTAGTTTGTTTGTTTAATAGGAAATCTATTTATAATGTTCCTTTATACTTTCCAAAGCACTTTCACATACATAATCTCAAATGAACTCCATATTATATCTGTTGAGTAAAAAAATAAGCAACCTTTGACAAATAAGCAAACAGGTAGAGAGAGCTCAAGTAACTTAGTGAAACAGCAGGTTAGATAAGTCATACGCATGCCTGTGTGTGCGCACACACACACACTCATATATATTGGATGCTAAAAGTTTCTGACTGGACATGGTACAAGGACTGGGATTTGAAACGAAAAACCAGTAAGATGAAAGAGCCTGCCTCTGGGAGCTTACAGTCTAATGCAGTGGTATTCAACAAATTTGCTCAAGTATCCTCTACAAGAATACTGAGAAACTATATATTAAATTAACAACTATAAAGAAAATTTTCATCATTGTGTTTAAGTTGTTACAAAAGATACAATTCCTGATACACTGTATATTATATCTATGTACTTTAAATATATTTTCACCAAATCATTAGAGCACAGGTTTGGCTAATACAATATATATCTAATACAACATATATATATATATATATTTAAAAATGTCTGCTATTAATAATAAATCATTCCACCACATCAAATTCATTTTCTGTTAGAACATATCTTCATTTTTCAACTGAAATAAACATACCAGTACAAATCTCTATAGCAAAAACCTCACTTCTGAGTTATAATTCTTAGACAGATTTGGTTCAGGAACCTTGATATCATTTGGTTGCTGGGATGACATAAAAGTACAGCACCTTTCAATTTTTTCTGCTTAGCTATCAGAGACTCTCAGAAACATGCCCTCTTGAATGAACTCTTTTTTTGGTGCCAAATTTTGTAGAGCAATGTAGAATGAGTGAGTACTATGATTTTCTTTTACAAAGATGAAGAACAGAAAAGGAGAGGCGAGAGACTTTGGAAGGATTCTGAGGCATCAATTTTAGTAAAACTGAGGATCTGGAAACTTGTTTCCTCGAAACTAACCATGCTGACATGTCCCCCCAGAATCCTTGCATTAGCTGTAGGAATATTCATCTTTGTTTGAAGACCACTAGTCTAGTTGTCATTGCTGTGAGGAAAATCCAGATCATCTAGGCCTATGAGATTAGTGCACTCTGACAATACTGTAGGAACATTTTTGACTGTTTTATCCTAAGTCCCAATTGCTGCTGTCTTTGCAGATGAGATATAAGGCAGGAACAACAAACCCACTGTTAAGGACTAAAATAATGCTTACAAAATTATCGAAAAATAAAAAGAAAACCATTGCCTCCAAATAGAAATAAAATGATATTTGGTATAATGTAAAAACAATACCTCCCAACCAAGACCAGCTACAAAGTCTTCGTATGCTTGACTTCCTCCTGTATTGGTGAGAATGGAATGTTTGTCTTCTTGTCCTTCAGCAACATAAAATACTGCAATCTTGTGTGTCTCTCGGCTATAAAACAAAAGATTTCACCATTCTTTAATCATTAAGTTGTCCATTTATCCAATAACTAACTTCTAAATATGTGGCAATAAAAAGATGAAAATGAATCAAACCCTATAATCTACAGAGACATAAGTAATTATAAGTAAAAAATTATAAAAGTTATAATTGCCATTGGAACAGAAGAAAGCCATGATTATTTCTGAGAAACAGAGAGAAATTTAAAGGAGAAGGTAATATTAAGCTGGATGAAGGTAAGTGAGATTTGACAGATGAAGAGAAACTATCAGGAAAGACACATAGGTGTGAATGCTGCCTGTTGTGCAATGTGGCTGAATCCCAGAGTTAAAGGGACTGTGTTTTGGAAATAAAACCAAGTAGAAGTAAAGAGATGAGTGAGAATTGATTCATTTCTTCAAATTACTTATAAAAAATGTTTACATAAATATTGTAAAACTGTATGGAGTAACTGACAAACTATTAGACATTTTTATTTTACTTCTCCCTAAAATTAAAAATGTTCATAAAAGCAAATTTCTTGAATGAAATTTGGCTTTCCAAGGTAACTAGAAAATACACAAATGACTTAAGGAAACAACCACTACCAATAACCTTTCAATTCAAAGACACAAAGTGGAAAGGAAAAAGATGCTGTGCAAATAGTAAACAAAAGGGCTGGAGTAGCTATACTAATATTAGACTTAAAAACAAAATGTTTAAAAGATAGATACATTTCATAATGCTAAGAGATGGTTCTAGGGAGTTCACTTGTGGTGAAGTGGGTTAAGAATCTGTCACTGTCACTGCAGCAGCTTAGGTTGCTGCTGTGGCATAGGTTCAATTCCTGGCCCAGAAACTTTCATATGCTGTGGATGCAGTAAAAAAAACCCCTCAGCTAAAGTTCCGGTTGTGGCTCAGTGGAAAAGAATCTGATTAACATCCATGAGGAAGCAGGTTTGATCCCTAGCCTTGCTCAGTGGGTTAAGGATCCAGCATTGCTGTGAACTGTGGTGTAGGTCGCAGATGCATCTCAGATCTGGCATTGCCGTGGCTGTGGTGTAGGCTGGCGGCTACAGCTCTGATTTGACCCCTAGCCTGGGAACCTCCATATGCCACAGGTGCGACCCTAAAAAGAACAACAACAACAACAACAAATCCAAAAAAACCCCTACTAACCACACAAATAAAAAAAGATCCTTCTAACAGGAAGATATAAAAACATATACACATCCAGCAAGAGAACTTCAAAACACATGAAGAAAAAACTGACAGAACTGAAAGCAGAAATAGACATTTCTAGAATCACAGCTGGAGACATCAATACTTTGCTTTCAGTAAAGGACAGAACAACTAAGAGAATATCAACAAGAAAAGACTAATAATAAACATACTATTGAACACTCCATCTAATAGTAGCAGAAAACACATTCTCCTCAGGCATATATGGAGTATCTTTCAGGATAGACCATATAGTACGCCACAGAACAAGCCATAATAAATGTGAAATAACTGAAATCATGTAAAGTATATTTTCTAAACACAATGGAATAAAATTAGAAATCAATAGAAGAAAATTTATAAATATGTAGAAATGAAACAGTGTACTCCTAAATAACCAATGGGAGGAAGAATAAATCTCAAGAGGAATTAGAATACACTTAAAGATGAATGAAAATATAGCAAAACTGACAACATGCAGGTAAAGCAGTACTCACTGGTACATTTATGAGTGTAAATGGCTATATTAAAAGAAAATATCTCAAATAAAAAAATCTTCCCACCTTAAGAAACTAGAAAAAGAAGAGCAACTAAACTCAAAACAAGCAGGAGGAAAATAATAAAGATGAGAGTAGAAATAAATGAAACTGAAAAATAAGAAAAAATAAAAATTGGTTCTTTATGATGCTAAAAGGAGTTGCTAATGTGGTGCAATGGATTGGTGGTACCTCTGCAGTGCCAGGACACAGGTTCAATTCCTGGCCTGGCAAAGTGGCTTAAAGGATCAAGTGTTGCCGCAGCTGTGGTGTAGGTCGCAACTGCAACTCAGATCTGATCCCTGGCCTGGGAACTCCATATGCCATGGGGCAGCCAAAAAAGAAAAAAACAAAACAATGTTTGGAGTTCTCACTGGGGTGTAGTGGGTTAAGAATCCAACTGTAGAGGCTTGGGTTGCTGCTGAGACACAGGTTTGATCCCCGGACTGGCCCAAAGATTTAAGGATCTGGCACTGCCAGAGCTACAGCTAGGATTCAATCTGTGGCCTGGGAATTTCCATATGCTGCAGGTGTGGCCATTAAAAAAAAAGAGAGAGAATGTTTTCCTATTTCCCACCTAGTATGTGGTGCCCTAAACCCCATATTTACTCATAAATTTATTTACTCATAAATTATACATCTACTAAATATAAATGTTCTGCTATAAAAATACAGCAATTAATGCACTGTAGTACTACCATAGGAGAGACATATAGATCTATATGGAAAAGAAACTTGGGTTCTGACATAAACTTTTATATTTATCATTAATTGCTTTTTGCAACAGTACCAAAATAAAGGGGAAAGTAGTCTTTTCCACAAGTGGTGTTAGGGCAGCTGTAGATCTCCAGTGCAAGAGAATGAAGTTGGATTCTCACCTCATACCATATATGTAAAAATTAAATCAAAAAGCAATATAGATCTAAACATAAGGTTTAAACTATAAAAATCTTGTTAAAATGCTTACAAAATTATAAAATATCCATTAAAAAAACTACATGAATGTTCACAGCAGCACTGTTCCGAACAGTCGAAAAGTGAAACCCAAATGTCCATCAAATGAAGAATGAATAAACAAAACATATGATCAAATCATGGAATATTATTCAGGAATAAAAAGAAATGAAGTGCTGATACAAGCTGCTACATGGATGAATTCTGAAAACACTGTGTTAAGAAGTTTGCCACAAAAGACCACATATTGTTTGTTGACTGGTAATGGGTATGAGATTTCTTTTTGTTTTTTTTTTTTGTTTTTTTTTGTTTTTTTTTTTTTGTCTTTTTGCCATTTCTTGGGCCGCTCCCGCGGCATATGGAGGTTCCCAGGCTAGGGGTCCAATCGGAGCTGTAGCCACCGGCCTACGCCAGAGCCACAGCAACGCGGGATCCGAGCCACGTCTGCAACCTACACCACAGCTCACGGCAACGCCGGATCATTAACCCACTGAGCAAGGGCAGGGATCGAACCCGCAACCTCATGGTTCCTAGTCGGATTCGTTAACCACTGCGCCACCACGGGAACTCCTGAGGTTTCTTTTTGAAGGAAATATTCTAAAATTAAATTGCTGTGATAGCTGTCTATGAATATACTAAAAAGACATACACTTTGAATGAGTGAATTTTATGTGAATAACATCTCAATAAAGCTGTGAGAATTTAACTTGGAAGTATGATCTACTATGCAAAAATTCTGATCATGGCAGAAAGGGGACTTTCTCAGTGTTCTCGATTTCCTAGAGAAAGGGCTATCAACTAGAACTCACAGACCAAGATTTATTAAAAAAAGAGAAATAAATATGCCATATACGAAAAATAAGAAAACAAATCTTTAAAATGCAAAAGTAAAAGAGAAATCACCTTTATATTATCTATGTCCTTTTTTAAATTTGTAAAAGTAGACGTTAGCTGCTCTTTTTATGTAAAATTTTAATTTTTCACCATTTCTTATTTTTCTAGTTATCAACTATTTCTGTTAAAATGTTTGGTATATTCATTGCCATTAGATTAATACGTACCACAGTAGAGAATGAGGTAAAAAGATTAGGAAAAAATGAATTTAATGAACTTGCAGCCACAAATATTCTATAAGGATATGCCTAGTAATGGCAAAATATTAAGAGCTTACTACTGGTAAATTCAAAGTGAAATATTCTGTTATAAGCACTTCTGATTCCCTGTATACACTCTGCAACAAAAATAATAATACAAATCATTTGGAGATTTGAAATTTAAAAATCTGATGGTTCAACCACGAGGAATATGAATTTGTTAACCTAGTCAAAGAAATCAAAGGTTCTATAGTCTGGAGAGATAAGATTATAAAGAAAGTAACTTTTTATTTTTTCCTCCCTAGTCCTACAGATAGGTATAATCAGATTTGCTTCAGTTTCTTGGCTTAAGAAGAAGCCCAAAAGTTGCCTTATTGTCACATAATTAGGATGAATTTTTATTTGAACACATTGTGTTAGAAAAAAGAAACTTGTTTACATTATTTAATTCTTTTAAAAAAGCAAAGTAAATGTCATGGGTTCATCTGGTGTACTATATTAAAAAAAAAAAAAATCTATGCCGTCTCAAGGAAGAGGTCCTCCATATATTCAAGGTGTACAAGAGAATGGAAGTAGTTTAGCAGGAGTCAAGAAGTAGGAAAAAATAAGATAGTGTAAAGAAACCAAAAATCACCCAAATAACTAGTATGGCGAGATTCAAGACTAAAGAGTCTGGTAGGCACTGGGAAGTCACTAAGGAATAAAATAAAAATGTTACTTTAGAAAAATTACTCTAGTGGTGAAGACTGTCTAGATGGTGAAGAGTTAGAATGAGTCTATAGACTACTTAGTTGTTTTTAACTCTCAGAAAGAAATAGTAAGGACATGAATCAAGAGAATGGGAGCAGGAAAAGCAAAGAAGAGATAGAGATGAAAGATAATAAGAAAAAGAACTGACATAATGATTATGACACTAAGGGCAAAGAAAAGGAAATGGCCAAGTTTGGGTGATACTAAAATGGTACTTCTGACTATAACTGGGAAAATTAGGAAGAGGATCTGATTTGTGAAAGAAATGATTACTTGGAAATGGTAGTGGAATGTAAGTAAAATTTTGCAATAAGCAGCCATAAAATCATGACTGAGAAATGAGAGATATGAGTACATGAAGAGAAAAGAATGGGTTTGAGAAGATGTGAGCGATATCCCAATTATAGGGATGACTATGCTGGGAAAGTAAAGGCAGAAAATGAACCAGTGAAAACAAAACTTGAAATAACTAATTTAGCAGGAGCCAAGAAGTTGAAAAGCATGAGGTAATAAATAGAAACCATGAATAGCCAACACTGGCTGGTATGGCTTAAGCTCTAGACTAAAGAGTCTGGTGAGATATTGGGCGGTCACTAAGGATTAAAATAAAAATTTTCCTTTAGAAAATTTTCCCTTAGAATAAGGGAATTTTAACATGATTATAGAAGCCAAGGGAGAAGAACATTTTAAAAGAGAATAAACAACAGTATTAAATTTTTTAGGGGGACATAATACTCAAGGGGTATATAGGGCAGAAACTATTCTATATTATAATGGTAAATACATGTCATTATACATTTGTCAAAACTTATACAATGTACAACACCAAGGGTGAATTCTAATATAAACTATGGACTTCAGTTAATAATGCTATATCAATACTGGCTCATCAATTTTAAGAAACATACCACACTGACATGAGATACAAATAATAGGGGTAACTGTGTAGGGGGGAAGAGGTTATGTAGGAATGCTCTGTACTTTGCAATCAATTATTTGGTAAGTCTAAAACTGCTGTAAATTTTTACAGTGCCTATTAAATTAAATTAGAAAAGTCAAAGATGTTGGAAAGGATGGAGAAAACTTTAGACTTGATGGTCAGGATACTAACCTTCAAAAGGATAGTTTCAGTAGAGCAGTAGAGGTCTGAGAACACATGGTGAGCAAGACAGCAAAAGAGGTATGATTCATGCCCTCAAGGACTTGATCATCTGGTACCAAAGATAAATTATTATGGGGAAAAGTTAGGATATGAGGACTCATAGACTACTTAGAGTTTTTGTTTTATAATTGTCTCAGAAAAAATAAGAATATCTAAGAAATAATAATAGTAATACAGTGTGATAAATACTGACAGGGAAGTGTTACAGGGGTCTGTAAGAATATATAGAAGGATATCCAAATAAATATAGGGTAGAAGGGACTGAGGAGGAGGGTAAAGGGTTAGCAGTAGTTTTGGGAAAGGCTTTTCAGAAAAAATGATGTTTAAGGTGAGACTAAAAAGGACAGGAGCTTTACTCAGAAAACATTTAGAGCATAAGACTAAGATTATTTTATTACTAAATAGTAAAGAATAAAACTAAGATAAATAACATCCAATTCTAGAAGGAAAAGAACAATACAAAACTTATAAACAAGAAATAAAATAAATGAGTTATAAAACAGAACATAACAGAATGTGATAAATAAGAAACTGTTTATTTGAAAAGATTATTTGCATCAAGAAAAAAAAAGCCCACTGTGATGGTGTAAATCTAGTTTAAAAGTTAAAAATGTTTTAAAAGTAACCATAATCACGATAATTTGTTATTTAATATATAATACAAAAAAGATGTAAATTGCAACACCAATAATCTAAAATGTGAGGGAAGAAGTATAAAGGTTCCCTATGCTATCAAAGTTAAACTGTTATCAGCTTAAAACAAGATATTATAAATAGATATTTTATATAAGCCTCATAGTAACCACAAAAGAAAAACCTGAGTAGATAGAGAGGTTACAATAAAGGATTCAAAGCATATACATGAAGACAGCAGAGAAGAAGCAAGGAAAAGAAGAGCTATAAAACAGTCAGAAATCAAAATGGTATTAGTAAGTTTTTACCTATCAATAATTACTTTTACTGTAAATCAAATACATTCTTCAAAAGAAAGACACGGAATGGCTAAACGGATTAAAAAAAAAAAAAGATCCAAGAGATATGCTGCCTGCAAGACACTCACTTTAATTTGAAAACATACAATGAGAATGGAGGACTGGAAAGAGATATTTCAAGCAAATGATAAACAAAAGAAAGCAAAGGTACCTTTATATATCAGACGAAACAAGACTGAGTTAAAAATGCTAAAAAGGGATAAAGAAGATCATTATGTAATGATATAATATAGTATTAGAAGTCTTAGCAGAATCAGGCAAGGAAAAAAAAAGGCACTTACATTGGAATGGAAAAAGTGAAATTATCTCTCTTTGCAGATGACATGATCTTATACACAGAAAATCCAAAAGACTTCACACACACACAAAAGGTACAACTAATAAATTCAGTAAAGTTGCAGGTGACAAAACCAGCACACAAAATGTATTTTTCCATACATAATAATAAATTGTCTGAAGAAATAAAACAATCTCATTTATTATAGCATCAAAAAAAAATTTAGGAAAAATTTAACCAAGGCAGTGAAAAATCCTTACAATGAAAACTATCACTGATGAAAGACAGTGAAGAGGAAACAAATAAAAAGATAACCTATGTTCATGGGTTGGAAGAATTAATACTGTTAAAATGTTCATAATATCCAAAAGATTCATTGCAATCCCTATCAAGAGTCCAATGGCATTATTTACAGAAAGAGAAAAAACTATCCTAAAATTTGGAACCACGAAACAGCCCATTAGCCAAAGCAATCTTGAGAAAGAAAAACAAAGCTAAAGGCATCACTTCCTGACTTCAAACTATATTACAAAACTATAATAATCAATGCAATATGGCCATGGCATTAAAATGGACACACAGATAAATGGAACAGAATGGAGAGCCCAGAAATAAACTATGTACGTACGTCAACTAATACTTACAAGGGAGCCAAGAATTGATAATGAAGAAAATAATCTCTTCAATAAGTAGTACTGGGAAAAATGGACATGCAAAAGAATCAAAACTTGACCCTTACACTACTCACAAAAATTAACTTGAAATGGATTAAAGACTCAATTTAAATCTAACGGCTGAAACCACAGAACTCTTAGAAGAAAAATAAAGGGTAAGCTCCTGGATATTAGTCTTGTCAATGATTTTACGGATATAACACACATAGCACAGGCAAGAAAAGCAAAACAAAACCAAGTGGGATTACATAAAACTAAAGAGCTTCTGCACAGCAAAAGAAAGGATAAACAAAATGAAAAGGTAGCCTACAGAATGGAAGAAAATATTTTCAAACTACATATCTGATAAGAGGTTAGTATCCAAAATATACAAGAAAATCATACAACTCAATTGCAATAAATACATCATCTAGGGGAGTTCCCATTGTGACTCAGTGGTTAACAAACCCAACCAGTATCCAAGAGGACATGGGTTCAGTCCCTGGCCTTGCTCAGTGGGTTAAGGATCTGGTGTTGCCATGAGCTATGATGTTGGTCACAGATGTGGCTTGGATCTCACGTTGCTGTGGCTGTGGTGCAGGCCAGCAGCTATTGCTCCAATTGGGGCAGCTACTGCTCCGATTGGGAACCTCCATATGCTGGTGGGTGTGGCCCTAAAAAGACAAAAACACAAAACACATAATCCAATGAGCAATGGACATGAACAAACATTTCCCAAAAAAGATATTCAAATGACCAAAAGGTACATAAAAAAGTGCTCAACACATCACTAATCATCAGAGAAATGAAAATCAAAACCACAAAGAAATACCACCTCACACCTGTTAGGAAGACTATTGTCAAAAAGACAAGTGATAACAAGTATTGGAGAGGAAAAGAGAACCTTCATGCAGTGGTGGTGGAAAGGTAAAGTGGTGTAGTCTCTCTGCAAAAAGGTATGGAGGCTACTCAAAAAAACTAAAAATAGAACCACTATATATGATCCAGCAATTTCATTTCTGCAAATATAACCAAAGGAAAAGATATCTGCAACCCTGTGTTCACAGCAGCATCATTTACAATAGCCAAGGTATGGAAACAACGTAAGTGTCCACTGACAGATGAATGGATTAGGAAAATATGGTATTTACAGTGGCATTTGGTCATGAAAAAGAAGGAAACCTTGGCGTTTGTGACAACATGGATAAACCCTGAGGGCATTATACTAAGAGAAATGTTAGAGAAAGATAAATACTGCATGTTCTCACTTATATGTGAAATCTAAAAAAAAATCTGTATTCACAGAAACTGAGAACAGACTGGTCAGCAGAAAGTGGGTGAAGTGGGGAAGAGGATACAAATTTCCAGCTACAGATGAGTAAGTTCTGGGGATGTAATGTACATCATGGTCACTACAGTTAACCATACTGTACTGCATATCTGAAAGTTGCTGAGAGTGGATTTTTAAAGTTTTTAACCACAAAAAGAAATTGTAACCAAGTGAGGTGATGATGTACTAACTAACACTATTGTGGTAATCATTTGGAAATGTACACAAATCATTATGTTTAAACCTTAAACCTTCAAGAAGTTATATGTCAATTACATCTCAATACAGGTGGGATAAAAAAAATCTGAAGTGATGATATGGGAATACATAAATTAATTTTGTAAAAAGCCCTACAAGATTGAAAAAAAGGAATGCAATAGAGAATTATGTATGAATCTCTATTAATTATTTTGAAATCTACATGACATTGACTTTTGTTAAAAAAAGAAAAAACAAGGGAGTTCCCATTGTGGCTCCATGGAAACAAATCTGACTAGCATCCATGAAGATGCAGATTCAATCCCTGGCCTCACTCAGCAGGTTAAAGATCCGGCATTGCCTTGAGCTGGGGTGTACGTCACAGACAAGGCTTGGATCTGGAGTGGCTGTGGCTGTGGCATAGGCCGCAGCTGTAGCTCTGATTCAACCCCTAGCCTGGGACCCTCCATATGCTGCAGGTGCAGCCCTGAAAAGACAGAAAAAGAAAAGAGAAGAGAAGAAAAACAAAACCAAAAACATCCAAAACACTGAAATTGACCTAAGAGGTAAGAAAATCCGAAAAGACTAAAAACGATGAAAAAAAATAAAAGAATTAATTATTCTAATTTCTCCAAATTTTAAAAGAATAGATAATATTCTTTTTATGAAGTTGGCTATGTTAATTCTAAAAACTTAAGAAGAGACAAAAAAGTAACTATAAAATATTCCGAGAGATAGACCAGCCCTAGCTAAAAATGAAATTCTAGTAAGTATAACTCACAGGAAGTCAAAAGACCCAGTAGGGTTTATCTCCAAAATGTAAGAATTATTTACTATTAGCAATCTAATTAATAAACATCAGTTAGTTAAGAAAGCAAAATCCGAATATTAAGAAATATATAAAAACCTGAACAGATGCTGAAGAAAACTGTGATAACATTTAATATCCTTTCATTATAAAAACTCCTAAAAAGTAGGCTACTTTCTCAGCATGATAAAAATGACCTATTTCAAACTAACAACTGATATTCTATTTAAGGATGAAACAGAAGAGTTATTTCCATCAAAACCAGAAATGACAAGGATGACCACTCTTATTACAATTATTTAACACTGTAGTGCAATTCTGGTCAGTGCAATAAAACATGCTACAAGCAAAAAGACACAACTTTTCAAAAGGAGATTATTTGCAGCAAATGATTACATACCTAAACAACTATAAAATGAGACACCTATAAAATGTTTAAAACCAATTAAAGTTTCCCAGGAAATCTCATCCAGATACATCATAAACCTGAAGACTATTAAAGAATGATATAACAAGGTTTTGCACACCAAAACTCACATATAAATGGGTATGTATCCAGGGGCTTTAAAAGAAATCAGATTTACAGCAATATAATAAACTATATCCATCTTCTTTGTTCCATTAATGTTTTTGTAGGTACTACCTTGTAGTCACCAGTCATTTCACTTGGGGCCTCCTTGACTAATCAAAAAGGGTATACTTATTAATGTCTACGTATGGGAAAACTAAAGGACATTTTACAGGTTTGATCAGATTTCTTCAATGCAAATGATTCTGAAATTTATAAAAAAAGATATAAACAATCCAAAGATACCAAACATTTAAATGTAGCCCTACATTCTTATAAAAATGCTTATTATTTCTAAGGTATATATAAATGAAATACAGTTTCTGCTCAGATAAGTTATAATTCAACAACAATATTATTCGCATGAGAACAGAGAAATATCTGACAGTTGCCAGATATAAACTTGAAAATTTCCCAAACAACTTACCACTGTCTTGAGTCCAAGTTCCTAAGTTCTCTAAGCAGTTTTTCATTTTTCTTCAGGAGATGAAAGCTCCTCCTAAATAGAGAGATTTATAAACATTTTCATCACCTTTGCAGTGAATGACATGACAGTCCCGGAAATACTTTCCGCTCTACTCATGCAACTCTTACACTTTTCTTGCCTTTTCATGCTTCTAACACAAAGGAGAACAGACCCTAAAAAAAATGTCAAGAATGTATGTCATTATTTCTACCCAGGCCCTCACATATTTTTGCTAGTGGATCTTTATCTACTGGCCACTTTAATTTTTCCCTACCAGATGCTGTGAGTTTCCCAAAATCATATCCAGAAAAATGGATAAAAATACTTGTAGGTTCCTTCTGAAGACTTTCATTAAAACATGTGCGAGGAATTCCCGTCATGATTCAGAGGTTAGTGAACATCCATGAAGACGCAGGTTCAATCCCCAGCCTCACTCAGTGGGTTGAGGATTCGGGTTGCCTTAAGCTGTGGTGTAGGTCAGATGTGGCTGGGATACCGCATTGCTGTGGCTCTGGAATAGGCCAGCAGCTACAGCTTCAACTGGACACCTAGCCTGGGAATTTCCAAATGCCGCGGGTAAGGCCCTAAAAAGACAAAAAGACCAAAAAAAAAAAAAAGGTGAGAAAATTCTTCCTCGTGAGAAATAAAATATTCATAAAAATCTAAATCATTACCAAATAAGGATGTGTCATCCAGATAGAACTTGCTTCTTCCTTGTTTTACATTAAGTGTATTTACACTACAAAACAGTGTATAAACTTTATCAAATTCATTATACAAGAGATGAATATAAATATGTACAATTATATTCATGAAATCAGTGCTTGCCGTGGTACAATACAGCTTCCCATCTTTAGTTTTTCTCAAGAGACTGTATATATGGGCCATTCTATAGCAAAAGAGAGTAGAATGAATTTATATGAGTGGCAAATACCTGTATTTGGACACACCATAATGCAAACTGTGTTCCTGATATAACATAGCTTTCCCATAAGGCAGAGGATACTCCCTTCTAATAAGAAGGGTTTAAAATCAAATTAGATTATAAAACACTAGGTAAGCAAGTAGAATTCCATTTCAATGCTTCACTGAGCTCCCCTCCTACTACAAATTGAATAAAAACAATACACTAAATAATGCTTCTTCTACTTGCCTACAGCTTTTAGTATCATAGAAATTTTAAAAATATATAATAATGCTTTATACTACTGTATGATTTTAACATTTTTTTATATTATGTAAGCTAACTCTCACCATTATGTGAGGCTGGACTTATTTCCTCAATTTGCTAACTGTAGCCCAAGGCTCAAAATTCAAGTGACTCTAACCTGTATCTTCTCAGTTAAGTCTCGTGCCCTTTCATTTTACTTCTCCTTAACTTACTTCAAAACTTTGTGTGTGTACTGCAAGCTTTTAATGAGGTTTTACAATATGCATAAAAGAAAACAAAATTTAAAAAAATGAAATCATGGGAGTTCCCATTGTGGTACAGCGGTAATGAACTTTACTAGTATGCATGAGGACGTGGGTTCAATCCCTGGCCCCACTCAGCAGGTTGAGGATCCAGGGTTGCTGTGAGCTGTGGTGTAGGTCATAGACATGGCTTGGATCTGTTGTTGCTGTGGCTGTGATGTAGGCCAGCAGCTGCAGCTCTGATTCCACCCCTAGCCTGGTAACATCCATATGCTGCACATGGAGCCCTAAAATTAAATAAATAAATTAATTAATTAATTAAATTTAAAAAATGAAATCCAGATTCTTCTCTTGATTTGATGCTAAATCCTGGGTTAATTTCTTTGATACAAACAAGAAATAATCATACTGCTGTTTGTCTGGAAAAAAAAAAAAAGTTAGGCTTAAAAATAATAAGAAATATACATGTGGGCTACGTCCCCTGTTCCTAACTCACAGGTCCTAAAACCTTTCTAAATTTCTAAGTGCTGGAGGTGACAGGACCTCCTAAAAACTTCAGAATTTCCTAGGTAAAAGGAGCTCCTTTTGTTCTAATAAGGTGACTCCTGGTGGCTCCTGGATAACTCCAGGATGGGGCCTCATCCCCAGAAAAGAGCAAATCATGATTAGAAGCTTGAAACTTTCAGCCCAACCTCCAGGGAGGGAGAGAGGCTGAAGATTGAGCTAATACTCAATCATGCCTATGTGATAAAACCTCCATAAAAATCCCTAAATCATGGGATTCAGAGAACTTCCAGGTTAGTAAACACATTCAATGTGCTGGGAGGGTGGCATATACCAACTCCACAGGGACAGAAGTTCCCATAACTTGGAATCCTTCCAGACTTTATGCTATATACCTCTTCATCTGGCTATTCATTAGTATTCTCTAACTATCCTTTATAATCAACTGATAAAAGTAAGTAAACGTTTTATGAGTCATGATACTTATCAAATCCAAGGGAAGGAATTTTCGGAACCCCTAATTTATAGCCAGTTGCTTAGAAGTACAGGTGGCCCAGACTCACAATTGATATCTGAGGAGGGGGCAGTCTTAAGATTTGAGCCCTACCTCTTGTCTATGCTAAGTCAAAGTACTGCTGACATGAAAAACTCACATATTTGGTGACACAAGTGTTATTAGAAGAAAGTTTCTCTTAATAGCTTATGAAGGTTGGAAAGAATATGAATTTTTTTCAACTACATAAGCTATGAGTTTTAAGTCAGATAGTTCGAGTCATTATGAAAATGTTAAAGTTAATTTACAACATTAAGTTAGCTTTTTATTCCCTAGAAATTTGATTATGACTCAATGGCCTCAAAACAAGCAAAAGTGCCTCCTGGTCAAAGAACTAATTGGTAGGTAAAATTTACTGAGAGAAAGAACAGAGACTAAAATGTTGATCATAAGATAAGACAAATAATATATTAAAAAAAAAAAACTCTCTTTTATTCTTACCTTTTGTCCCAGGAATTCATTCCCAATATACTAAGAAGCAATCTGCAATAATAAAATGCTGACTGAGGTTTCTGAGGTGTTGGTTCATCTTGCTCCACAGCTTTCATATTCAAGTCATTAAAGTGTTTCTCAACAAATTCTTTTTCCTCTGTATGCTGCTTAAGGATAGCGTTAATAACGTCATTTTCCTGTTTTTCAGAAATGCACACAGGTTGTGGAGCAGGAATATTAAGTGAGATTCCAGTTCTCTGTAAGCATTCAGGACTAGTTACACCTAAATACTGCAAAAGCTCGTCAAGAACATCTTCTTCATCTCTTATTGTATCCCAAGTTGGTACAGTTTCTCTAAATCTTCTTTTAAACTGGAGAGAAAGCCCATCTTTAACTGTTACATCTTCTAAGCATTCACTAGATATAGGAGGCTCTTCCAGCTTCTCTTGGTGAGACAATGAAAGTATGAGAGATGTAGGTTCTGACAAACCACTTACAAGAGGTGGTCCATACAGGATGGCAGAATCCCATGAATATTTTCCAGAAAGATCACGTACTATGATTCTGACATTTGAATTGGCTGATGCAAGGCCAGCAGATAAACCTCCTCCAGGTATACTCTCTTCTGATCTGATCTGGATACAGGACACTAAGGTCGTATTGTTCAACACAAAGAACTGGATATTTGGACTCTCAAAGAGTTCAGGAGAAAGTTCAGTGCTTTCACTGTAATGATTGTCATGATTTTCACACACCTGACTTGTTAACATAGCAGGACCACCGCTCATCGGATAATGGCCCAAGTGATTTACCAGATGTGTAATAACAGTGCGGGCAGCTATAGAGATTAATCCCTGTTGCATCTGAGTTTTCACTAGAAATAAAAAATATAAGTGAGTAGGAACAGTGCTGCTTCCTAGGAAGTCTTACAACAATAGAACATTTAAGAAAAATGGGGAGTTCACACATTATCAAAATCACATTTAAATATTTGTGTAAATGCCAATATTTCCAATTTAGAGTGATATGAATGATGACAAAGACGAAGAAAACTGTTCTTTGAAGTTTTCTTCATTTTTATAAGAAATCCCTTTTTGAAATTTTTGCTTATGGATTCTTAACCTAAACCGAGGTCCTTAAGTGAACATCATACCTTTGAAGAAGGTTCAAAAGTGTTATAAACCACTGGAGTTCCCATTGTGGCGCAGTGGAAACAAATCCAACTAGGAACCATGGGGTTGTGGGTTTGATCCCTGGCCTTGCTCAGTGGGTTAAGGATCTGGCGTTGCCGTGAGCTGTGGTGTAGGTCGCAGACATGGCTCAGATCTGGCATTGCTGTGGCTGTAGTGTAGGCTGGCAACTGTAGCTCCGATTCAACCCCTAGCCTGGGAACCTCCATCTGCCGTGGGTGCGGCCCTAAAAAAGCCAAAAAAAAAAAAAAAAAAAAAAAAAAAAGTGTTATAAACCACTTAGTGGCCAGATCATAATAAAGTTAATGAAATCCAACTGATAAATTTCTTATCTTATGAATAGATTCAGAGACAGTTTGTAGTATGCCTTAAATGACATTTAATTATGGCTTTTATGGATGATTTAAAAGTTTCAGAAAAAAGTGATCTTTCACTACAATTTAGGAGTTAGGATCAATTTAAATAGTTAATCAATGTAGCCAGCATAAGTCAAGGAAACTTTATTTTAAAGGAAAAAATACTTTATGGGCCTGCTTATGTATTATATTTTAAAAGGCATTAAGCAAATGGATAAAGATTTTATCTATATGAGTAACTTAAAAAAAAATCAACAAATACTACAAGAAGTGGTAAAAAGGAAAAAACTCAAAAGAACATATTAAGAGGGCTGAAGAGGCAAGGACCTGATATCAGGACCTGAAGGAGGAGGGAAAAGGAGGGGAGGGTGGAAGGGAGACAGAGAACAGTGGGAGAAAGGAGGAAGTGGGGACAGACAACAACCTGTAGAAGCCCATTAGCCTTCAGCCATGTCTAAAGAGGGCTGACGTGGAAGCCAGTTATGCAGTGAGTGGTGTCAGGAAGTGGGGACAACTGGGGTAACGTGATATTTTTCATCTATGGGGGCGAAGAGTTATCATTGGTAAAGATATACTAATTATCATGTTAGAAGAGGATGTCTGTTGTGTTTATGTGTATGTGTAGACAGTGTTCTTGTTTGTCTGAGTTATGGACAAGATTATCCAATGACCATGTCTCTGCAATGTTCTACCAGAGTCAAAGAATGACACTGCCTGAGTATATTGAGTATTTTATATTTTGAAAGTTAATCATTTAGGAATACTATGGTCTAGCCACCAGAATATTGATTCGAAAATTCCTGAGGACCAAAGTATTATCTACATACAATAAATTCCTTAATTTTAAGTGTACTTTGTGATGAATTTCAGTAATTATGGTTCAAACCTATGTAACCATAAACACAGCAATATATAGTAAAATTCTCACATCAAAGAAAGATAAATTTTATTTTATGTAAATGTATACCTCAATAAATCCAACTTAAAAAAGTTTATAAAGAGACCAGGTTGTGCACTGCTGGCATGATTACTTAAAAAGAGGAAAGAGAGAAGAATAATGTTAATTTTTGAAGCTGTAGCCCTCAAGATTCAGAACCAACACTAATGGGTACAGGCAGAGAGTCAGCAACAAATCAACTGCTATGCCATTAATATCAACAACAACTTCTCCATTATTCTAATTCTAAAAAAAAGAACAGGTTTCTCTGGGTTTGGCTGATTTTGAATTTTGTTGTTGTTGTTGTTGTCATCTTTTTTTAGGGCTGCACCCAAGGCATATGGAGGATCCCAGGCTAGGGGTCTAATTGGAGCTGTAGCCACTGGCCTACACCTCAGCTCACGGCAACACCGGATCCTTAACCCACAGAGTGAGGCCAGGGAGGCCAGGGATCGAACCCGCAACCTCATGGTTCCTAGTCAGATTCGTCAACCACTGAGCCACAATGAGAACTCCTTGAAATGTTGAGTATCAAAATGTTAATTTTTTTCCATTGTCAGTCAAGTTTTATGTTACAGACATATATATATAAACCTTTTTCAGTTTACTTAAAAAGTTCCAATTACATTAAGCTATTCTTGGATTACAGCTATAGCTAGTTCTGAAAATGAGCTAGTCAACACTAGATAATAAGACTAAATGATTAATTTTAATTGATACTACATTTTCAAGACATATTATGGTAAAGTAAAAAGGCCACTGAATGATGAGAAACTGAGGGGTGACTTCAATCTAGTGACTTGTACCTTAGAATATGCTGAATGTTCACAGTATAAGGAGCCTTACAGATATCTAGCCAGTAATTATAATTTGGCACATAAGGACAAATGCGTTCATGGATGGTCAGGAATTTGCCTGCCAAAGAATATTTCATATTGAGGCAGTATTACTTCCATCTTTACCACAACTCTAATTTCTCTATTTTCCTCTTTTGTAAAACTAACCTTTTGACAAATCACTATGGTATGTGGAAACAATGAATTAATTTTTTTTTTTCTGTGTACAGTATCTTCAAAAAGCATTACTTTGGAGTTCTCGTCCTGGCGCAGCAGAAACGAATCCGACTAGGAACCATGAGGTTGTGGGTTCAATCCCTGGCCTCACTCAGTGGATTAAGGATCTGGCACTGCCATGGGCTGTGGTGTAGGTCGTAGACATGGCTTAGATCCTGAATTGCTGTGGCTATGGCGTAGGCCAGCGGCTGTAGCTCCGATTTGATCCCTAGCCTGGGAACCTCCATATGCCACAGGTACAGCCCTGAAAAGCAAAAAAAGAAAAGAAAAGAATAGTATTACTTAGCATAAATTAATAAATGGTCAAGATCAACTGGGAAAGTTCATTTAAGCCATGTCTTAAATGATAATAGAAAATTATAATTTTTTTAAAGTTTTTGATGCAAGAAAAACATTTTCTTTTTTCTTTCTTTTTTTTTTTTTTTTTTTTTTTTGTCTTTTTGTCTTTTTAGGGCTACACCGCTGGCATATGGAGGTTCCCAGGCTAGGGGTCAAATCAGAGCTGTAGCTGCCAGCCTACACAACAGCCACAGCAACGCCAGATCCTCAACCCACTGAGCAAGGCCAGGGATCAAACCTGTGTCCTAATGGATACTAGTCGGGTTCGTTAACCACTGAGCCATGATGGGAACTCAGAGAAAAACATTTTCTGTTCTTTTATTTTCTTTTTCCCTTTTCTTTCTTTTGAGTGATACATAGGTGATTCATTTTAAGTAGTGAATCTTTTTTTTTTGCAGAACATTTCTGAAGACGTGAAAAGAATGTACTAGAAACAGATCATAAAAAAAGAGAGGTTCTGACTTTGTCTCTGATTTCCTCTGTGATCATGGACAAATCACATAAAACTTTTCCAACCCCAGAGTTCCTCCTGTGGTGCTAGTGGGTTAAGAATCTGACTGCAGTGGCTCAGCTTTTTGCGGAGTTATGAGTTCAATCTCCAGCCCGGTTCAGTAGGTTAGAGGATCTGGTGTTGTGACAGCTGTGGTATAGGTCATAGCAGCAGCTCGGATTCAGTCCCTGGCCTAGGAACCTCCATATTCTGTGGGGCCATGAAAAACAAACTTCTTAACCCCATTTTTCTCTAAGAATAACATAGACTTTTTATAAAGATGAATTGAAAACTCATATACTAAGTTGTATATAACAGAAACAATATAGATCATTCAATTTTGAGAGCATTATAAGTAACACAGCTTTTTTTTTTTTTTTTCTTCTCTTCTTAGGGCTGTACTTGCAAGATATGGAAGTTCCCAAGCTAGAGAACAAGTGAGCTGCAGCTGCCAACCATGGCAACATGGGATCTGAGCTTCATCTGTGATCTACACCATAGCATGAAGCAACACTGGATCTTTAACCTAATGAGTGAGGCCAGGGATCAAACCCACATCTTCATGGACACTGTTGGGTTCTTAACCCACTGAGCCAAATGGGAACTCCCAGTACCCAGGTTTTATGAGTTCCTTTTTGAAAGCTGCTTATAAAGAAACAACAAGAATGAGCCAACTCTTTTCCTAAAACATAAAGCCCAAAGTCCAGGTACCAGTCCATTCCATGCATGCTTTTCCCAAGGAAAGGGAACACAGTTTAAGTGACCTTCTTCACAAATGTCATAATTATTAACACTGAGCACACTTAAAAAATAAATTTATGACCACGCAATCCCACTCTTGGGCATCTATCCGGACAAAACTCTACTTAAAAGAGACACATGCACCCGCATGTTCATTGCAGCACTATTCACAATGGCCAGGACATGGAAACAACCCAAATGTCCATCGACAGATGAGTGGATTCGGAAGATGTGGTATATATACACAATGGAATACTACTCAGACATAAAAAAGAATGACATAATGCCATTTGCAGCAACATGGATGGAACAAGAGAATCTCATACTGAGTGAAATGAGCCAGAAAGACAAAGACAAATACCATATGATATCACTTATAACTGGAATCTAATATCCAGCACAAATGAACATCTCCTCAGAAAAGAAAATCATGGACTTGGAGAAGAGACTTGTGGCTGCCTGATGGGAGGGGGAGGGAGTGGGAGGGATCGGGAGCTTGGACTATCAGACACAACATAGAATAGATATACAAGGAGATCCTGCTGAATAGCATTGAGAACTTTGTCTAGATACTCATGCTGCAACAGAACAAAGGGTGGGGGAAAAATGTAATTGTAATGTGTACATGTAAGGATAACCTGACCCCCTTGCTGTACAGTGGGAAAATAAAAAAATTAAAAAAATAAAAAAAATAAATTTAGATTTCAGATGTAGGTAAAAGCACTTTTTTTTCCTAAGCTGCTGCTCTAAATTCAGGATATAATAGAAATATAAAGGGATAAAAACCTCTCAAGTGGTTAATTGGGCAGTTAGATTTAGATTTATTTTTAATTATAAACTATAGAATATATATATACATCTTCTACATATCTACTTAGATATAAAGAAAGCATATGAAATTCTTTAATTTAGAAATTCAAAATGAAATTCTAAAATAACCAGCCTTGTGAGAAAATGCAAAATGAAGATATCGATGCTTCTAAGGCTTTGTGTAACTAGCATTCATTTAAATAAGTCTATTCAAGGTTGTCTTTTCAGATTGTCAGATTAAACAAACCCTACAGCATTTGCAGCAAACCCATAATTACAGATTATTATGGCATACAAAAGCAGCAAGACATAAAAAGCTGCTGCAATTCACTGCACTGTAATAGAACATGCAGAGGAAGTTAATTTTGGCAAATGCTTTAAATATTAGCTTTGCATAATATGTATAGGTGAAACTATAATTAAGACAGAATGAATCCTTTGGAGCCTCTTTTCACTCTGACCCTGCAAATGATGACTTTTTGCTAATAAGACTACTGCCATTTGACAAAAAGCCAACTTCACTACCTTGCTTTATTCTTTAGTAAATTTAATAATTACAGCTACTCCTGCCAATAGTTCTCAAATCAGACTTGTTCAATCCAATACTGAGCTTATTAGGGGCACTCTATGTTTAGAAATCTTTGGCCAAAAAAGTACTTCAAGATGATGAAGCATGCCTTAGACAAGGGCACAATGATTAGCCATTTTCGCCACATTAAAAAAACCCACAGCATGTAGTCACTACAGACCACAGAATCACCTGCTGTTAGCGCACAGCTGTTCCTAAAAGGTTCTACATTTATCTGGTCCTTAATATCTTTGAGAATGCCCAAAGGGAACAACTTTAATACATTTAGAGAATAGTACTCCATAGAGTATTTGGAATCAATATAAAGCTCATCTGTTTAAATCTTCAAACTTCTGTGTCTTTTACAGTGATTGTTAATGGTAAAGTAAATTTTGCATAAAATACATTAAAACTTCCTTTGCATAAATAAACTATTTCATTTTTTAAGAAATAAACTGCGCCAGGAGTTCCCATTGTGTCGCAGCAGGTTAAGATCTAACTAGCATCCATGAAGATGTGGGTTTGATCCCTGGCCTCACTCAGTGGGTTAAAGATCCAGTGTTGCCATAGACGCGGTTTGGATCTGGGATTGCTGTGGCTGTGGTGTAGGCTGGCAGCTGCAGCTCTGATTCAATCCTTAGCATGGGAACTTCCATATGCCGCAGGTATTGCCCTAAAAGGCAAAAAACAAAAACAAAAACAAAAACAAACAAACAAAAAAAAAACTGAAAAAGAAATAAACTCTCCTGCCTTGAATCAAATTTATAATTTTATACTTTAAAAATGCAAAAAGCAATGAATATTTTCATTTAATTTTGTTTTCAAGTAAAATAAACACTGTATATTACTGTGCCAAATCTAAAGAAATAATAAGTCACCTATAAAAATTATTATATGAATTATTTTGTATACTGCCCTGTATATCTCTATTACAAATGAACTATAATTTAAATCTTATATTTCTATTTCACTTGTATACATAAGTTGTAGACAAACTATTGGAACTTGTGGTCAATCCCAAACCCTAGCCCTATTTCCTTGGTGTGTAACTTTATATCTTCACTTGCAGTCTATGTCATCAGTCCATTACCATGGCCATATCCTAGATGTTTTAATCATTTACATTTATTTTACCTTCCAAAAATCAAACTCTTAACAGCTTACTATTTGACCACAAACTTCTAGTTTAGTGATTTCCTATTTTTGTTTTGTAGAGCCTTGTAGAGTGCTCTTAGAGATGAACATGAGAGAAATCAGTGGAATCCCAAGCTTCTACCCTGATATAGCTCCACTTTAAAAAGTTTTACAAGGAGTTCCTGTTGTGGCTCAGCAGTAATGAGCCCAGCTAGTATCCATGAGGACATGGGTTCAATCCCTGGCCTCATTCAGTTGGTTTAAGGATCCGGAGTTGCCATGAGCTGTGGTATAGGTAGCAGATGCAGCTTGGATTTGGTATTGCTGTTGGTGTGGCTGTGGCATAGGCTGGCAGCTACATCTCTGACTGGACCCCTAGTTTGGGAACTTCCATATGACGTGGGTGGGGCCCTAAAAAGAAAAAAAAAGTTTTACAAAATGGACTTCCTTGTGAAATTTATTTGAAGAAATTCCACCACTTAAAAACCCACTGTCCTGGTAGTTCCCTTCGTGGCTCAGCAGTTAATGATCCTGACTAGGATCCATGAGGATGGGGGTTCAATCCCTGGCCTCACTCAGTGGGTTAAGGATCTGGCTTTGCCATGAGCTGTGGTATAGGCTGCAGACACGGCTTGGATCTGGCATTGCTGTGGCTGTGATGTAGGTTGGCAGCTGCAGCTCCAATTCGACCCCTAGCCCGGGAACTTCCATATGCCCCAGGTGCGGCCCTAAAAAGCAAAAAACCAAAAAAGAAAATAACCACGTCCTAACATACTGATACTCTGAATGGTTCTCAAACTCAACTGCACGTTAATCACCGGCAAGTTTTTAACAATCCCAGCAGGAGAGTGGCTAAGATGGTAGAGTAAGGCATTTAAGCTCAGCTCCTTTATAGAGCACACCAAAATCATAACAATCTGCAGAACAATCATCTTGAAAAAAGACCAAAATCTACCAGAAAAGAGCCTCAACAGCTAAAGACATAAAGACAAAACAGCAATGAGATGGTAGAATAAGTGGATTCATGGTATCATCAAATCCCAAAATCCCTGGATGAGTGACCCACAAACTAAAAAATAATTACATTACAGAGGTTTTGCCACAGGAGTGAGAGTTCTGAGCCTTGTGTCAGGCACCTAAGCCCAGGGATCTGGCACCAGGAGATCCCAAGATCTCCCAGAGAATTTGGCTTTGAAGGCCAGCATGGCTAGACTGCAGGAGCTCCACAGGATTCAGAGAAATAGACTTCACTCATAATGGGTGCACACAAAATCTTATGTGCACTGGGACCGAGGGTAAAAGCAATAATTTGTTAAGAGCCTAGGTCAACTTATCTACTGGTCTTGGAAGGTCATCTGGGGTGGGGGGAGGTGGGGTGTAGCTGTGGCCCACCCTGAGGAACTAAACACTGGGCGAATATATCAGAGATGAGTATCTTGTGAGCACTTCTGAAAGCTTACATTTTGGCACTAAGACCTGGCCCCACCCAAGAGCCTCTAGGCTCCAGTGGTGGGATGCTTCAGGCCAAACAGCAAATAGGTTGGGAAACAGCCCCATTCATCAGCAGACAAGCTGCTTAAAGACTTCCTGAGCCCACAGCTGCACCCACACACACCCCAGACACAGCCCTACCCACCAGAGGACTAATACCCAGTTCCATCCATTTAGGGGTAGGGAACCAGCCCCTCCCACCAGAAGTCCTGCACGAACTTGTAGACCAGTCTAGCCCACCAGGAGTAAGAAAATTAACATCCTGCAGCCTGCAGACTGTGTCCCCAAATGTGGGCCAGTCACTACCCTGGGACCAGCTGGGCCCTGGCTCTTGAAGGATGAAGAGAGGAGGGTACAGGAGTGGAAAGACAAGATGGCGGAAGAGTAGGGGGTCATGCTTGCCCTGGCCCACAAACACAACAATAAAAACACACATCTACAGGCTAAATGACTCACACAGAACAGCAAATAATCGCTGGCAGAAGAACCTAAACTCCAATAATGGCAAGAATCTTGTGACATAACTGGGTAAAACAAGAGAAAAGAGGAGAGTGAGAGAAGGGGAATCGGGGCTGGACGGGCACTCCTGAAAGGGAAATGTGGAGGAGAAAGGGATCCTACATCCTGGAAAGTCATCTACTCGACGGAAAGATCAACCAAATCAGAGGGATCTCCAGATGCAGAGAAGAGTGCAGCAGTTAAGGCTGAGATCTGAAGAGCAGAGTGAGAACCCAACAGATCATCTGAACTAATGGCACAGTCACCAAAAACGGAGACGCTTGGGTGGGGGCTGGACACTGAGACCTTGGCTCTGGAGGTTAGTCCCTGGGCTGGGGTGGGCCCTGCGGGGACTGCTTGGGGAACTAGGAACCGGTCAGTCGGGTTCACAGGGAAGAAACAGCCCCGGGGATCTAGGAAGCAGTCTGTGGGATTGGCAGAGCAGAGACTGCCTGGGAGCCTAGAAAGCGGAGCATGATGGGTGGAGGGAGCAATACGCTAAGGGCTGGGGAGCGGAAAGCCCAGCTAGCTGCTCCCACCCTCAGGGGGTGCAACACTTCTGCAGAACAGCTGCCCAGCACCTCCAGCTGCCTGGAAGAGCCCCACAGCCCAAAAACACCAGAGCAAGCTCTGCCTGGCCGCATGAAATCTGCTTCCATCTTAGTGCAGACCTCCCAGTCCTGTCTGCCCTCAGGAAGTCCTCCTTTGCTTCAGAGAGACCCTGTCAGCCCCACCCACCCTCAGGAAAAGCCACGCTGCCTCAAAGAAGACAGACCAACAACACCAGCCCTGGGGAAACATTCCATAGCAGTGCCAAGGCAAACCCCACCCAGCCACGGGGAGTACAACTCCACCAAGAAAAAACAAACAACAAGCAAGAAGAAGCTGAGAAACCACCCCAAGTTAAACCAACAGGAGAACTCACCTAAAGCAGTCAACAATGAAACAGACCTCTGCAGTCTGAAAGACTTGGAGTTCAAAAGGGAAATAGTGAAAATACTGAAGGAATTAAGAGAAGATATGAACAGTAATGCAGATGCCCTCAGAAAGGAACTAGAAAATATAAGGAGGAGCCAAGAAAAATTAGAAAATTCATTGGCAGAGATACAAACTGAACTAAGAGCAGTAAAAATCGGAATGAATAATGCAGAAGAACGAATTAGGATGTGGAAAACAGAATAATGGAAATCACCTGATCAGGTCAGCAGACAGAAAACCAAATGAAAAAACATGAAAGCAATATAAGGGACCTATGGGATAATATAAAGCGGGCCAATCTACGCATAATAGGAATTCCAGAGGAGTATAAGAAGATAAGGGGATGGAAAATATATTTGAAGAAATTATCACTGGAAACTTTCCAAATCTAAAGGATACTGAGTTCAAGATACAGGAAGCACAGAGGGCCCCAAACAAGTTGAACCCAAATAGACCCACACCAAGACACATCACAATGGAATACTACTCAGACATAAAAAAGAATGACATAATGACATTTGCAGCAACATGGATGGAACTAGAGAATCTCATACTGAGTGAAATGAGCCAGAAAGACAAAGACAAATACCATATGATATCACTTATAACTGGAATCTAATATCCAGCACAAATGAACATCTCCTCAGAAAAGAAAATCATGGACTTGGAGAAGAGACTTGTGGCTGCCTGATGGGAGGGGGAGGGAGTGGGAGGGATCGGGAGCTTGGGCTTATCAGACACAATTTAGAATAGATTTACAAGATCCTGCTGAATAGCATTGAGAACTATGTCTAGATACTCATGTTGCAACGGAAGAAAGGGTGGGGGAAAAAATGTAATTGTAATGTGTACATGTAAGGATAACCTGACCCCCTTGCTGTACACTGGGAAAATAAAAAAAAAATTAAAAAAATAAAAAATAAAAATAAAAAATAAATGAAATTGAAGATGTCATAAAAATACTCCCTACAAATAAAAGTCCAGGACCAGATAGCTTCACAGGCGAATTCTACCAAACATATAAAGAGGATCTGGTGCCCATCCTCCATTAACTTTTTCAAAAGGTTGAAGAAGAAGGAACACTCACAAAGACATTCTATGATGCTACCATCACCCTCATTCCAAAACCAGACAAAGATACCACCAAAAAAGAAAACTATCGGCCAATATCTTTGATGAATAGAGACGCAAAAATTCTCAACAAAATCTTAGCCAACCGAATCCAACAACATATCAAAAAAATTATACACCATGATCAGGTAGGGTTCATCCTAGGTTCACAAGGATGGTTCAACATATGCAAATCAATCAACATCATACGCCACATTAACAAAAGAAAAGTCAAAAACCATATGATCATCTCAATAGATGCAGAAAAAGCATTTGACAAAGTCCAACATCCATTCATGATCAAGACTCTTGCCAAAGTGGGTATAGAGGGAACATTCCTGAATATAATCAAAGCCATTTATGACAAACCCACAGCAAATATAATACTCAATGGAGAAAAACTGAAAGCCTGCTCACTCAAATCTGGAACAAGACAAGGATGCCCACTCTCACCACTGCTCTTCAACATAGTTTTAGAAGTCATAGCCACAGCAATTAGACAAACAAAAGAAATAAAAGGCATCCACATAGGAAGAGAAGAGATAAAACTGTCACTATATGCAGATGACATGGTAATATACATAGAAAAACCCTAAGGACAACTCCAAAACTACTTGAACTGATTAATAAAATCAGCAAAGTAGCAGCATATAAGATTAACATTCAGAAATCAGTCACATTTCTGTATACCGGCAATGAAATATTAGAAAAGGAATACAAAAATACCTTTTAAAATTGTACCCCAAGAAATCAAATACCTCAGAATACACCTGACCAAGGAGGTAAAGGACTTATATGCTGAGAACTATAAAACATTAATCAAAGAAATTAAAGAAGATGTAAAGAAATGGAAAGATACTCCATGTTCATGGATTGGAAAAATCAATATTGTAAAAATGGCCATACTACCCAAAGCAATCTACAGATTCAATGCAATCCCTATCAAATTACCCATGACATTTTTCACAGAACTAGAACAAACAATCCAAACATTTATATGGAACCACAAAAGACCCAGAATTGCCAAAGCAATCCTGAGAAACAAAAACCAAGCAGGGGGAATAACTCTCCCAGACTTCAAGCAATATTACAAAGCCACAGTCATCAAAACAGTGTGGTACTGGTATCAAAACAGACATACATACCCATGGAACAGAAGAGAGAATGCAGAAATAAACCCTGACACCTATGGTCAATTAATCTTTGACAAGGGAGGCAAGAACATAAAATGGGAAAAAGAAAGTCTATTCAGCAAGCATTGTTGGGAAACCTGGACAGCTGCATGCAAAGCAATGAAATTAGAACATACCCTCACACCATGCACGAAAATAAACTCAAAATGGCTGAAAGACTTACATATAAGACAAGACACCATCAAACTCCTAGAAGAGAACATAAGCAAAACACTCTCTGACATCAACATCATGAATATTTTCTCAGGGCAGTCTCCCAAAGCAATAGAAATTAGAGCAAAAATAAACCAAACTGAAAAGCTTTTGCACAGCAAAGGAAACCAAAAAGAAAACAAAAAGACAACTTACAGAATGGGAAAAAATAGTTTCAAATGATGCAACAGACAAGGACTTAATCTCTAGAGTATATAAGCAATTTATACAACTCAACAGCAAAAAAACCAATCACCCAATGGAAAAATGGGCAAAAGACCTGAATAGACTGTTCTCCAAGGAAGATATATATAGATGGCCAACAAGCACATGAAAAAATGCTCACCATCCTTGATTATTAGAGAAATGCAAATCAAAACTACCATGAGATACCACCTCACACCAGTCAGAATGGCCATCATTAATAAGTCCACAAAGAACAAGTGCTGGAGGGGCTGTGGAGAAAAGGGAACCCTCCTGCACCGTTGGTGGGAGTGTAAGCTAGTACAGCCACTATGGAGAACAGTTTGGAGATACCTTAGAAATCTATACATAGAACTTCCATATGACCCTGCAATCCCACTCTTGGGCATACATCTGGACAAAACTCTACTTAAAAAAGACACATGCACCCGCATGTTCACTGCAGCACTATTCACAATAGCCAAGACATGGAAACAACCTAAATGTCCATTGACAGATGACTGGATTAGGAAGATGTGGTATATATACACAATGGAATACTAATCAGACATAAAAAAGAATGACATAATGCCATTTGCAGCAACATGGATGGAACTAGAGAATCTCGTACTGAGTGAAATGAGCCAGAAAGACAAAGACAAATACCATATGATATCACATAACTGGAATCTAATATACAGCACAAATGAACCTTTCCACAGAAAAGAAAATCATGGACTTGCAGAATAGACTTGTGGCTGCCTGACAGGAGAGGGAGGGAGTGGGAGGGATCAGGGGCTTGGGGTTATTGGATAAAACTTGGAATGGATTTACAAGTAGATCCTGCTGAGTAGCTTTGAGAACTATGTCTTGATACATATACTGCAAAGGAACAAAGGGTGGGGTAAAAAATGTATACATGTAAGAAGAACTTGGTCCCCATGCTGTATAGAAGAAGAAAATTAAAATAATAAAACAAGAAGAAAAAAAATAAAGAAGCATTTTCAAGGAAAAAAAAAAAGAGAGAGAGAGGAGGGTACTACTAGGATGCATCGGGTATCTCCTACAGCAGGCTACTATTAGCACCTAACCTTCCAGCTCACCCCTGGAAGGAACTTCACTCTATTAATGATATCCTCACCACTTTCCTTCTCAGCTTATAATTAAGTTCAGCTCTCTTCATCTTTAAAATTCCCTTAATCTGAATAATCTTTTAGCTTATCTCTTGTTTTATCATTTTCCTTTGCTTTTTTAAATAAACAAACTTTTTTAAAGAGCACTTAACAGATGGCTCTACTTCCTTAATTCCTGCTTGCTCAACTCACTGCCATCTATTTCTATTTACTTCTCTGCTGAATCTAAAACAGATATATTTGTCAGTATTTCTATAGCTGACATCTCTATCATTTAATACCATTAGTCAGTCTTCAAAAAAATCTTTCTCCTCATTTCTGAGAAATTATTCTCTCCTGGTTTCCCCTCCTTTCTAACTTTTTCTTCTTGGAACACACTCACCACTTATATACATATTCCTAACAAAGACCCCCTCTGCTAAGATCTAGATCTGCACTTGAACTGTCCACTAGATCTCTTCATATGAATGTCCACAGACACTCTAAGCTAAAGTATTTCCAATACTGCCCTCCTCACCCCTACCCCCAATCCTCTAAATTTTCTCATGTTCTTGGTCTAGTTCGGGGGAAATCTAATCAATTTAAGTCTTTAGCAACTCCTCCTTGGCTTACTGGCATCATGATTGGTCTCTCTGATCCTGGGTTAATCTCTCTAAAAATATAAAGATCGGTAAACTTTTTCTGTAAGGGGTCAGAGACTAAATTATCTTCAGCTCTACGGGCCATACTATCTCTGTCTCAATCGCTAAACAACTATTACTGAACATAAGCAGCCATAATAATGATACATAAATGAACAGCATAGATGTGTCCCAATAAAACTTTATTTGTAGAAACAGATAGCAGGCATGAGTCGCAGTTTGCTGACTCTAGTAAAATTAATACTTATTTTACTGTGTATAACACCCCCTTAAAACTCTTCAATAATTGCTGGGCTACCTCTGTATCTTGAATATATTTTTATTCTTATACATATTCATATTATGAGGTTATCTGTTTATGTCTTTCCCTTACAACAGATAGTAAACTCTCTGTAAAAATAATGTAGTTGAAGAACTTACTAGAATTTAGCTAGAAGTATAAGAGGAATGTCATCATATATAATCTTAGTAATTGTGTATATGAAGTTCTTTTTCTTTTCCTTTTTTTTTTTTTAAATGAGAGTTGCAACGTTTATTTCAGGTTCTCTCGTTTTTTTTTTTTTTTTGTGTGTGTGTGTGTGTGTGTGTGTGTGTGTGTGTATATATATATATTTTTTGCCACACAGGCAGTATGTGGGAATTCCTGGGCCAGGGATTGAACCTATGTCGCACAGCAGCAACCAGAGCCACAGCAATGAGAATGCAGGAGCCTCAACCCACTAGGCCATCAGAGAACTCCCTCCTTTTTTTTTTTTTTTTTTTTTTTGCTTTTTAGGGCTGTACCCATGGCATATGGAGGGTCCCAGGCTAGGTGTCTAATTGGAGTTGTTGCTGCTGGCCTACACCACAGCCACAGCAACGCCAGATCCGAGTCGCATCTGCCACCTACACCACAGCTCATAGCAATGCCAGATCCTTAAGCCACTGAGTGAAGCCAGGGATTGAACCTGCAACCTCATGGTTCCTAGTCAGATTCATTTCCACTGCACCATGATGGGAACTTCTATTTCTTAGAGTAAAAATGAACTTAGTTACAATACAGAGAGCAAGGCAAACAATTACAAAATAAGATATATTATCCTCCAGTATTTCTACCCAGCAATAATGTTGCCCTGAAGGGGGAGAACCCAAGCAATAATACTGTCCTGAAGAGAATTTATTTTACCTTCTGTTACTGGCTGGAGTTTAGAAGATCGTTCTGAATCAGGAGAGTGCAGAGGTTCAGGCTCTTTTAGACTTTCCAAATGCATAAAAGGATCATAATCTACAGATGCCAAATCAGAGAGGCTTAGTGGAAAATACCTTGGATTGCTAAAACACTGAGCTCCATAAACACACCCATGTAATACCTGAAAATGCAGGGGGGAAAAAAAAAAGTTTTCCTTTTCAGTGAAAATAAGTAAGTAGAGGTAAAAGAAAACAAGTCAACTGCTAATACAAGAGCCTGAGAAAAATTTTAAATATTTTAAAACTTAGCTCTTCGATCAAGGTAAAATTTCATCTTAAAAAGAATGAGCAAAATTTAACTAATGATTCACATATTCAACAAAGATTTGACTTCTTTCAAAATTATGCAATGAAACAAGTGTCTTGTAGGAAGTACTTTTTAATTATCCTTAGATACTGTAAGATAAATCTATGTTCGTAGAAAGTACCTAGCTCTAAAACAATGAAAATACTAAGAAATGCGATTTCTTTAGATTTTAAAAACTCTTGGTTACCAAATAATAATAAAGTGGGGAAGTTTACCTTGTAAATACAATTGAGGACAGATTTTTCTATTTTATCATTTTCTGCTCCTGTAGCATGGACTGGTTGGAGCAGTGTCTTTAGAGGTAAGGCCATAATCCAGTCCAGAAGGCACAGAAGTAAGGATACCACTAACTGAAATAATAACCAAAAAAGATCATTATTATTGTAAATGCATAAAATAAAGAGTTTAATACTTAACAGAAACTCACCAACTTTTTTTGTTTTCCAAAATTTATTTCAGGAACTATCAACCCTGAGTTCCACCATTAATATTTATCTAGACCTAAGATATATTTGAACATTATTATGGGTTCCCCCTTATATTCTATGGCAAGCACAATGAAACCTTAAGCATAATAAAAACAGGAATGTTAAAATTATTTTTAATCAAATATAAAAACAGAGCTTAAAAGACAAGAGACATCAGAGTTCCCTTGTGGCACAGCAGGTTAAGGATCTGGCATTGTCACTGCAGTGTCCCAGGTGGCTGCTGTGGTGAGGATTCATTCCCTGGCCTGGGAACTTCCACATGCTGCAGGTGTCACCAAAAAAAAAAAAAAAAAAAAAAAAAAATCAACAGCTATCAATTAGCTATCCTTATTTAAGGCACAAAGAATGGAACACAAATGAAAGGTTTTAATCTATATGTATCACAATCATTTCCACACTCCTTTTCTAATTTAACAACATCTCACTGAGTAACCTGCCAGAAAGACCATCTTAACCACTTTCTGAAACTGTTACTGATTATATATTAAATGAATCTTTCTACTGGACACTTTTAAACCAATGAATGTTATAACCAAAATACTTTTATCTAAAATGTAAAGTAAATGTAGAGTAGAAAAAAAAAATCAGTATCTGTGTGGTCCATTTTATTAGCTAAAGAATCACAATTAGTGCCATAAGAGAGTCAATCAGGTAGCAATAGAGATCCATTGAAATTTAGAGTCAAAGACCAACTCTCCAACTCAAGAAGTAATGCTGGTCTAAATCTCCCAAAACATCCTCCAAAAGAATAAAGAACAAAAAGAACCAATAAAATATCACAAAACTCACATCCTCAGTATAACCAGAAAACAGAACATCCAAACTTCAAATTATCTATAAGTTGGAAACACACAGCAAATCTGACATGCTTTTAACCATTTTCCCACTCCACGTTTTCATGAATAGCAAGAATAGTTTGGGTGAAACTGTAAAAGAGGGAAAGGAACTAGGTACAAACCAAAAAACCAAGCCAGAAAGAAAAGGTCCACCATAAGCATGAAAATAGTGAAAAATGTGTACTAGTGCAGAGTACTGAGTAAAAAGAAAGTATTTAAAAGTACACATAGGAAAGAGGAATGCTAAGAGGAAACAGACATCTTGTGGAAAATATATAGTGAGAAGAAAAAGCAAAAGAGAAATTTAGGAAACCTGTAAGATTTTTAAAATTAAAAAAAACTGATGGATCTTCAATTTCTCTCCGCTTCAAAAAGCATCTTCCAATAAAGACACTATATTTTGTTCAACTATCCAAAGAGGGAGCTATTGAAGTAGGAATCTTATAAACTACCCCAAGCTACCTCGTCGACAGAAATGCAGTAGTCTTCATCTATACAAAACTACTATAAAAAGAAAATTTAGAGTCAAAGACCAACTCTCCAACTCAAGAAGTAAAATGAGACTCTTAAGCAATTCAGCTGATGAAAATTCCCATCCTCCCAAACCAATGATGAAGTAGAAAAAGACTATATAACACAATCTTCTAATCTAAATTAAATATTTACAAATAGGTATTTAGATATAGGGAACAAGGAAAACCCCACCTTAAATCAGAAAATTTAAAAAGTAAGAAGAAATAGATCAAAAAAGGAAGAACTGATTCAAGTCTGTACCAAAACTACAAAGGATAAAATAATATTAGAAATGAAGCCTGACGTATAAGATGGCTTAGGAAGAAAGAATTGGAAAAAAGAAAAATAAAATTAATAAGGGGCACTGAAAAACATAAAAAACAATAAAAGAGAATAAAAATGAGATAAAGAAAAAAGTACAGAAGTGTTAAAAAATAATTTTCTCTCTAATTTAGTAATAATAAGTGATAGAAGACAGAAAAAAAACTATCCTACTCACATGTAAGTGGAGTCCCTGAAACCTACACATTGACAAAAACTTCAAAAGTAACAACTAAACAATATACAAAGCAAAAGTAACATTGAAGGAAAATAAATGTTAATCAAGGATTCCATAACTAACCAAGCTACTTTTCAAGTATCAGGGTTACAGAAAAAATTTAAATATGCAAGAGCTCAAGGAATTCTGTATTCATGGGCCCATTTTGAAAAATAAAGATGAACTTCATTTAACCAAGAAAGTTGACTGAGGAACTTCAGGAAAAAGACTAATAGTGAGTTTTTGATATAGTTACAGATCTTAAAATTTTTTTAAATGTAGAGATGAATGTAGAGTCATTTATTACATGATATATGCTACATGCTAAGTGTAGACATAAAATAACTAAAAAACTAAGGGGAAGAGAGAGAAATAAAGGTAATATAAGGTCATTTATTAACATACAGGCAAATGTACAGAGGATAAAAAGATACCATTAAATAATCACAAACTATAAAATATGAAAGGTTAATTAAGAAAGCAAGGGAATAAAGGCATTAAAAATGTATACATAAAAAGGTAAACACAAGAAAAAAGTATAAAATTTCCTGAATACCAAGAGAAATGTTTAGAATAGAAGAACAAAGGAAATATGTCATACAGGAGTTCCCATCATGGCTCAGTGGTTGACGAATCCGACTAGGAACCATAAGGTTGCGGGTTCGATCCCTGGCCTTGCTCAGTGGGTTAAGGATCCAGCATTGCCATGAGCTATGGTGTAGGTCACAGACGCGGCTCGGATCCCGCACTGCTGTGGCTCTGGCGTAGGCCGGTGGTTTCAGCTCCGATTAGACCCCTAGCCTGGGAACCTCCATATGCCTGTGGGAAGTGGCCCTAGAAATGGCAAAAAGACAAAAAAAAAAAAAAAGTCATACAAACACAGAAAATACAATATGCATAATTATCATAAAGTAAAATGACAGAGGTCAGATAAAAAAATATGTCTTATAAAAAGTCTTAAAGTCCACATTAACAAAAGTTACTTGAGATCTTCAAAAATGTTTAACACTAGTCACTTATGATGGAGCATGATAACGTGCGAAAATAGAATGTGTACATGTTATGTGTAACTGGATGGCCATGCTGAATAGTAGGGAAAAAAATTGCATTGGGGAAATAACTATTAAAAAAAAATGTTTAACAACATTAAAGGAATCTTGTCACCAAGTCTGAAAACTGCTAGTAAAAAAACTCAAGAAGCAGATCCAAGTAATTATGGAATTTGATCATTCACTAAGAGGCAAAGATGAACTTTTAAATAAAGAAAACTCAGAAATCTGGTTATCCATTTGGAAAAACAACAAAAATTAGATCCCTGTCTCAAAACATAGAAAATAAACTCCAAACGGATGAGGGATAAAAATGTAAAAAAAATGAAGCCATGTAAGTACTAGAAGAAAACATGAAAAGGTGTCTTTTCATGATTTCTACCTAGGACTCAAATCTAAATGAGTCATTTTCTACCTACGACTCAAATCTAAACACAATGAATGATCAATAAATTGACTACATAAAAATTCTCTAACATGTAAACATCTGAGGGAAAAATACCAAAATCAGAGAGAGAATGTAAAAAGATATGAATGGATATTCACCAAAATAAAGTGAATTAATTTAGCTATTAATGAGCTCCCATTGTGGCTTAATAGGTTAAGTACCTGACATAGCCTCTGTGAAGATGTGGGTTCGATCCCTGGCCTCGCTTGGTGGGTTAAGGATCTGGTTGTGTCCCAAGTTGTGGTATAGGTTGCAGATGAGGCTCAGATCTGGTGTTGCTATGGCTGTCAAATAGGCCTAAGCTGCACCTTGGATCTGACAACCTAGCCTGGGAACTTCCATATGCTGCAGGTACAACTGTAAAAATAAATAAATAAATAAATAAAAATGTAGCCATTAATAAATATGAGAAGATATTCAACTACATTTATAAAAAGAGAAAGGTAAGTAAAAATTACACTGAGATGCCAATGTTCCCCTATCAAACTGGCAAAAATTTAAACATACGACATACTCTGTGGTTAGGCTCTGGGGAAACAGATAACTCTCGTAGTATGGGAATGCTGACATTTAACAAAATTATTCATCTGTCTACCTTTTGACCCAGCAATTCCACTTGTAGAAATACACCCTATATTCACACTTGAACAATGTAAAAATATATAGGCACAAAGTTAGTCATTACAGCACTGTTCATAATTGCAAAATTCTGAAAATAATCTATATGTCTATACATAGAAAATGACTTGAATAAACTATGGTACATCACACAATGGAGTGCAACACTATACAGCTGCAAAAAAGAACATGGAAGACCTTCATGAATTGAGGTACTGTGAATTTTAGGATACACTATCAGGTGAAAAATCTAAAGTACCAATAAATATCTAGAATATTATACCTTTTGTGTAACAAACAAGGAGAAAAAATACAGATGTACCTGTTCATTTGTACAAAAATAAACAAACGATGGATAAACCATAGACAAAAATAAATAAATAAAACTAACATGGGGAATCTCTAAAACAGAATACAAACAGCAATGTGCTTATTAACAACTGCTTCTTTGTTTCACATAGTTCTGTGGGAGGTGTTCAGAACCAAGTGATGTGGGGACATGTGCTTTCGATGGCAGGCCTAGAAGGTAGGGTGCTAGATGTATAGTCTACACCCCTCTCTTCTCAGAAAGAAGGTGGGGGTTGGTGGTTCATCCCTGATTGTATGGAGCTATGCTAAGAGTGGGGATTATGGCAAGAGTGTGTCTTGGCCTTTCCTACCTTTTTTTTTTTTTTTTTTTTTTTGTCTTTTTGCCTTTTCTAGGGCCACTTCCCGCAGCATATGGAGGTTCCCAGGCTAGGGGTCGAATCGGAGCTGTAGCCACCGGCCTATGCCAGAGCACAGCAACTTGGGATCCGAGCCGAGTCTGCAACATACACCACAGCTCAGGGCAACGCAGGATCCTTAACCCACTAAGCCAGGCCAGGGACCGAACACGCAACCTCATGGTTCCTAGTCAGATTCATTAACCACTGCGTCATGACGGGAACTCCCATCTCCTACCTATTTTTAATGTGGGTATTTCTCAGTCAGTTGATGTGTAGGAGTAACCTGACTAGTTTCCGGATTTCTCTCAGAGGGAACTGCTTTCTGAGTAGCTCTTTCTTCACAGGTTCAAGGGAGGAGGAAACTTCAGAAGCCTCCTATGTCACTATCTTGATGACTCACTCCCCTCTCTACCTGCTCATTAACTATTATTCTTCAAGGTGTTAAACTTTGCTAATACTTCTTACTGTACAACTTCTCCTTAAGTGATATAGTCTCACAGTTTAATACAACTCGTGTGTTGACAATACCAATAATTTTGTTTCCAACCTCAAATTTACTACTTTAGGTATATAGTTGCTTTGCTAGTGGTCTCTGCCTGGGCATCACTCCTTACCTGCAACACAATGAAAACTGAAATTCATCTTTCTTCAACTACCCTGCTCGTTTTTTTTTTTTTTTTCATTCCTGACACTAGTGGTGGATT
The DNA here is from genome assembly GCF_054392235.1 of Sus scrofa. NCBI lineage: Eukaryota > Metazoa > Chordata > Mammalia > Artiodactyla > Suidae > Sus > Sus scrofa. The sequence continues at coordinate 72,860,672 of NC_139389.1, read as the reverse complement.
CCACTTTGTCAATATTTACTCTTTATTCCTTTAGCCTTTGTTCAGAACATCATCCACCAATTCTTATAGTGATGATTGTAAGTAACAATTACAATCTTTTACATTATTCTTTTTAGTCAACTTTCACATGTTCTTAAGTGATCTTTCACACCTCTTATATTTCACTATGTATTGAAATCTTTCTAAAAAAGCCACTTTCAAAAAAAGGACTTCCACAAAAGTCCAAGGTTCTTAGCATAGCATCCAAGGCTCTTCAAATCCTGACACTGTCCAGTGTCTAATGCCTAATTTCCCAACTCTGAACCATGCACTTCACATCTTATAACACAGAATTGCCTACTGTCATTCCATAACACACCATGCCATTTTATACCTCCATGACTCAATTTTATTTTTTTTTAATTTTTATTTTTTTGTCTTTTAAGGGCCAGACTCAAGGCTTATGGAGGTTCCCAGGCTAGGGGTCGATTCGGAGCTACAGCTGCTGGCCACGGCCACAGCCACAGCCATGTAGAATCTGAGCCACGTATGCGACCTCCACCACAGCTCAAGACAAGGCCATATTCTTAACTCACTTGAGTGAGGCTAGGGATCAAACTGGATTCTCATGGATACTAGCTGAGTTTGTTAACTTGTTGAGCTATGACTGGAACTCCCATTTTTCCATTTTTTATAGTAAGCGCTAGGTATGCTGGATTGCTTCAGCTGCCTCTCTAATCTTTAAAATCCATGAGGGAAGGGGTTATCTTATTTATATCTATTTAACTAGATTCAAGCAGAATATCACACATATATTTAGTGATCAACAAATGTTTAGTGAATTAAGTGGGCAGGGAACAAAAACCTGGTAGTGGAGCTTTTTCATGAGAATAGCTAAGCCTCTTGAAGACAAAGATGATCTGAAAAGAGTGGCTAATTAGTTATCTGGATATGTTCACAAACTGGATTTGGAATTCCTTTTTTTTTTTTTTTTTTTGCCTTTCTGGGGCTGCACTCACGGCAAATGGAGGTTCCCAGGCTAGGGGTCGAATCAGAGCTGTAGTCACCAGCCTATGCCAGAGCCACAGCAACGTGGCATCCGAGCCACATTTGCGACTTACAAGAGAGCTCACGGCAACTCCAGATCCTTAACCCACTGAGCAAGGCCAGGGACCGAACCCGCAACCTCATGGTTCCTAGTCGGATTTGTTAACCACTGTGCCACGACGGGAACTCCCAGGACTTTAAAGTAGTTTTAATAAATACGTTTTAATAAATACGTTAAAAAATCTATCTATGGATAAAACTGAAAAAATGCAGAATTTCAGGAAAGATATGGAAACTGTAAAAAGAAACCAAATAGAAATTTGGGACTGATAAATACAATATTTGAAGTAACTAAAGGAATCTTAGAATACATTTACTAAGGTAAATGCAAACTTGTAGAATTTTTTGATGGCTAAAGGGTATGTCTTCTCCAAAGTGCCCTATCTCTATATACTATATGTATTCTCCTTAATGGAAATTACTTTCCTCAGGTAACAGCTATATAAAGATGCATGGCTGCCTTGAGAGTGGAGGAATTCCTCAAAATTAATATTCAGGCATAAACATGACCATAGCAAATGAAAAAATTAAAAATGGACAGAATGTCCTCTCAGGTTCCTTACAACCCTAAGATTCAAAGACTGTCTATGACCATGACTAATTTGAAATATGAACTAAAATATAATTTAGTTACAAATAATAATGGAAAGACATATTTCACATTATAATCAATTTTAAACACAAGATTAATTAATGTTTACCATGTAAATATATATACTTTCACAATTTTAAAATATAAGTATTTTACTAGATAATGATATAGTAAGTATCAAAAAAAATTAAATTACCCTCTTGTCCATTTCATAAGATGAAGCTTCTGTACTTGGCAAAAGATGGGTAATAGTGGCTATTAGAATCTGTAGGAAATTAAAAAAGAAAAAGCTCAAAATATGTCAAACTACTGGTGTATCCTAAAACTTAAATATTAATGCTAAAGTGATATGAAATCCACTGCTGAAAATTTATCCAAAATACATTAACACTGTTATTTCAAAGTAATATTTAATAGGTCAGCTTTTCAAGTACAATGAACTATCCTTCATTTACAATCCTAATGTATAACATCAAAATTATATAGCCTCTGTTAACTATAAATTGAGTTCTTACAAATTCATTTCATCAATATGTATAAACACACAAATAATATATGTTCTGATAGAAAAATTAGAAGATACAGATAAGCAAAAAGATTTTAAGAACCACTGGCAATTTATCCCTCAAGAAATTTACCTTGCTGAACAAATTATGCACAGAAGGAATGTACCTCAACATAATAAATGCCATATATGACAAGCCCAAAGCTAACATCATACCGAATGATGAAATGTTAATACCCTTTCCTCTAAAGTCAGGAACATGACAATGGTGGTCAAAATTGACATTTCTATCCAACACAGTACAGGAAGTCCTACCACAGCAAATAGGCAAGAAAAAGAAATAAAAGGTATTCAAATCTCAAAGGAAGAAGTAAAATTATTTCTGTTTGCAGATGAAATGATCTTGTATACAGGAAACCCTGAACATTCCACTAAAAAAAAAAAAAAAAAAAACCTGTTAGAAATCATAAACGAACTCAGTAAAGTTGCAGAAAACAAAATCAACATACAAAAATCAGTTGCATTTCTATATACCAATAATAAACTATCATAAAGAGAAATTATGAAATCTATCCCATCTACAATAGCATCAAAAGCAATAAAATACTTAAGTATAAATTTAACAAAGCTGGCAAAAGGCCTATACACTGAAAACTAGAAAACGCTGATGAATGAAACTGAAGAAGATGCAAATAAATAGAAAGATATTCAACGTGATAGATTGGAAGAATTAACATTGTTCAAACTACCCACAGGGATCTATAGATTTAACGCAATCCTTATCAAAATTCCAGTGGCAATTTTCTCAGGAATAGAAAAATCTATCCTGAAATTGTATGGAGCCACAAAAAACCCCAAAGAGCAAAAGTAATCTTGAGAAAGAAGAATAGAGCTAGAGGCATCACACTTCTTGATTTAAAGCTTTATTATAAAGCTATAGTAATCAAAATGTGGTACTGACAGTAAGGTACTGACATAAAAACAGGCACAAAGACCAGTGCATCAGAATAGAGAGCCTTGACATAAACTCACACACATAAAGTCAACGAATCATTTTCTTTCTATGGTGGCACCTGTGACATATGGAAGTTCTCAGGCTAGGGCTTGAATTGGAGCTTCCACTGAAAGCCTACACCATGGCCTCAGCAACATGGGATCCAAGCTGCAACTGTGACCTGACCTTATGCCACAATTTGCAGCAACACCAGATCCTTAACTCACTGAGTGAGGCTAGGGATCGAAACCACATCCTCACAGACACTGTTGAGTTCTTAACTCGCTGAGCCACAAAAGGAACTCCAAGTCAACTAATCTTTGACAAGGGTGTCAAGAACACACAAGGAGAAAGATTAGCTATAAACAGTGGTGAGAAAACTGGATATCCACATGCAAAAGAATGAACCTGGACCGGTATCTTTTATCACTCACAGAAATTAACCTGAAATAGAAAAAAGACCAAAAGACCTGAAACTCCTAGAAGAAAACACAGGAAAAAGGTTCCTTGACATGGATCTTGATTATGATTTTTTGGATATCATAACCCAAAGCACAAGCAATAAAATAAACAATAAACAAGTGGGACTATATAAACTAAAGCTTCTGCAAAGCAAAAAATAAAAAAAAAAATAAAGTGAAAAGACAACTTACAGAATGTGAAAAAATATTTGCAAACCATATTTCTGTTAAGTTAATATCCGAAATAAATAAGGAACTCATACACCCAACAGCAAAAGTAACTAAATTTATAAATGGGCAAAGGATCTGAATAGACACACAAACAACCAACAGGTACATGAAAAGGTGCTTAACATCAGCAATCATCAGGAAAATGCAAATCAAAACCACAATGGATTATTACCTCACATTTGTTAGGATGGCTATTTTTTTTTTTTTTTTGTCTTTTTTTGCTATTTCTTGGGCCGCTCCCGTGGCATATGGAGGTTCCCAGCTAGGGGTCCAAACGGAGCTGTAGCTGCCAGCCTACACCAGAGCCACAGCAACGTGGCATCTGAGCCGCATCTGTGACCTACACCACGCTCATGGCAACGCCGGATCGTTAACCCACTGAGCAAGGCCAGGGATCAAACCCACAACCTCATGGTTCCTAGTCGGATTCGTTAACCACTGCGCCACGACGGGAACTCCAGGATGGCTATTTTTAAAAAGACCAGAGGTAAGAGATGTTGGTGAAGATGTAGAGAAAAGAGAACCCTTTTACACTATTGGTTGGAACGTAAACTTCTACAGCCATTATGGAAAATAGTGTGAAGGTTCCTCAAAAAATTAAGAATAAAACTACCATATGATCTAGCAATCCTACTCCTGGGTATGTATCTGAAGGAAATGAAATCAGTATATCAAAGACCCATGTTCACTGCAGTATTATTTACAATAGCCAAGGCATGGAAACAACACACATCTTTTGACAGATGAATAGATAAAGAAAATGTGGTGTACATATATACACAATGGAATACTATTCAGCCATAAAAAAGAAGAAAATCCTGCCATTTGTGACACCATGGAAGAATCTGGAGGGCATTATGCTAAGTGAAATAAGCCAGACAAACACAAATATTGCATGGTATCATTAATACGTGAAATCTTTAAAAAGCTGATTTTACAGCAACAATAGAATAGTGGTTACCAGGGGCTGCAGCCTAGGGAACTGGGGAGATGTAAGTCAAAGCACACAAACTTTCAGTTCTAGGAATAGAAGTTCTGAGGATTTGCTGTATGGTATAGTGGCTATAGTTAAACATAGAGTATTGAATATCTGAAAGTTGCTAAGAGTAGACCTTAAGCATTCTCACCAAAAAAAAAAAAAGTTAACAATGTGAGATAATAGATACGTTAATTATTGTGATCTTGGTAATCCTTCCATGATTACCAAATCATTATGCTGTACACTTTAAATACAAAATAATTACATTTATCAATTATTCCCCAATAAAGTTGGGACAAAAATAATGAAATTTACTCTTATCTTCCTAGGTATTTCAAATATACTCCTCTTTTTAAAAGAGATTTTATAATGTGGCTTTTTAAATTAACATATATTATACACTAACAGTATATAAGGAAAATTGATAACAAAATATTAAATAAGAGACCTTATTAAAAGAAAGCAAAATATTCATAGAGTGCTGCCATTTACCTTGGAAATCTCTTGATCTCAATTTTTTTTATGTGCATGTTAAAAATATATAGAAGTAAATTTACTGTATATTTTTGTACGCTATTAATGTTTTAATAAATGATTGCTCCATGCAGAAAAATTTCTCTAAATATAATTTATACTGTAAAAGGCTTTACTCACTAGTAGAATCTAGTACATTAGATTAATACTTAATTTTGTTCATAGAGCTAGGCTTCTATTCCTAACTATGCAAGCAGGTAACCATTAGTGAAATGCTCTAATATTATAGAATTTCATTTCTTCACCCAATTAGAGGTAAAGTATAACTATCTATAGCCATTGGCCACTATAATGTGTAGCGAGATAATCTGTAAAAACTCTACACACTTAAAAATTACTTAGTTAGGTATTAATAATACATAAACTGGTAAAGAAAATAAGGGAAAGGATTTACAGACTTTCAAATAAACAATAAAAAAATCTGCTTAAAGAATATCATAACTTTCAACAGAATAATCTTACAGAGTAAAACCTTCAAGTTTTAAAATATTGAATGTTTTAATTAACAGTGTATATATGAAAATTCTATTTACATCCAGTTATCATGTCCTGCAATGATAATAACAGTAGCTGCAGCCAACATTTATTGCAATTTATGTCCCATCACTTTTATGGCAAAAAGTGCTTTACATGCACTTTCTCCTTTAGTCTTCTGAGCAACTCTGTGAGGGAGACATTTTTATCCCTAGATTCTACTAGTGAGTAAAGAAAGTCAGAGTTCAGAGGATGAAATAACTTGTTCATAGTTACAAGATTAGTAAAAGTCAGGGGTTAGTTAAGCCAGGTATATCTAACCTTCAAACCCAACATCTTAACCATAATACTATATTCAACTCGATAGACATTTGCTGAACAGATTCTACATAAAAGCCATCCTTGGTATAAAAAATTAAAAAATGCCATTTTCTTAAGGAAGCTTAGAATTTGTACACAAATATATTGAATGCTATAATAGATACTAGCAACATTGGTTGAGTGGGAAAAGCTTGGACTTGAAATCTTACAGATTTGGCTTTGAATTCTGCTTATAGACCCTGTTAGTTTGTGACTTTATATAGTTACTATACCCTTAGTTCTCTCATCTTAAATAAAGGGAGGGGAGGAGAAAAGGGCTAACTGTCCATCTCAAATTATTATTATTATTATTTCTTTTTTTTTGCTTTTTAAGGGCGGCACCCACGGCACATGGAGGTTCCCAGGCTAGGGGTCAAATTGGAGCTGTAGCTGCCGGCCTACGCCACAGCCACAGCAACGCCAGATCCAAGCTGCATCTGTGACCTACACCACAGCTCATGGGCCGGCCGAATCCTTAACCCACTGAGCGAGGACAGGGATTGAACCTCAACCTCAGGGTTCCTAGCTGGATTTGTTTCTGCTCCGCCAAGATGGGAACTCCCTCAAATGATTTTTTTAAGAATTAAATAAAGAGGTAACAAACCCTACTACTATCAATGAGACGGTGGATTCAATCTCTGGCCCTGCTCAGTGGGTTAGGGATCTGGAGTTGCCATGAGTTGCAGTGTAGGTCGCAGACGTGGCTCTGATCCCACGTTGCTGTGACTGTGGTATAGGCTGGCAGCTACAACTCTGATTTGACCCCTAGCCTGGGAACTTCCATAAGCCATGGGTGCAGCCCTAAAAACATAAAAAATAAAAATAAAAAAAGAATTAAATAAGGTAACATATGAAAAGGCAACTACTTTCATGACTGATATATAGTAGGTACTTAATAAATATCAATTACTATCTTTCCTAAAAATGTTTTAAGAATATGAAGATAAGAAAAATAAATTCTGGTTGTAGAAAACAGGTAAGGATTCTCATTTTTTGAGGAGATGGTATTTAAACCAATCACTGAAGGATGAGGGGGATGGAGAGAAATAGAGAATTTTAGGTAGGAAAAAGAGAGTGAGGGGTATGTTTAGGAGATAACAACTCACTCAGGTGACTGGACTAAAGGGTATTTCAAAGGAATCTGTACAGGATTCTGAAAAGATGGTTGAGTCCTCATCTGGAGGCCTCAAATTTGCAGCTGAAGAGTTTGGTTCCTACTTTATTGGCAAAGGAAAACCACTAAGAAATTTTGTTATTTCTCCAGGTAAATGACCTGAGTCATTGTGAATGTGAATGGTGACTTGGAGAGGAAAGACCTCAGAAGCCAGGAGACCAGTTTAGAAGACTATTACAGCATCTCAAGAAAGAAAAAATTAAGGGCTGAAAAATATCCGGTGTCGTAGGAAGCACAGAACACACAGAATTAAAGTAAAAATAATAAATAAATAAAATAAAATAAATCACATCATAAATGACTGGTCAAAAAGGAAAGGAATGAATCAAAATAATGTCCTGCTTTTAGTAACTGGAGGGATGGTATGTTTTCTTACCTAAGAGAGGGAATGAAGCTGAATATACATTATAAAGACAATGGCAATGATAAACTTGCATGTAGCATTTAAAATCAAGAACATAATCTCCTAACATAAAATATTATCAGACTGGCATGAACTTTGATATCAAAAAAGCACCCTGAGTTGCCACTATTTAGCTATCCAAAATAAGAAAACTATTAAGTAATTTCATATTTCAAAGTATCTGAATCTAAGGCTTTTTAACAAGTCATAAGAAATAAATGAGAAATAACTTACTTGAATAATTTTCAAGGGAGAATCAGGCTGGTAAATCTGAAGTCTGGGTACATAATGAACCAGCATGTGAAGCATGTTACAAGCTACATGGGCTACGGTTTTATTAGTAAACTGCAATAATAACAATAAAAAATAAAACAAAAAAGCACTGTTATTAAAAATATCTTCCTGATATTATTCATCAATATATTAGCTGCTGAAAAATTTTAAATTTTATACATGTTTCTTTTTGTCATTCTATAATGTTTTTATTAAAATATTATTAGGAAGATAAATACATATCTGCAAAATAAAAAAATCATAATACATCCCCAAAATATAATTAACTTTATTTTTTCTTTGTAGTGTTTGACTGGCCTCATTAAAATTTTGTTCTATTTTCTCTTACCTGGATTTCTGAAACAGGCTCTAAACCGCTAAACTTATTTTCAATATTTCCCCTATTCCAATATACTGTACATGATATTTCCAAATTATCTTCTGAAGAACTGTTTTAATGCTAACATCCTCTATACTTAAAAATCTGGAGTTCCCGTTGTGGCGCAGTGGTTAATGAATCCGACTTGGAACCATGAGGGTGCGGGTTCGGTCCCTACCCTTGCTCAGTGGGTTAACGATCCGGAGTTGCCGTGAGCTGTGGTGTAGGTCGCTGACGTGGCTCGGATCCCGCGTTGCTGTGGCTCTGGCGTAGGCCGGTGGCTACAGTTCCGATTCGACCCCTAGCCTGGGAACCTCCATATGCGGTGGGAGCGGCCCCAAAGAAATAGCAAAAAGACAAAAAAAAAAAAAAAAAAAAAAATCTTAGATGGCTTCCCAATGGTATAAAGTCAAACTTTTTATGCTTATATCTCTATGACCAAATCTCACTCACTCTTCTAGCCCTAACCACATTATCTCCTTCTTCCAAAGTCTTCTCTGATACTTAAGTCAGTGATCTCTGCTTCCTTTAAACTCAATCAGCAGTTTATATGCATCACTTATTTGGTTCTCTCAGCCTTTTGTATCTTATTACTTTTAATCTTTTTTCAGTGATCATATTTTTGATATCTTGAATCTATTTTGTAAATTTTTTTCATTTTGGTATCCCTCACTCTGCCTAGCAAAGCACCTCAAACACAGTATATACTCAGAAATATCTGTCAAACATATAATATTTGTACTTTGTATGTTAAGAATTCCATTCAGATATTCTATTACAATTCTTAAGATAAAAATGATATCAAGCATCTTTTTGCATGACAATGTAAAAAATATTCAACAATTCATTCAGACTCTCTATGTAATAATTATTTTTTTGACCAAATCTTATTCTGGTCACAAAGAAGACATTTAACTTGAATGATAAAGGGAAAAAATTGACTAACTCAAGAATGCAGGAAGTAATCAAAATCGAAGAGTAAGTTAAAAAAATACTAATTAAGATAAATAACACCACAATATGTTGTTTAATAACTGGTTTCCTATATGTATCTTAGGAACAAAGCCAAATACATACAGAGTTAAAATACATACATGAGATAAAATACGTCATCACAAAGATTTTTTTTTTTTTTTTTTTTTGTCTTTTTGCCTTTTCTAGGGCCGCTTCCCTCGGCATATGGTGGCTCCCAGGCAAGGGGTTGAATCGGAGCTGTAGCCGCCGGCCTACGCCAGAGCCACAGCAACGTGGGATCCGAGCCGTGTCTGCAACCTATACCACAGCTCACGGCAACGCCAGATCCTTAACCCACTGAGCAAGGGCAGGGACCGAAGCCGCACCCTCATGGTTCCTAGTCAGATTCGTTAACCAATGAGCCACGACGGGAACTCCATCACAAAGATATTCTAAATTCAAGAGTAGAACAACTCTTAAGGAAAGTCAGAATCAAAGAAATAATGTAGTAATAAATTAATGAAAACATCTGTTAAATCTTGTATTATAAAAGGGCATAAGAAATAAATAACATTTGGGGAGTTCCCGTCGTGGCACAGTGGTTGGCAAATCCGACTAGGAACCATGAGGTTGCGGGTTCGATCCCTGGCCTTGCTCAGTGGGTTAAGGATCCGGCGTTGCCGTGAGCTGTGGTGTAGGTGGGGAACCTCCATATGCCATGGGAAGCTGCCCTAGAAAAGGCAAAAAGACAAAAAGACAAAAAAAAAAAAAAAATGCCTAGAACATTGCGAGTGATTAATAAATTGTTTAAAAAAAAAAGAAATAAATAACATTTGGAAAAAAATAATCACGCATTCTATACTATCTCAATATAGTCCACTAAAGAGGTTTTGTTGTTTTATTTTACCTTTAAGGAAACACAAATTACATTCAGAGCTTCTTTAATTTGAGGATGATGAGACTCATGGACCAGTTCTTCACAAATCCAAATACCTAAACTGCAAAGTGCTACACATCTGTTTAAAAAAAAAAAAGAAAAAAAGGCAACTGGTAATGAAATAAATAAAAGTGGATGAGACTTTAAATGAAATAAAACCACCGCCACAACCAAAACATCCACAACCAACCAACCTAGAATGTACATGCACTGGGTAAGTGAATTAATCAATTTGTTACCTAAGAAGATAAATAGGAAGAAAAGCACATCCCCCAAACTCTAAGACTTATTTTCAATTATAATTTACTACCAAGATCACAGGTAGAGATAACATTAAGGATCTCTAGCAAACCCATATTAATAAATTGACATTGGAGTGCCTGTAGTGGCCAGCAGCTACAGCTCCAATTAGACCCCTAGTGTGGGAACCTCTGTATGCCATGGGTGCTGCCCTAGAAAAGACAAAAAGACCAAAAAAAAAAAGATACTGTCATAAAGCTTCTCGAACAAATATGCAACCTGTTTTCAAAAAAGAGTGTAATTTTATTGACTGATAGCAGCAATATTATTTTCTTATCTCTTAGATTTAACATAGCTAGCTATAAATCCTTCTTAAAACAAATGTATATATGCTACAAAGGAATTCCAACAGAAACAGAACTTGCAGAATTTTTGTTCTGTTCCATAATGTCTTGTGAAGCCAGTTCCCTACTTCAACTAAGTTTCAGTTTGAAGAAAGTAATCTGATAACCAGAATCAGTAAAAAGTCTATTACTGTGTTCATGTAGAAGCTTTTGATGAAGTATATGTTTTGTTTTGTTTTGTCTCTTTAGGCCTGCAACCACAGCATATGGAAGTCCCCGGGCTAGGGGTCGAACTGGAGCTGCAGCTGCCAGCCTACACCATAGCCACAGCAACACCAGACTGGAGCCGTGTCTGTGACCTACACCGCAGCTTGCAGCAATGCCAGATCCTTAGCCCACTGAGTGAGACAGAGATCAAACCCACATCCTCATGGATACTAGTTAGGTTTGTTACCACTGAGCCACCATGGGAATTCTGAAGCATATGTTTTTGAGTATATAAGAGTCAATTCCTTCCAGTTTTCTGATATATCTTGCATGTCCTGACACTGATATTTTTAAATCAAACTCAGCAGGATGCTAAATTTCAGAACAATTTAATGCAGAAATATTCTTTTTCCCCAACACGATGGATCAAAAATTAAGTCTCTTTTTCAATCTATCAGTATTAATGCTACTAATTTACAATCAAAACTACAGAAAGTCTTCTAAGTGAGGTCTACTGCTTTCTTTCATCTCTACTCTTGTTCACTCATAAATCTTACATAATATTCATAGATCTAAATAACTGTCAGGCTTAGTAGTGCAAGGAGGTGTAATCCTAAAATAACAATAAACTCTAAAAGTTCTGTACACATGCAGCTAAATAAAGGCACAGACTGGGAATACAAACACCCAGGTTTTACTTTTTTTTAAGAAAGTTAGGATCAGTTTGTGTGTGTGTGTGTGTGTGGGTGGGTGTGTAGTTTTCTACATTCTTCAATATGTCAAAATAATCTAGATTATTTGCAGTATGGCTCAATTCTCTGCTCCTGGTCAGATTTTGGGTTATAAGTTTCTAAGGCCTTCCATTCCTGAAAAGTAGAGAAAACAAGTCTAGAAAATACTTATGTTCAACTTCTGGGATTTTCCTATACTAGTCAATACAAGCTATCATGTTAATGATTCCCAAGTCCACTTTGGACAATTATGTTTTAGGCTTCAACATCCTTTCACTTGAGAGGAAATGAAGTTTAAAAAAAAAAAAATGGCAGCAGATCTAGAATCTGAAGCTCTAGGTTCAAATCTGTTTCTGCTATTTATTACTTATGCATCTAATATGACTCTGAAGAATAAAACTGCCAGGGGTTTAATCATGGCTCTGGGTTGATAGGACAGATTAGTGAAAATCTCTGGGCTCCCATCTATAAAAAGGAGGATAAAAATTGTACCTATCTCTGACAGTTGAGCGTTTAGAGCAGTGGTTGGCACATACAAAAGGCATAGTAAGTGATAGCTTTCTAGGCCATGGGTTTCTTGCTAGCAAAATTGGAAGAATAATGGTGATTCCAATAATTTCTTAGAACTGGTGTTGAAAGCTAAATGAAACAGTATCTTTGTAAATTTAAAAGAATATCATTAACATAGAGAATGCTAGAGAAATAACATTGAAAATCATCGAATTTGGGGCTAGAGCTAACAGAAATGAAAATATGGGATAACAGAAAAGACAATGTCATTTTCCAGAGTGGTTGACCAGTACCAAAACATAATTAAGAATTTACTCAAATAGGCGTTATTGTCATGTCTTAGTGGTAACGAACCCGACCAGTAACCAGGGTTTGATCCCTGACCTCACTCAGTGGGTTAAGGGATCCAGTGTTGCCACAAGGTTAAGGCATAGGTTGCAGATGCAACTCAGATTTGGCATTCCTGTGGCTGTGGCATAGGCTGACAGCTGCAGCTCCGATTCGACTCCTGGCCTGGGAACTTCCATATGCCTCAGGTGCAGCCCTAAAAAGACAAGAAATACACAACTGAATTAAAGAGCAGGACCTGTGTCTCATTTAAGAAAACTGCTTATTTTACATTATTTTTAGTTGCTGGAAAAAGAGGAGGTTTAAGTTAGAATTAGAATCAAAATGGTCAAAATCATTATCTGTACCTTTATGAACCTTGGATCAAAAAATACGTAAATTATTATCGGAAAAAAAAAAGCTTTGCAGAGATGCAGGTCAGAGAAGCAGTAAGATAAGACTACTGTTAAGGCTAATGACATGCTATTAGAATTAGCTTCAAGAAATATATAAATTAATGATATTCTGGGGACAGGAGGAGCATGGTATGTTATTGGTAACTGCTTTGTTTTGTTTTGAAGTATAGTTGATTTACAATGCTGTGTTAGTTTTAGGTGTACAAATAAAGTGAGTCAGTCATATGTTTGTGTGTGTGTGTATGTATTCTTTTTCAGACTCTTTTACTTTTTACGGCTGCACTTGTAGCATATGTAAGTTGCTGGTCTAAGGGTCAAACTGGAGCTACAGCTGTACACTTACGCCACGGCCACACTGGATCTGAATGGCTTACAGCAATGCAGGATCCTAAACTCACTGAACAAGGCCAAGGATCAAACCCACATCCTCACAGAGACAACATCGGGTCCTTAGCCCACTGAGCTACAACAGAACTCCCAGATTCTTTTACACTACAGGTTAGGTATAGGCAACCTGCTGATTTAAACCAATCTTTTTGAAAAGGCTTAGTAAAACTGAAAATGCCACAGTGCTCACTTCTTAAGACATTTAAAAAGAAAAACAGTCTAAAATTTTATTGCCTACATTCTATTTTTTAAAATAGTCTAATCAAACATTTATTAATATTAACATATACTATCTTCTTACCATAAAAGTATCTTATTTTAATTCAATTTAACATTTAGTGAGTAACTACTCCATCATACACTTCAAGATACTGTGTAAGAGACAGTGATAAATCTGAGGGGAAAGCAAAATGTACTTAAATAAAACTAAAAGAAATCATTTTAGATACAGGGGGTGAAGATACTAAATAAGGTGACTAGAATTTTATTTTAAACTGGAGTAAGGTTCATACTTAGATAATGAAAAAAGTACTTAATCATCCAAATAATTTAAATTTGTGTTTCAGAATAGCTATTGTGTATTGGAAACAATCTGGACTGCAAAATAATTCAATCAACTTCGAAAATAAGATCACAAATACAGAATATTTGTATCAGGTCTAAAGAATATCAGACCTACCGTGCAGGACCAGAGGGCTCATCTCTTGCTGAGCTTAATACGGTTTTGATTATAAGTTCCTAAAATGAAGAAAAATAGTAGCAAAGATTAAGATTTCATTCATTTATTCAATAGATATTAAATAGCCACCAAGGGCCCAGGCACTGTGCCAGGTGCTAGGGTTACAATAATGAAATTAACAGACTTTTTTTGTTTTCATGTATATATTTTTTAATACATTGCAATGTTATTCATAACATTAGCTAAATAAATAAAACAACGGTATAGTCAGAATGTTTGTGTTCTCTCCATATATTCATATGTTGAAATCCTAACCACTGAAGATGCTGGTATATTAGGAGCTGCTTAGGCCATGAGGGTGGAGTCTTTATGAATGGGATTAATGCTCTTATAAAAGAGACTCCTAACAGAGTTACCTAAGCTCCTTCCACTCTGTGAGGGCACAGCAAGAAGGCATCAGCTAGGAAGATGAACTGCACCAGAATGTAACTATGATAGAGCCTTTATACGGCACAAATGAACCTTTCCATAGAAAAGAAACGCATGGACTTGGAGAACAGACTTGTGACTGCCAAGGGGGAGGAGGAGGGACTGGGATGGACTGGGAGTCTGGGGGTTAAGAGATGCAAACTATTGCATTTAGAGTGGATAAGGAATGAGATCCTGCTGTATAGCCCAGGGAACTGTATCTAGAGACTTGTGATGGAACATGATGGAGGATAATGTGAGAAAAAGCATGTATACATATATACGTATAACTGAGTCACTTTGTTGTACAGTAGAAAACTGACAGAACACTGTAAATCAACTATAATGGAAAAAAAAGAAATCACTGTAAAAAAAGATAATTAAAGCAGATTTAATAGCTCAAAGGTAGGAATATATTTCCAAACTTTTCAAAACTGTGAGAATTATCATTTAAAAGTAAGTCTCCTCTTCTTTAAAAATTTGTAAAACAGGAGTTCCCGTCGTGGCACAGTGGTTAACGAATCCGACTAGGAACCATGAGGGTGCGGGTTCGGTTCCTGCCCTTGCTCAGTGGGTTAACGATCCAGCGTTGCCGTGAGCTGTGGTGTAGGTTGTAGACGCGGCTTGGATCCCACGTTGCTGTGGCTCTGGTGTAGGCCAGTGGCTACAGCTCCGATTCGACCCCTAGCCTGGGAACCTCCATATGCTGTAGGAGCGGCCCAAAGAAATAGCAAAAAGACAAAAAAGAAAAAAAAAATTGTAAAACATGATAATGTGTGAGTTTTAGGATAAGTACTAATTGACAGTTAAACAGATTTTTAAAAATCATTCATTTATTCATTCATTAAGCATTTATCAGCTAGGCATACCATAAGCTCCTTAAGAGGAATAGCCTACTTATCTTTACAAATCACATACAGTAGGCTTGGCTAAGCCCAAACTCACTGAAAATCGCCTAAGCAAATTCAACTCTTACCTATCCTTGACCTTCAGGATCCTCTGAAAGGAGAAGCCAAAGCCACTACATCCCTGAAGACCAATGGTCAATTTGTACAGTTTTTATTAAGTTATCATTACGAATTTGGATTGGCCCCTACAATTTTATGTTCAAGTGAAGTTAACTTGTTTAACATTTTCTTGGTTTAACATGCCAAGAAGCATGTTAAATTCTGAGGATAGAGCAGTAGTAAGACCTTGAAGTGTTCATTGTCTAAAGTATAAATCAGACATATCTATTGTCTCAAGTATAAATCACACAAATAATGAGAAGTGTGGTAAATGTTGAAAAGAGAAATACAGATAGTATGGAAAGTATGTGCAACACTCCTGACAAAAAATTTGAGTACAAATTTTTCTTTCAGTGAAAGCACAAGTTGTTGTCTTTTTTAAATCATCAGGAGTTCCCGTCATAGCTCAGAGAAAAAGAATCTGACTAGCATCCACGAGGACACAGGTTAGATCCCTGGCCTCACTCAGTTGGTTGGGGATCTGGCGTTGCTGTCAGCTGTGGTATAGGTTGCAGACATGGCTTGGATCCAGTACTCCCATTCTCATCAAATGTTCATCTGCGGGAATTCCCGTAGTGGCACAGCGCAGCTGTGTTGTAGGTTGCAAACGCAGCTTGGATCTGGCGTAGGCCAGCGGCTACAGCTCTGATTAGACCCCCTAGCCTGGGAAACTCCATATGCTGGGGGTTTGGCCCTTAAAAAAAAAAAAAAAAAAAGACAAAAAAAGAAAAATTAGGAGTTCCCATCGTGGCTTAGAGGAAACAAATCTGATTAGCATCCATGAGGATGTAGGTTTGATCCCTTGCCTCACTCAGTGGGTTAAGGATCCGGTGTTGCCATGAGCTGTGGTGTAGGTTGCAGACACGGCTTGGATCTGGTGTCGCTGTGGCTGTGGTGTAGGCCAGCGGCTAAACATCCGATTCAACCCCTAGCCTGGAAACCTCCATATGCCATGGGTGCAGGCCTAAAAATACAAAAAACAGAACAAAAAAACCCATAAAAAAACCATGAGCATGACTTCTGAAGAGACATGTCCCTCTCCTGTCCCTTCTTTATTCCTCTTTTCCCTTCTAATTCTAGGGACCAGTTCATGTCAAAAAGAGACTAACTGGAAATTACAACAAGCACAACTTCTTAGGACTATTAAAACTATGGGAATTTATAACACATAGGCATTCAATTAGAGACAGGTCTTGACTTAGTGATGAAATTATTCATGGCGAGGCACAATGATAGGTCTAGAGCACTAAGGGCTTTGTCTTAACTAGGACAAACTGGACCCTACCACTCCCTTCCACCATGCTCTAAGAATTACTGAGTCCAGAGGACTAAGGATGCTGATCATGACACCTCTGACCCTTCAAACAGAGTCTAACCTCTACGGAGACACAACTTTTCACCAATTTTTTATCTGAAAAAATTTTAAAGACTTGTAAACAAATATTGGGAGTAAATTGGGAGTATGTCTACTCCTAATTAGACACATTATCTTTTCTGGCATATGGAGGTTCCCGGGCTAGGGGTCGAATCGGAGCTACAGCTACTGACCTACATCACAGCCAGGGCAAAGCAGAATCCCGGTCGCATCTGCAACCAACACAACTCACGGCAACACCGGATTCTTAACCCGCTGAGAGAGGCCAGGGATCGAACCTGCATCCTCATGGATACTAGTCAGATTCACTTCCGCTGTGCCACAACAGGAAACCCTGTATTTTTTTTTTTTTCTTTTTTTTAAGATTTAGTATCTGGGGAAAGTTCTATCAATGATTCTACACTCACTTTAATTCTGCACGGTGTCCTATTCGAGCCTGTTAATGCTTCAGGTACAGGGGACCCCACCTCAATTCCATAGCTTCCTATAGAATATAATATTCCATTACATTGTTTGATTCATCACACTGGAAAACTGGGAGCGGGGAGGGGCAAATATGCAGGCTGAGTGCCATCTCAACCTTAGAAGACTTACATTAGCAGCACAGTATCTGACTCACAGGATATTTCAGTGAATGAATGAATGAATTCTAAGATAGGTGAGCATGTTAAACAATGAGAAAACGTTTCAAAAGCAGTTATAAACAAAGGCTATGCTCCTAATGGACAGTCCAGCCTTTGTATTTGAGGAGTATATCTGGTTAATGTTCTTTAAAAATTGTGTGAGTTTCTAGAGGAAAAGAAAGAATACAAATTTTCTTAAATGTACTGTTATGATTATAAAATCATTTAATTGCTGAAAATATGAATTCTTACCTTAACGTCTGTAAATTGAGACACAGCAATATCAGGAATGTTGGGATGCAGAGCAGGCAGTTCACAATATAAGTTGGGAAAGCAAACCAAAGATCCCAGGAGAACCTGTGCTTCCACTCTTGGTGCCTATGTATCAGATTTTTTAAATCTTTAAAATATATTTGATTATATCATTAAATTATCAGAAAAATTACTTTATTATCTAACCGGATTATACAGCGAAATCAGAGTATAAGATAAAATTCAAAAAGGAAAGGGAAACACAAAAAGATTAGGTTTCCACCTATACTTTCCACATAAACTACTGTTATTCTCAATAAATGCAATGAACAAATAGCAGAGCCTTCAAGAGCAGCTAACAAGCAGAAATGCGGCTACTGTTAATGAGTATGTAGACAAGAATACAGTTTAGCTAACAGCATAAAATTACACTATTTTGAGGAAAAATACACTTTCATTTTAAAAGCAATTCACACATCACAACGTATTGTTCTAGTGAGCAGAAGACTCAATGTCTCTAGATTACTAAGAATTAATACAGTAACTATGGATGATAATGTCCACTATATCTTTAAGAAACAGGCACTGGTCTAGATACATTTTATGATATTATTCACATGATTTAAAAAATTGCCTATACTATGTACTAAAAACAAAATTAGAGGAGTCCCTGTTGTGGTTCATTAAGAACCCAATATAGTATGCAAGAGGATGTGGGTTCAATCGCTGGCCTGGTTCAGTGAGTTAAGGATCCGGCGTTGCTGCAATCTGTGGTGTAGGCCTCAGCTGCAGTTCAGATCCTACATTGCTGTGGCTGTGGTGAAGGCAGGTAGCTGCATCTTCGACTTGAGCCCTAGCCTGGGAACTTCCATATGCCACAGGAGTGGCCCTAAAAAGAAAAAAAAAAAAAAAAAAAAGAAAGAAAGAAAAAAAGAAATGATGCTTGGACTGTAGATGAAAGTAACTTTTCATTCTTTTTCTTTCGCTGTATTAAGTCATTTCTGAAGTATCAGCACTGAACACTTCTTTTTCTTCTGCCTTCTTACATGCTCCCCAAACATCAATATCCACCTACTGATATATTGCTTTATTTACTAAAATACCTACCAATTGATTATGTTTAATAATATCTAACAAAAATGCTCAAGCAAGTCAATTAGAAATACAAGACTTCTGTTCACATAAAACAAGAACCTATCTCCAAAAGAATTTCCTTATGTTAGTAAATATTACAACAGAGGTGAGGGAGTAGTATTCTATGATAATCTTCCACAAAACAATTCAGTTCCATATTCTAAAAATAATCCATATTTACAGATACAAGGCCAGGAGCATAAAAGGTAAGGGTAAGCTCATTGCCACCATCCCACTTTAAAATAAATTGTACTAGAAAAATGAACTGAATAAAACCCCAATACTTACACAACCCAACAGCAAAAAAACCAATCAATCAATGGAAAAATGGGCAAAAGACCTGAACAGACATTTCTCCAAAGAAGCTATACAGATGGCCAACAAATACATGAAAAAATGCTCAACATCGCTGATTATAAGAGAAATGCAAATCAAAACTACCATGAGATACCACCTCACACCAGTCAGAATGGCCATCATTAATAAATCCACAAATAACAAGTGCTGGAGGGGCTGTGGAGAAAAGGGAACCCTCCTGCACTGTTGGTGGGAATGTAAACTGGTACAGCCACTATGGAGAACAGTTTGGAGATACCTTAGAAATCTATACATAGAACTTCCATATGACCCCACAATCCCACTCTTGGGCATCTATCTGGACAAAACTCTACTTAAAAGAGACACATGCACCCGCATGTTCATTGCAGCACTATTCACAATAGCCAGGACATGGAAACAACCCAAATGTCCATCCACAGATGATTGGATTCGGAAGATGTGGTCTATATACACAATGGAATTCTACTCAGCCATAAAAAAGAATGACATAATGCCATTTGCAGCAATATGGATGGAACTAGAGAATCTCGTACTGAGTGAAATGAGCCAGAAAGACAAAGACAAATACCATATGATATCACATAACTGGAATCTAATATCCAGCACAAATGAACATCTCCTCAGAAAAGAAAATCATGGACTTGGAGAAGAGACTTGTGGCTGCCTGATGGGAGGGGGAGGGGGAGGGAGAGGGATGGATCGGGAGCTTGGGCTTATCAGACACAACTTAGAATAGATATACAAGGAGATCCTGCTGAATAGCATTGAGAACTTTGTCTAGATACTCATGTTGCAACAGAACAAAGGGTGGGGGAAAAAATGTAATTGTAATGTATACATGTAAGGATAACCTGACCCCCTTGCTGTACAGTGGGGGGGAAAAAAAAACAAAAACCCAATACTTAAAGAAAGATTAGCTGAGGGATTTTTCGTTAAAGCTGGATAAGAAAACTGTGGATATTCGTTCAGGTATGTGGGATATCATGTGGGGCAGAATTGGAATGTAACTGTAATTAAGAAAGGCAAAACCTAGAGTTCCCGTCATGGGTAAGTGGTTAATGAACCCAACTAGCATTCATGAGGATGTGGGTTCCATCCCTGGCCTTGCTCAGTGGGTTACGGATCTGGCGTTGCAGTGAGCAGTGGTGTAGATGGAAGACACAGCTCAGATCCCATGTTGCTGTGGCTGTGGTATATAGGCTGGAGGCTACAGCTCTGATTGGACCCCTAAGACCCCTAACCTGGGAACCTCCGTACGCCATGGGTGTGGCCCTAAAAAGACAAAAAGAAAAAAAAAGGAAAACCTAACCAATTGATCTGTAATTTGCCTGGAGCAGGGGGATTAAACCAAAGTAAGATGGCATGTATGGGATCTAAAATGAGACTCCAAAGAGCAAGACTTAGATTTTGTAGCTCCAACACCAGCAAGAGGAAAAGACTACCCTTAATCTTATAGTGATGATGCAAGTGACAGGTTTAATTCTTGCAATGATCTGGTTTCCTATGCTGCTCTTCTCAAAGGTGTTCCTCACGTGAGCCACAGAAAATAGAAAGCAACTCTTTTCTAAATTTTCCCAATGATGTTACATTAAGTAGTATCCTTCTAGATAGGAGGAAGGTTTAGTCACGTAAAATGGATGCCTAAGGACATTAGAGCTTAATTCTCCTGCAGAACCTTGAGAAAGGCTACAGGAAATGTACCACCTAGTCATCTAGAATAATCAGCCAAATGAAGTTATAGTTTTCATAGTAAACGGACAAAAAATGGCATTGGTTTATGCTCCACTCTCCTCTGAGTTCTATCAGCTTTTGCCAGTATCCAAGAGAGCGATAATGTGTGTACGCTGCTAACACTATAATAGGCTTGTAACTTGTTTACCATCTTTAGTTTGTCCTTCATTTAATCTATTCCTAGTTTAATACACTAATTTAACATTCCCAAAGCAAAGATTCGATCATCTCTCTATCTACTTTAAAAGTTTATTTATTTATCTAACATAGCACTACAGCATTACAGTCTCATCCCTGGCATTAGCAGAGCTTCCAAGATGTATTCTAAAGCAATGCTTCTCAATCTTTACTGTCTATACCAATTATTGAGGATACAGTTAAAATGCATATTCTGGAGTTCCCATTGCGGCGCAGCAGAAACGAATCCGACTAGGAACCATGAGGCTGCGTGTTTGACCTCTGGCCTCACTCAGTGGGTTAAGGATCCAGCATTGCCGTGAGCTGTGGTGTAGGTCGCAGATGCAGCTCAGATCTGGCGTTGCTGTGGCTCTGGCGTAGGCCGGTGGCAACAGCTCAAATTAGATCCCTAGCCTGGGAACCTTCATATGTCGAGGGTTCGGCCCTAATAAGACAAAAACAAACAAACAAACAAAAACAAACAAACAAAAAACACATACTCTGTTTCAATAGGTCTGAGATAAGTCTAAGGTCTTGCCTACCAAATGTTTCTGCAAACCACATTCTGAGTAGCCAGAATCTAAAGCACCTTTCAGTTCTTTCTGTTCACAACTGTCTAGTTAGATTAACTAGCTTGTAAACAAAACGTATTTGTCATTCCCAGGATACATTTTATTCACACCTGTTTCCCTATGCCTAGAATGCCTTCCTTCTTCTCCATTTTCACTTATATAAATACTACTAATTTTTCACATACTTACTCAAATATCTTTTCCATAGAACCTCATGATATCTTTAAAAAATATGATCTCTCCTTTGTTTGAATTACCTAAAATTATTTTTATTTTATTTAACAAACTCTTAAATTCCACACACAATGTGTCATATGATGTTCCAACCAAGTTATAAATATTAATTCAACCCTTATAAAAATAACCCTATGAGGAAGGTTATCTCATCTTACTGATGAAGACACTTAAGCACAGAGAAATTAAAGCTCTCACAGCTAACAAGCGGCAGAGCTGGGACTTGAGTCCAGGCAGACTGGCTCTACATCTCAGGCTTTTATTAACCACTATATTAAGCTCCTCCTACTGATACCTCTTTGTTGGCCTACATTCTATAGTTGTTAATATACTATCCTATTTTCCCAGCAGCCAATCATATGTTCCCTGAACACAATGTTTATCTCTTTACTATATCCTTCTGTATTCCACATAAAGGAACATTTCATACACAAGGGGAAACCAAACTGTAACAACCACAAAAGGGCTTAGCACCATGTTGAACACAAACTACTGAATATCTATTTATTCATTCAGTTAATAAATACCTGTAAGTGTGATGCTGTGCCAGGCCCAGTGATACCAAGGTAAGTAAGACATGATCACTGTTCTCAGAACTAGGGAAACTGGGTTATTAACAGGTTATAAAGATGAATTGCTCACTTCTTTGCACATTTCCTCTAGATGACCATATTCAGTTTCACAGCTTTCAATACCACCTCCAAGCTAAGGTGTCTCAGCTTTGAATTTTCAGTCCAGACATCTCCTTTGAGCTCCTGACTTATACACACAGTGCCCTCCAGACAGCGCATGGATGTATAAGAGGCAGCTTACAATGCCTCAAATCGAGCTCCTTTTCATTGGTCTTTTGCAGTTTATAAATGAAGTAACATATGTTAAACTGCTTTGCAAGTTATAAGACTAGTCAAGTATAACTGATTTTTCTTTCCCAAATACTCTTAGTTTCTTCCAACAGACTTCCACTTGTCTCTCATTTATACTTTGTTCTAGAGTGATGTTTCTAAAATATAAATTTGACCATATTACTCTTTGCTTAAAATCCTTCAAAGGTTACTCATTCTTTTTTTAGGATGAAATCTAACCTCTTGAGCACTATAAACAGAGTAATAGCCTTCCTCCTCAGTTTTCTTCTTCCACTCATATCTGAATATGCCACGGTTATAGTAAGTTATTTGGTGTTGGCTCACAGATCCAGAGCTCAATGAAAAACCCTCACATGCTGTTTTAGAGTTTAGAGTTTACTCTTAGAACGTATTTCTGGGGTTACCTCACCTCTGTTTCTTTCTACTCTTTTGCTACAGTCCACTGCCCATTTAAAAATTTTTCTTCCCTCCTTCTGTTTCCTTAGATTTCTTCAACTTTAAATTGTTTTTATCATATTTAAGCCATTTTTATAGCTCCTAGGTCAATTTATCAACACTTTCTTACACTTTAGAATTGTTTACTCTCTTTTTTTTAAATATGGGAGAAGCAATCAATTTAAACTAAATTACGTATTTTCCTAAACATCAGCTTGTTATATTTTATCAACAATGGATCTTCCTTTGTTGAATCTTGGTTAAGAGCAGTTTGGTATATTATAAAGGATAGGAAAGAAAAACTTACATTAAGAAACGCTGAAGAAGCCACTCTACCAGCTGCTACAATAAAATCCATAATAAGCATTGTGGCACCAGGCAAACCAAGTGAAAAAAATTGAGGTGAGCAGTGCTTGATGATTGTATTGACAATATCCTTAGGAATAAAGAAAAAGAGAGGAAAAATATCACAAATGTAATCTTGTATAAGCTAATCAATATCCTTAAAAATAGATAACATAATTTGGATTATTCTTCCAAATAATCCATCTTAATACATTTTGTCAAAGGAAAGTAAACTTAAAACATAGTGGCTCAGTGGAAATGAATCTGAATAGCATCCATGAGAACAGAGGTGCAATCCCTGGCCTCACTCAATGGGTTAAGGATTCAGCATTGCCGTGAGCTGTGGCATACGTTGCAGACGTGGCTTGGATCTGGCAATGCTGTGGCTATGTTGTAAGCTGGTGGCTACAGCTCCGATTCCATCCCCAGCCTGGGAACCTCCATATGCCATGGGTGTAGCCCTAAAAAACAAAACAAAACAAACAAACAAAAAAACCTGATATCAACATAGAGCATTTTTTTTGGAATTTCCCTTGTGGCTCAGCAGTTAACAAACCCAACCAGGATCCATGAGGATGTGGGTTCGATCCCTGGCCTTGATCAGTGAGTTAAGGATCCGGTGTTGCCCTGAGCTGCGGTGTAGGTCGCAGACGCTGCTCCAATCCTGCATTGCTGTGGCTCTGGCGTAAGCCAGCAGCTGTAGCTCTGATTCACCCCTAGTATGGGAACCTCCATATGCTGCGAGTGTGGCCCTAAAAAGCAAAAAAGAAAACAAAACCAAACCAGCGGTTTTGTTTGTTTTTTTTTTGTTTTTGTTTTTAATGCTAGAGAGCAGAATAGAAGGCTTTTTCTTTTTTTTTTTTTTTTTTTGCCTTTTCTAGGGCCACTACCGCGGCATATGGAGGTTCCCAGGCTAGGGATCCAATTGGAGCTATAGCCACCGGCCTACGCCAGAGCCAAGCAAGGCAGGATCCCAGCCGCGTCTGTGACCTACACCACAGCTCACAGCAACGCCAGATCCTTAACCCCCTGAGCAAGGCCAGGGACCGAACCCTCAACCTCATGGTTCCTAGTTGGATTTGTTAACCTCTGCACCACGACGGGAACTCCTAGAAGGTTCTTTGCTCCAAAAGGTTAAAAATATAAGGCTCATGTGTTGTAAAACTGAAATGCAGAGTAGTTCCTCCTGTCATCTATTTGCTTCCATGCAATAACTCTGATGTCTAAAGTTACATGACCTGTTACATGGCAGCTGAAGAGATTCTTTTTTAGAAAAATTGAAGTCCTTTGATGATAGACATCTAACCTCAGAAATCTGGACCTATGTGTTTTGCAGGGAACATTTTTACCTTGATTATTCATTCATTTTCCCTTTGGAATTTACCCTGAGGCTGCAGTGTACCAGGCTATATTACTCAATCTGATTTATTTATAAAGCTTTTTATCCAATAATTAAGAGTGTCATTTTATTTTAGACATGTCTATAAGAGAACACAGTAATTATTTCAAATTAACACGGGAAGTTTTTCACTTTCCAGAAGGAGATATTATCATCTTTTAATATTAATTTAACGCTCTCTAAATGAATTGCAAGTAAAATTTTAACCACCTTACGATAAAAAAATTTACATTACTTTGACCTACAACCTTCCATACTTTTTAATTTTATGGCCCAGATCAAGACTCCTAAAGTAATGGAATACTACTCAGCCATAAAAAAGAATGACATAATGCCATTTGCAGCAACATGGATGGAACTAGAGAATCTCATACTGAGTGAGATGAGTCAGAAAGACAAAGACAAATACCATATGATATTACTTATAACTGGAATCTAATATCCAGCACAAATGAACATCTCCTCAGAAAAGAAAATCATGGACTTGGAGAATAGACTTGTGGTTGCCAAGAGGGAGAGGAAGGGAGTAGGAGGGATCAGGAGCTTGGGGTTATCAGATACAAGTTAGAATAGCTTTACAAGGAGATCCTGCTGAGTAGCATTGAGAACTATGTCTAGATACTCATACTGCAACAGAACAAAGTGTGGGGGGAACAAAAATGTACAGTGGGAAAAAATAAAAAAAATAAAGACTCTTAAAGTACTGTTCTAGAGACATATATATGACTACCTAATTTAATGATTACATTGGTACAAATGCCAAATCAATATAATTGTCACCATAGTAATACAATCTATGGCACTAAGAAAATGTGACATGCTGACTCTTAGAGTAGGGAAAAACCTCTGGTTGCTGCATGACTAGTTGAGCACATCCATAAGACTCTAGTACCAGTTATCAAGTAACAATTACACAATACCTAAGAAAAGTAAGTTAGGATATTAAAGGAAGATGTTGTCGATGTAAGCAAATGGTCGTTTATCCTATTAAAAAAGAGAATTAGTTGGCATAACATTAAAAGAAAGATTCATTTAATAAAGTCAATCTCCTAACTCTAATAGCTTATTTTGAAACTGTTTCAGAATAAATGGTTATAAATAGAAGAAATATGTAAATAAACTACTACATAATATGTTTTTAATTCTACACACCTTGAAAGTCAAGTTAAACAGAATCAAGAATTAAAGATGGGGAGCTCCCGTGTGGTCTAGTGGTTAGGACTTGGTGCTTTCACCCCTGCAGCCTGGGTGAAAGCACCAATCCCTAGACTGAGAACTGAGATTCCACAGCAAGTCACTAAACACCACAGCCAAAAATCAAAAAAACAAACAAAAGAATCAAAGATAAAATTATAAAACAACTTGTCAGAAAGTACATAAATTTACCTGATCAATATGAAGTAATCCACAATGCATTATATTGTAGAAATGTGTTAGAAAATCTCTATTTGGAGAAACATCTTGTCTTCTTTTCATTGTATTACAAATAAGTTTATAAGCATGTAATTTACCTTGTTTATATTTATCAGTTAACATGGTTGCCTATAATTAAAGAAGTTGATTTTAATACTCAAAAACAAACACTATTAAATACTGAAGCAACTGAATATAAAAAGCAATATATTTGTTTTCATTTATTTCTACATTGGCCCATTTTCTTTAATGAATTAAATGTCAGGACTACTCAAATTATTTTTATTATTAAAATAATACAACATAGATGTGAATAACTACACACTTTTTCACTTAGGAAAATGCACCAAACAGATCACATAATACTTAAAAGAAAAAGTTCTTTAAAAGTAAGTAACAAAAAACAACAAAAAAAGACACAGCAAATTCTATAACACAAATTTGAGGTTTACACTTAAATATAATAAAAACATAATTGTTTTAATAATAAAAATGATGCATCCTAAATAATAATTTTGCCAGGCCCATGCTCCTCTCTATATATAACCACTCATGGATAGTTAAAAACCAAGTACTCTAGAAGACTATACAATAGTCTTCTGTCTCTCAAATGTTTATGACTGACCACATACTCATTTACGAAACAAAACTTTTCAATGAATATTTTATATATTAAGCTTACCTTGAAAAGCCAGGGTGTAAGGATTCTCAGTGGAGGAATCAAAACCGGTGGAGAAGGTGAGGTCAGATTATCAGTTGAAATGCCAAGGTTATCTCTAATCTGCAAATTTCAATAAAATGCAACAAGTCTATGAAAAGTATTCTCTTTTCCCATTTTTTTTTTTTTCGCATTTTAGGGCCGTACTCTCCGCATATGGAAGTTCCCAGTCTATAGGTCAAATCCTAGCTCCAGCTGCTGACCTATGCAAGGCACAGCAAGGCGGGATCTGAGCCGGGTCTGTGACCTACACCACAGGTCATGGCAACGCCAGATCCTTAACCCACTGAGCCAGACCAGGGATCAAACCTGCAACCTCATGGTGACTAGTTGGATTCGTTTCCATTGTACCACAACGGGAACTGCTCCTGTTTGTTTTATATTTAATTTGAGGTCCAATGCCTAAAATGTTTATTTTAACTGTTTATTTATGTTATTTTAACTGTTTATTTTATCATGGTTGAGGAATCAATTTGTAGTAATGGAGGAAGGGATGATAATGTCATCTAAATCCTTTTCTATACTTCTTAATCCTATATTTTTATTTCTTTTCTTTACCTTTGCTAGATTTTGCCAAAGTTCACAGAGGTAATCAAAAACTTGAGCATGAATTTCAGGATCCATAATAGCATTGACATCTCCCAAAATGCCTAGCATTCTTCGCCACATTACAGTAGCAACATCAGCATGCCATCCTGTGAGAGTGCCCCCTGCCATCACACTACAACATTCAGATGGAAATTCACTGATTTCTACAGAAAAAAATAATACACTGGTGTCAGTAATTTTTCTAGAGAATTGATCACAAAAACATAAAGGAGTCAGATTAATAATCTTAAATAATATCTACAAAGGCGAATAAAAGAAATATTAATATGCATTAATATGCATTAATGTTATTTTTTCCTAATAAGGTCAAAACCTTACCAGTTCATAATTCCTTATTATGACAATAATTATTTATTCAACAGTGCTTCTATCTAGATTTACCTAAGTAGAAAATGACCTAGATAGCAGATGGAGAAATTTATGTTTGACATAAAGATCATGCTTATAAGTATATGCTCTCCCTCTCATCTAATAGCTACTTTAGTTTATGTCATCAGATTAACAGATAATATCAGGTTGAATGCAGGTCCTGTAGGAAGTCTTCCTAAGCTTGTTTCTTTGTAGTTTAAAACTTTCAAAGAAATATATTTCTATATTTTACAATTAAATCAAGCCTCACCTTAAAAGGATACCACAGTGCCATGAAAAAATAATTTTAGCATAATCTAAAATGTCCATAGTTATATTTCTTTTGTTTTATTAATACTGGTACGATTATGTATAAGACACATAGATAACCTAGGGTCCTAATCTCATTTCTGTTGCTAATTATATGATATTGCACAGATTATTTAATAAATTCCCTAGGGCTACAATTCTTCATCTGTACAATAGATAGTTTAGATAGGAGTCTTTATAGATCTTAAAGACTTAAAAAAAAAGAAGCCATGTGCAATGTATATAACAGAAAAGGCAAAACTATTAGAAAGTCAGTGAAGATTATTCCTGCTTGATAATAGCTCAATGTCCTGATAACTTACAAAGTTGTATTCAGTGCATGTACATCCTTTACTCTTAATGTTTAACTTTTTTCTCTGCATGTCAGTGTACAATAACTGAGTGTATTATTTAAAAATTACTAAACAGCTTTTCACAATAATAAAAAACAGGATTCTGGGGTAAACTCACTAAAATAAAATTTTAAAAAACACTGCAGTTTTAACCATCACTATTAATACCTCCATACTCTACAGACTCTTCATAATATAGTGATAAATCGACTGGTTTATAGCTATGAAGGATATCATTAGGACAAGTGAGGATAACTGACTATGGACTAAAATTACAGTGACGTATCAACATTAAATATCATGAATGTGGCCAGTATTTTGGGGTTTGCAAGAAATGTACACTTATTGTTAGGACATACTTGTTGAATTGCCTAGGTCTAAAGGGTCTGATATTAGCAATTCACTCTTAAATGGCTCGGAAAAAAAAGAGCGGGTATGGTGGGGTTGTTTTTATTCAAGCGTGTGTGTGTGTGTGTGTGTGTGTGTGTGTATGAGCGTGCACACACGCACCTGTGTATTTAAACACAGAGAGAAAGACAAAGTAGTAAAATATTAACAACTGGTGAACTTATCTGAAGGGTTTATGAATGTTCATTTTACTAGTCTTGCAACTTTTATGTGAGTTTGAAATTTCTTCCAAATGTTGGGGAAAAAACTGAAAATAAAAAACAAAAAACATCCTAGCCTAGGAACTTCCATATGCTGCGGGTGCAGCCATTAAAAAAAAAACAAAAAAAAAAAAATTGCAGACCAAATGGAGGAAAGACAAGGTCAGAAATAATCTGTAAATCAGAAAATTAGAGCTATGTGATGGCAAGGTAAGTGAATATTAAAAGAATGAGGAATGAACACCTTAAAAAGAGGAGGGGAGGCCAAAGTCACATGGTTTTAAATTTCTTCACTTGGTCAGAGAGTAAATGTGCTGCATTATCAATGAAAACTACTATTTTACATTATTCATTATAAATATCTCATCAACTGTGTCCCTGACCAAAGTTTCTGACATTAGCAAAACGACTTTTTGTTTTTGTTTTTCTTTTGGCCACATCTGTGGCATGTGGAAGTTCCTGGGCCAGGGATAAAGCCCGTGCCATAGCAGGGACTTCAACCACAGCAGAGACAACACTGGTTTTTAACGTGCTGCACCATAAGAGAACTGCAAAATGACTTTTTATCCTAGAGCTTGTCACAACATATAGGACCTAGCAAAAACAACTTTTTATTAACTTGAGTTTCTAAGGCTTCCTAGTCACTTTTAAACATTTACATAAAAACACTTTATTTAGATTGCCCTTTTTTTTTTTTTTTTTTTGCTTTTTAGGGTCACACTTGCAGCATATGGAGGTTCCCAGGATAAGGATCTAATTGGAGCTACAGCTGCCGGCCTACGCCACAGCCACAGCAACTCGGGATCTGAGCTGCGTCTGTGACATACACCACAGCTCACAGCAACACCAGAGCCTTAATCCACTGAGCGAGGTCAGGGAACGGACCTGCAACCTCATGGTTACTAGTCGGATTCATTTCCACTGTGCCACAACAGGAACTCCTAGATGGCCTATTTTTAAATTAAATTAATTAAAATCAGTTGATATACTTGCCAAATTATCAATTTGATCATTATTTCAATAAAAACTTGATAATGCTACTACTTTATCCTGTGAGTCAACAGGTTCTTCAGATAAAACATTATGATTAAAGATGCCAACTTATGTATTTCTTGCTTTAGGAAATGGTACCATATCAATAAATAATAACATGGGGTTCCCGTTGTGGTTCCGGTTGTGCTAAGCAGTAACAACATGGGGATGCAGTTTTGATCCCTGGCCTTGCTCAGTGGGTTAAGGATCCAGCGTTGCTATAAGCTGTGGTGTAGGTCGCAGATACAGTTCAGATCCCATATTTCTGTGGTTGTGGCATTGGCCAGCAGCTGCAGCTCCAATTCGACCCCTAGCCCAGGAACTTCTATATGCCGTAGGTACAGCACTAATAAACACAAATAAATAAATAAATAAAAATAAAGGATAACATAACACACAAAATTAACGTAATCACTAATTCCCAGACTGTAACAAACTATAATAAAATATTAAATAACAAAAATAAGAATGTCAATATCTTTAAGGGCAAGAAAAAAATGTTACAGTAACCAATTTCCAAAAGATTTATAATAATATATAATATATATAAAATACATAACCAAGTTTAAGATCCCTTATTTAAAATCTCCTGACACTAATGGCCCAAAAGGAAAAAATGGCAAAGATCTAATTTCCAAATATTGCCTAGGTCATCTGGTGTCTGAAGAACAGAGTGGTGGAGCTTCTCATCGAGCTGTAGATCCTTCTGTTCCATGTGATCTATATTCAATGTGGAAGGAGAAGGTGTCTGTGACCTGGATCCCAGAGCCGAATGGACCGGAGAAGCACTTTCTGAACCTGTAAATTTAATTTCGCAAAATTACCATTAAAAGTATATTCAATTCCCTGTACCTAAGATGTAATGCTTAAAAGTCCAATAAAACATACATTGAAAACATCAAAAGATAGGAGTTCCTGTCATAGCACAACAGAAACGAATTTGACTAACATCCATAAGGACACAGGTTTGGTCCCTGGCCTCGCTCAGTGGGTTAAGAATCTGGCATTGCCGTGAGCGCTGGTGTAGGTTGCAGACATAGCTCGGATCCCACATTGCTGTGGCTGTGGTGTAGGCCAGTGGTTTGATTCGACTCTTAGCCTAGGAACCTCCATATTCCAGAAGTGAGGCCCTTAAAAAAAAAAAAAAAAAAAAAGGAAAGATAAAAACAGGTTATAAATTGGCCAAAGAGATCAATAAAATCATGATACTGTATAAGATTGTGTATAGAGCAGTCTCATCTCACGTCCACCATGGAACTAGTATGGAATGAGAACTGGATATACCAGTTAATAGGAGCCATCACTGAAAGCGAGAATGCTACTCCCATTCCTGGTCCAGTTATAGAAACTACAGTAACCACTGCTGCTTTATTTCACTTACTTCAGGCTTGAGGCAATTTAGGAAGAGAAACTTGCTCACTGCCATATGCCACTAACACTGCCAGCCTCAACATCTTTCATTTAAAAGCATGTTTTTGAGAGTTAGTTATGGTTTTGCTTACATTAACATTTAACTCTTTTTCATTGCTAGGTACTATTCCAATGAATATTGAATGAATTATCCATTCACTGGTTAATGGATATTTGAGCTACTCTCAATTTAGCTACTGTGAATAATGCTATCATGAACTTTCACATACAAAGTTCTGAAATAAATACTTAGGAATGGACCTATGATAAATTTATGTTTAATTTTAAAAGATACTGCCATATTTTTGGCAGAGTGGCCTTACCATTTGCATCCCCATTAGTAATGTATGATATTTCCAGTTGGTCCACACCCTCATCAATTTTTAACTCGAGCTGATTATGTAGATAGTAGTATCACATGGATTTTATTTACATTCCTTGATTACTAGTAATGTTGAGTATCTTTTCATCTAAATTTATTTTTAAGTCAAAGGTATTTATTGTAAAGTAAGAATTTTCTCTAGTATTTCTCTTTGAGTAATTCAAATTTTGTAATAATAGGACAGTGGGGCCAAGCCAGCTGGCTCCTGTCTTCCCATCAGCCCTCACTCTGCAATGGGGCAGGCTAAAGTTCTTTCTTATCCTCTGATAGAAAAGATGTGGAAAAGAAGTAAGATGTGAAAACAGAGGATGGATTCCTGCCTATTGAGTATTTCATTGGCCGAATTTCATGTTTGATTTGGCTGAGGAAATGTGCCGACTCAGACAAAGAGGCATCACACTGCTCAAGTCTTAGAAGTTCCAGCCAACCACAGGATGCAAACATCACCCTACTGATATTTCATCGATCATCCATCAAAGGACATCAAACTACAGTGGGAACCAGAGTGAATTTGGATAACACAGTGGAACTCTTTAACCATGGGCCACTAGCTGCTCAGGCTCCCTCTGGTCACTGTACTACTCTTGAAATAATGTGACCCTGCCTCTGCCGACTCAACTTCTTGGACCCCACTTGTTCTATTATTGTCATGTTTGACCCCACAGAAAAAGTCGCTGAAAAGCATATTTTACTGTATGAATGCAATATGCTTTACATTTTCAAAAATAAGTATCTTACCAAAGAAATCTATAAAAATGTAAGCAGTCTCTGAAAGTCAATAGAAAAAGTATAGCACAGTACTTTTTTTTTTTTTTTGGTTATCTATTTAAAAAATCAATGCAGGAAATGCTCTGCAAACATATACAAATTTTTGCATACATTAGGAGTTCACAGAGTTCCCTGAAGCTTATCCATATAGATTCTAGGTCAAGAAACTCTGTGCGTGTGTGTGTGCGCACGCGCATGCACTTTTTAGGGCTGCACCCTCGGCATATGGAGGTTCCCAGGCTAGGGGTCAAATCAGAGCTAAAGCTGCCTGCCTACACCACAGCCACAGCAATGCCCAATCCGAGCCATGTCTGCAACCTACACCATAGCTCACAGCCCCACCGGATCCTTAACCCACTGAGCAAGGCCAGGGATTGAACCTGCAGCCTCATGGCTCCTCGTCGAACTCGCCTCCACTGTGCCATGACAGGAACTCCAAGAAACCCTTACATTTAACTTTTTTCCCTCCATTATTACATAAAGATGAATGAAAAAAATAATACTTAAATAGTAAAAAAATAGTACACAAAATCTATCAAATAAAATTGTGAAAAGGTTCTTTGGTGGCTTAAAAAATGCATTTAAGGAATACATTTCCTTGAATAACTTTACCAGTAACTGTTGCAACTTCAGTAGAGAAGGCTTGTTGATTAAGACTGCTTGTCTCAGAATCGATGTGAAGTGTGGTTAGACTAGCCACTTCTTGCTCTTCAGCACTGTGATAATGGCCAGAACCTGAATCCACATCAGCAGAGGATGCAGTCCCAGTATCAGCTCCAAAGCCAAAATCTATAGGAAGAAGAAATGCTAATGTATAGAAGTTCCAATTGTAAAACAAAACATTTACAAAAGAGACACAGCAAAATGATTAAATATGAACATCCCCCCTAAATCTATTCTATTTCATACCACTCAGGTGAGTGTAAATAATGTTAACACTTTAATGTTTATAATCAGAAACAAACTTTTAAAGATATTCATAGACTATTATTAACAATAATGATGATAAAAGACAGAGACATAAAATATATTATCACTATTCTTATCCATTTATTCTGAGAGCTGGAAATATATTTAACTGATTTGCAAGTTTCATAATCTCTAGAAGAGAGATATATAATAAAAATGGCACATATGTGGTAAAAGTCATTTTTCTCTTAAATCATATTCCCAGTCTGAGATCAGAGTAGTATATAATCTATGAGGGCAAGAAACATTTAATTATCCAGTGCATCTCCCATCTCTTCACAAATGTGATTCCTAAGATTCTGTGTTATTTTAAGCTCTGATACCCTTCATTGACTGCCAAGTATAATACAGAATTATAGCAGAAAAGCTATGTGGGAGTAATATAGCACCAAATAATATTATTGATGTCAATTTTTTTTCTTTTTGGCAATACCTGCAGCATATGGAAATTCCCGAGCCAAGGACCTGAGCCAAGGACTGAATCCAAGCCACAACTATGACTTATGCCTCAGCTGCAGCAACATTGTGCCAAAGTGGGAACTCCTCACTGATGTCATTTTACCATGAGTTTAACATGATGCAATTATTCAAGTAAGGTTCCGAGTGCTGTAGCATTGAACATACTTGTACCAAACATACTGAAGCAATGACAGTAACCAGACAGTGGTTCCCAAATATAAGTGCATTAAATAGTGCCAATTCATAAATACCCATGACTGTCCTTTATTCTAATATCAAGTCCATTCTAATTTTTTTCCTTTCTATGTTTTTGGTCTTAAGATATCATTTATTTTATAAAAGGATAGTGGATTTTGCTTTTAAAAGCTTTTAACTGGCAAAATAAAGTGGTCTCAACTTGAAATGATTCCCTAAAAATTCTTTTGGAATTTCACTGAAAATGAAATCAAAATATGTATGTGGGAACCCCTAAGTAATGTTATGGAGGAAGGTGATCGTTATATAATCCATACGTCAGTTTTGAAAGAAAACAAATCAACAAAATACTATACTGCCCAAACGGAAAAAAAGATACTTGCTGTCAAATTTTCGGCCATCATACTGGAAAGCGCTGAAAGAATCCGAATGACTGTCTGAGCTGATAAGGTCACTGCTCCCTGCACTGGCAGGAGAAGTCCATTCTGATGGCACACCTGGGTCATCAATAGGGCGCATCTGGTTCTGCTTGTTTAGAATATCAGGGAGGTCTTTGGGAATTTCGAGGCTGCCTGGACTACTTCCTCTTCTTGTCATAGTCTATAAATTCAAGAAACATTTTACCATTAAAATTTTTTTAAAATTTTTTATTAGGCATCTGAAATCTATAATTTCCAAGACAATCACCACAATAAACGCTGAAATGTAGGGCATGAAGTAAGAGGGGGAAATACTAACTGAAGAGTCTATGTGACTATGTGGAGATGGAGCCTGAACCACCTAAAGCAGACTCACATACTGTATGTTGCTAGGCTGAAGATCCTGAAGCCTCAAAAGGATTCATGGAGTGAATATTAACACAATAGAAAGAGCAAAGTATTCAAATGGGGTAAAAAAAGAAGTAAATAGAAGAGATGATGGAGGTGAGAAGAATGATGGCAAAGATGTCATTCTATAATCATATATAACCATTCTATGATTTTTCCCACTCGAGGAAAAAAACCTTTTTCTTTTGTCTTTTGTCTCTTTAGGGCTGCACCTGCAGCATATAGAGGTTCCCAGGATAGGCGGTGAATCAGAGCTCCAGCTGCTGGCCTACACCACAGCCGCAGCAATGCGGGATCTAAGCCATGTCTGCGACCTATACCACAACTCATGGCAATGCTGGATCCTTAAGCCACTGAGCAAGGCCAGGGATCAAACCCGCATCCTCATGGATACCAGTCGGGTTCGTTGACTGCTGAGCCACGATGGGAAATTTAAAAAAAAATTTTTTTTAATGAAAAGAAAAATGTAATGGAGCTACAGACGCACTAAAGAGAAGCTGAAATTCAACTGGAATACTATCATTTAAAAAAAAAGCAATTCCACATACACTTCTCTTTCCTTAACAATTAAGCATTACGAGGGATAAAATTGCTCCTATTTTCATTTTTTTGTTTGTTTTTTTTTTTTTTTTTTGCTTTTTAGGGCTGCACCCACGGCATATGGAGGTTCCCAGGCTAGGGGTCTAATCGGAGCTACAGCTGCCGGCCTACACCACAGCCACAGCAATGTGGGATCTGAGCCGCGTCTGTGACCTACACCACAGCTCATGGCAATGCCGGATCCTTAACCCACTGAGCCAGGCCAGGGATTGAACCCACAACCTCATGGTTCCTGGTCGGATTCATTTCCACTGCGCCATGACGGGAACTCCATATTTTCATTTTGTCTTAATTCTAACACTCCAGATAAAGATAACTTTAAAATCTATTCCTAAGTTATCTGGAATGATAGCAACAATGTTAGCATGCTATCAAAATTGAGAGAGTTGGGACAGAAGACCTCCATTGTCACCTCTCCTGCAGGAGGCATCAGGGTAACTTAAGAGCAAAGATGAAAAAGAGAGGAAGAACGAACCACAAAGGCAGTGGCTTACGCCTAAGTAGGCGAGCAACCAGGTATCCCCATCTTTCACTGTGGTGAAAACTATAAGCCTGTCTGTGGATAAAAAAAAAATTATAAATATATAATTTAAAAATCTTAATTCAATAAAGGGCTAATTTGGGGGGAAAGGCTGATTTGAATTAAATTATTCACATAAATATCATATACATATATATGTACATAAGAACATATCCTTTAGTTTCTCTACCCTTCTCTCTAAAACCAAATAAAATAAAATAGCACTTACTGAGGCATTACCACTTCGAAGTCGTTCTGCTATAAACTCATCCATCAGATCAGGAACATTAGCATTGCTGCTGCCAATATCACTATTAAGAGGGGGCAGTTTTGAGCTCATGTCCTCTTTATTGACTAAAAACAAATAAATAGCTATATATAGTGAGGAAAGACTTAACTGCATTTTCTAAATTTGAAACAAACAAAACAGCCAAAACAAATTACCTATGCCATATCAATTATTTGCCAAACATGCATCTACAAATAATTTCTCTCCTTTTAGATTTAATTTTAAGAATTAGTAAATTGATATTTACTTTAACTAAGCAGATGTTAGTCAATCTTCAGTATAACCTTAAACAG
This sequence comes from Sus scrofa, assembly GCF_054392235.1. Lineage (NCBI taxonomy): Eukaryota > Metazoa > Chordata > Mammalia > Artiodactyla > Suidae > Sus > Sus scrofa. The sequence goes on along the minus strand of NC_139389.1, from coordinate 72,823,439 downwards.
CAAGAAAGCTTATAGATAAGCACTAGTTTGAAGTTAGGTTAATATTGCCTATAAAGAAACTGGTATATTTTTCTTTCTTCCTGCCTCCCTGCTTCTATCCAGAGCCTTAGGATTTATAATTCCATTTTCCCCAAAAAATATCTGCAAAAGATTATGTCCCTTGAATTTAAGCTTAGGTATTATAAATCAAAATTCTATAATTTTGACATATTGTTTTTATTCACTACAAAATCTAACTTTATTGCTTTAAGAAAAAAAAGATACTTTAACAAAGGTTTTTCTGTTTTAAAAAACCCACAATAATTATTTTGATTTTTTATGACTATATTATGATTCACATTAACAAGAAAGTTTTAAACTTGGGAAAGTGAATTACAGAAAATAAGATATTTACTTCTTTCACTATCATGCTGTTGAAAAGATGATTTCTCTGCAACCAAAGGAAAATCAGCACTGTTTATATTCCTAATGAACTACAAAGCATTTCAGGTTAACACTGGTCAGGAACTCACTGTGAAATACCATTATCTTTATATTACTTGGCCAGGCTTTGCTAAGCTGTCAAATACTGCCCTCAAGTGGCATTAATGGCTCAATGCAAGATGCAGCGTTCTGTTAAATCATGCTAACAAAACCATGTTAAACAAATAAAATCAAAACCTACCTTACTGCTGAAAGTTAATTTTCTATAACTGTTATTTTAAATTTGAATTGTTAAGAGAAAACAGTTACCACAGTCTTGCTTTCTGTAATCTGTCCATAGAGGTTCCATATTTAAATCATGATTGGCTATCATGAAACCTTTATGTACTTCTAAAATCTCAGAAAAAAAGAAAGTAATGATGAGGGTTTCAAGGATACTAGCTGCATTCCATAAAAATGAATGCAAAACTAAAAAGCCTACAGCTTGTTTGGAAATGGCTTAAATGAAAAGTCCACTTTAAGAAATAAATTCCTCTTCAACAACAGTTAACTGAAAATGTTGGTGCTGGCTGTAGGACCTTGATTTCCATTGTTATATAATGTCAAGGTAATTTTCTACTAAGGAAAAATAAAACCAAGTGTATCAGCAGTAAAAATAAATGAACCCAATTATATATAGCTGGGGCTCTTTTAAATGTAAACTATAGGGGGCAGGGGAGAAAGTATTTCAACTCCTCAGTAAACCTGATTTCAAGGTTCAGGGAGTACACACTCAGAAAAATATTTTGATTTGCATAGCCTTTGGAAGGTCATTAAATTTTTCTGTACCTCCCTCTTTCCTATCTTGTTCAGCAGCAAAGAGGTTTAACTAAATGCTTTGTAAAGAAAATTAGTAATTTAAATAAACATTTTATGCTGGGAAAAAAATACAGCTGGGAAAAGGCGCATGCATAACCAAACAGAGAGAAAGCAGTGACCATCCCAAAGCTTTTTGATTGCTTAGAGCTTGCTTCAGTTGCATTAAGCCAAACTGGTGCTGTCTTTCTCCTTTTGCGCTCTGCACACTGTTAGTGCTCACCTGCAGCTTTCCTTCCAAAATAGCCCATTACATGACTGTACAGATCCCTCAGTGGAGCCTCTGGTGGCATTCTGTTCTGCCTCTGTGGGGAAACATTTGCCTTCGGCTTCGAAAGAGCATGTACAACAGTTTTATAAACGCCACCCAGGGATCCCTGCTGTAGTCCTGCCTCATGACTTGATGACCTAGGAGTACTACGACTACCTAACTGATTACTTGCGATTCCTTCTTTTTGTGACGTGGCGGTGGGAATCTCTGTAGATTCCTTAATGGTTTTACTACTTACTGAAGCTGTACTAATTGTATCGAGAGGCCTGTACACACCAGGTTTTACTAGTTCTGTGACACTGTCTGAGCTGGTGTGGGAGTTGCTGGTGCCAGTACTGCTGCTACTACTACTAGTAAAGCCACTGAGCTTCCGCAGTCTCATCTTCCATGGAGCCTCTTTGTTTTCCAGAGGATTATAAAACTGAACTGACTCAGTAGATGGTCTAAAAGTAACATGAACACTATTTCGTTTTTTAGTAGCGATTTTCATGATTTTGGCTCTATGAGTTACTGTTTCAGACAAGCTCCTTTTAGTTGGAGAAAGCTTGCTAGTACTTGTAACATGAGGCATTCTACGGTTAACAGGTGCTTTTAGTGTAGTTTTCTTGGCATGCATAACATGTGGGACAGTGATATTTTCATTAATTTGCACAGCCTTAACCTTTTCAGCTAGTGTTATATCTACACAGGCATCTAATTCTGTGGCTGTTTGTCTATACAAATGTTTCCTCTTTTCTTTATCACAAGGGCTACCTGAACTGGGTTCCGAAGACTGGTGATCGCTGTTTAGTTGTTTACATTTTTCAGTTTTTGTTCTCATAAAGCTGTCTAACTGGTTGGATGCACTATCACTCATGAAGACAGCTGAGTTTGGTTCCTTTTGAAACTGTATGCTTTCAGGAGTCCCAACAAAACAGGTGGTATTTTCTGATTTACTCTCCTGGTCTATGTACTCTAAATTATCTAAGGATGATCTTTCATCTCTATTTACTGCAATACTCACTTCCTGTGAAGCTGTATCTTTACCTAACTCATTTTTACTATGACTTTCCTGGTTTTCCTTAAAATATTCTTTCAGGGAGGAAAGAAGATCATCATCTCCTTCAAGGTCAATGTACTGGATTTGTTCAAAAGCTGAATCTGCAAGTTCTACTGGATCTATTAAGTGACAAAGATGGTCATATATGCTATCACCAACTTCCAGAGAAGACTCTCTACTATGAGTATCAGTGATGTGGCTTTCAGTGGATCTAGATATTGAAGAAGCCTCTGTGGAACTCTGCAAGCTTGGCGCATGACGGGATGAACTGTCAATGACAGGAACTGCACCTTTGGCTCGTTCAACAGTGAATGGTTCCAAGATGTCAGAAGTGCTGCTACTTCGAGGCAATGGCTGCTCCTCACTCAAAGCACCAAAAACTTCATTTCCAGAGTCTTCGCTTTGTGAAAAATGTCTGACTCTAGTTGGACGAGGAAGTATTTGAGCATCGTCAATATCTGTAAAAAAGAAAAATTACACAGAACCCTATGAATATGAAAAGTAGGTATTAATTTCAACCATACCCTAAAAGCATACGCTTAAAAATAAAAATTTTTGATATTTTTGTATAAGTTCAATTGAAGAAAATCTATTAAAAATACAAAACAATTTTTAAATAATGATGGGCACAAGCCACTATAGCAGGTAGTATAAATGAATTAGAAAACTATGAGTATACATTTTAAAATGTTAACATGCATAGAAACAGACAGGTGATGAAACATTTGGAAGTGCAATTAAAGATAGAGCTGTGCCAATAAATTGAGCAATTCAAACTTGCTATTCGATTTTTCCTATTTCTTTAACTTCCAAGCATAGAAATTAGATCTTAACATACAAAAAGCTGATCTAAATATCTCACTGCAGAATCTTACAGGGTCTCATAAATTTGTCTCCTTCCTTACCAGGTAAGAGGCATCATCTTCAAATCTTGCTTATCTGTTTGGTCACATATTACAAATGGAAATCTCTACCCTCTTCCTAAAGTTCTCTTTTCAGGAAATTATCTGTTCTACTGAGGTGTTTTACTTCATTTTATTAAAGTATTAACATCTATTTACCCTATCAAATAAAATCAATACAATGTTAAAAAATTAACTGTACTTTTTCATTTCTGACACAAACACTACTAATTAATATACTAGGAAGAAACCTCTGCCTATCACTGTCCCATTCCGTTTAACAACCATCAAACCATAAAAACTGGACCTATGGCTTCTTTCTTTTAAAGAATTGCAGATTTTAGGATCAAAATGGACATTGTATATTATTTAATTTAACCCTCTCACTGAGGAAACTGAGGCCCAAGTTTGAGAAGCAGGCTTAGTGTTCTTTATCACCACATTGGTTTTTTTTTGCTGCCTTAAATGCTATGGTAAATGGTAAAATATACTGTATGTGATAGATTCTTAAAAATATTTATGACACTGAAAATCACAAATACAAAATACCACTTAACTGTAGAGATTCACAGAAATTAGAAATTTTAGAAATGAAATACCGTGTCTATGAATCTACCATGACCTTTAATGTGACCTAGAAATAACTAAAAAAATTTTTCAGAAGCCAAAAAAAATGATGAAAAGAGGACAAAGAGTCAAAAAGTCAGATGTTACTACTCATTAGGCTTGTAATGCAAAGACTGTAAGTAAAAGAATTAAAACTGATCAAAATGAGATTTATATCTAGAACAAAGCAGTGACTTAACCAAATCACAAATATATTTATTGATGGCACTAGATTTGGTTTTCTAACTCCAGACTCTGAGACCCATTTCCTTATTTATAAAGTGAGGATAAGAATTAAAAAATATTCTCAGGATCCATGCAATGGATGAAAGGAGGCTGGTCCTTCTGCTATTTCACTCATATCATCCCCTTTGTATGAGGCCCAAAAGGAGCCATCTTATACTAAACTCAGATCAAGAGAAGTCTGTAATATTCCTGAAGAAAGACCTTTAGACTCCCAACATGGGTCAAATACAAAATATCTCTTAAAGTTGAAACAATTTTTTATCATTAAGTTGAGAATACAACACTTAAAAAAATGATGTTGGCTTTCTTCTTACATTCCACTAAGAAATTCTTCTAAACAAAAAACTAAGCATTTCCTCAGAAACTTCACATTTATTAATTTATATTCATTATTTATTATTTCAGCATATAACTAATGCATCTATATGCATCTTGACGAATGTTAAGTATTTTGGGTTATCTCCCATAGTAGATCATAAGAACCTCTGCCTAGAGTTTATATTCACTATGCACCCCAGTTTCATTCCAAAATATTCTAGTAGGACTCAGCAAAGAATAAAGACTTATATGAAAGTTTATATAACTTTCCAACAAATATTCTTAAAAATTTTGTACTTAGAATTTTATAAGCTGCAAATTCAAAATCAAGATACTAAAATCTAATGTTATGAGACTACCAAATATGTGAACTTCAGAAAAAAGGAGAATGTTAATTTTAATGTGTAGTTTCCCTTATTGATGTTTCATAACTTTTCCATTCTAAAGAAGGCAGTGAAGAGTTTGGTGAAGTTCTGTTTTTAGGAATTTCTTCTCAAATCCAATTCTCACCTTGTAAGTTAGGAAACTTAACCATTATTTCAGCCTAAGTGTTTTTTTCCTAAATTTTTGTCACTACATATGAATATCTAAAAAACTTTCAAGTCTAAGAGAGCAAGAGCTTTAAAAAAAAAAAAAGATACAATATTTTTCCATCAATAATGTACTATAAGAGAATTTAAATTTAAACAAAAAACTTTTTGAAAGCTTTAAGCTTTAACAATACTAGTATTAACAATACTAATTGCATAAAATTAAAGAAAAGAATAACTGCTGACAGGAACTCAAAGTCAGCATTTGAATTAAGCCTAATTGACTATAACAAGCCTTAAATTTAAAGAAATATGCTTAAACTTTGTTGAAGAGAAAAAGACTAAGTGATAAGTAAACAACATTCAGTTGTCTTTGTATACCCAACAGGGTACTGGTTGCAGGAGCTCCCATGGACACTAAAATTCATGGATGCTTAAGTTCCTTTATAAAACGGCCTACTACAGTGAATAGAGTTGGCTCTCCATACCCACAGGCTTACAGAGATTCTACCAACCGTGGACATGAAGGGCCAAATGTACAGTCTTTTCTACATCCACTGCTCTAAGCATTGTATACATTATTAACTTATTTTCTCCTCACAACAACTTTATGAAATAAGTGTTATTATCCCTATCTTACAAATGAAGAAACTATTTTGTTGATTTGCCTAAGGTTACACAACTAGAAAGTGGAAAGCTGGGATTAGAAGCAAGGCAAAAAGTAGTTCATGTTCTTAATCTCTTGAATCATATAGTTATTATTCACACATATATATGATTCACACACACATATATATATTCATGAATTCATTAATTTTTTAAATGGTAAAAATTAATTATATTAAGAAATTATAAACCAGCACTGTGATTTATCTCTATAGGATAAGAATTTTAGAAATCGAAACTTAGTCAAATACAAATGTTATAAAGAACACAATGAACAAACTTTGTATTGGATTACTGAAAATAATGGTGACAAGTTAAAATAGAAATGACCTTCAAAACTATTTAATTATGCTGCTTACATTTTACCTTGAGCAATAGCAGCATCTAACTCAATTATTTTAATCTAAAGTATCAGCAACCAGTTATTGAGCAAAATAAGGAAAAAGTTTTTTTAACTAAAAAAAACCAAAACTTTCAACAATGAGAAAATGCTTCCTATAAAGTTTATAAAGTATTAGAAATTTCAGGTTTTATCTCTGGATTTGCTTAATAATGTTTTACCATTGAAGTGTTGGAAATTATTTTTAGATTAAAATGCATTTTTTCTGAATGTGTTTCAAAGAAAAGCTTTCTTTGCTATTTTGAAAGATAAGCTGTAAATTAAGTGTGATATTGGCTTGCAACGTGTAAAAAAAATTCTTCCCACTGAAATTTACCTTTCTTTAGGATTTCATTTGTATTAATATCACAATATCCCCATTGCTTGAAATAGCTCTTGTCATATAGTAGGGGCTCAAATACCAGTAGAAGGAAAGCATGTCTTTTATATTAAAAATTAGTAGCTGCTAATTAGTAAAATATCAAGCTATCTCCTTGGGAGGCAAAAACTCAAGTTATAATACTAATATACCACTAGAAAATTTTAATAATTTCTAAAATGAAGTACAGAATAAAGTACCAAAATCCCTTTTACTAAAGTTAAATTCTCAGTTAATCATAAACACTAGCTATCAGTAATAATATTCTTATGCTGCCTAAATTCATAAAATCATTTATATCAGTTTATGTAGAAACTAATGCCATTTAGAAACTCAAGTTTTTCCTGGAATTACTTAAAGGAAATGACAATGTCCCTTACAGGCTACAATTGCAATGCACCTTCAAGATAAGAACTACAGAGTATGTTTCCAATTCTGAGTAGATGCTATTAAAAATTCTACATCCTTTTAAGATTAGATGTTCAATTTGTAGATAACTCAAAGCAGTATCCATATCATTGAAATTTTATGAAAAGACTGAAAAGCAATAAACCAAACCCAAATAATTAACTTTACTTCCAGACAATTAAAATTTAAAAACTATCTTTTACTCTTTTATCTTCCTAATATTGTTTCTTTGACTCTTAAATTTTGGAAGAAAACAACCAATATATTTTTTATGATAAGAAAATTACACTATTTTGCTTGTTTACAAACATGTTACATAATGCTATGGTTAGGTCAGCTTCAAATTTTTTTGAGATGTACTTTAAAAAAAATTAACACAAATTATTTCAGCAAAAAAAAAAAAACACACAAAAATCTAGTTTAGAATTATGCTAGAATCTGCTGTTTTTCTAGGTGGAGAATTTGTAAAAGATCACTATTACATATTGATGATGAGAAGAAATAAACTCCCTCACTGTGTCAAGAGGGCCTACTTATTTGATTAGAGATAGAAAATTCTCCTCCCAATGAGGCAGAATTTAGGTACAGGATGGGGCATGAGAGATATCGTCTTCTTTCTCTGATATTCAGAAAACAGAAGTATAAAGATCAAAACATTTGCTCTACAGTGTCCAAATAGTTAATATTATTAACAACACTAGCAGTCTATATAATCTGGCCTAGATAGACTAGGATCTAACATCAAATACAGCAAACAAATTAGTAGTTCTGAGAACTAACTGGAAAAAAAGTGGGTCTATAAACTTAATTTTGGGGTAAGTAATCCACAATACTTGATCGGAAAATAATAAACAGCTGTAAAAGTCAGTTGCCCACTATGCTTATGTTTTTTAACATAAACCTTTCATAAAAGTATTACTTTTGATAGTAAAAGCTAATCTGCTTAAGAATAATTATTGAAAAAATTTGCAATCAGCACCTAAGTGACCTGCTGAGAATTGGCAGTGTTTTGGACTATTATGTGGCTTGTTTCCTAATATACAGTAAATTTCTAAAAAAAAAAAAAAAAAAAAAGAACAATTATTGAGATTTCTGGCTTCACTCTGTTTAATCAGGAAAATAAAGATTGCTAGGCTAGGTTACCAAATGTACAATCTAGTACAGGAGAAAGGACGGGGAAAATGTGCTTGGCCAGACACCAGCACTACCTGCAGTGCTTTAAAAAATAAAGTTAGATACTCATGCAACCCTCAAGATACTATATCAAAACCTGAGATAGGAGCCTGGGAAAAAAACTTTTTTCAACATCAGATGAGTCTGATGTTAACAACTGATATCAATGACATAGTGTCAATGCCCTGGAAATAGTCCCCAGAGCTTGAGGAGAAACTCTCCAAGAATATTCAGCTATTCAGTTTTGTCTATCTATATCAAGCTATACCATATAATATCACATTTACAACAAAGTAGGCTGAATGGAAATCTAATCAAGAATACTAGAGAAAGAAGAGCTGGATAAAAATAGAATACATTCAGGAGTTCCCACCATGGCTCAGTGGAAACGAATCTGACTAGTATCCACGAGGACGCAGGTTCGATCCCTGGCCTCACTCAATGGGTTAAGGATCTGGTGTTACTGTGAGCTGTAGTGCAGGTCGCAGACTAGACTCAGATCTGGAGCTGCTGTGGTATAGGCCAGTGGCTACAGCTCTAATTCAATGCCTAGCATGGGAAACTCCATACGCCACGAGTTCGACCCTAAAAAGACAAAAAAAAAAAAAAAAATTGAAAACTGACAACAGTCCATTTTCAGAAATTATAATATATTAAAACAAACAAAAGGAATTAAAAGAAGTTTCTTTTTACCCCCTAAGTATTCAGAAGTATCAAGAAAATAACTTTGTGGAAACTCTACTTCTAACCAAAAGCTGGAGTGATTGTCTATGGGTAGTTTCACTGTCTTATTGGTGAAATAGCTGCAGAAACCTCAACTCCTGATCTTACATGATGCACCCAGGACATATTTCATTACGAGTTCAAATATGCCTGCTCACATCAGGAGGAGAGATTAAAAACTATGAAAACTTTTTCTTCCTCTTATGTAGTTTACTTTCCTTTTCAATTTTCAATTATGTACTTCCTCTAGGTTTGGGAGAAATCTCTGATCTTAACAGGATTAAGGGTGGTTGGAGGGGACTTCACTTGAAATAATATTAATAGAAATGCACCTTCCCTCCATAAGCCTACAGTACATTAGAAACTGAGAGGGTACAGAGATAGGTTCTTTAAAGAACAAACAAACAAAAAACCAGCAACCTCACCAGAAGTGGCAACACTGGGGGGAGAATGTCTAAGAAAGCACCTAAGAATGCATGAGTAACTTTCTCTGAGCCATAGCACTTTCCATGGTAAGCACAGTTGACCCCTGAACTGACAGCTTTGAGATTCACAGGTCCACTTATTTGTGGATTCTAAAAAGTAAATACGCACTACAGTACTACACAATGTGCAGATGGTTCAATCTGCCCATGTGAAACCACAAAAATAAAGGGCCTGCTGTAAAGTTATACATGGATTTTAGACAACACAAAGGGTCAGTACCCCAACCGCTGCACTGTTCCAGGGTCAACTATATATTCAACACAAGGTGCTTGTCTAAAAGACAGGGCACTGTATGATTTTCACACAAAACTTTTTTCAAAAAAAGAAAAAACTAATCTATGGTAACAGAAATTATATAGTTTGTGTTTGAATTCTCTAGTGTTAAGTCTCACTAGGGACCTGGGGGGTAAGGGAAACATTCTAAATTTTGTTTGGAGTGAAAGTTGATAGGGGGTATGTACAATTCTCAAAACTCATTGAACTGAACCCAGGAACTAAGCATTTTATTATATGTTAATTAAGCCTATTAAAGAGAAGACCATCCCAGTATTAGAGATCAAGGACCTGAGGCAGAAGTGGAAAGCTGAGCAGGTTGTGAGGCTCCTTAATACCTGAGGCATCACAGGATGGTTTTTTTACTTGCTTTAAAAATGAGTTTTTAGAATTCTGTATACTATTATAATCTAATATAAATACAAAGATTTATTCTAAAGCAACTTTTAGATTATGTATTTTTCTCAGTTATTGATTCTCCTGGTTTTAGTTCCATTACTATAGATGATGGAGAATGCATTACTCAAGATTTACCTTATCGTTTAGTCAAAGCAATGGGAAATTAAAAGTCAAGGCTCTGAGTATCTTCCAAGTCACCTTTTGTGAGACATCTATAATGACATTATAAATATACATTACTACTTCATTTAACCACCTGAGAAGAAAAAAAAAGTCAAACGTAAATAGGAAAAAAAAGTTGGCCATTTATTTAACTCAAAATATTGGACATTGGCACAGCACTAAACTTAGCACTTCCAGAATGAACTGCAAGAACAGCATTAGAGTTTAAATAACTCAAAATTTAGATTTCTCAACCACTTTCCCAATTTCCCACACCTCCCCCAAAGAAATTAACTTTGAAGAATTTATTTGATTAAGCAAACTTTGAAAGCAGAAAGATTAAAAAGTGAAAAAGGTGGTGCAGAAATTAGCAGAGGTGGCACTACCTGAAAGCTCATCAGAAAGGGGAGTGAGAACAATATCAGGCAAGAAGGGTTTGGAAGTATGGATCAGAACAGGAGCACTTTTAGCACTGCGTATATAGGCCGATGGCAGAGCACATTCACCAATGGATCGGCTTCTCATGGCTTTAAAAAAGGAAAAGAAAGAAGTGGGGAAGGAAAAAAGAAGAGTGACTATAATGAAAGGCTGTGTCACAGAAAAAGCAGCAACAGAGAAAACTAAAAGATACAAAGGAAGAAAATATTAAATCAAAACATTTCAGCACGGCAAATACTGGCAAGCTGTAGGAAATCAGAAAACACATGTGACATTTTGAATGTAAATTTTTTGGTGTAAAGCAGGAAAATGCTTTTTACTATTAGCAGTTACAATGGTACAGCATTAAAAACAGTAGACACTTTAATCAGCATTATATTCTCAAAACTAAAGTTTGGAAAGTTCATTGGAAACACTGAAAAGAACTCAATATTATTAGTTTAAAGAAATTTTTGGTACCACATTTGGACACTTCTCTGAGCCATTCTTAATGAAGCTGAATTCTAAGAACAAATTCCTACTTTCACACTCTTCCCTAACAGAGTGTCAAAGTTGCTCACAGGTAATTTTTAAGAGAATTTTGTGTAATTCATAATCTAATGGATTGAATTCCTGGTAGAAGAATACATAATCAAATCAGTATCTCCTAATTACATTAAAGTTAACAGTATGATTTAAAAATTTTAAGTAGAAACATTTACCAAAAAGTGAATTTACAATTAGAAAGAATCAAGCTATCAAGAAAAATAAGTTTGTGTTTATTCAAAAGATAAGCATATTACATAAAAACTTAAAAGATTGAATTTTTAAAGATAAAGATTTAAAAACTGGATTGTTTCAAAAAACTTCATTTTTAATTAGTTGCATTTGGTAATTTAAGAGTAACCAGATCACAAAATTAAAGACAAATTTTGACACACCTAGAATAATCAAATTCATACTTCTCAAATGTTTTTTAATTTACTTTTAGTTTATGGATTCTTGAGTAAATGAATGTATGTATGAATAGAGAACTTAAATAATATTGCATAATATCTAGTACAATAGCGACACTGGTCAAAAAAATTTTTGAATGTTACCATTAATTCAATCTCTTAGGTTTTCCTGATTACTAGAAATAGCTAGTTCCCTGATACCTAAATCCCTTAGCCTGTCACACAAGGCCTTTGCAACCTAGCTGCAACATCTACTAAAACTTCATCTTATCTCTGTTCTCCTCTGCTGCTGCCACACAGAATTTTATGTTTCCTGAAAATTTCATGCACTTTCACAACAACATGGCTTCCTGTGAAGTTCCGGTTGTGGCTCAGCAGGTTAAGAACCTGATTAGTGTCCATGGGGATGCTGGTCAATCCCTGGCCTCGCTCAGTGGGTTAAGGATCCTATGTTGCCACAAGGCACTGTGCAGGCTGCAGATGCGGCTCAGATCCAGCATGGCTGTGGCTATGGCTGAGGTGTAGGCTAAGAGCTACTACACCTTTGATTCAACCCCTAGCCTGGAAACTTCCATATGCTGCAGGTGTGTCCCCCCGCCCCTCCCCCCAAAAAATTTATTGCTTTGTGAGTTAATAATATTATTTAGTCTTCTTTTCTTCCTGACAATCCTTGAGGCTCAAAATGTCATCTCATCTATGAAGCTTTGAATACTCCCATACATAATTAACTTATTAGCAATACAGCAAGTACCAAATCAAACAAAAATTCCTGCTTTCACAAAGCTTACAATCTATTTTTAGTGGATTGTATATGTCACTCTCCCAACTTTTCAAAGGCAAAAATTTTATCTTCTAATTATTTTTTTTTTTTAACTCTCTGGTGCCTGGCACATATGAGCTCAATAAATGTTTACTGAATGAGTATCTGTATTTCGGCAGCACAGCATAATCATTTGAAAAAGTGGAAGTTTCAACTGTGAACATATAAAAGAGAAAACCAAAAAAAGTATTAACCTAAAACTAAATGTATGTCACAGAGTTTGTGACTGAAAAGGATAGAGATCCCTCCCCTAAATTTAACTGTTGGCAACATAAAGGATTCTTTAAGAGTACTTTTAGGTAAATTTATGTGCATAAAAACATGGAAGGTTGGGGTTCCCTTGTGGCTCAGTGGGTTACGGATCCAGCATTGTCACTGCTGTGGCTCAGGTCGCTGCTGTAGCATGGGTTTGATCCCTGGCACAGGAACTTCCTTGTACCATGGGCACGGCCAAAAAGAAAAAAAAAAAAAAGGAAGGTTGGAATATATTAAGAAAATGGCAACAATATGCCTTCAGTGTATGACTTCCCATGAAATGTATTAAAGATAAGCTTATTTTAAAATTGAAACCACTTGCAAAATGTCAGAATGACTATACTCATGTTTTCCTGCTAGCTGCGTCTCCTTCAAATTACAATACAATTTGAAATACATTATGTTAACTACAAGATAAGTATTCATTAAAACCTACTAGAGCAAAGAAACATGGGTAAAACTTGAAGTGCTACTTATCAACACAAAAGGTAAAATACCATCCACAGTTATAATCAGAGGTAATTTGGGGGAGGCATGCCCAAGGCATGCAGAAGTTCTTGGGCCAGGGATCTAATCCACACCACAGCAGTAATCCACCAAGCCACAACAGTGACAACTCAGGATCCTTAACCCACTGAGCCACCAGGGAACTCCCAAAGATGATTTTGACAGATATTCTTTTAAAACTAGATTGAATCAAGTTTTCAATTCCACAGATAAATTCTAAGTTTTCTTAATTTTTTATCCCTTAGGTTAGACAATTCCTTGGAGATCACAATCCCTTCTGCTCCTTCTTTCCTACCACCAACCTGAACAAAGAGCTTGGGCATTTCCCTCAGAACTTTCCCCATTATCACAATCCTGAATGGATTCTTCAAAAGTATATCCCTCCATTTGTTACTATATTAAAGGTCTTTATACATACCTGGAAATCTGTCAAGTGCCTCACAGGTATGCAACTTACACTACAGAAAAATGACTAACAGTGAAGTAGCTACTGGAATTTTGGGGGATTTACTAATCTATAGCTTAGATCAGAGAATCTCTGTAAAGCCACTGAAATTCCTACTGATGCTTACATTTCTAAGCCACAAGCATCAGGGATCTTAAATCTGTAATGTGCTTTATGTAGATGGAAGGGCAGAATGAAAAAAAAAATTGCAATGAAAAAACAAATATTTAAAGCTATAAGCATGCCAATTTCTGAAGACTTATCTTCCCCCTCTCAAAAAGAAAAAAATAGATGTAGTCCACATAAATTCATCTTGGATCATAAAATGACCATAAAATATACACACTATACCAAAAACTATAACCTTCCCTCCAAAGTTCCATGCAGCTTAAGAAATTCATAGACAGGAGTTCCCGTCGTGGCGCAGTGGTTAACGAATCCGACTAGGAACCATGAGGTTGCGGGTTCGGTCCCTGCCCTTGCTCAGTGGGTTAACGATCCGGCGTTGCCGTGAGCTGTGGTGTAGGTTGCAGACGTGGCTCGGATACTGCGTTGCTGTGGCTCTGGCGTAGGCCAGTGGCTACAGCTCCGATTAGACCCCTAGCCTGGGAACCTCCATATGCCACGGGAGCGGCCCAAAGAAATAGCAAAAAGACAAAAAAAAAAAAAAAAAAAAGAAATTCATAGACAGCAAATGTGATGGAACACTAAAAGCACAGAAAGATAGATAAAACATATAGGAAGAAGACAATTCTGGCTTTTTCTCATTTCCAAAATGTTATACATATTTCTCCCTATTTGTAATTAAGTGAAATTCACATCATATACACAAGACTGTCCACTGGCAGAAATACCTTTAAAGGTCCTTAAATTTAGACCCAATATTATAATAAACATAAACTAGGAGAAAAATCTGAAAACAACATCAGGGATATATTTGTTCAAGAAGTTGAATACCAGGTCCTAAGTCATAACTGTAAACAAGCTACACTGCTTCTCACAAATATATTCTAACATAAGTCCTAAATTCACTTCATTTCCTTTAATATTTGTTGACATAAGCAAAACTTTTTACTATCCAAACAAAACTATTAAATTTTAAACTTAAGTTAGGAGTTCCCATCATGGCTCAGCGGAAACAAATCTGACTAGTATCCATGAGGATGCAGGTTCAATTCCTGGCCTCATTCAGTGGGTTAAGGATCTGGCATTGCTGTGAGCTGTGGTGTTGGTTGTGGACGTGGCTTGGATCTGATGTTGCTGTGGCTATGGCGTAGGTGGGCAGCTATAGCCTGCGACACAACCTCTAGCCTGCGAACCTCCATATGCAGCAGGTGTGGCCCTAAAAAGACCAAAAAAAAAAAAAAAAAAAAACCCTTAAATTAAATATTAATAACACAAAATTGCTTACTGAGGCCATCCTGGATAATCTGAGGGTAAAAGGATTATGTCATATTTAATTTTTTTAAAATGTCAGACAAGTTGCCTTCAAGTAAATTAATCATAAATTCTCTTAGCAGAATTCCTAACTGAAAATTCTAAAAAGCAACAAATAAAAGAAGTCTTTGAGGAGTTTCTACTGTGGTGAAGTGGGTTAAGAATCTGCCTGCAGCATTTTGGGTTGCTCAGAGGTGTGGGTTCAATCCCCAGCCTGGCACAGTGAGCTAAAGGATCCAGCATTGCCAGAGCTATGGCAGAGGTTGCAGCTGTGGCTCAGATTCAATCCCTGGCCTGGGAACTTCCACACACAAGTGCTACCATAAAAGAAAAAAAGAAAAAAGTCTTTGAGGAGTTCCCATTGTGGCGCAGTGAAAATGAATCCAACTAGTAACCATAAGGTTGCGAGTTCGATCCCTGGACTCGATCAGTGGGTTAAGGATCCGGCATTGCCGTGAGCTATGGTGTAGGTCGCAGACATGGCTTGGATCTGGCGTTGCTGTAGCTCTGATCCAACCCCTAGCCTAGGAACTTCCATATGCTGCAAGTACAGCCCTAAAAAGCAAAAAAAAAAAAAAAAGTCTTTAAATATCATATAACAAAATCACTACTCTATAAGTTTCACCCAAATACTACACTATTTTCCTCATGAATAATAAAGACATTAGATGCTTACATCAGTTTAGACTACAAGGATAAACAAAGTTGTTTAACTTAGTCTACACAAGTTCTATCACTCTCCTAAGTAATTCAAAGTCATGGGAAAGAACACCATAGTTTTAACAAGAGAGGAATTAGGTTTGTTATTAAAGGGAATACTGCATAGAAGAGACAAAGCGAAGTCAAGTCAGAAATATTACTAATGTGATTTATTTCTCCCAATATGTCATAACATTTAGAAATGGAGAATGACACAAACTTTAAAAAATAAATTTAAAAGTTTACAGGTAAATCTGTGGTTATTTCAAAAGTCTAAATTATGGTGTTCCTAATGAATATATATACATACTTCATTTTATGGTATAAAGTGCTCTAAAGTGTTTTATTGCATTTCACAGATACTGCTTTTTGCCTATATCAAACAAGTCTCTGGGCACCATTTGTCCAACAGCCTTTGTTCACTTCATGTCTCTGTGTCACATTTTGTTAATTCTTGCAATATTTCAAACTTTTTCATTATTATTGTATTTGTTAAGGTGATCTATGATCAATGATCTTTGATGTTTGTGATTATTTTGGGGCACCATGAACCATGCCTGTATAACACAGCAAACTTAACTGATAAATGCTGTGTATGTTATGACTACTCCACCAATGGACTGTTTCCTCATCTCTCTTCTTTCCTATTCCCTGACACACAATATTGAAATTTGTCCAATTAATAACCCTACAATGGTCTCTAAGTGTTCAAGTGAAAGGATGAGTCACACGTCTCTTACTTTAAGTCAAAAGCTAGAAATGATAAGTTTAGAGAGGAAGGCCTGTCAAAAGTCATGAAAGGCTGAAAGCCAGGCCTCTTGTATCAAACAACCAAGTTATGAATACAAAGAAAAAGTTCTTGAAAGAAACTGAAAATGCTACTCCAGGGAATAGATGCATGGTAAGAAAGCAAAACAGTCTTATTGCTGATATGGAGAAAGTTGTAGTTGTCTGGAATGATCAAACCAGCCACAATACTCCCTTAAGCCAAATCCTAATCCAGAGCAAGGCCCTAAGTCTTTAAACTCAGGAAAGCTGAGAGATATGAGGAAGCTGCAGAAAACAAGTCTGAAGCTTGCAAGAGTTCACTCATGAAATTTAGGAAATGAAGCCAATCTGGTAACATAAAAGTACCAGGGAAGCATCAAATGGTGATGTAGAAGCAAGCTGCCCAGAAGGTCTAGCTAAAATCATTCATGAAAGTGGCTACACTACACAAGAGATTTTCAATATAGACACAAGAGCTTTCTATTGGGAGAAGATGCCATTTAGGACTTTCATAGCTAGAGAGGAGGAGTCAATGCCTGGCATCAAAGCTTCAAAGGACAGGCTGACTCTTGTTAGGGGCTAATGCACCTAGTGACTTTAAATTGAAAGCCAATCCTTATTTATCATCTGAAAATCCTAGGGCCCTTAAGAATTATGCTAAATCTATCCTGTCTATATATATATATAAGTGAATCACTGTTGTACAGCAAAAATTAACACCACATAAAAAATAAAGGAAGAGTTGACGGATGTGGCAAACTTCACTAACAGTCTTACTTTAAGAAACTGCCACGGTCACCTCAACCTTCAGCCACTACCACCCTGACCAGTCAATAGCCATCAATACTGAGGCAAGACGCTCCAACAGCAAAAAGACTACGAATTGCTGAAGGTTCAGACTGATGGCTACATTTTTAGCAATAAAGTATTTTAAAATTAAGGTATGTACACTGTTTCTTTAGACAATGTTACCATACACTTAACAGACTGTAATACAGTGTAACCATAACTTTTATATGTACTGGGAAACTAAAAAATTCCTGTGACCACTTCACTGGGATATTTTCTTTACTGTTGGAGTCTGGAATCAAACCCACAATATCCCAAGGTATGCCCATACATTTTAATTTTTAAAAAGCAGTTATACGCTTACAGAAAAACTGAGTGGCAAGTACAAAGAGTTCCAATAAATTCCCTTCTTCCACCCCTAAACCAGAGCTTCCCAAACTATCAACATCTTGCATTAGTATGGTACATTTTCTATAACTGATGATCCAATACTGACATTAACAAAAGTTCATAGTTTACATTAGAAATCAACCCTGTGCTGTATATTCTATGGGCTTCTAACAACTGTATAATAACATGCATATACCATTAGATCATCATATAGAATAATTTCACTGCTCTGAAAACTCTCTGAGCTCCACCTGTTCCTCCTTCCTAGTTGCCCTGCTCCCTACCTCCACGCCCTGGCAACAAGTGACCATTTTACCATCTTTTTACTTTTCCCTTTTCCGGAAGGTCAAATAGTTGGAATCATACAGTATGTGACCTTTTCAGATTGGTTTCTTTCACTTAGCCATATGCATTTGAGTCTCCTCCCTATTTTTTCCATGGCCTGAGAGCTCACTTCTTTTCAATTAATATTTCATTGTGTGGATATACCACAGTTTGTTAATCCATTCATCTATTTAAGGATATCTTGGTTGCTTGGCAATTATAAATAAAGCTACTACAAGTATTTGCATGCAGATGCTTGTGTGGACATATGTTTTCAGCTTCCCTGGGTAAATGCCAAGGCTGGTTGGAAATTTATGGTAAGAGTATGTTTAGTTTTTTAAGAAACTACCAAATTGTCCTCCAAAGTAGCTGTACCGTTTTGCTTTCTCACCAGAAATGAGAGTTAGTGCTGCTCCATATCCTTGTCAGCATTTGGTGGTGGCAATATTCTGGATTTCAGCCTTTATAATAGATGTGCAGTGGTAGCTCATTGTTTTAAGGCAATTTAATCTCAAATCCTACAGATTAAACCTACAGACATATCTGCATACAAAGCACAAAGAATAGAAGTATACAGGAGTTCCCGTCCTGGCTCAGTGGAAACAAATCCAACTAGGAACCATGACGTTGTGGGTTCAATCCCTGGCCTTGCTCAGTGGGTTAAGGATCTGGTGCTGCTGTGGCTGTGGTATAGGCTGGCAGCTGCAGCTCCAATTAGACCCCTAGCTTGGGAACCTCCATATGTCACAGGTGTGGGCCTAAAAAGACAAAAAAATAAATAAATAAATAAGAATGGAAGAGCTATCAGAGCTACCTTCTGTACCACTGTTAACAGCACAAAACTGGAAATAAATGTCCATCTTCAGGACACAGGTTAAATTATGGTACTGCCATGTAATGAAATCTGATGCATTCAACATTTTCTGAAGTGCAATAATCTTCAGGCTCTATCATTACAGCCTGACTTTACCGCCTAGCACTCTCTTCTCTCTTACTCCAGCCACTCTGGCCTCCATACACTTCCTTAAATACCAAAGCACACTCCTAAGAGCTTTGCCTGGGACACTCTCCCCCTAGGCACCTGCTCTCATTTTATTAGGTCTCTGTTCTTACACCTTATGATTAGACAGGCCTTCACTGACCTCCCTGTCTAAAAGTCCCATTTCTTCATTCTTAAACTCTTGTCCCTTACTCTACTGTTCTCTTCCTCAGAGCACTTAATACTTCCTGATATATTTGGTTTATGTGTTTATTATGTCTTCCCTGACACTAGAAGTGTCAGCTTTAATGGATTTTATTTGCTTTGTTCACATGTATATCCCCAATGCTCAGAACAGGGCTTTCACATTGAGTACTTAAAAGTCTTTTTTTTTTCATTGAAATGTCTAAAAGCCACGGTTCATAACAGTATATACTATGCTATATGCCTCATTTTAGAAGAAGGCTTGAAAAATTATTTACAGCCACTGTCTCTAATGAGGTGAACTAAGAGGATGGGGAGTGGTGATAAGGGAAAGATGTACTAGAATCTATATTGATTGATCACAGTTTGACTTTTTAACTATGTACATTCATGAGGAATATAAAAAATTAATTTAAAAATTTAAGCAAATATGTTTAAAGAATATCTTAACTTACTCTGTTTCCCCCTTATTATTTCCCAACTTTATACAGGTACCTTTCTAAATAAATTTGTAATGCTTTAACTTTTTATTTGATAAATTAGTTCAATGAACAAGCTAGACAGATTGTTTTGACGTAGGTGCCAAAAGGAATCACATTCAGGTACGCATTTAAGATAAACATTTAACCCATTATATGGTTTTATAAAGACTGGAGGAGTTCCTGTTGTGGCTTAGTGGAAACAAATCTGACTAGAATCCATCCATGAGGACACAGGTTCGATCCCAGGCCTTGCTCTGTGGGTTAAGGATCTGGCATTGCCTGAGCTGTGGTGTAGGTTGCAGACATGGCTCCGATCTGGTGTTCCTGTGGCTCTGGTGCAGGCCAACCGCTACAGCTCCAATTCAACCCCTGGCCTGGGAACCTCCATATGTCCTGGGTGTGGCCCTAAAAAGAAAAAAATAATAATAATAAAAACTGGAAATATGCCAACATGTGAGCAATGATCACTTCTCAGCTACTATGTTTCTATGATTCCTTTAACTTTACTTTCCACACTAAACATAAATTACTTACATAATCAGAAAAAAAATAGGATTTATCTTTGTGGCTCAGTGGGTTAAAAACCCGACTAGTTTCCATGAGGATATGGGTTCTAACCAAGGCCTTCCTCAGTGGGTTAAAGATTCAGCATTGCTTCAAGCTGGGGCGTAGGTGGCAGATACAGCTTGGCTCTGGCATTGCTGTGACTGTGGTGTAGGCCCACAGCCACAGATCCGATTTGACCCCTAGCCTGGGAACTTTCATATGTCACAGGTGCAGCCTTGAGAAAAAAAAAAGAAATTGAAAGAAAAAATATATATCTAAGGAACTTTTTTAAAAGATTCAAATTTTAGGAGTTCCCGCTGAGGTGCAATAGGTTAACAATTTGTCTGCAGTGGCTCAGGTCCTGCAAAGCAAAGGTTCAATCCCCAGCCTGGCCAGTGGTTAAGGGATCTAGCACTGCTGCAGCTGCAGCATAGGTCATAGCTGTGGCTCAGATTCAATCCGTGGCCTAGGAACTTCCATAAACTGCAAGGGCACTCATAAAGAAAAAAAAATTCAAATTTTAAGTAAAACAAAGTAAAATTTTAAACTTAAAAGAATAATTCCTTCTTAACCTATATAGAAATATTTTCTATAAATGTGACATTACCATAAAATGAAGAAAGGCATTTCAGATGTAATTAACATCTTCTAAGAATTTCAAAATGTACTTTTATGCCAAAATGTCTGTGTTATTTTAATTCTTATCTATCAATATCCTTTCTCCTTGTATAGTTTCTTATTCTTCCTGCTTGACCTCTACAATCAGTATAATTCTATGCTTATTTAATAGGCAGATGACAATTGTGAAAATATTCTTTTTGAACAATTTAAAACGAAACATTTTAAATTCTTTTAATATCTTAAATTTCCCTATTCTCTTTCTACTTTTGATTCTTCCTTTAGACAATGGGAACTCCTCTTTCTACTTTTGATTATTACTTTAGAACTGTAATTCTTGGAGTTCTTGCTGTGGCGCAGCAGAAACGAATCCAACTAGGAACCATGAGGTTGAAGGTTTAATCCCTGGCCTCACTCAGTGGGTTAAGGATCCGGCATTGCTGCAGCTGCGGTGTAGGTCACTGATGCAGCTCGGATCCTGCGCTGCTGTGGCTGTGGTGTAGGCTGGCAGCTGTACCTCCAATTAAACCCCTAGTCTGGGAACCTTCATAGGCTGTGGGTGCGGCCCTAGAAAGCAAAAAAAAAAAAAAAAAAAAAAAAAAAAAGAACTGTAATTCTTAACACTTTAGAACATATAATTGATATATCTTTACAACAATGGTTTTAAATTTCTTTCAATAATAGCATTTTCAGGGAGCTGCCGTCGTGGCGCAGTGGTTAACAAATCCGACTAGGAACCATGAGGTTGCGGGTTCGGTCCCTGCCCTTGCTCAGTGGGTTAACGATCCAGCGTTGCCGTGAGCTGTGGTGTAGGTTGCAGACACGGCTCGGATCCCGTGTTGCTGTGGCTCTGGCGTAGGCCGGTGGCTACAGCTCCGATTTGACCCCTAGCCTGGGAACCACCATATGCCGCAGGAGCGGCCCAAAAAATAGCAAAAAAAGACAAAAAAAAAATAGCATTTTCACTGATTACCATTAAGTATAGATATATTCCCATAGAAAATTCTCCTTCCATATAACCACAGATTCCCACAGAAAATTTCCTTCCATAAAATCAGATTGTAAAGTCTGAAGTAACTTCAGGCAATTTTGTTTCAAACACGTAAGATACTGTCATTCCCACTATACAGATTAAGTAAATAACACCTAGAGAGTTCAGTAAACTGTTCAAGGTTATCTAGCTATTTAGTGATGAAAAAGAGTAAAAAAAGAGATTAAAACAAAGCTCTCCCGTTTTTCATTGCAGCACTCTTTCTACTACAATGAAGACCAAGTTACAAATCGCTGAGAGGAAAAATGCAAGATAGTAGCTAGGTCCACTGTATGCTGAATGATCCTACATCCAGAAATTCTTCCTATTCCTGCTTCTTGTTGCTATTTCCAAGACTATAGAAATTTCTCCCATGCTTGTTAAAAAGCAGCAAGAAACCTAGTAATATACTCCACCTCAGCCTCAGCTGTCTTCAAACAGAGAGCATGAATTCCTCACTGGAAGTCTGTGAAGCCAATATAATTATATAATTGTAGCACTGAAAATAAGCTATCCTAATTTTTCATATTTATGAGTATATTCACTTAGAAGAAACTATACCAGTTAATTCATGAGTTCTATAAAGTGAATCAGAGTTCTACTTCTTCAAATCTGTAAAATAACAGTTTAAAATTATTGATAGCTACAGTAAAGTAAATTACATAAAAACAATAATGTAAGATACATCTTTTTTTTTTAAGGGCCACACTCGTGGCACATGGAGGTTCCAAGTCTAGGGATTGAATCAGAGCTACAGCTGCCAACCTACACCACAACAATGCAGGATCTGACCCGCGTCTGCGACCTACACCACAGCTCATGGCAACGCCAGATCCCCAATCCACTGATCAAGGCCATGGATCGAATCCGAAACCTCATGGTTCCTAGTCAGATTTGTTTCCACTGCACCACGACGGAACTCCTGTAAGATACATCTTGATAGCATAAAGGGATAATAGCATGTCATAAGATTCTAAGTACCACTGCAAAAAAAAAAAAAAAAAAAAAAGGTTTTGTAAAAGAAACTTTTCATTTAATGACAAAAAACAACCAATAAGAAAACTGTATTTACATACATCATTACTAAAAACTATAAACATACTGCCCCAGTGATTTCTCATGATTTTAATGAGTACATACCAACAGTTTTTTGCCGTACTATACTTCTCGCCTTTTCCGTTCCTGGGGAACCAGTGGTTGTTGCACTTCTCTGTCTCATCGGCGCTTGGCCAGGCTGATCACGACTCCATCCTCTAGAAAATGACTTGTCAACTGAAACTTTCTGAAACTCATGTCCCACTCCTAGAAATGCAGATTTTCAATCTCAGTGTACTGTCACCTCATCAATAATCTTTTCATACTATGTGTGCTACTTTGTCTCAGACTCTTCGGTTTACTCATAATGTATTACAAAATAACTAGATAAAATGCTTGGGTACTGTAAGGCTTTTGTGAACTTCATTTTATGTAAAAATAATATTCAAAACTGAGGCACATTTAAAAAAATAAACCATCAACAATGAACAACCATAAATTCTCTGCTACCCAATTGTTTCATAAAAGAAGTGAAACATTTAGACAAGCAAAAAAGGGTAGGCAGTAAGCTAATCAAAATCCATCCTGTGGTGGAAGTTACTACATCTCTACTTGCCAATAATAGCTACTTAGGAAATAAACAGTCCAGGAAAAGGGAGTTTGGTCACATTCCTACCACTCCAGACTATTGTTAAGTATGAAATGTGACTGAGATGTAATCTCTAGATAGCAATTAATTATTATGAGTGAAAAACACCAATAATTTAGAGCCAAGAATTATTAGAACATGTACGTTACTCTCCCTCTCTGCCTTTTTAACATTAGACAGATATATAATCCACATCTAAAGAATGTCTGCTTTTAGTTAAAACTTTTATTTCTCATCAAAATTATCACTGATTTAAGGTTCTTCAAGAAAAAATTACAAGGTACCTACATGTCTCATTGCCAAAAATTTTTAACCTTCAGGGTAATCAAGGGAGGAAAAATTAAGAGAAAATACGACTTTTAACTTCATCCCCTCTCTGGCTTGATTTTCCCAGACAGAACTATTAACAAATTTTTATGGAGCATCTCTATAAACAACTCTTACCTTTCCCTTTGTGCTTTTTTTGTTTCTGTTCGCTTAGCTTATCCAATGGTAAATCACTAAGATCCAAACTATATAAATTTCTAGCTAAAACTTTAGTTAGTGTTTCCATTGTCAGTGACCATTCAGTGGCTAGCTCTTCCCAATAGGTCAGTGATGATAATACTGAGAGTAAGTCATCCCAAAGTTCTCGGGAGATGTACACATTTAGATTTGCTTTGATCCAGGCAACTATAAGAGTCTACAAAGATAAATAATCAGAAAAAAACAATGATTTCACTGTTCAAAATCAGATATTCCATTACTTAAAAATCACCCCCAAACAAGCAGAACTTTAAATCACATAATATCCATGATATCCTTTCTTGGTACATATACAAGTAATTCATGCAATCATTAGTATCTACTACCAATTTCAATAATTGCCAATTCCCAACAATCTAGCATTAGGACAAGGTACCAAAACTGAAAAAAAAAAAAATCTCCCTTTAGTTTAACTATAATTCATGCTACATTACATTAATGTTAAATAAATTTTGTTTAAAAAGAAGTGAAAGTCTCCACAAAATAATTATTAATAATTATTGAATTAAAACACCAAAACTTACATTCTCACATTAAAGATGGGAATTACTAACTATACAGTTTGAAAATTCTAAAAAAAAAAGTTACTAAAGATGTGCTCAATTTACTGAAATGTGCTTTTGAAAAATTTCAGCTAAAGTGATGGATAAAATTAAATTTCATTTTAGAGACACCAGAGGAATTAAAGGTATTCTATAACAAATCCAATCATAGAATAAAAAACTCATTTATAAAGGGGAAGAAATTACTGATTAGGCAAGTATCCCTGAGATTTTATAGATTTCTCAAGCTATATCCTCCTACTGAAGGAACAAGTCACAAAATAAAAGTTTTTCAAAAGCTTGAATTAACAAATTTGGAATTCACATAAATGAACACATTAAATGTAAATATAAAAGTGAAGAGTTTATAATATCAAACAGTAATGATTAATGACTCTCCATTCTATTTTTAAACATTCAGACTACAAAAATTATTTCCACAAAGCAAGCTAAAATTTTGTCTTCTAATAGCGCCCACCATTAGGCAAGTTCTAACAACAGAGGAAAAAAAGACTAATGAAATCAAAAGAAGTTTCAATAATAAATGCAGCTGGTCAAAGACTTAGTCACTACCAGCATACAATTTTAGGTAAACTAGCATATCTGGGAAAAAAAACATTAATTTGAATGGTTATACTAAAGGCCAAGAATTAGATCTGAATAGCTTTTATCTTTGATATTAAGAAATATTTTATCCACGTATTTTCATTTAATGTGTCATCTTAAAAAATATCTTGCTTTCTATTTTCCAAAGAACCCATAATGCATTTAAAGTCAGTACTCTATCCTTTGGTTGAAATACACAATATATAATTCCTATATAATCAACTACCACCAATACTTCGAATGAAGATGAAGAGAATAAAGTCTTACCGAACAGCATGGTAAGAACGAATCTTGATTTACAATTTTTTCTTTATTACAGAACACCTTAAAAGAAAGTTTTTTTTCCTAATAATCCCAGAGATTTGGAAACTCGTAAAGCAATCAAGCCGTTACTCATAAAGTCTGCTCGCAGCTTTTTGCAATCATACATAAGTGTACCACACAAGATAATGTAAGTATCATCAGCCAGTTTTAACACTTTTTTCACAGACCCGATATATCCTCTACTCTACTAGGCTGTGAGTTTTCATGTATGGAAAATAGTCTATTTAGATAAGCAATTTTTATTTGGCTCTACAGAAGATATATAACATGAAATAATTTCTGATATAAAGCTTTTTTTCCCCCCAGCAAGTTCATGGCTCAATGAACCTTAAGAAAAAAATACATATCTATCCACCTATTTATCTATTTATTTATATTTTATTGCCTGGAAAAGAGGTCCTGCAAGTCGACCTGCCAAGGTCATATTTTTTTTCCCCTGGAACTGTAGAAAAGTTTGTGATGGCATCTTCAGCACAGACTCCGTGACTCTGAGCAACACAAGCAGCATCTGTTCCCTTAAAGTAAAAAAATTAA
This sequence comes from Sus scrofa, assembly GCF_054392235.1. Taxonomy (NCBI): domain Eukaryota; kingdom Metazoa; phylum Chordata; class Mammalia; order Artiodactyla; family Suidae; genus Sus; species Sus scrofa. The sequence goes on along the minus strand of NC_139389.1, from coordinate 72,797,320 downwards.
TTAATGTTTCCTTTCTGCACATGTTTGCTTTTGGTTAATGAATAACTTTCAATTAACATGTTATAAAAAATGTTATTATTTTTCAATAACTCAAATACAAAATGTTCAAATTTTTAGAATTCTTTAAATATTAAAATTTTAAATTACATTTTATAACTCTATACAGTCATTTTAAGCCATTTCTCAGCCACAATACCTCTCATCAAATAAACAACTGTGCAAAAGCTGATGAATTGGGGGTAAGAATGTGGGGACTATTCACATCCCCCCACTTCAAAAATCAAGTAGTGACCTTAAGGAGCTGTTTGAAGAACACTCTTCTACCTATACAATACAGTTCTACCTTGATGCTTATCCATCTAATCCATCTTTACACTACAGAGAGCAATTACATATCCAGAATTATACCAGGTTCAATTTTAAAAACTATATGACATTTTAAGATTAATAGATCACAATGAGCCTGACAAATAATCAAGGACCATCACTCTACACTTCTTTCCATCCTTTTTAGTTTGGCCATCTTTTAACCCTTGATTCCCTTTGGGTACCGCAAGTCAAGCCAATCCTATTATATTATCCTCACCTTGCTTTTTTCTTCTAGACGCTTATTATTAACACCATAAAACTACCTTATTTGCACTTGACAATTCAAAAACTGATTCACTCACACACACACACACACATACACACACACACACACACACACACAGAGAGAGAGAGAGAGAGAGAGAGAGAGAGAGAGACTGACAAGGGGATTTCAGTTGGGTGTATGGTCAGGCTAATAGCCCAAGTCTCTATCAGAGCCTCCTTTTAGGCTTACTTGCAGGCCCGTTCCAGGCACAACAACATGTGGCATAGTCCACGTGACAATGTTGCAGAGGCAGCAATAGATCCTAGATCTCTAGATATCATGGTTCTTCTGGGAATAAGGACAGAATTAAATAGAGAAGTATCACTCAACAAAAAAATCCTGAATTTATTAACCAAATGCATGCATTCAACTCATAAGATAAAATTCAGAGGTGACATATCTGTAATCCTAGGCATCTTGCTTTGCTAAATAAAATCAAAAGCCATCTGCAGTAAACTACATATGCAATTAAGAATAGATTTTCCAAATAATCTTTCTGATGTGTGGTCAAACCATAACTCACTCATAGATTAGATAACCATTCACTCTGTAATACAATAATAATTTTAATTCATAAAGTCTCATAAATTCAATGTGAATATGTGAGTAATCTCTCATAATGCTATGACTTCAAGGGAACTTATAAAAATTAAGAAAACATTTCTAAAATTGTGTTCCATGTAGCAAGTCTCTAACTTTAATCTGGCCAAGAGCACTGATTCATAACATGTATCAAGAAAAAAAAGGGAGGAACCAACGAAAGAATGGTCCAAAGTAGTCTGATAATAACTTGGGCTCTGAGGTTAGAAGGCCTGCAGTTCAAATCTCAGCTGTGTGAACACTGATAAATTACTTAATCTCTTTGTGCCTAAGAAGCACCATGCAAAACAAATCTATTATTTACCTCACAGGGTGCTATAAGAATTAAGAAAGAAAATGGATGTAAAAAGACTTAAAAGATACCTGACACAAAAAGTGTTCCATATAAATTAATAACAGTAACTACTTCTAGATGTATCTCTATCAATATTGTTAATAAAAAGTTTTTTCAAAATAAAACCATTTTCCCATTTAACAAAACATAAACCAGGCATATTCTTCGACTGAATACTCCCACTTTTTAAGAATGAGTCAAAGGAGGAAAATTATATATACACAAGAATGTTTACTGTAGTCCCCTCCTCCTCCAACAGAAAAATGACTACATATCCAGCAACAGGTAAGTGGTTAAGAAAATCTGGCACATATAGGAGTTCCTGTCATGGCTCAGTGGTTAACAAACTCGACCAGCATCCATGAGGACGTGGGTTTGATCCCTGGCCTCGATCACTGGGTTAGGGATCCGGCATTGCTGTGAGCTGTGGTAGAGGTCACAGACATGGCTCAGATCCTTCATTGCTATGGCTGTGGTAAAGGCTGGCAGCTACAGCTCCAACTGGACCCCTAGCTTGGGAACCTCCATATGCCACAGGTGCGGCCCTAAAAAGACAAAGAAAAAAAAAAAAAAGAAAGAAAATTTGATACATCCATATAGCTTAATATTTTGTGACTGTGTGTATGGTTTGGTGAACATCTGGTTTATCAAAGGGCAAACAACGGTTATCTACAGAGAGTGAACTTCTGGGATACTTTAATTTTCTTTTTAAAACTTTTGTTTGTTGTATTTTATAATAACATGTACCATTTTTCCAAAAACTGAGGAATTGGTCTTCTCATCTCCCTAAAAGGCCTTTTTTCTCTATTCAATTAAACAAATATTTATAGAGGACCAAGAGTACGTAATATACTAGGCTGAGAAACGTAGGAAATAAAAAACAAGACAATCAGTATGTACATTTTTAGGACACCTCAATTCAGTGAGGTAAACAGACATTTACACAAGTAATTCAGGAATTAAGACAATTTTGACAACCTCTGTAACTCAGGTACAAATATGGAATGAAAGGAAGTAAGTGGAAAAAAACAAGGACACGTGAAAAAAGGAAGGTAGAATATAAGAAAAGTTATGACAGCAACAGGAAAAGATGGCAGGAACTGGATACTCTAGAGGAAAGAAAGTTTAGAAAGTGCTCAAGAGAGAGCAATTTGATAAAGCTGGAGTAGCTTCCCATCCTGCAGAACGGATTTTAGGCTTAAGAAAGAGCTAGAAATGTAAGCAGAAGCCTGACTCTATATGGCCTTGAATGCCAGGGTGAAGAATCAGGCATTCATGCATTCAATCATTTACTTATTCATTCATTCACACAGGCATAAATTCATTTATTCATACACACATGCCAGTATTCATTCTTGGGGGTGGTGGGTGACGGGGAGGCCATCACATGCCACTTTAGAAAGACAATAAAAGGGGTCCTGTGGAAGTCTGATTCAAGATGACTGAGATAAAGTGAAGGAGACTATTGTTGTCATCATGATTATTACATGAAATATTATATTTATTCATTCATTCAATAATAGAAGCCTGTACAATACCATCACAAGCTCTGTTGAAAGAACAATTCCTCTAAAAATTACTATGCTCACATATACAATTTCAAAAAACATGAAAGATAAGTATTTTTTACCAAGTCTTTTTGTCCATTGATACTTGCACAACCATGAACCGATAAATATTGAGAATTCGTTTACACATATCTGTGTGCTCATCCAGAAGACTTTTTATCTCATTTGCAGGTTCAAGAAGAAATATGTTTGAGGAGTTGATAATAAACACCTAAGAAAAGAAATCATCAGCCATTTATTATAGAATTTCAATGGCAAATTTCATATTCAAAGAGAAAAGACTCAAGATTCTGATCATTACGTGATCTATGATAAACTTAAAAGCATCAGACTACAGGTTAATTCTCTTTTTTTTTTTTTTTGGTCTTTTTGCCTTTTCTAGGGCCACTCCCATGGTATATGGAGGTTCCCAGGCTAGGGGTTGAATCAGAGCTGTTGCTGCCAGCCTATGCCACAGCCACAGCAATGTGGGATCTGAGCCGCGTCTGCGACCTACACCACAGTTCACGGCAATGCTGGATCCTTAACCCACTGAGCAAGGCCAGGGATCAAACCTGCAACCTCATGGTTCCTAGTCGCATTTGTTAACGGCTACACCACAACGGGAGCTCCGACTATAGGTTAATTCTAACCCTGCTTCTACCACCAGCTTGATACCTGAAATTTAAGCTCATTAAATGTATTTTTTATGTTTATCTGACAAATATGAAATTACAAATAAGAAAAAAACAAATGAAAAATAATTTTTAAAAACATAGGGCTTTAAAATAATACCATGATTCTTTCATAACATGAAAAGAACAATAAAAAATAATTTAGGATGAAAGATGATATCCAAATCAAGAATAACTTTCTGAATGAGATGCTCAAAACTATCCTCTTTTCTCATGTTTATTGACTGTTTTGGTAATAACAGACTGCATATAATAGTACTCCTAACAAAGATCCATCAGTATGTATCTTCAATTAAATTCACTATAATCAAATCATTAATTTTGTTACTGAGGACAAAATTATTAAAATGGTGGCAGGTATATGCAAAGGTTCTCAAAGACACTTTAGAGGAAGAGAAGATTATATCTATTTTGAACCTAGGATATTTACGTCTTCTATACCCATAGTTCTTATTTAAATCCCCTGGATGGGCTGTGTAGCAAAATACAGTTGTAAAATCATGTGAGAAAATAACGTAAAGCCAACTTTAATATCTGAAAAGAGCTGACTCTGTTAAGTCTGGCAATTCTGACTAAGAAAAGCAAAAGAGAAATATGAGTAACATTAGAAATAAAGTAAGGACATACCTACATAGCCAGCAGAGAATTTTAAAATGATAAGTTTGGTAGGTAACTTTATGCCAAAAAATTTGAAAATTTAACAAAATGGATTATTTTGTAGATATAAATTGCCAAAACTGACTCAAGAAGAAATAGAAAAGATGTGAACATCAATACCATAAAAGAAAGTGAGGTGGTAATCAAGGGACCCCTGATCTGTCCCTAAACACCAAGCTTAGACCTCTTTATAAGCAGTTTTGTTCGTCCTTCATAGAAGATGATCCCTATTTTACATTACCTGTTTCAGAGGCAAAAGAAGAAAAGCTACCCAATGTATTATTATTACTATTATTTTCTTTTGTCTTTTGTCTTTTTAGAGCCAAACCCACGGCATATGTAGGTTCCCAGGCTAGGGGTCTAATCAGAGCTATAGCTGCCGGCCTACACCACAGCCACAGCAACGCCAGAACTGAGCCACATCTGTGACCTACACTACAGCTCACAGCAATGTCAGATCCTTAACCCAGTGATCGAGGCCAGGGATTGAACCTACAACCTCACAGTTCCTAGTTGGATTTGTTTCCATTGCACCATGATGGGAACACCCCAATGTATTATCATAAAACTATAATCCAGTTATCAAAAACATACAAGAACTATATAAAGATATGAGAACAGTATCATTCATGAATGGACAAAAATCTTCAAAAAGTTAAAAAAAAAAAAAAGGAGTTCCCATTATGGCTCAGTGTGAATGAATCTGACTAGGATCCATGACGACATGTATTTGATCCCTGGCCTCGCTCAGTGGGTTAGGGATATGGTGTTGCTGTGAGCTGTGGTGCAGATCACAGATGCAGTGCAGCTCAGATCTGGCATTGCTGTGGCTGTGGTGCAGGCCAGCAGCTGCAGCTCTGATTTGATCCCTATTCTGGGAACCTCCATATGCTGTAGGTGTGGCCCTAAAAAGCAAAAAAAAAGAAAAAAAAAGCAGCAGCAGTTCAAATTGAGTAAAATATAACATTTTATGACCAAGAGTATTTACTCCAGAAATGTAAAGATGCCTTGATATCAGAAGTCTATATACCCTATCAATAGATTAAAATAGAAAAAAAAGGATCATTACAATGTATATAGAAAAACCATTTTGCTGTTACTTTTTTAAAAACTTTAAAAAGGTAAAATTTCTTAATTAAAAAGAGTATTTATCAAGAACTAAAGCAAAAGTTATAACATCAATTAAACCTGAGAAGTTCTGCCTGAACTTGAAAAGTTTAAAAGTAGTGCCAAAATCCCAGAGCAAAACAAGGGTACTCACTATCACCTCACTGTCCTGAGGAACCCAATAAGCTAAGGAAGTGGCAGGAAGCAGAGAATGAATATGGATGAATTGAAAAAGAAAAGATAAAACTCAACTATGTAGCAATCTGGAAGAAAAACATTTCAAAGAAAAGGAAAAGCAAGTTTAAAGAACCTGAGTGAGAGCCAGCCTAGCATATGTCAGGAACAGCAAGAAGCATAGAGTGAAGGGAGGAAGGGGAAAAGCAGTGGGAGATGATGTTGAGAAAAAGCCAGAGCTTCTCACACTGCCAGTGGGGAGGGAACAAGTTTTTGCTCCTATCTTTTACAGAACAATCCTTTTGTAAAATACAATTTTAAAAAGTGAATAGGAACAAGGAAATGAAGAAACAAATGCAAAATACAAATCCAAACTTTTTATCAGAATCAAGAGGTATCAAATGACTTAGTTTCTAAACTCTCACTCTTGATTTTGTAATTACCTTGTGGGCCAGTACTTTTCTATGAACCACACTCAGAGGAGCAATAATGTAAAACTTTCATAGACCAGTAGGAGGAACTCTGCTTTTATGCTTAGTGATACTGAAAAGCCATCAGAGGATGTGGAGAAGAAAAATGACATGATCTATACATTTTACAGGATTCCTCTGGCTGCTGCGTTGAGAATACAACAGGGTGATGGATGGGCAAGACCAGAAACAAGGATACTAATTAGAAGTTTAGGAGTTCCTGTTGTGGCTCAGCAGTAACAAACCCAACTAGTATCCACGAGGATGCAGGTTCGATCCCTGGCTTTGCTCAGTGGGTTAAGGATCCGGCACTGCCATGAGCTGCACTGTAGGTTGCAGACGTGGCTCACATCCCTCATTGCTGTGGCTGTGATGGAGGTCAGCAGCTACAGTTCTGATTTGACCCCTAGCCTGGGAACTTCCATATGCCATAGGTGTGGCCCTAAAAAGACAAAAAAAAAAAAGAAAAAAAAAGGGAAACACTAAAAAAAATGAGATTACATTTCATATATATTTAGAAGCAGCAAAAAATTAAAATCTGACTATTCAAGTATGAGGAAGATATAAAGACATGAGAACTTACAAACACTATTGGAGGGAATGTACATTATTACAATCATGCTAGAGACCAATTTGGCAGTAAGAGTAAAGCTGATAATGTATAAATGCTCCATCCCAGTAATTCCATAAATTTATTCCATATATACATTCCATACATATACATATATCTCCTAGGGAAATTCTCTCACATGTGCACAAAAGTACACATATAATAATGTTCAGTGCAGTATTATCTAGAATATTGAAAAAATGTAAACAAATTTAAAAAACTATCAACAAAAATGAATAAATAAAATGTGAAATAATCATAAATTATAATACCAGAGTAGTGTAAAATAAACAAACTATGGCTATGCATTAACAATAAATCTCAAAAACATAATGTTAATGCAAAAAGTTAAGTTGCAGGAGTTCCTACTGTGGCACAGTGGGTTAAGAATCTGATTCCAGGGAGTTCCCGTCGGTCGTGGCGCGGTGGTTAACGAATCCGACTAGGAACCATGAGGTTGCGGGTTCAATCCCTGCCCTTGCTCAGTGGGTTAAGGATCTGGCGTTGCTGTGAGCTGTGGCGTAGGTCGCAGACGTGGCTTGGATCCCGAGTTGCTGTGGCTCTGGCGTAGGCTGGTGGCTACAGCTCCAATTCGACTACTAGCCTGGGAACCTCCATATGCTGCGGGAGCAGCCCAAGAAATGGCAAAAAAGACAAAAAAAATTAAAAAATAAAAATAAAATAAAATAAAATCTAAGAGAAAAAAAATGTTTAAAAAAAAAAAAAAGATCTGATTCCAGTGGCTTGGGCTGCTGCAGAGGTGCAGCTTCGAATCCTAGTCCAGCACAGTGGGTTAAAGGATCCAGAATCGCTGTAGCTGAGGAGTAGGTTGCAGCTGCGGCTCAGATTCAATCCCTGACTTGGGAATTTTCACATGCTGTGGGCGCAGCCATTTAATAAAAGATGCAGATGATGATTCAACACGACACAATTTATATACATTTTAAATGTTTATAGAAAAGTAATATGTAATGTTTATTAATATGTATATTACAAAGTAAAAGTTAAGGAAAAAAAATTAATATGGCATAGTAAGAACAGACAAATGTGGGTAGTAAGTTTATTACATTTAAAAAATGATACTGAAATACTAAACTATGAAACTATGAGATATTTAATGATTATTTTATTTTATACTTAAAAAATAAACAAAAAGTGACCTACCTGCAAAACTGCCTGAGTACCCGCTCGTATGTTTTGTTCTGTGGCTTCTTCAGAAGCATTATGAAGAACATCTTGGTAGGTGCCATTTTTTGTCCAAGTGGAATTTCGAACATGATCAGCAATATTGGTTCCATTTTCCTGAAGCAAAATATCAAGTTTTTAACATTTCATTAATTGAGAATGCTGTGACAAGTTTGTAAGCTGACGAAGTAAACTGGAAATTACTGGGACCCCCTGCTAAACATCTCAAAATATAAGAGGACCTATTTGACTATAAAAACACTGTATATGTTCACTGTAAAAAAAGTTCTTGTTGACAAAAATATAAAGAAAAATTTTTAAAAATCATATATAGGAACCAGAAAATTGTATTATTTCAGATATAGACATGTTTTAATCTTTCTAATGTATAAGCCTCCCCTCTGTACATTTACACATTCAAGAATGGGATCATGTCATTTACAGCTTTGTAAAAGATAAATTCTGTTCTAAAGTAAATGCCAGAATCCAAATGACATAAATAAAACAATAGAAACTAGCTTCTATTTATTCTATTTAAGAGTAGTAAAATTCCTGTTATATGAAGATAGACAACTACTAATACTTGAAATCACTAAGATCACAGCTTTCTGCTGGAGTTTTAGCTACCAAAGTCTTGCTGACTAAGGAGCTCCCTGAGTCAAACAGAAACTTCACTCAGTGTTGTCCCCTTCAAGTTTCTCTCTAGTTTCTTTCTGCTTTTAGTCACACACCAGTATCTTCAAATAGTCTTTTTTAAAATATTTTGTCTAGAGCTTGTTGTTGTAATACATGGTAATTTTCGTCTAACAAACTATTGATTCCATTGCCAGAAGAGAAGCAGTATCAAAACTCGGCTCTGAGTACTCAATACAGTATACCATGGTCTAATCTATACTTCTCGCCTATGTACCACATTTTTTTTTTTTTTTTAACGGCCGCGCCGGCATCATATGGAAGTTCCCAGGCCAGGGATTGAATCTGAGCCACAGCTGTGACGTAGGCTGCAGCAACACCAGATCTTTTAATCCACTGCATCAGGCTGGGGATTGAACCCATGCCTCCACAGCAACCTGAACTGTTGCAGTTGAATTCTTAACCCACGGCTCCACAGTGGAACTCCAGATCAGCCATCTTCCAAACAGTTCTTCCTGAAAGACCCACAAGCAACTCACATTCAAGACATTTAAAAGTAAATTTAGATAACCATTTTCTACCAACCTCTGTAGCCTCCTTGGCCACCACCATCACACTTGCACTTATTTTTATTTCTATTCATGTGTGAATGGCAACTACTCTGGTTGCAGAAGAAACCTGAGACACCTTCTCATTCCTCATATCTAATTAATCATCACAATATTGCTATCACCACTAAAAGAGCTCACCTGTCTTTTGCCTTACATTCCCATTGGAACTGCCACTGTACCCTATCAGGTATTTATCATCTCCCTTCCCTTCTGACACTTCCTAACTAGCATCCTTGCCTCCAGACTGGTCTCCATTTGATCTTCCACTCTGGGCTTGGTACAATCCTTCAGAAAGAGGTAACTATCCAGGCCATTTTTCTATTCATAATTCTTTCTAGTGTCTAGAACGTAATCTAAGTCCATTACAATAACATGAAATTTACTAAACAGAGTCTAGTTCATGCCTAACTCACGTTTCTTACCACTCTCAACCATCTGCTCTTAGCTACAGTCAAATAAAAGTATTTTCACTGTCTTTCATATCTTTGTAGAAGTTATTCACACTGTGGCTCCTTACCCATTTGTCACCTGATCTTTATATAATACTACATCTTCCCTGAAGCCTTTCTTGGGCAGAATTAGGTATTCCCTCTACCACACTATAGGATCATAGCAATAATACTGTTTTATAATACTCAATCCGCATGCTCTGCTGGCTAAAGCATCATTATGTAAAGCAGAAATGATGTCTTTTCATGTTTATATCTCTAACACTGGTTCTCCAAGTGGGCATTACATGTTTTAGAGAGCGCTCTGAAATTTGTAGGAATGTTTTGTTATCACAGAAATTGAGAATACTGCTGGAATTTAATAGGATAAGCCAGGTAATGTTAAACATACTAAAAGGTGCATGACACTCCATACATATACAAACTATCTAATATTCTGCATGGTTTCAAATGTCTCACAGACACCATGTGAATTAAAAAATCCACTTATAATTATCTGAATCTATAAATTAACTCCATTTTATAATTAATACTAAATTTTAAATGATTTATGCATATACTGAATTTATCAGAAATATAAATCAATGAATGATTATATCTTTTTTTTTTTCGGTTCACGCAATTAGCAAGAAATTACATCTCTAACAGCAACAACAATGAAGTATTTGAGCAGCCAACAGAATACACTTATACAATACACCTACATCACCTTACATCTGTAGTTTCCTTCCTTCCTTTCTATCTCCCTCCTTTCTGTTTTTTCAAACTGTGTATGTAGGTAGAGTTATCATCTATCATTTTTATTTAAGGATAGTAAATGATAACAAGGTAGGTTCAGTATTGAGCTAGAAATACATGACCAAAAAACTAGAAGAATACAAATTATTTACACTAAGTTTATTTTCTAGCTTGATGCAAGAATTGGATATTTTACTGATGAGTAACAAACTCAATTACAAATATTATTTCATAATTTACATAGTTAATTTTATTATACTTAGATTTTTTTTTCCATTCTAAACAAAGGGGAGGATATGGCCTAAGTACATACATATATCATATATACATATTTATACATATATAAATATCGATTCATTGAATCCCTGTAAAATGTTGCTTATTTATTCATATGTTAACATCCCAATAAAATCCACTGACGAAGTTAAATTAGCTACCAAAGTGATTAGCAAATCTCTCCTTTCTAGATTTAGTAAGATAAATGTCAACACCAGACCATAACTTTTTGGTAAGAACCTGACCAATGACAAGGGTTAAACACAAACCAAAATATTCTGAATTCTTTCTTGGACATTTTTGCACTAGGGTTAATTACAGAATAAAAACCATCCTGACCTGTTAAGTAAGCTGGTCTGTGATATAAAATACTGGTGTTTACTCACAGAAGCGAAAGAATGAAATAAGAGAGAGTAGGAGTGGAATTTAGGTCCCCGGTTCCATTTATTTCTAAAGTCTAAATGAATACGACAGTCAAGAGGGAACTCGGCAATTTGGTAATCACTCTACGAGTATGTACTACGACATACATTTTTATCTAGTACCACAGTTTTAAATACTATACCTTTTATCAAAGCATCTAATTCTGTTCTAGACAATCACTTACAGAATCAGAATACAACATTTTAGAGTTGTGACATCAAAGAGCTTTGGGATAGGGTACTGAGGTAACTGTTACATTATCTAAATTACAAAGGGTCAACTAGAGCTGACCCTTGAATACTGGTGTTAAGGTGACAACCCCTCTGGCAGTTAAAAATCTGCATATAACTTATAGTCAGCCAAAGTCTGCAGATTCAACCAACTATGGATGATGTGATGAGTATTTACTACCCCCCCCAAAAAAAACTTGCATAATTGCAGCCACACAGTTCAAACCCATGTTGTTCAAAGGTCAAATGTATATTGAAAGGTATTTTTACTTTCCTATTCATCCCACATTATCACACTTCTGTGAAAATCTACTCAAATTTATATTCAAATGCCTAAGTTCTATCATTTTACCTCTTCTCTCTTTTCTCCTTCTTCCACTGAAATATCATGGTCTGTGACGTTGTCAATGCATGGTAAGTCTGAAGAAGAGATCACAATTTCTTCTGGCTCTTGCATAAACAAAGGTTTTTCCTCTTGCTGGATCCATTCTTGATACACTTTTACCACTTTTCTCATAGCTGCTGCTTCACAAATTGGTAATAAAAATGCCTAGTTAAAAAAGAGGAGAATAGAGATAATGATACCTTTCACTTTGCCACAAACATATATATTTCTATCTTACCATCAAATGTGAGATATGGAGTTTTTGCTGTGGAGCAGTGAATTAGGAACTGGACTGTAGCGGCTCAGGTTGCTGCAGAGGCACAGGTTGATCCCCAGCCCAGTACAGTGGGTTAAAGGATCTGGCATTGCCACAGCTGCAGTGTAAGTTGCAGCTGTGGCTTGGATTCAATTCCTGGGCTGGGCAATTCCATATGTCAAAGGTGCAGCCTTAAAAGGAAAAAAAGTGAGATATAAATTATTTTTAAAGAGTTAAAGTCAACAAATTCAGTGTTATACAAAACCTTTTGTCTACAAATAATCTGTAAATACATTGATAGAAATACTTCTGATATGCAGACACTTGATTTCTAGTGCAAGGAACAAAGATTTGTTTCAATTGTACTATACCTATCTCAGAATGAACATATTTCTTATAACTGTGCTCCTAAAAGCACATGTAAATACAGCTTTTCATAATAAGTCACATTTTGTAACTTATATTACTGGGTTTTGTAATATAACCATTAAAATAAATTTTGATAGATTTTATTTAAAAAATAAAAATTATCACTCTTAGAAATAACATATTAACAAGGCAACTCAGCTTTTCTAAGCATATTTTAAAAATTAAAGCTTTCTTCTTTCATTTTATACATATATAATACAAAGTTACATGAGTTAAATAATAAGGTAAAATATTTAAAAAGTCAAAGAACTATTTTTGTTATCAGTTATTCTTTCCTTTAGGTACTTTCAGGGTTGTCATAAGTTTTAAAAAAGTAAATATTTTCCTCATCACAAAAACACTGTCACAGAAATTTTTATGCAATTCACATTTGCAAAAATAAAGCAATAAAAATACTCTTAATTTCACTACTCAAAAGTCCTTCCCTTATGCATGTTCCTCTGTTAACACCTTCACTGTACTTTTTATTTACAAATAGAAATGGAGTTAAATTGATTTTAATTTTTCTTTCACAACCACTACCTTTAGGTTTAACTCTAAAAATCACAAGACCTTTACCTAAAAACTGCCACTTTCTACTCTACAGTAATCTAGTAGGTGTATTTAAAATAATCATGGGTTCAAGTGATTCATCTGAATGAAACTAGCCAAGAAAATTAGCTTCCTTTGATAACGATGAAAAGTTAACGTGTATTATCAACAGAGTATTTAATATTGTTTGGAAATCCTTTTATTTATTTGTTATTATTAATACTCTAGCAAACTACACTGCCTGCTACTTTCCTCCATCTAACAAACCCATTCCCAAATTCTCACTTTCATGATCTGGCAGCTTAATGATCAATGGCATAGTTTTGACCATCACTGCAGGCTCTAAAACAATTTACAGCCTTCCTTAAAAAGATTCAAATAAATTAAAAACAAAAACAAAAACAAAATTCAAGTAATCTCTGAAAAGTTCTATTCTCAGACACTTAAAAATTAACTTAAAAAAAAATCAGCATGGGGGAGTTCCCACTGTGGCTCAGTGGGTTAAAAACCCGAGGATGCACGTTTGATCCCTGGCCTTGCTCAATGGATTAAGGATCCAGTGTTGCCACATGCTGCAGTGTAGGTGGCAGATGCAACTCAGATCCCACATTGCTGTGGCTGTGGTGTAGGCTGGCAGCTTCAGCACTGATTTGACCCCTAGCCTGGGAACTGTGACATGAAAAAAATAAATAAAAATAAAAGGTGAAACACAATATCAATAAAAAATAAATTAGTATGGGAAGACTGTTTTCTGCTCATTGCTGCTATGAACCTAAAACTGCTCTAAAAAAAAAGCTTATTAATCAGAGCTAAGTTTTTCATTATTGAATAAACTGCCACACTATATCCCAAGGGACTGAATTAATCTACTAAAGATCAGAGCATATCCTTACAGGGCTCCATTGTGATTTTTGTCTACACACTAAATAAGAATCTTGAGGAAAGACTGATATTAATAATGGCTAAAAATCTGATGCAAAAAAAACAGAAGGTCATTTTATACATTTACAATGAGAAATAGTCGTCTCAGATCAGAACATTCAAATCCATGTATCACTCCTCATCCCTCTACAAAAAAGTACCACTCATAATCAGACATCAAGTATTAACTGATAAGGGAAATTTTTATCACAGGCAACAATCTATATGATCAGAAAATTTTCTTTCTGTAGGTAAAACTGTATCAAAGTCATCTCCAGTTTTATGGTTCTTTGACCATAAAACTACATCATAACCAGAAAACTATGTGGAGGAAGAATTAAAACAATAGGAGATAGAAAAATCAAATATTCAATGGAATCAGCTTAAGATAATCTGGTACAATTTTCTAATAATTGGCTTTGCCAATGGTATCTGATTTACTGGTAGCTAAGGCTCCCTTCTTCAGTGAGAAAACACAAACAAAACATGCTGGTCTATGATTATTTCTTTTTTTTTTTTTTTCGGTCTTTTTGCCTTTTCTAGGGCCGCTCCCGCGGCATATGGAGGTTCCCAGGCTAGGGGTTGAATTGGAGCTGTAGCCGCTGGCCTACGCCACAGCCACAGCAATGTGGGATCCGAGCCATGTCTGCATCCTACATCACAGCTCATGGCAACACCGGATCCTTAACCCACTGAGCAAGGCCAGGGATCCTTTATTCTTTTTTTTTTCCCTCTTTTTTAAAAGTTTAATCCCCAAATAGTATCCGTCTTAAGCAAATTTAATTTCAGAATGCTTTAGAGGACAATACACCTTCTGAGGGGAGGATAAAGACAATGAAAACATCACTTCTTACCTTCACAAACTGGTTTTAATTGATTGCAGAATGAAAGATAAAATATTTTTACTGTAATTTATTAATCAAATGATGGGAAGAAAAGTTTCAAACCATAAAGTGAGTAAGTAAGATCATTATTTTAAGAGAAGGAATATTGGGGCAGAGGAGATAAATATTAAACGAAGGTAATTATAAACTAAAAATAGGAATAATAGAAAATATTAAAGGATTAGATGTAATAAATATTAAAAACTAAATATGGGAGTTCCCATTGTGGCTTAGTAGGTTACGAATCCGACTAGAATCCATGAGGATATGGGTTCAACCCCTGGCCTCGCTCAGTGAGTTAAGGATCCGGTGCTGTCATGAGCTGTGGTGTAGGTCCCAGATGTGGCTCAGACCTGTCATTGCTGTGGCTGTGGTATAGGCTGGCAGCTTCAGTTCCAACTGAACTCCTAGCCTGGGAACTCCCATATGCTGTAAATGCGGCTCTAAAAAGCAAAGCAAAGATAAATAAATAAATATGAACTTTAAATAAACATTTCCGTGAAGAATAAATTTTAAATAGCTAAAAGTCAGTACCCTCAATAGTAAAGACAAAAGTCTATATTACAAATTAAAAGTACTGAGATGTGTTTTACCTGACGAAATATCTCTGTAACAAAGTTTACATTACTTCTTTTTGAAGAAAAAACTCTGCGGACTATTTCAATGTCTGTAAGATGTTCTTCATCAATACTACAGAGGCTAGAAGAGCTAGGTTCTCGCTCCGTGAGAGTGCTTGTGTTGGAATGAGACTGTTCGGGTTCTGTAGTTCTATCCGCTTTATCAGCATTATCATTTTTGTTTTCTTCTCTGGATACCAAACTAGCAGCTGCTCTCTAAAATAAAAACAGTATGGAGGAGAGAATATCATAATCATTTAACTCAGTATTTTGTCTTCAAATAGCAAATACTGACAAAACCTAAAGCATTCCATAAGTAACTTACAGCATAGTTTAAAATGTAGACATAGAGTTTCAGTTAAATATCCATGCTAAATAATTAAATGGTAATGGAATTACTCAATGTTTAAGTGATATAGTGATACTAATCCTCTATTCAATTAAGTTTATTTTTTCACTGTAAACCAGCTATAATGGAAAAAATAAAAATCATTAAGTTAAAAAATAATAAAATAAAAATTAAGACAAAAAAAGTTTATTTTTTCAGTATGTCTACAGTACAAACAAGTTACTAATTAAAACTGGGTAAAAGAATAATGCAGATGGAGTTCCCGACGTGGCTCAGTGGTTAACGAATCTGACTAGGAACCATGAGGTTGTGGGTTCAATCCCTGGCCTTGCTCAGTGGGTTGAGGATCCAGCATTGCCGTGAGCTGTGGTGTAGGTCGCAGATGTGGCTCAGATCTCGTGTTGCTGTGGCTGCAGCGTAGGCCGGCGGCTACAGCTAATCAGACTCCTAGCCTGCAAACCTCCTTATACGGTAGGAGCGGCCCTAGAAATGGCAAAAAAAAAAAAAAAGACCAAAAAAAAAAAGAATAATGCAGATGAAATCAGCTCAGCTCTTCAATAATAAATACCTTAGCAATGGACTATAAAGTTCATCAATAAAGTCTTAATGTATAAAATCAATTCTATTTTATCATAGGCAAAAATCATACAAGCAAAACCTTGGCTCAGTCTAAGGAAAACGTAAACGTTTTAAGGTAAGTAATAAAGAAATTACTACCATAGTATGACATGTATGATCAATTACTTTCTGGTACATTATTCAATTTTTGGTCTTGGTTTTGTTATCTATAAAATAAGATGGATTAAGTAAATATGCTAATGATCTCAAATATGCCTTCCTAATAAAAAATTCTGATTTTTAGTTTACTGAGTTCTAGGATCAGAAAAATAGTTCTGCTTGAGAGTTTCTACATTTATAAATTCTTTGTACAGAGCCTGGAACAAAGTTTTTGGGAAACATATCATACTCTGCTGCAGATAAATAAGAGACTATAGGAATATAAGTCAAATTTTCTGAATGCTAATGAATACACCTTATGTCTCCACTTAATTTTTTAAGGATTTAAGAAGCTGCATAAAAAATATACACAGATAAGCTATTTTTAAAACAAGGAAATCTGAGAAAAAAATAAGAATACTTTAAAAAATACAGTAACATGACATTTCAGAAAAAAAAAACACAGAGAGGAAGATAAAGTGAAAAAGAATTGTGAAAAAGAGGTAAAGTGTTTCATTATAAATAACAATTTCAAATATTAGTTTCTCCATTGTATAGCTGTGTAACTTTACTCCAGTGTTCTAGGAGAAAAAGGGTAAATGACATGGAAACTGGACTTTAAATCAGCATTCTGTGAATATTTAGATCTAAAAAGAACTATGAAAGTCATTTGATTGCTAATTGTTTCCAACTGCAAGAATCTACACAATTCAGAATATTTTTAGTACTGTACAATTAACATAAAACATAGGAATAATAAGCTGAAACATATATGACTGAAATTATCTTCCATATCTTACAAGTTTTAGTTTTATTAAGAAAACTGGGGAGTTCCCGTCGTGGCGCAGTGGTTAACAAATCCGACTAGGAACCATGAGGTTGCGGGTTCAATCCCTGCCCTTGCTCAGTGGGTTAAGGATCTGGCGTTGCCGTGAGCTGTGGTGTAGGTTGCAGACGTGGCTCGGATCCCACGTTGCTGTGGCTCTGGCGTAGGCTGGTGGCTATGGCTCCGATTCGACCCCTAGCCTGGGAACCTCCATATGCTGCGGGAGCGGCCCAAGAAATAGCAAAAAAAAAAAAAAAAAAAAAAAAAAAAAAAACTGTTGGTTCTATAATAATTGTTAAAATTTGGATTTATAAGACATTTATACAAAGAAAACATCACTATTATTTGTTTTAAATGTGTTCTACAACTAAGGTAACTGAAATCAGTGGACAAATCAGTAAAGCCATTTAAATCTCTAAAGCTAATTTTAACAAGCTTGGCTTATGTGTGTATTACCTGAATATTCTTTGGCAAGACTTCACCTTCCATCCCAGGAATATGAGGTCCTGTATGCGGCTTTGGCTCAAGCCAGAATGAAACCAGCCAACGAATGACAATAACTCGAGCCTTAATGAAAGGCTCCTTCGTACAATAAATTGCTTCATTGGTTTCAGCATCCTTCTTTATCATGACATAATGTGGCTTTGGTCTCATTTGTGGGATATCTATGCAAAATAATAGGAAAAAAATAAATACGAAAGGAATTATGCTTAGATAAATGTGAATTTTTAAATATGTGAGAAAATACTATGATAATATTCTTGTTCAAGAAATAGTATATTTTAAAACAATTTGCTAGATAGTAGCATGGAATCTAGCTGAAGCATATATAGCTGATATGGAAACATGTCTTTTTGCAAAATATCATTAAAAGTACAAAGAAATGTCTAGAACCACTCAAAATTAATGAGAGCTCACTTCCATTAAGTCTGAGACACATACTTTGGCATCCTACAAACTATGAGAATTCTTACAATAATATTATTTTTAAAGCAAATATTGTTTCCAAAGTTAAGAATGGTAATTTAAATCATTTCTACTAACCCTAATGGTTTTGCATGTCAGTTGCCTAAACTTGGAGGAGCTTAAAATAGGAAAAAGGTGGGTTCCAACTGCGGCTCAGATCTGATCCCTGGCCCAGGAATTCCATGAACCACAGGGAGGCTGGGGCAGGGGTGGGGGGGAATATTCCACAAACAGGCTGTTGATGCCTTCCACACATGGCAGAGGTCTATGTCTAATTCAAGATCTGTCCCTGTGGTAATAGGTTTAAGATTCCAAAACACGTTTTAGCACAGTCACTAAATATGGACAAGATATAATCAAAATATGTGACAATGAACTTATTTATACAGAATATGAACAAGACATATAAAATTGAAACCTTGCAGGACTTTTAAAATTTTTTATAATATAGTTTAAGGATCACACCAAACATTAGAATTAAGTTTAATTTACAATCACAAATACTTCTGATGGACTAACTTCACTAAGAAGTGATACCCAGAGAATAAGTTTTGAAAAGATCTCTTCACTCTCAATGAAAATTTTCTATTAATAAAATTCTACTTTCAGTATGAATCATGGCATAGTATCTATAATTAATCAACATAAATTAAATATTATCCATTTTCTTCAGGAGGCAAATGCTAACTTTACATTGAGGAATGTTTTATTTTTTTGTGTGATCATTTAGAAAATTCCAAAGACTACCTACCAAGGACAGGATGATATAAACTATTCTCTTTACAGATGTTTGGAAAAATATAAGGCAAGTAATATTTCTTAAAATGTGAAAACAAAAATGAAAATCCCCTTTCTTGGTTTTCTTTGTTCTTCCATTCTAAACTTTTTACCTAAAAATAAACACACAATTAGTATAATTCCAGGAGAAAGAAGAAATTATTAGCCATTATACAAAAGCTTGTAAAAGGTTACTTAAGCAATAAGCTAAATATGTGTGTATGTAAATATATTTCTGTACTTACGAAAAATGGTCTAGTACCATGCAAATGCAATATACAGTTGACTTGAACAACTTGGAGGCTGAGGTACTAACTCTACATGCAGTCAAAAATTCATGTGTAACTTCACAGCTGGCCCTCCATATCCAAGGATTCCACCAAGAATGGATTGTGTACCACTGTATTTACTGAAAAAATCTATGCATAATTATGATGTTCAAGGGTCAACGGTGTATGTTCTGTTTTATATTTCTTATATGTTAAAATGTGCTCTGGAAAACTGTCAAAGTTGACTTAAAACTTGGCTCTACTACTGACAAAGCTGCTAATGTTCTTTCCTCTTTCCCCCTTCCTGAATAATTCAGCCTAGAAGGTCCTACAAATAGGCAGGTGGGGGGAAGGAATGAAACAGTGGCAGTCAGGTGCAGGTAATCAGAGCTTGACCATAGGAAGCATTCATGAAGGGATGTAAAAGAGGCAGTAGCCCAGTGCAGACTCAGAGCCTAAGAGAGAAGAGGACTGTCCATGAAGCATAGAGGGGAGTAAACAAGAGAAGACAGAGTTGTAAAAGACAGGGTGTGAAAACCCCAGTAGGGTGAGGCAGATCCTAAGTAGAGAGGTAGTAAAGGCCCAGCTTGGGCCAAAATGAGATACTACCATACACTAACTAGAGAATAGCTAAAATTACAGACTGACCATGTCAACTGTTGGTGAGGATATAAAGCAACTTTAAGTCTCATACATTGCTGGCGGCATATTGCTTATCTTGCTTATTTTCCTTAAGGAGGAGTAACAGTTTTTTTCTATGGCAAAGACTATGACAGAATAATGGTAAGAAGGGGAAAATGAATTACCCACAGAATAACAAAGGTGATATCAAGGAAGATAACACATACCTGAATTACTATGTACTTTAAAAGTGCTTCAAGAAAATAGCTGGTAAGATCTTCCTGTCCTTTATCTCCTGATTGTGGGGGGACAAGAGGAGTAATTTCCTCTATAGTGACTTGAGCTATCAAAGATAAAAGAACAGTTTAGTACAACTATAAAACATACATAATAATACAATAATATGACTCAAAATTTAACTACAAAACTGATATGCAAAGAATCCTACTTGAAAACATTCTAATGATTGAAACAAAATAAATATGCAGACAGCCCATCACAATAATCATAAACTTTAATAATCGACCGTTTCATGAACCCCTGGATTGAGGAAATGTGACAAAGGGGTGGAGAAATATGCAGAAATTAAGAGTGAATAACATCTCATCTGAGAAAGAACTGTTCATGATATTTTAAAAAACAGATTAAGAATGTACACTATGAGAAACATTAATAGTAATGTGCTTATTAATCAACTAAAGGACAATCTGATTACTCTAGGTAATGACCACACTTACTCTTTAAGATAGCCCTTTATTCAAAGGATGAAATACTATTTACCTCTCAAAAAGAAAGAAAAGTTAGCATCTTAGTTTCTTAATTACAAAAGTCCAATTGTAAAATAAGAAACTTTTATTTTTCAGATATTCAAAAAGAATGATTATAACAAAAGCAAATTCATGAAAGTCAACCCACAACCAAATAAATTCTCTAAAATTTTTCCCAGGCAACACAGTGAGTACATGGTTTGGCACAGGCAGGTCCCTAAAACTATTTCTTAGTAAATATCAGTTAAGTGATTAAGCCCTCTTCACACAAAGTAAAACATATGTGTACTTCAACGCACATCCAAATTAAATCAAGGATACAAAGTGATATACGAAAATTCAAAATTAAAGATAATTGCAAAAATGGACTGTATTAAACATGTTTTCTTTCCTTCTTCCTTCCTTTTTTTAAATAGGGCCGCACAGGAAACATATGGAAGTTTCCAAGGCAGGGGTCAAACTGGAGCTGCTGGCCTACATCACAGTCACAGAATCACTAGATCTAAGCCACGTCAGTGACTACACCTACTACAGGGAGTTCCCACTGTGGCTCAGTGGTAATGAACCCAACTAGTATCCATGATGATGTGGATTCAATCCCTTGCCCTGCTCAGTGGGTTGGGGATCCAGCACTGCCAAGAACTGTAGTAGGTGTAGTCGCAGACGTGGCTTAGATCTAGTGATTCTACTACCTTGATCTACAGATCTAAGAGTTCACCCTTCACATGCAAACCAAACAATCCAGAGCCCAATCTACCACCTCCTTTGGACTTCCATACTCAAGATTACTAGTCTCCTAACCTGGTGACCCCTAACGTCAGGTATCAGACCATCAGAAACAACCCCTATGCCTCAGAGCCTGCTAATGTGATCCAAACTAGCCAGTCCTTGGCCTGCTCACCCTGCCTCAAAAATTCCTGCCTGCAGAAACTACAATAAAGACTTCTGCCCATGATACCCACTCCTACCCCGCAAGCCCCCACCCCCAACTGACCCCGCTTCTGTATGGCTACCCTCCCTGGTGTGGCATAACCCCTCCTCCTAGGAACTGTGAATAACAAACTATCTTTTTAGTGACATCATTTCCTGAACATTATACCTGGATGATAAAACCTACATTTTATTTGTTTTTTAAATTTTTTATTTATTTACTTTTTATTGAAGTATAACTGACATACTAGTTTCTTGGTACATAACGTAATGATTCAATATTTGTATGCACTGCAAAACAATCACCCCAATATATTTATTTACCATCTGTCACCATACAAAGTTACAAAAAATGTTTTTCTTGTGATAAGAACTTTTATAATTTACTTTCTTAGCAACTTTCAAATTTGCAATAAATTATTACTGACTACAGTCCCCGTGCTGTACACTACAACCCCATGACTTAATTACAACTAGAAGTTTGTACCTCTTGATCCCCTTCACCCATTTCAACACCCTCAATTAGCAACCACCAACCCTTTCCTTCTGAGTTTGGTCTATAATTTCCCAATTAATAAACATACAGATATTTAAAATACACATTAACAAACAACCGAGAAATATTTCAAACAATGATGGAAAAGATCTCATGAATCTTACTTTCTTGAAGGTTGAGTGGAGGATTAATGAGATTATCTAAAGTTCGAGGTCCATATTCAGATTGTGGTGCTGAAAAGCCAGGGATTAAGCATGAAAACATCCAAAGCTGTTCTCTGCTACAGTTATTCTGAAGAGCTTGTAACCATAATAAGAAAAGACGAACACCTTCCCGCCTAATCTAAAATAAAATGAAAAGCAGTATTTTTATTTAAAATGGAAATACTTTCTTCCTTCCAAGGCCAAAATGCTTTAGAAATGATTATAGAAGGATACTTTGCAAAGGAAAGGAAAAAAGGAAGGAAGGAGAGAGAGGGAGGAGAGGAGGGAAAAACGTTATATCCATAAGTTTATTGAGCCCTCATTATTTATAAATTTAAATTTATAATTTTATAAATTACTTTGAACAAATGAATTTGGCCTCTAACTACTTAAAGCCATCAGGTAATCTTTATGCTATAACTTCCATTTGTAAAAAGTCAAATTCATTTCCTTCTTGTTTATTTCCCATCATCGCCACTCTAACCCAAGAAGCAAGAAGAGGAATAACTGTTCCTTGCTTTAATGAGTTTGGTAAAAGGAGGAATGGTCATGGGGATCCTGGTATTCTGCTAACTCAATGCTCTTGTACTTAGAAAAAAGCTTATCAATGTGAAATTACCTCATTTACTTTATTTGCTTCTAAGGGGCAAGGCCGGGATTCTGGCCTTTTACTATATTCTAAGCAACTAGAACATAAGACTCAGAAGACAATAAATATTTACACTGATGATGCCCTCCCAGGAAGAGAATAGGATAAAAGAGAGGAAAATTCAAATCTCTAAGAAAAACACAAAGTTCTTCAGTAATCTAACTTCATCGGTAGTTATGGATATTACCTTACTATATCTTTGCAAACAGCTACTGCCAAAGCTATTCAACTGCTGCCACTCTTATGATTTAGTTAGAAACAGAATAAAGATATAGGAAGGCTTATTCCTTTGTACTGCTATATCTAAGCCCTGACATCAAAAGTACCTACAATGTGAAAATTTTACCCAACCTACAGCAAGATGTTTTTGGACTGGGTAGCTTCTCTTACCACAGCACAATGAAATAATGACAAAGAAAGAAAAAAAAAACAAACTAACAAAAATCAACATTTTTAATAGATGTTCTACTTCCCTCTACACTTAACAATAGCTATGATAAAATGAATAATTTGCTGAATAACTAAATAATTTTTATCTTCTGGGGACCACAGAGCAAAGTACAATCGTTCCTTGGTATCTACAGGGTAGAGGTTCTAGGACTTCCTCCAGTGAAAGTATCAAAATCAGCAGGTGCTCAGGTTCCTTAAAAAGAATGGCGTGGATGGTGACGCCCAAAGATACAGAGAGCCGGCTGTATTTCTGCTGAATGAGTTTATGCAGTGAACTCATTTTAATTAAGGAACTGCAGATAAGTCAAGATTCTTTAGGGAAAAATTGATGTAGGAAAGTGGAGCAGTTGACTACATGTTTTACTCAGTTTTTAAAAACCATAGGAAAGAAATAAAATTATATTATACCTTCAAGGAGTTTCCTGTGTGCAGCAGTTTCTTTAAAATTAATCCTGAAAAGAAAACATGATTTTAAACATTCATATCTTCTTGTCTGTTTCTACATGTCAAGAGTTCTCAGTCAGACTTGAAAATACTTTAAAACAAGTCCTTGGCAACCTCCAAATTATTCTTGGTGACTTAATATCCCTCTGACCATAATCTTTGGACCAGAGGGCATATAAAAAGCCACCTTTCAAAAAATGGTTTATTGCAATTAAACATGATTTATCCTACCAAAACAAACCCTAAACCCAAAATACATTTAAGACAATAGTCTATACATCCCTTAGACTAAGAAAATAATTAAATACTTTCTCCATCACTGATACAAATAAAAACCATGGTAGAAAACTTCCATTTAGTTTAACCACATGAAAATCTGTAACTCTAATATTTCCTAACACATATTTGCATGGTACTAACTTTTTTTTTAATTCTGAAAAGCATCTTTAATATTCCTTTTCCTTTTCAATTACATGGTATTTCAAATCTACAATAAAATAATGAAATAACATTCAAGGACATGCAGAGGCCCATAATTTGGTCTGAACAAATATAAACAGAGTCCTGTGTCTTATAATTTCAAAAGTTCATTTATTTACATTATCTACAATGTTTTATATAATGGTACAAGTATCACTGAAGCCTCCTATGAATCCATATGAAATACATATATATAATGATCAAGCCTGTAATTTTATTTGCTTAAGTTGTACTTGTCATACAAAAATAAGCTTTAATATTTCAACAAACCGTTGATTTATTTGCAATTCCATTATTTGTGAGGGAACAAATTTAAGTTTATAAAACAATACTATTTAAAGCCTAGTCCTTAATCAGCTCTCCTAAAATATCTATTTATGCTAAATGCAGTGTGGTATCATAGGTTGGATCCTGGAATAGAAAAAGAACATAAATGGAAAACTAATCAAATCTGAGAAAGTTCAAAGTTTAATAAATAGTAAAAACATGTATTTCAAAATTTTATATAAGGTGTTATTATACAAGTAATTTTAGCAGTTGAATTTCACATCCAACATTAGCTTCTGAAATTTATCTTTACTGATCCATGTAGCTCTAATTAATTCACTTTTTGCGCATTTATTTTCTTAATTGAAGTATAGTTGGTTTATAATATTATTTTCAACTGAACAGCAAAGTGTTTGTAATACATTCATTTATATATATGTATGTGCATATACATACTTTAAGATTTTTTTCCATTATAGGTTATTACAAGATAGTGAATGTAGTTTCCTCTCCTATACAGGCAATTCTAGTTGTTCATTTTATATACAGTAGTGTATATCTAGTTAATTCATCTTAACTACTGTATACTGTTCCATTATATTCACCTTCTTTACTGACTCTCTTTACATTAGGACATTGGACTTGTTTTCAAACTTTTGTTATTCCTAATAATACTATAATAAATGTTCATGTTCATGATTGTCTCATACATGGGAGCTTCCCCAGAATATGTAAATAGGAATGAAATTAAACACTTTTAACTTTACTAGATACTGAAAAAGTCCCTCCAAAGTAGCCGAGAAAATTAACACTAGAAGCATATGTGAGTATCTTTTCATTTGGCCATTCAAGTTTCTGTAAATTGCCAGTCATATCCTTTGTGTATTTTCCAACTGGGTTATTTTCTTTTGTTTAATATAAGAGTTCCTTTTATTTATTGGTTATTAATGCTATGTAAGTTCTATGAATTAGAAATGAATTCTCCCAAACAACTCAGCCATGTTTTCGCTGACTGGGAATGTGGTACTGTCTGATGTACAGAAGTTTTCAATTTCAATGTAATCACCAGCGTTTTTCATTATGTGTACTTACTATGTCTAAAGAAAAACTTGCATACCCTGAAGTTATGAAGATAAAACAAATAGTCTCTTCAAAAAGTTTTAAAGTATTATATTTCACATTTAAGTCCTGAAATCCATCAGAAATGTATTTCTGTGTGTAGCAATTAAAAGAATTTTCCCTCCCCAAGTGGATAACCAATTGTAGCAGACATTCAGGTTTTATTATGAAATAAAATATTGTCTCAATCATATCTGCGTGTTCCCATATATGAGCAGAGGTCTCTGGCCAGCCTCAATGTCGTCTTTTTTTTTTTTTTTTTTTTTTTTTTTTTGTCTTTTTTTGCCTTTTCTAGGGCTGCACCTGCGGCATACGGAGGTTCCCAGGCTAGGGGTCTAATCAGAACTGTAGCTGCTGGCCTAGGCCACAGCCACAGCAACTTGGGATCAGAGCCTCATCTGCGACCTGCACTACAGCTCACAGCAACACCGGATCCTTAACCCACTGAGCAAGGCCAGGGATTGAACTCGCAACCTCATGATTCCTGGTCGGATTCGTTAACCACTGAGCTACGATGGGAACTCCAATGTCTTCTTCCATTAGTCTTCTTGTCCATGCCTGCTATACCAATGATACTGTCTCAATTTTTTTTGGAGGGGGGGGGCACACCTGCAGCTTGCAAAAGTTCCCAGACCAGGTATCAAACGTGTGCCACAGCTGGGACCAAAGCCACAGCAGTGACAATGCTGGATCCTTAACCTGCTGCACCACCAGGGAATTCTTGTCCTAATTATTATAACTTTATAATCTTGTTATTGGGTGTGGTAATATCCAACAACAACAACATCTTCCCTCTTCCATTGGTATTCTTTCAAATTGCTCTGGCTTTGATTTTCCATGTAAATTTTAGGATAAACTTATTGGGCAACATTAAAAAGTCCCTACAAGGAGGTGTCGCTGTGGTACAATGGGATCTGTGGCATCTCTGTATCAATGGGATTCAGGTTCAATCTCTGGCCCAGTATGGTGGTTAAACATCTGGTGTTGCCACAGCTGTGGCATAGGTTGCAACTGTGGCTCGGATTCAATCCCTGGCCTGGAAATTTCCATATGCCATGAGTGCAGACAAAAAAATTAAGAACAGGAGTTCCCGTCGTGGCGCAGTGGTTAACGAATCCGACTAGGAACCATGAGGTTGCAGGTTCGGTCCCTGCCCTTGCTCAGTGGGTTAACGATCCAGCGTTGCCGTGAGCTGTGGTGTAGGTTGCAGACGCGGCTCGGATCACGCGTTGCTGTGGCTCTGGCGTAGGCTGGTGGCTACAGCTCCGATTCAACCCCTAGCCTGGGAACCTCCATATGCCGCGGGAGCGGCCCAAGAAATAGCAACAACAACAACAACAAAAGACAAAAGACAAAAGACAAAAAAAAAAAAAAAAAAAAAAAAAAAAAATTAAGAACAAAAACAAATCTCACAAAGAAAAGCCCAACTCCAAATGGATTTCCTTTTAAATTCTATTAAATATTTTTAAAAGAAGTAATATCAATTGTTGACAAACGCTTCCAAAAAACAAAGGAGGGAACATTTCTCAATCTATGTATGTGACTATTATTATGTTGATAATAAATTCAGATAAAGACCTCACAAAGAGAACACAGTGTTCAATATTCCTCATAAACACTGAGGCCAAAATCTTTAATCAATTCTTAGCACACTGAATTTAACAATATATTTAAAAGGACTATAAACAGTAACCAAGTAGGATTTATCTCAGGGATGCAAAGTTGGTTTAACATTTGAAATGCAATTTGTCAAGTACACAAATTAACTGAATAAATGACAGACATCAATAATGCTGACTATGATCATGTCAATAGATGCAGAAAAAGCACCTGACAGAATACAATGCCCATGCATGATTTAAAACCCTCAGCAGGAGTTCCCTTCGTGGCACAGTGGTTAACAAATCCAACTAGGAACCATGAGGTTGCGGGTTCAGTCCCTGGCCTTGCTCAGTAGATTAAAGATCCGGCACTGCCGTGAGCTGTGGTGTAGGTTCCAGATGCGGCTCAGATCCCATGTTGCTGTGGCTCTGGCGTAGGCCGGCAGCTACAGCTCTGATTAGACCCCTAGCCTGGGAACCTCCATGTGCTGCAGGAGTGGCCCTAGAAAAGGCGAAAAGACAAAATAAATAAATAAATAAATAAATAATAATAAAACCCTCAACAAAGAAGTTCACTTGTGGCACAGCAGGTTAAGGATCTGGTGTTGCCACAGCTGTGGTGCAGGTAGCAACTCTGGCACAGATTCGAACCCTGGCCCAGGAACCTCCACATGCCATGGGTGTGACCAAAAAAAAAAAAAACAAAAAACTAAAAACAAAACAAAACAAAACCTCTCAACAAAACAAGATAGAACAGAACTTCTTCAACTTAATAAATGGCATCTATGAAAACAGCTAACACCATATACAATGGTGAGAGACTGAATGGCTCTTTTCCACCAGGAATAGTGTAGGGATATCTACTTTTATTCAACACTGTGCTAGAGGAGCAAGAAACAAAACAAAACAAAACAAAAAAAAAAAAAAAAAAAGAAGAAGAAATTAAAGGCACTAGATTGGAAATTAAAAAGTAAAACTAGGTGTTCCTGCTGTAGTGCAGTGGATTAAGAATCCTACTGCAGTGGCTAGGGCTACTACAGAGATGCAGGTTCAATCCCCAGCCCAGTGCAGTGTGTTAAAAGATCTGGCACTGCTGCAATAGCAGCCTAGGTCATTAATGTGGCTCAGATTCAAACCCTGTCACAGGAACTTCCATACGCCGTGGGTGCAGCCATTCAAAAAAAGTTACACTAAATCTGCATTTGGCATGATCCTATATGTAGAAAAACCAAAAGGAATCTAGACTAAAACAAATAGAATAAACAAGTTACAATAAACTTGAAACAATATAAATGACCGTTAATTTGTAAGTAAATAAAATATGGTCTATTCAGACAATGGAATACAATACAGAAATGAAAAGAAATGCTGATATATTCTAACAGAGGTAAATTTTTAAAAACGTTAAGTGAAAGAATCCAGATGTAAACTAGTGCAAATTATATGGTTTCACTGACATGAAATACCCAAAAAGGCAAATTTACTGAAGACAGAAAGCAGACTGGTAGTGGGAAAGGCAACTAACTGTAAATGGACTAAAAGGAAATTTTTAGACTGATAGAAATGTCCCAAAACTAGGCTGTGGGAGTTGCTGCTGTGGCACAATGGGGTTGGCAGCATCTCTGCAGTGCCAGGATGCAAGTTCAATCCCCAGCCTGGCACAGTGCGTTAAAAGATCCAGCACTGTTAGCTGTGGCATAGATTGCAAGTGTGGTTCGGGTCTGATCCCTGGCCTGGAACTTGCTATGCCGTGGGGCAACCAAAAATGGAAAAAAACAAAAATAAAACTGGACAGTGATGATTCTAAATATGTACTAAAATTTAATGAATTATTTAAATAAATGATTTTTATCTAACTATACTTCAAAAAAGTTACTTAAAAAAACTAGTCACTGATTTGTTTCACCATATGCACAAGACAAAAAAGAAAGGAAACAGGGAGTTCCCTTCAGGGCTCAACAGTTAACAAGCCCAACTAGGATCCATGAGAATGTGGGTTCGATCCCTGGCCTCACTCAGTGGGTTAAGGATCTGGCATTGCCATGAGCTGTAGTGTAGCTCGAAGATGCAGCTAGGATTCTTGTGTGGCTGTGGCACAGACTGGCAGCTATAGCTCCGATTCGACCCCTAGGCTGGAACTTCCATATGCCGTGGGTGCGGCCCTAAAAAGAAAAAAAAACAGAAAAAAGAAACAAAGTTTTAATTTTCTTTCTTCTGAGTGACAAAGAAAAATGACCATTTATGCATCTTCTCAAATTGGACATTTATAGGGATATTATTAATCATGACAACTAGATAGCCCAAAGGTCATTTAGAGATTGATGACTACTTTCCTCAGGAAATACATTAAACTTGAGAAGTTGAGATGTCTCAAAAAGAGGTTCTTCATAGATAACCTTCAAGGACATTTTTATGACTATGAAATGAAAAAACAGGATTTCACGATCCCATTGAGCACCTTACCATATGCTTATTAGCAATTCCTATGTCTTCTCTGGTATGATATCTATGCAGATTTCCATCCAGATACCTATGCAGGTATTTTGCCTATTTAAAAAACTGACTTGTATTATTGAGTTACAAGAGTTCTTTATATAGTAATGGTAAATCATTTTTAGTCTTGAGCTTTATCTAAAAAATTGATTCTAAAAGGTTTTATTGGAGTTCCAATTGTGGGTCAGAGGATTACGAACCCGACTAGTATCTATAAGGATGTGGGTTCAATCCCTGGCCTCACTTTGGGTTAAGGATCCAGCATTGCCATGAGCTGTGGTGTAGGTCACAGATGTGGCTCGGATCTGGTGTTGCTGTGGCTATGGCTAGCAGCTGCAGCTCTGATTTTACCCCTAGCCTGGGAACCTCCATATGCCATGGGCACAGCCCTAAAAACCACAAAAAAAGGAAAGAAAAAAAGAAATATAGGGTCTAAATAAATCTATGATACTTTTTAAAGACAAAAACAATACAATAATTATAAAAGAATATAAAGCATAAAATATTCTACTTGAACAATGTAGATATGGTGGCCATTTGTATGTTTATAAGAGAAGGACCATGAGAATTACTAGCAATCAGCCCTGACATTACTGCAACACTGAACCAAAGCCAGCAATTGCCTACCTGCAGATTCCTTTTTCATGTGAGGGGGGAAAATGTCTTGAGAGCTCAAGAGGCCTATGGTAATGCTGTGACTATTAAAGAACCAGACTCCCAGCCTGCAAGCATCTTGGTTTAGCTCCTAGTAGGAGAAAGTCAGTGACCACCTGCCTACTGGGTCTCTCACAGTAATCCATAATAGCACTATTTTTTTTTTCTTTTCAATTTCATTTCATGATCTTAGAAGCTATACTTTGGCTCTTCAAGCAGGTAAGTTTAAGTCCACTTCCCTCCTTTTTTTTAATGGAGCAAGCAGCCAGCTGACACTGCCTGCTTTGAAGCCTGGAGGCCACGGCTTCTGCTCTAATTGGCACTTTGCATTTCCTTTTCCATTTTTGATTTACTGAATGTTTATTCTGATACTCAAGTCTGGTTTTATTTTTACTTTTTTGGCTAAATAGCTTTATCACTGCTAACATTTTCAGAGTAAATGAACAAGTAGATCTAAGAAATTTAATATGTCTCTGACTAAAAATTCTTTGTGTATGTTTTTATCTTATATTCCTGGTGAGTACACCTCTGTACTCTTTATTTTGTTTTCACTAAAGTATAAACAATGAACACATTTCAAATGATGATCAACCAATTAAAGAGTATTTTCACATACGATCATTTATTTCAAATATGAAGTACATATTTAAATTACTTACCAATACTATGAAACTGCCATCGCTGATGAATTCTTTCTGGAAGAAGTTGTAAAATTTTCTAAAAATCAATATGAATAAAGTAAAGTATGAAAAGCAAGTAACAATTCCATATCTTGAGCAATGTGAAAAATTAAACAAAGAGCTTAGACTAACCCTTTAAGTGTTTCTTACATAAAAGATATTGTTACAAATACAAAATAGTCTTTGAGCTAATCTGATGGTACTGGCACTATTTCAGCACTGCCATACTGACCAATATTTGAAAACTCCAGACAACAATATGCTATACTGGCAAAGACTGAGAACAGAAAATTAATGAAATTTATCTTTTATAATGATGTGAAAAGTATATTTCCCCTTAGTGATTAAATACTATTTTTACATTTTTAAATTTTTATTCGATGACTTTAATTATATTTATAGTTGTACAACCATCATCACAATCTTAATTTTAGAACATTTCCATCATAAACTGCCAGTCCACCCCCCACACACACCTGTCCCTTTTGGTAACCCTAAGTTTTTTAAAATATGTGAGTCTGTTTCTGTTCTGCAAGTAAGTTCATTGCGTCCTTTTTTTAGATTCCACATATAAGTGATAGCATATGATGTTTGTCTCTGTCTAACTTCATTTAGTATGATTATTTCTAGGTCCATCCATGTTGCTGCAAATGCCATTATTTCATTCATTCTTATGGCTGAGTAATATTCCCCTGTATATACATCTTCTTTGGCCACTTCTGTAGGCCACTTCTGTATCAATGGATATTTAGGTTTTCCATGTCTTGGCTATTGTATATAGTGCTGCAATGAATACTGGGGTACATGTATCTTTTCCAGTCATGGTTTTCTCCAGACAGATGCCCAGCTGAATCATACGGTAATTCTATTTTTAGTGTTTTGGGGAACCTCCATACTGTATTCCACAGTGGTTGTACCAATCTACATTCCCACCAACAGTGTAAGAGGGTTCCCTTTTCTCCACTCCTTCTCCAATATTTATCGTTTGTAGACTTTTTCTTGATGGCAATTCTGGCTGGTGTAAAGTGGTACCTCAGGAGTTCACGTCGTGGCGCAGTGGTTAACGAATCCGACTAGGAACCATGAGGTTGCGGGTTCGGTCCCTGCCCTTGCTCAGTGGGTTGGCGATCTGGCATTGCCATGAGCTGTGGTGTAGGTCACAGATGCGACTCGGATCCCACATTGCTGTGGCCCTGGAGTAGGCCAGCAGCAACAGCTCCGATTCGACCCCTAGCCTGGGAACCTCCATATGCCGCGGGAGCGGCCCAAGAAAATGGCAGAAAGACCAAAAATAAATAAATAAATAAAGTGGTACCTCATAGTTGTTTCGATTTGCATTTCTCTAATAATTATTGACATTTAGCATCTTTTCATGTGTTTTTTTGCCATCTGTATTTCTTCTTTGGAGAACTGTTTAGATCTTCTGCCTATTTATTGAGGGGGTTGTTTTGTTTTGTTTTTTGATACTGAGCTGCAGGAAGTGTATGTACTTTGGAGACTAAGCTCTTGTTAGTTGCTTCATTTGCAACCCATCCTATGGGTTGTCTTTTCATTTTGTTTAGGGTTTCCTTTGCTGTGCAAAAACTTTTAACTTTAATTGGGTTCCATTTGTTTATTTTTGTTTTTATTGTCATTACTCTAGGGGGAAGAGCTGAGAAGATACTGCTGCAGTTTATGTCAGAGAGTGTTTGGCCTCTGTTTTCCTCTAAGAGTTTTATAGTACCTGGACTTCTATTTACGTCTTTAATCCATTTTGAATTTACTTTTGTTTATGGTGTTAAGAAGTGTTCTAATTTTATTCTTTTGCATGTAGCTGTCCAGTTTTCCCAGCACCACTTATTTAAGGGACTGTCTTTTATCCGTTTATATTCTTGCCTCCTCTGTCATAGATTAGGTGACCACAGTGTAGTCATTTGGACAATACTGATTCTTTCAATCCAAGAGCATGGTTTATCCACCTTTGATTTCTTTCATCAGCATCTTATAGTTTTCAGAGTCCATGTCTTCTGCCTCCTTAGGTAGGTTTATTCCTAGGTATTTTATTCTTTTTGATGTGATGGGATTGTTTCTCTAACTTCTCCTTCTGATTTTTCATTGTTAGTATAAAGAAATGCAGTTGATTCCTATGTATTTGTATCCTGCAACTTTATCAAATTCATTTATGAGCTTTAACAGTTTTTTGGAAGCAACTTTAGGATTTTCTAGGTATAGTATCACGTCATCTGCAAACAGTGATAGTTTCACTTCTCTTTCCTATTTAGATTCCCTTCATTTCTTTTTCTTCTCTGACTGCTGTAGCTAGGACTTCCAAAACTATACTGAACAGAAATGGCAAGAGCAGACATCCTTGTCTTGTTCCTATCTGGGGGGGAATTCTATCAGCTTTTCACCACTGAGAATGATGTTAGCTGCTGGGCTCATACATGTCTTTTATTATGCTGAAGTAGGTTCCCTTTATGCCCACTTCCTTTTTTATCAGAAATGTGTGCTAGATTTTGTCAACAGGTTTTACTGCATCTATTGAGAAAATCAAATTAGTTTTTATTCTTCAGTTTGTTAATGTGGTGTATCACACTGATTGATTTGTGAATACTGAAAAACCCTTGCATCCCTGGGATAAATCTCACTTGATCATGGTGTGTGATCCTTTTAATGTACTGGTGGATTCGGTTTTCTAGTATTTTGTTTAGGATTTTTGCATCTATTTTCATCAGTGATATTGGCTTGTAATTTTCTTTTTTCATGGTATCTTTGTCTGGTTTTGATATCAGGGTGATGGTAGCCTCACAGAATGAGTTCAGGAGTGCTCCTTCTTCTGCAAGTTTTTGGAAGACTTTCAGAAGGATATGCATTAACTCAACTCTTCCCTAAATGTTTGATAAAATTCCCCTTTGAAGCCATCTGATCCTGGACTTCTGTTTGTTGGGAGTTTTTAATCATAATTTCAATTTCAGTACTTGTGATTGGTCCATTCATTTTTTGATTTCTTCCTGATTTAGTCTTACAAGATTACCTAAGAATTTGTCCATTTCTTCAAGGTTGTCCATTTTATTGGCATATGGTTTCTTGTAGTAGTCTCTTATGATCCTTTGTATTTCTGTGATAGCTGTTGTAACTTCTTTTTCATTCTAATTTTATTTATTTGAGTCCCTTTTTTTGTTTTTTTGGTTTGTTTGTTTGTTTGTTTTTGTCTCTTGTCTTTTTAGGGCCACACCTGTGGCATATGGAGGTTCCCAGGCTAGGGATCTAATCAGAACAGTAGTCACTGGCCTACGCCACAGCCACAACAATGCCAGATCCAAGCTGATGCTGGTCTGCAAACCACACCACAGCTCACAGAAATGCCAGATCCTTAACTCACTGAGCAGAGCAAGGGATCGAACCCACAACCTCATGGTTCCTAGTCGATTCATTTCTGCTGCACCATGATGGGAACTCCCTTTTTTTCTTGATGAGTCTGGCTAAGGGTTTATTAATTTTGTTGATCTTTTTAAAGAACCAGCTTTTAGTTTCACTTATCTTTTCTATGGTCTTCTTCATTTCTATTTTGTTTTTTCCCTGCTCTGATCTTTACAATTTGTTTCTTTCTGCTAACTTTAGGTTTTGTTTCTTCTTTCTCTAGTTGCTTTAGTTGTACACTTAGGTTGTTTATTTGAGATTTTTCTTCTTTCATAAGGTAGGCTTGTATTACTATGAACTTCCCTCTCAAAACTGCTTTTGCTGCATCTGAGAAGTTTAGGATTTTTGTGTCTTTGTTGCTATTTGCCTCTTTTTTTTTTTTTTCAGGCCCACACCCATGGCATATAGAAGCTCCCAGGCTAGGAGATGAACCAAGAGCTGTAGCCGCTGGCCTACGCCACAGCTATAGCAATGTCAGAGCCAAGTCATGTCTGCGGCCTACACCACAGCTCAAAGCAACCCCAGATGCTGGTCTAACCCATCATTTTAGGCCTGTATTTCCTTGCTGATTTTTTTGTCTGGATGATGTGTCCATTACTATGAGTAGGGTGTTTAAGTCCCTATTATTGTGGTGTTGTCAATTTCTCCTTTTGAGGCTATGAGCAATTGCCTTACATATTGAGGTGTTCCTATACTTATATATATATATTTACAATTGTTATATCTACTTTTTGGATTGGTCCTTTGATCATTATGTAATGTCCTTCTTTGACTCTTGTTAACATTCTTCAAGGCTGATTTTTGTCTGATATGAGTACTGCTACTCCAGTATTCTTTTGATTTCCATTTGCATAGAGTATTTTCTTCCATTCCCCCCCCCCTTTTTTTTTTTTTTGCTTTTTAGGGCCCCATGTCTAGCACATGGAAGTTGAATTGGAGCTGCAGCTACCAGTCTAACCCATAGCCACAGCAACTCAGGATCCAAGCCATGTCTGCAACCTATACCATAGTTCATGGCAACACCAGATACTTAACTCACTAAGCAAAGCCAGGGATCAAACCCTCATCTTCATGGATACTAGTTGGGTTCATTACTGCTGAGCTACAGGAACTCCTCCCTTTCAGTTTGTATTTGTCCCTAGATGTGAAATGGGTCTTTTGAAGACAGCATATATATGGGTCTTGTGTTTGTATCCATTCAGCCAGTCTCTATCTTTTGGTTGAAGCATTTAGTCCATTTACATTTAAGGTAATTATTAATATGTATGTTCTTATTGACATTTTGTTAATTGTTTTGGATTTGTTTTTATTGCTCCTTTCTCTTCCCTTCTTCTCTTCTCTTGTGGTTTGATGACTATCTTTACTATTGTGTTTGGATTGCTTTTTCTTATTTGTGTGTCTAGCTATTGCAGATGTTTGGTTTGCAGTTACTAAGAGGTTTTGATACAGGACTCTATATATATACAAGATTGTTTTAAGTTGCTGGTCTCTTAATTAAAATGCACCTTCAGTATCCTGCACCTGTACCCTCCTCTTTGCATGATCCCTGGTTTTGGTAGCATATTTGTGTGTGGATGATTTCCTACCTTTACTTTATGTTTGCCTTTACCAGTAAAGTGAGCCTCATAATTTCTAATTTTGTTTCTATTTGTGGTCTTTTCTTTTCCACCTAGAAACATTCTTTTAGTATTTGCTGTAAGGCTGGTTTAGTGGTACTAAATTCTCTTAGCTTCTGCTTGTCTATAGTAAAGCTTTTGATTTCTCCTTCAAATCTGAATGAGAGCCTTGCTGGGTAGAGTAATCTTTGTTGGAGGTTTCTTCCTTTCACCACTTAAGTATATATGCTTTGAATGTCCTTCTCCTATAGTGAGCCACAGCTGCCCCGTTTTCCCAGGAGATCTTCCAAAATCCACAAGTAGTTCTGACCCAGATTCTTAAAGAGTCTCTGCTTTGCCCTGGGATCCAGTATACAGGAAAGCCTGTGTGTGCCCTCCAAGAATGGAGTCTGTTTCTCCCAGTCCTGTGGAACTCCTGTGCATAAGCCCTGCTTGCCTTCAATGCCAAATGCTCCAGGAGCTCCTCCTCCCAAGGTCAGACCCCCAGGCCTTGGCCTGATGTAGGGTCCAGAACTCTTACTCCTGCGGGAAAACCTCTGCAATAGTTAATTCCCAGTCTGTGTTGCACAGCTGGTCAATATGGGATTGCTTATGTTGCAAAAGTGCCCCTCCTACCATCTCAACACAGCTTCTTGTCTTTGGGTATAGGGTATCTTTTTTGGTAATTTCCAGTCTATTTCGTTGATGGTTGTTCACCAAGTGACTGTAATTTTGGTGTTTTTTTTGAGAGAAGGTGAGCTCCAGTCCTTCTACTCTGCCATCTTAATCCCATCTCCCCTAACTGTAATTTTAAATGTTCATTTACTATTCTTAGAATTTCTGCATTGTGAATACTACTGATAAGTTTGCAATTCTTTCAGATAATATTTGTGACATTTTCTCCCAAGTAATTCTTTCTCCTATTTTGATAAACTTGAGAGGGAAAATATTGTGCTTTCACAAAAATCCTATCAAATATGTGTACTAAATTAATTCATGTGAACCCAAAGACACTTTCATAACAGCCAGAGTTATAAGAAAAATATTTTCAAAATCAGGAGCCCATAGTCAAGCTAACATACATAAGCTTCCACAAATTGGGAATAAAGAGTTTTTACATATAATACTTCCAAAATTTTGTCTTTATTTTCCTTTATATATTGCACCTTGTGGATTATTGTAGATCATCAGCTGCTTTATTATGCTGCTGAACTACACTCTCAGTACTCATCTGCTTGCTGAATAACATTTGTGTGTTTGTTATTATTGCTGCTCTTACTATTATTATTATCTAGAAACATCATTCACTGAACTTCATAAGGGCCAAACAATAAACTAAACATTTTATATAACAGTGTCTCATTAATTCTCACAATCATCCACAAAAGGAGAGTTTATTAATCTCATTTGACAAATATGGAGATAGATGAATTAACATGCTTACACTAGAAAGTGGAAAAACTGACATTTCCAACTTCAATATGCCTATTTCCAACATGTGTGCTTTTATAATATTCTGTTCAAAGAATGGTAGGAATGTTTTTACACTTCTCTCTTCCCTTTGATATAACCTCTCTTATTCCATCTCATATAAGAGGAGGATGAAGAAATTAAATTGCTTCACAGATAAATGTTATTCGCACATGAGATACATCAACTTCTTTACCTTTACCCTCCTGTATTTCTCCCACAGCTAGCCAACAACTGTATAATTACATTTACTGTGGTGTGCAAAGAGATAAGTTATAAAAAATTTAAGAGAAGTTTGTGTACTACTCAAAAGCACTCCTAAACTACACTTTATTAAATTACGCTTTAGATTTAACTATTAAATTACACTTTAGATTTAACCCATTATAAAATGTATATTTAAATCTTTTTAATGTGGTTAATGTAAATTAAATTACACTTTAGATTTAACTCATTATAAAATGTATATTTAAATATCTTTTTAATGTGGTTAATGTAAATATGAAAGAAATCACGTATACTCTTAACTGCACATAACAGAATTAAATCCTATGTCATATTAACCTTACATAATGATGTTTTTTATTCCAGAATGAGGAAATCATTTTATTTATCATTTCTTGATTTTGAAAAATCATCATTAGTCTTCAAATTGGGTGGAGTTCAGATATTATTGTCCCTATTGTATGTAGAAAAACATCAGCACACAGGTTAAATATTTTCTCCAAAAGATGAAGACCCTGCATTAAATACCTTTTTTCCTAGTGAAATTTAGTGATTCATAAAAGACAAACATTTCTGTTCTGTTCAAAGAATAACAAATGATTAGTATATGTTACATATTTATTATTTTTTAAGAGAAGGAATATCCTGAAAGAGCTTCTCAGAACTAAGCAACCATCTCTGTTTCCTGAATATAGGGCAAGCATGATTATCTGAAGAAACACTCTCCAGAAATTATCTTGATTTCTCTGTACAACCTTTCATTTTTTCCTCAAAAATCTATGTTTTTAATATTCCCCTTGTAAACAGTTCATGCAAACACTTTGGAAGCAAATTTCTCAGAGTTAATAACTAACGAAAATTAACTGCAGAACAGGTACCAACAACACAAGTTGTTAAAAAAAAAGTTTTATAAACTCTTTAAAACTTGAATTCTTTAAAAGAAGTTTTTTCTTTCTTTTTTTTTCAGTTGTGACCAAAGCAACTGAGATATCAAACTGTTCAAATACTTGTAAACCATATCAAAATAATCAAAATATAAAATAGTGAATTATCTTTAATTAGGAGGAGATAGAACAGTTCAATCTTTAGAAACTGATTTCCAAATTCTTTATTATGCCTTTCAAGACACAAGGTCTAATCCTGGCTTTCTCTAGATCTCTAAAATTCTCAAAAAAAAAAAAAAATCAGAATATTCCTATCACAATTCAATTTTAAAGAAAAAATGAAAAGCAAAGAGTTATTTTAAGAGTGTGCGTGTATGTGTCCCTCATTTTTATCAGTGTGCCAAAAAGAAAACAGAAATTTTGGCAGAGTATTAAATGCTGTTTCCTTCTTTAGCAATAAAAACTTGTCCCACCCCAATCCAAAGTTATCTACAAGAACAATTTATAAAACATTTTAAACTATTTATACAAGTTTCCAATGGAAAGGAGTTAAAGCAGAAACTATAAACTCCTAAGGTATTAACAGCTCCATGAATTTACCGTCCCAAGTAAGAATGTTTTTAAAAAAAAAAAATTTTTTTTTAATTTTTATGGCTGCACCTGCTGCATACAGAAGTCCCTAAACCAGTGATTCAATCTGAGTCACCACAGCTGAGACCTAAGCCGCAGGTGAGACAATGCCAAATCCTTTAATCCACTGGACTAGGCCAGAGATTGAACCTACTACTCCACAGAGACCTGAGCCACTGCAGTCGGAGTCTTAACCCCCTATGCCATGGCAGGAACTCCTAACTTACTGTTTTAAAAAATGTTCTCCATTTGTGTAAACCTCCCACAAACTAAAATCTCCACTGCTTGCAAACACAGCAGATATAGTACCAATTTTGGAGTATCAAATGCATTAAAACATAATTATATCTGTACCTCAAAATAATTAAGAATTAAGGCAGGGAGTTCCTGTTGTAGCCCAGCAGGTTAAGAACCTAACTAGTATCCTTGAGGATAAGGGTTCAATCCCTGGCCTCACTCAGTGTGTTAAGATTCTGGCACTGCCACAAGCTGTGGCATAGGTCACAGATGCGACTTGGATCCCAAGTTGCTGTGGCTATGGCATAGGCCAGGAGCTGCAGCTCCAATCTAGCCCCTAGCCTGGGAACCTCCATATGCCACAGGTACAGCCCTAAAAAGAAAGAAAAAAAATTAAGGCAGGCATATTTTTAGGTTAAAATATGTCATTCGGTTTTTGGAAAGCATGGCAGATCCACAATGTTAATATTCAGTGTTTTTCTTTGCATGTTCCAAAAATTAATTTTGGAAAAAAAGTTACATTGGCGATACTTACCTCAAAAATAAAAAGTATAGCATCCAATTCCTCCCTCTGAGATTTGTGACCTAAAACATTTTTATAGAAAAATGTTTTAAACATTATCATTTTGTCCTTATTGACAACAACCATTTAAAAAGCTTAAAATATTTCAATAATTTAGATTCAACATATTTATGTCTAAAAACAAATCATAATGCATTGTGAGGAATTATACCTCAACTCTAAAAATGAAAATACAAAAATAACATATGCTCAAAGCTAACATATGCCACTAGGGCAGAGCAAAGATGAGGAAACAGGTAAACCTGACTAAAGAAAAAGCAAATCCTCTAAGTCTTCTCAAAATAATAAAGATACAATAATAATAATAATAGTAATAATAATAAAGATACTACTACTAACTTACAATGTGAAAGAAGTGTCTACAAGCTATCTGACAAAATGAAGTGAAATAATACAAAAATTCAAAGGCCAAGAACCTATTCTTAAGCTGACTGTTTATGACAAGTATTTGAAACATTAATATAAGCCAGGATTGATTTTAACATCTTACCTTTCTGTTTAAGACTAGCTTCAATAGTAACAAAATTCTCAAAGAACACATAATATATATGTGAAAAATGTTGGTCAAAAAACTGTTTAAGATCGATGGACTCTGCATTCTCTGAAAAATAAATAAAAACAGTTTTTAGTGATTATTACATGATGTTCAGTAAATATATATCATGGTAAGTTTCCTTCAAAAATGTTGAAGAACTGCTCACAAAATTCTATAAAAATATTTCAGAGATGTATTTATATATGTATATCCTTGCTGTCATAACTTTACCTCTTAAAAATTTTAGTTTTAATTTTAAAAACTAGTCAAATCAGGTAATCACAATCTTTGTTTACTAAAAGAAAACGTCTAAGAAAGATTTATTCAAAGCCATTAACTAAATTTAAAAAATTAATGTTCTATCTTCAATTCACAGCTATGCCTCTCAACTTCTCACCAAGACAGTTAAAAATCAGTATTTCTAAGAGTAATAATACATCATGTCCAAAATACATTTACTTTAAATATCCAACAACAGGCTTTGCAAGTAGGCACTTAACTACTACAAAATTCAAGCAGATAATACTTGAACAGAGTCAGGGAGTTAAACCCCACACAGCCTGGATTTAGTGTCCAGGCTCTTAACCTCTGTATTACTCAGCTCCAGCACAGAAAATCTGTAAGAAAAATCAGAAAAGAACACTAGTAGTTTATCTATTATCTGCTTATAAGAAGATAAGAATAATAGTTATTGAATACAAGTAACCATATTTTAGAGACTACTAGAGCAAAAAATATATACACTGAGATACACAGGAAAAGTATTCTATTTTCCCCTCAGAAGAGTCTGAGGTAACAAAGAACTATGAAATTACAAGGAAATAGGCTGCTATAATTACCTCTAAATTTCCTGAAAGTAATGTTTCAAACATAACTAATCTCCCAGGGGAAAGAAGAAAATGAGAACAAGAAGAAAGCAAAAGAAAAAAATCAAAACAAAACAGAAGCAAACATGAAGCAACTCAAGATTTTGCCACATAATTAAGGATCCAAGATTCTCTCTCAATTTCCTTTCCATACAGCATGTTAAACAAATCCTGGAGACTACATGCTTGTTAATAAAAAATACTAGATCAAAATTAAGTGAATTTGTTTTTCACTCTACATCTACTTGTAATGAAACAATGAGCAAAAACTCTAAAAAAAAATTTTTTAAGGAGTTCCCTGGTAGATCAGTGGGTTAAGGATCCAGCATTGTCACTGCTGTGCCTCTAGTTAATACTGTGCTACAGGTTCAATCCCTGGTGCATGAACTTCTGCATGCCAGGGTCTAACAAAAAAAAAAAAAAAAAACTGTCTTATAAAAATATTTTTGTTCACCAATTCAAAAAATTTATATGGTGGGGGAAAAGGGGAAGAAACACAAAAGGATGGATATAACAATAAGAAGGTTTCACTTATTTAAAAACAACTCTCTCTGTAAAACAATAAGACAGAAGAATAGAGTTCGGGCTGTGGTGCAATGGGATTGGCAGCATCTCTGTACGCAGGGCACTGGCCGTGGGGGGGAGGGTTAAGGATCTGGCATTGCCCCAGCTTCAGCCTAGGCTGCAACGGTGGCTCAGATCTGATCCCTGGTCCGGGAACTCCATATGCTGAGGGACAGCCAAAAAAGAAAAAAAGAAAAAAGAAAAGAAAAAAACCCACGGAAAAAAAGAAAATTTTAAAAGGAAGGAAATCCAGAAAGACAGACGTTATGGAAAAACTTCTATCAATATTAAACACCAATACTTTTCCAAAAAAAATACCTCTCCAAAAAAAATACCTCCATTATACTTTCTCTTTTTGTGAATGCCTCTATTACTTTAAGTCAAAACATGGCTCCTAATTATGTCATAAGAGCTACTACAAGGGTTCCTTAGCATCAGCAGGTGATGGTCCCAGGAATCCCTCAGACAACAAAATCCAAGGATGCTCAAGACACATATATAAAATGACAGAGCATTTGCATGTAACTCATGCACATCCTCCCACAGGCTTCCCCCCCCCCCCCCGCCCCCGGTACACTCTGAATCACCTCTAGATTACTTATGATACCTGATACAATGTAAATGCTAAGTAAATAGTTGCCTGGGTGCAATAAATTCAAGTTCTGCTTTTTGGAACTTTCTGGAATATTTTTTCAAATTTTTTTGATCCCAGGTAAGTGAAATCTGAGGATGCAAGCCCACCCCTCCAAAATAAAGGGTCAACTATATTATTCATTTAAAGATGCTAGGTGCTCTTTTGAAACAGAAAACATGCTTTAGCTTCTTTAATCTGTCAGGTTCTTTTAAAATTTTAATCAGGGGAAGTGTATTCCACATGCTAAAATGATGGTACTTTAAAAAAGTTTAAGGGTTCAAAAATTTCCCCCACTTTTAGACATACTTCTGTTTGATCTGCAATGTTTCTGAGTTAGTATTTCCTTTAATCAAATAAACATTTTAAGCACAAATTAAGATTGAAATTTTCTCTGAGATTTTAAAAAACTTAGTCAGGCTTACTAATGTTTTGAAGACCTTTGGGAATACTAACTTTTTTTTTTTTGTCTTTTTGCCTTTTTGTCTGTTGTTGTTGTTGTTGCTATTTCTTGGGCCGCTCCCGCGGCATATGGAGATTCCCAGGCTAGGGGTTGAATCGGAGCTGTAGCCACCGGCCTACGCCAGAGCCACAGCAACGTGGGATTCGAGCCGCGTCTGCAACGTACACCACAGCTCACGGCAACGCCGGATCATCAACCCGCTGAGCAAGGGCAGGGACCGAACCCGCAACCTCATGGTTCCTAGTCGGATTCGTTAACCACTGCACCACGATGGGAACTCCGGGAATACTAACTTTTAAGTAGTGAAATAGTTCTAAACTTCATTTAGTTTTCACAAATAAAATTTCACATATCTCTTCAGGATCTTTTTCTGAATGAGCTTTAAGAATCTAGGAGTTCCCGTTGTGGCTCAGAGGAAATGAATCCGACTAGGAACCATGAGGTTGCAAGTTCCATCCCTGGCCTCGCTCCATGGGTTAAAGATCTGGCAATG
Source organism: Sus scrofa (assembly GCF_054392235.1). Classification (NCBI taxonomy): domain Eukaryota; kingdom Metazoa; phylum Chordata; class Mammalia; order Artiodactyla; family Suidae; genus Sus; species Sus scrofa. Next base: position 72,753,591 of record NC_139389.1, on the reverse strand, counting down.
CCATGAGCTGTGGTGTAGGTCAAAGACACAGCTTGGATCCGTGGCTGTGGCGTAGGCCGGCAGCTGTAGCTCCGATTCAACCCGTAGCCTGGGAAATGCCATATGCCATGGGTGCGGCCTATAAGACAAAAGACAATTAAAAAAAAAGTAATATATTTATTTCCTAGTACATTATTTTGAAGACATTTAAGCTCTATTAAAAATATATAATTAAAAATTACAAAATTCTTAAGTCAGTCCTCCCGACCTTAAGTTTCAGGTATGTTTCCTATAAGTTATCACATAATCCTACAGAACCACCACATGATTCAGCAATCCTACTCCTGGCAATATATCTGGAAAAAAACTGTAATTCAAAATGATACATGCACCTGCATGTTCACAGCAGCACTATTCACAGTGGCCAAGACATGAAAATAGCCTAAATGTCCACTGACAAATGAAGGGATGAAGATGATGTGGTGTATACACACACACACACACACACACACACACACACACACACACACACAATGGAATACCACTCAACCATAAAAAATGAAATAATGCCATTTGCATGCAACATGGTTGCAACTAGAGATTCTCAAAGTAAGTGAAAGCAGAAAGAGACTAACAAATACCATATGATATCACTTATATGTAGAATCTAAAATATGGCACAAGTGAACCTGTCTACAAAACAGAGAGAGATTTACAGACATAGAGAACAGACTTGTGACTGCCAAGGAGGAGATGGGAAGGAGAGGGATGGACTGGGAGTTTGGGGTTAGTAGATGCAAACTACTACATTCAGAATGGATAAGCAAGGAGGTCCTGCTGTACAGCACAGGGAGCTATATCCAGTCTCTTGGGACAGAGCATGATGGAAGATAATACAAGACAGGGAATGTATATATACATATAGCTGGTCACTCTGCTGTACAGCAAAAACTGGCACGGCAATGTAAATCAACTATATACTCTAATAAAAAAATTTTTAATAAATAGACCCATAAGCTTAAAAAAGTTATCACATAACCCAAGCTGGAAAACCAAAAAATTCAACAAATTTTGTATTATCATCATTCTTCTTCCTCAACTATTAAAAAATCATCTTTTAGAACTTTTCCTCAAATGACGGCAATATAATAGACTAATCTGTGAAGTATACCACAAATAAACTGCTTCTGATAATAAAGTACCAAACAATGCAAATTATTGCCTTAAAATAATCAATAATACTGAGGATGGATCCAACAATATGGTAAATAACACAAAAAAACCTTCTTATTGTAAATACACAGAAATGCTGGATAAAAATAAATAATACAAGCTCAAAAAAAAAAAAAAAGGTGAGGGGGAAAAGGAGTGGAAGTAAAGAAAAGAGAGTAAGTATGAAAGAAGAAAGTGGGATAGAGGAAAAAGGGCCATGAGGAAAAGGGAGAAAATGAGAATGTGGGATGGGGAAAGGCAGGGAAGAACTGGAGGAAGGGAGATGGGAAGGAATTAAGGATGAGAAGTGGGAATGAGTAAGGGGAATGAAACAAAAATGTAGTATAAAATATAAGCAGTATGGAATCAAGCACAAATAAGGAAGAAAGTGCAAGAGAAAAGTAGGAGGAAAACAGAAAGAAGGTAGAAAGGAGAAAACAGGAAGAGAGAGAGGATAAAACCATACAAATGGGCTGGAAAATTATAAACAACACATAATCTTAAGAGGTTCTAAAAAGAGTAGGGTCTCTGATGAGAGAGAAGAAATCAAGAAAAGGGAGAAAGAAGAAAGGAAGGAAAGTAAAAAACACTTAAGCTGTAAGAGAGACTAATGCTATTACTCACAAGGTAACACAAAAGAATAAGAAGATGGAAAATATAAAGATGAGGCTAACAGACTACCTGAGAAGTTCCAAGAACAACAGTAAAATGTAAGCAATATTCAAAGAAATAATGTCTGAGAACAATCTAAAATTGGTAAAATACATAAATAAATCTTCAGACTGAAAAAAAGCATCCTGAGTTGCAAGCAGGACAAACATAAATCCACACAGGGACATATTCTAACTCTAAATTCAAAATGGAAATAACTAAAATCAAGAAAAGTTACCTATACAGAAATATTAAAACTAACAAAAGACTTCTTGGGAATTCCCTGGTGGCCTAGTGGTTAAGGACCCAGTGTGGTCACTGCTGTGGCTCAGGCCACTGCTGTGGCATGGGTTCAATCCCTGGCCCAGGAATTTCTGCATGTTATTTGACTGTGGAAAAGAAAATGGAAGGAAGGGAGGAAGGTGGGCAAACCAAAAAGGTGAATGAAGTGCCAGAAATAAATATAGATATGCAAGTAATCACAAAAAACTTAATGGATTAAGTGCCTCAGTTGAGAGCTGTAATCATATTGGATATAAAAACACAAACAAAAGGCAAGCTACAAATTATTTAATAAGAAAAGTATTTTTAAGCCAAAATGACTAAAATAATGAAATAAAATATATCACTTAGATACTAACCAAAAAAAACCAACACTGATCTCTCATTAAGAGGCAATAAGTAAACATTATGGCAAGAATTACTATAATTAGGATTTCCCTGGTTCTCAGCAGGTTAAGGTTCCAGTGTTGTCACTGTTGTGGCTTGGGTTGAGGCTGTGGCATGGGTTTGGTCACTGGCCTGGGAACTTCCGCATGCCACAGGTATGGCCGAAATAAATAAACAAAAATAAAATCTCTTTTTTTTAATCTCTCAATTAAAGAGAGTCAATGTATTTTGACAAAAGACTCTATTTACCAAGAAGCTTTAATTTCAAGTTTGCATGGAGTTTCAAAATACAAAAAGCAAAAGATGACAGACTCCTAAGGAAAAACAAACCCACTTATACTGTGGTAGGTTTTAACACATCTGTGCCATTATTTAACCAAAATAAGAATAGTAAGTATACACAAGATTTGAACAATAAAATTAGTGCTTAACCCTTAACACTCTAAATTCAGAGTATAAAACTTTTCATGCAAAAGTAAGATGATTTACAAAAACTATACTAGAGAGTTCCTACCATGGCTCAAGACAATTAAGAATCCGACTAGTATCCATGAGGATACAGGTTTGATCCCTGGCCTCACTCAGTAGGTTAAGGATCCAGTGTTGGAGTTCCCGTCGTGGCGCAGTGGTTAACGAATCCGACTAGGAACCATGAGGTTGCGGGTTCAATCCCTGCCCTTGCTCAGTGGGTTAAGGATCCGGTGTTGCCGTGAGCTGTGGTGTAGGTCGCAGACGCAGCTCAGATCCTGTGTTGCTGTGGCTCTGGCGTAGGCTGGCAGCTACGGCTCCGATTCGACCCCTAGCCTGGGAACCTCCACATGCTGCGGGAGCGGCCCAAGAAACGGCAAAAAGACAAAAAAAAAAAAAAAAAAAAAAAAAAAAAAAAAAAAGAAAAGGGATCCAGTGTTGCCATGAGCTGCAGTGTAGGTCACAGATGCAGCTCAGATCCAGCGTTATTGTGGCTGTGCTGTAGACCAGCAGCTGTAGCTCTGATTCAACCCCTAGCCCAGGAACATCCATATGCTACAGGTGTGACTGTAAAAGACAAAAAGAAAAGAAATGAAAAAAAAATTAAAAAACAACAAAAACAAAACAAAAGCCCTGAACTAGTAAGGACACAAACTAAACAGAAAAAGTAGCAAAAATACCTTACCACATACCATGCTCTTTGACCAAATGAAGTTAAGAATTAGTAACAAAAGCTAACTCCCCATATAAAGGAGAGTTCTAGAAAGGAGTAGAGGTAACAGTCCCAAATACTCACATGGGCCAGCAAGAGTGCCTAATGCCCACAAGCCAGACTAGAAAAACTCATAATTCATGGAGCAATTAGCCCTAAAAATGAACACAATTCCAAAACCAACAAACATGTCATAAAAGCAAGATGCAAGAAGATCAAATTGTTTCAGAGTAACTTGAAAAGAGCTTAAGAAAATGCAAAGGTATACAAAATATCCAGGACCAAATAAGGTAATAAAATTCGTGATGTCTAGTATATAACAGAGTTACCAGGCATGCAAAGAGGCAGAAAAGCCCAGTTCATAATGAAAATAACCATTAAAACAGATTTAAACTAGATTTTAAGAGATGTTAGAACGAGCAAAAAAGGCATGAAAACAATTATTCTAACTATATTCCATACATTCGAAAAGTTGAGGATAGAAGATACATAAAAAGACTCAAATTGAACTATGTATCGAGAAAAACCACAATGTATAAGGTGAGAACTTGGTGAAATTAACAGTAGGTTGATGCTGCAGAAAAGCTATATGAACTTGAAAGCATAGCAACAGAAAAAATCCAAAAGAAGAACATAGGGAAATGTAATTCAAAAAACTGAAAAGTACCAAAGTGAATTGTGAGACAATTTCAGGTGGCCTAACATAAGAGTAATTAAAATCCCCAAGAAGAGGCAGAAAAATATTTGGAGAAATAGTGGCCAAAATTTTTCAAAGATAAAAATGATGTCAAATTTTTCATCAAAAATAATGCCAATAAGCAGCAGAAATGAATCTGACTAGGAACCATGAGGTTGCAGGTTCGTTCCCCGGCCTTGCTCAGGGGGTTAAGGATACAGCGTTGCCGTAAGCTGTAGTGTAGGTCACAGACACAGCTTGGATCCCGAGTTGCAGCAACTCTGGTGTAGACCGGGGGCTACAGCTCCGATTAGACCCCTAGCCCAAGAACCTCCATATCCCGAGGGAAGTGGCCCTAGAAAAAGGCAAAAAGACAAATAAATAAATAAATAAATAAAATACTCATAACACATTTATGAAAGAACTTAAAACCAAAAAAATTTTTTTCTCAATGCTTTCACAAATACAGTATTCCAACACTAATGATAAATCATTTCAACTCATAGAAAGTAATCACCAAAACTGATTTTGGGGAGTTCCCTCTGGTAGCCTAGCAGCTAAGGACTCAGTGTTGTTACTGCTGTGCTTTCAGTTACTGTTGTGGCTGAGATTCAATCCCTGGCCTGGGAACTTGCACAGACTGCAGGTATGGCCAATAAAAAACAGAACAAAACTGATTTTTATATGATGAACTAATATTAACAAACAAAAATGGCCAACTCATTCTTGCATTTAACAAAGTAATAAGCAGGCAAGTCAATCTCCCTACTGATAACTATCCTAAACATTTTAATCCATCAAAAAAAAGCTAGGGAACTTTCTCCTGTACAAATACTTATGATGCTTGTTTTTAATCTTTCAAATATTTATTATTCATTAATCTTCACTACAAAAAGCAAGCAGGTATAAATTACACTAAAAACTTGCTAAAATTTCAAAGCCAATAAAATAGTTTAAAAGATATGTAGCATATCTCTTTATCACACTGATGTTTCAAAATAACTGTAGAAAAGCTCCCGAGATATGATTATAATTACAACTGGTAGCAAGATAACTTACAGAACTCAAAAGACAGAACAGAAAACACTAAGCTAAGCATTAATAAGTGATCATATTTCAAAGTAATTATTTCTAAGGTCTTTAATTCTAACATTAAAATCAATAAATACAAAGTCAAATAAAATAAAAAACTATTATTCTGCCTTCAAGGATTCCACATAGGCACAGAGGAGATGAGGCAATAGTGAAAAAGATAATCTAATAAGTAAAGATACAATGTCTAATTTAAGAGCAACTCAGTTCTGTTTTATCAAACACTATACTGCAAGCTAAGCCTGGAGACAAAGATAAGGCAAAGGCAATCAGCTATAATCACGTAATGACTACTTAATAGCTTATATTTGCATAGGTAGCACTTTTACAGTTACATAAACATGATCTTACTCATTCTCTTCAAATGTATTTTTGAAATAGGTATATTATCTCCATCTTAGGAGGAAATTAAACCTGGGAGAAGTTAGGTAACTAGTCCAGGCCACACAAAGCTATTAAATAGATTTTCTGAGCCCTCAATCAACACATCTATAATAGCCACACTTCAAGGGGTATGCCAGAGCATAAAATAGCCTTGTGGCCATTTTTAATCAAATTCTTTATGAAAGAATGCTATTTTGAAAGAATTATTTGAAAACTGCACAATCCTGCAGAGGCTGAGGTAGATAATTTGAAGTTTTAGGACAGCAGACTGCGAAAATTACCAAGAACTAAGAAGAGTCCAGTTGTACATGCACACACCACCTTAAAGTACTCCTTATATTGTAGGATTATATCCTATTCACTTCATCACAATACCCAGAATTTCATTAGTTCAATTCATTTGTGAGTTTCCACTGTTGGTTCAGTGGGTTAAGTACCCAAAGCAGTGTCCATGAGGATTCGGGTTAGATCCCTGGCCTCATTCAGTGGGTTAAGGATCCAGCATTGCTGCAAGCTGTGGCATAGGTCAGATATAGCTGTTGCCAGGGTTGTGGTGTAGGCCGGCAGCTACAGCTTCAATTCAGCCCCTAGCCTGGGAACTTCCATATGCCACAGGTGCAACCCTTAAAAAAAAAAAAAAAAAAAAAAAAAAAGGAGAAGAAAAAGAAATAATGAAATAAATTCATTTGTGATCCCAGACTGTTCCAATACATGGTATAAGGAGTTAGGTACCATTCAAATATTAGTACCAACTGGTTTCCTCATAACACATGGCAAAGGAGCAAAGGAATTGTGATACAACGTGAAGATGGGGGGAAAGAAGGCAAAATCATTTACTGAGCACCCACCATTTCCTAAGGACTGAGCTGGACGCCTGTCTTTCAGTTTCATTAATTCTCATAGAAACTTTGATAGGTCCTATCAGCTTCATTTTACCTCTTGACTTAATCTATTAAAAATTTAAAATAAATTAAAAACTAAGTTTCAAAGAGACCAAGATACCAGCTTAAACAACAATTAAAAAAACCAAGCTGATTTAATAAGGTATGCCTTATTCTATGCTACTTCCCAAGACAGGTAAACCATTGTGACATTAAAGTTTAAAGGGTGAACCAGGACTCTGAATGCTAAAGGAAGAGGATACAGAAAAATCATTACAAAAATAATTGCAACAATAACCTATTAAAAATTTGGTGCTCAGAAAATGGGGTGAACACTCCCTTTTCTTTTTCTGCTTTGCCTTTTTCCATCTCCACTATGAACTTCTCTTCCTCTCTACTCTCCTTTTAAATGTTGATGTCTATCAGGTATGTCCTCCTCCATCATTTGAAACTATATCGTGAATTCTATCTACATAAAAATACTTCCCAAATCCATAGCTACTATTCCATACCCTTTCCTGAGATTCAGGCTTATAATACCTAATTACATCTTCCACAGTATCTCAACTTACCCCCAAAAATGAATACATCACCTTTCCCCTCATCTTCTCTATCTTCTGTATTCTCTTACTAGATTGGTAGTATCACTTACTGACATTCAATTCAGATTCATCCGCCTCTCTTTTCAGCTCCCTTCACCCCATTCCACCCTTACCACTCAACAAGTTAGTCATTTCTTCTGCCTAAGTAGTTCTGCAATACATTTCTTTCTCTCCATGTCCCCTGCCATTTCATTTGGTATCTCATGATTCCTTGCTAGAATTTTATTAGTAGCCTCCTATCTATTCTCACACCAGTGGAGAAAACACTTTTCGAACTCAATCAATGATGCCAGTATTGTGCTCATTCCAAAATCAGAGAAAGATATTATAAGAAAAGAAACTACAAACCAATATCCCTTATGAATACAGACAAAAAAACCTTCAACAGAATAACAGAAAACTGAATGTGGCAATACGTAAAAAGAATTATACAGCATGACAAAGTGGGATTTATCCAGAATGGTCAGTTTAACATACAAAAATCAGTCAGTGCAGTACACATTAATAAAAGGTCAAAATCCAAAGACTCAACAGACATGGAAAAAGCACTGGACGACAGTCAATATCTTTTAATGATAAGGACACTCAAAAAGTTAGGAATAGAAAGTAATTTCTTCAGTCTGATAAAGGACATCTATGAAAAATACAAATCTAACTTCAAACTGACTAATAAAAAATCAAAAGTTTTACCCCTAAAAACATGAAACACCACAAGGATGTCTGCTTTTGCCACTTTTATTCAACACTGTACTAGAAAGTCTAACCAAAGAAATTGGACATGAAATAAGTGACAACCATAGATACTGTAAAATAAGAAGCATTACATTTACATCTCTACTCACAAATGACAATCTTGTATATTAAAGGAATACTAACAAAAAAATCTGTAAGAGCTAATAAAGACGTTCAACTAGGTTGAAGAATACAAGATAAATACACAAAATCAACTGCATTTTTATCCCCTATCAGTAATTCAAAAGTGAAATTAAATAAATAACTTCTATTCATGAAAAGAATAAAATACTTGGAAATAAATCTAACAAATGAAAAGTAAGATGTGTACACTGGAAACTATAAAACATCAGTGAAAGGGATTAAAGAAGATCCAAACAAACTGAGAGAGAAGCTCCCTGGTGGCCTAGAGGCTAAGGACTCAGTGTTGTCACTACTGTGGCCTGGTTTACTGCTGTAGCTCAGGTTCCATCCCTGGCCCAGAAATTTCTGCCTGCCCTGGGTGTGGCCAAAAAACCCAAAGTGAATGATATGCCATGTTCATGGAGAGGCAGACACAATATTGTTAAGAGAGCAATACTCTTCCCAAATACATCTTAAGACTAAATGCAACCTCTAGCAAAATCTGAAGTAGCTTTTTGGAGAAACTGACAAGCTCATCCCAGGAAAATACAAGGGACTCAGACCAACCAAAACAAATAAACAAAAAGAATAACCAAAACAATCTTGAAAAAGGAGAGCACCAAAAGAAAGAAACCTCCAGTTATAAAATAAGTAAGTCACAGGGAATGTACAGCCTGGTAACCATAGTTAATACCGTACTGCATATTTGAAAAGTGCTAAGAGAATAGATCTTAAAAGTTCTCATCACAAGAAAGAAAAACGTTGTAATTATATATCTGGCGATGGACGTCAACTATAATATTCAGTATGTGGTAAACCTGAAACTAACATAATGTTACATGTCAATAATACCGTACGAGAAAGAGAAGAAAAAGAAGAACAGAGCTGGAGAATTGACACTTTCCAGTTTCTAAACTTATTACAAACATTACTAATCAAGACAGTGTGATGATGATATAAGGATAAACATATAAATGAATGGAATAAATCTGAAAATCCAGAAATAAATTCTTATACAAATGGTCAAATGATTTTTAACAAGGATATTAAGACAAATATGGGGGGGGGAAACAGTCTTTTCAACAAATAGCGCTGTGACAACTGAATATCCACATGCAAAACAATGAAGCAGGATCACTACTTCTACCATACGTAAAAATTAACTCAAAATGGACAAAGGCCTAAACATACAAGTGAAAACTAAACCAAAACTCTTAGAAGCAAATATCTTGGACTAGTTGATTATTTCTTATATATGACAGCAAAAGCATAAGTAACAATAAAAAATAACCTAGGAGCTCCCATTGTTGCTCAGTATGTTAAGGACCCAATATTGTCACTGTGAGGATGCAGGTTTGATTCCGGGCCTCGCTCAGTGGGTTAAGGATTCTGTGTTACCAAAAGTTACAGCATAGGTCGCAGATGTGGCTTGGATCCAGTATTCCCATGGCTGTGGTATAGGCTAGCAGTTGCAGCCCCAAATTCAATTCCTTGCCTGGAAACTTCCATACACTGCAGATGAAGCTATAAAAAGAAAAACAAAAAAATACTGGGCTTCATCAAAATTCAAAATTGTTTTGCTTCAAAGGGCACTATTAAAAAAAAAGAAAAAAAATCTACAGAAAAGGAGAAAATATTTGCAGATTATATATTTGGTAAGAGGACTCTCAAGAGTTCAACAATAAGAGAAACATAATCCAACTAAAAATTAACAAAGGGTTTAAACAGATATTTATCTAAAGAAAATATACAAATGGTCAACAAACACATGAAAAAGATAATCAACCTCATTAGCCATGAGAAATGCAAATCAAAATCAAAATGTGACACCACTTCGCATCCACTATGATGGCTATACTCAGAAAGACAGGAGTTCCCATCGTGGAGCAGTGGTTAACGAATCTGACCAGGAACCATGAGGTTTCGGGTTCGATCCCTGCCCTTGCTCAGGGGGTTAACGATCCAGTGTTGCCGTGAGCTGTGGTGTAGGTTGCAGGCTCGGCTTGGATCCCTCAATGCTGTGTCTGTGGCGTAGGCTGGCAGCTACACCTCCAATTAGACCCCTAGCCTGGGAACCTCCATACACACTCAGGTGAGGCCCTAAAAAAAAAGTGGGATAATATAGTCAGAGAAATGGCATAATCCTCATCTAAACGTGGTTACCAAATCTCATAAACCATCTCCCACGCACTCATTCCTTTTTATTTACATTACCATTAAATTATAATTACTAAGGCAAGGCCTGATGTTTTTATTTTTTACTAGCTTGGAAGAAAACTGCCTTCAACATTCCTGCATTCATATCTGCGCTCTTATCATCACCTTCACCCAAAATGCTCTTCTTTGACTTCTCTTCACTAATGTTCTAATCAACTTTCAAGGTACAGATCAAATGACCCAGGCTCACGAAGTTTTCTCCAAGCCCCTTGTTTCCTATCTGACATGATCCTCTCACTATACCATCACCTTCTTTATTCCTTTAAAGTTCCCCAAAACCTAGCAAAGTACTATACATAGTTATTCAAATGGCTGCTTAGATCTATCGTTTTCAGATTTTTAAAGAAATGAAATGAAAGATGGATAGTTACTTTCCTTAAAGACAATTTATAAAAAACGGTACAATTACAAGAAGCAGCTTTCAGTAACTAACTTGCCTCTAGAAGGCCCTAAGGACAACTGATAGAAAAGAAAACCTGGGAACCTAGAAGCTACTGATTTTTTTTAATTCGGATAATGACAAAAAATTTTTGGCAACACAAACACACATTTTACAAGCTACTTTAGTTTGGGGTGGAGAGGGAAAGAATAACAACGCAACTTAAGGATATCCTTGTGTTTATTTGAAAATACCAACAATGAATTTCTTTTCCATTCATTCATTCATTTTCCCAAAGTGTGACTTTTAAATAATTTTCTAACTTACCCATTCATAGTAGGTAAGAGGATGAGAATAAAGCACAGAATCTAGAGAGGTTTGGACTCAATTTACATTTTTTTTTCTTTTCTTTTTTATGGCTGCACCTGCAGTATACAGAATTTCCCAGGCTAGGGGTCAAACTGGAGCCAGAGCTGAGGCCTACTTCATAGCCACCACAATACTGGATCTGAGCCGCATCTGCAACCTATGCCACACCTTGCAGCAACGGTGGATCCTTAACCCACTAAGCTAGGACAAGGATTGAACCTGCATCCTATAGCATGGTCAGATCCTTTAACCCACTGAGCCATAATGGGAACTCCAAGTCTTACCGTAAAATACTTTTTTCCCCCTCATTTTATTATTTTTTTTTTTCAATTTTTGTCTTTTTGCCTTTCCTTGGGCCGCTCCCACAGCATATGGAGGTTCCCAGGCTAGGGGTCTAATCAGAGCTGTAGCCACCGGACTATGCCAGAGCCACAGCAACACGGGATCCGAGCCGCGTCTGCGACCTACACCACAGCTCACGGCAACACCGGATCCTTAACCCAGTGAGCAAGGGCAGGGATTGAACCCGCAACCTCATGGTTCCTAGTCAGATTCGTTAACCACTGTGCCATGACGGGAACTCCCCCTCAATTTTTTTATTATAGTTGATTTACAATGTTCTGTCAATTTCTGTTGTACAGCAAAGTGACCCAGTTATACATACATATGTTTTTTCACATTATGCAAAATACTTTTTTTTTTTTTTTGTCTTTTGTCTTTTGTTGTTGTTGTTGTTGTTGCTATTTCTTGGGCCGCTCCCGTAGCATATGGAGGTTCCCAGGCTAGGGGTTGAATCGGAGCTGTAGCCACCGGCCTACGCCAGAGCCACAGCAACGCAGGATCCGAGCCGCGTCTGCAACCTACACCACGGCAACGCCGGATCGTTAACCCACTGAGCAAGGGCAGGGACTGAACCCGCAACCTCATGGTTCCTAGTCGGATTCGTTAACCACTGCGCCACGACGGGAACTCTGTAAAATACTTTTAAAAACAAAATTCATTAAAAAAATAATAAAAACAAAATTCTTCTTGACTTTAAATAGGTCATAACACCTGATTCAAATTTATCACCTTCAAGGTTCCAATTAAAATTCAAATGTTTTAAATTCTATGAATTCTGTGCTTCAAATGCCTTTTTTCCTGTAATCTTCCAATAATATCTGTAGTGTTACTATTTTAATTTTGTAGACGGGTAAAATCCTGTAAGTGTTAAGTAAACACTATAGGTGAGATCAGAACCCAGATATTCTGATTTCCCCACTATATACCCCTGCTTACTAGCCATTTAATACTCAGGTCTCCTTGGGGATCAATTACTATCTGCCACATTGATCTGTTGAAGGAATTAAGTTAGGTAACACATTTAAAATGCTTGATCCAGCACCCACTACATATTAATGTTCAAAAAAAATTTTTTTTTTGCTTTTCAGGGCTGCACCCGCGGCATATGGAGGTTCCCAGGCTAGGGGTCTAATGAGAGCTACAGCTGCCGGCCTACGCCACAGCCACAGCAACGCAGGATCCAAGCTGCATCTGCAACCTACATCACAGCTCATGGCAACTTGAGATGCTTAACCCACTGAGTGAGGCCAGGGATCAAACCTGCGATCTCATGGTTCCTAGTCGGATTCATTTCCACTGAGCCATGATGGGAACTTCCTAAATGTTCAAAAATATTAACTCTTATTTTCAATATATGACAACTGCTTCTATTTTTTAAAAAAGTTCATTTTTAAAAACTTCCCAAATATAGTGACAAGATAGAACCATATCTGAAATGCATTTTGTGTTCATGTGAAAAAAGTCAACCCATTTGTTAATTTTTTTTCTATTTTTTACCACTGCACCCATGGTATATGGAAGTTCCTGGACTTGGATTGAAGTGGAGCTGCAGCTGCCAGCCTTCACTAAAGCCACAACCACATAAGATCTGAGCTGCAACTGTGACCTACACCACAGCTTGCAGCAACACCAGATCCTTAACCCAGAAAGCAAGCCCAGGGATCGAACCTGCATCCTCATGGATACTTGTCGGGTCCACTGCCACTGAGCAACAACAAGAACTCCTTGTTAAGTAATTATTAGAATGTGAACAATTCCCGACAATCCTAACAGTCAACTATTGGAGTATACCTGAATTCCAAAATCAACCCCCAAATAATATTTAGACTAGTTCAAATCCTTCACTATTCCAAATAACATTACAGTGATCCTATGCATTTATTCACTCACTTCCTTAGGAAAAAATACTAAGAAATGGAAATGATTACTTCAAAGCATATACGTATGTATATTTAAAATTCTGACAGTTAACAACCTGCTCTTTAATTTTCATTTGGCCAGCGACGTATGAGAGAATCTCTTTCCATATGTCTTAACAACACCCTTTACGATCTTCTCCAAATTTCATAAATTTTAATAGTCCATAAATTAAGGAAATAAACTCTTTTAAACATGCTGCAAATGTTTTTTAGTTTTTGCTGTTTGTCGTTTAACTTTGTCAATGATTTTTACTATTAAAAATTTTTAATGTTTTAATGTTTTATATAGGTAAGTTTATCAGTCATTTTCATGGTGATTTCTAACTTTGGTCTAAGTTTTAAGAAGTGGTCTTCCTTACCCCAATATTTAAAATACATTTGCTTGGAGTTCCCGTCGTGGCGCAGGGGTTAACGAATCCGACTAGGAACCACGAGGTTGCGGGTTCGGTCCCTGCCCTTGCTCAGTGGGTTAACGATCCGGCGTTGCCGTGAGCTGTGGTGTAGGTTGCAGACGCGGCTCGGATCCTGCGTTGCTGTGGCTCTGGCGTAGGCTGGTGGCTACAGCTCCGATTCAACCCCTAGCCTGGGAACCTCCATATGCCGCGGGAGCGGCCCAAGAAATAGCAACAACAACAACAACAACAAAAAGACAAAAAAAATGAAATAAAATACATTTGCTTGTTTTGTCCTTCCATTTCATACTAAAAAAAAATCAAAATAATTTAGAACATGTTCTATTATAAAGTAGTGATGTATATATGTTTTTATCCAAATGAACATTTTTTCTTCTTAATCTTCATGTAAATTACCATTTAATTAAGTGGTCACATGAGCTCACTCTGCAGCAAACAGAAGTAATCCCTTTTAAATTTAACATCCTTTTTATTTATTTATTTTTTGTGTTTTTAGGGCCACACCTGCATCATATGAAGGTTCCCAGGCCAGGAGTCCAATTTGAGCTGTAGCCGCTGGCCTATGCCACAGCCACAGCAACACCAGATCTGAGCCGTGTGCACGACCTGCAGAAGCAGAACTGGGGATGTGGAGGGCTTACCATAAATTACTCACTGATTTTCAACTGTGTGGAGGTTTGGTGCCCTTAATCCCTATGCTATTCTAGGGTCAACTACAGATATACTATAGATGTCAATCTCCTTTAATTTATTAAACTTATGGGATTCACAGTAATACAATTTCAAAATCCTAACAATATTACTCGCAGATTTTAACAAGCTGGTGCTCAAATTCATACGGAAAAGCAAAAGGTCAAAACACTATGAGACCTGTATTAGTCTCCTGTGGCTCCCATAACAAATGGTATTCTGTATCATCTTCACATTGCCTTCTCTTCTGTGTCTATTTACATGAGGACATGAGTTTGATCCCTGGCCCCCCTCAGTGGGTTAAGGAATCCGGCATTGCTGTGACTGTTGTGTAAGCCAGCAGCAGCAACTCCAATTCGACTCCTAGCCCAGGAATGTCCATTTGCCATGAGTGCGGCCCTAAAAAAAAGAGGAAAAAAATGATGACATGCTCAAAGGACTTTAGTTTCTTAAAATAGCAGATGTTATATAAGGGTCATGAAGACTTCTTTCAATAATGGGGAAGATTAATCTGATAAACTCTGCCATTATGCCGCATTATTCACTTAACATCCTATTTTTTTTAATTGTTTTTCTATTTCACATAGGACAGATTTTAGATTCTGGAACAGTTTTTTTGCACGGATACTTAAAACAACCCAAGGATTCGTTCATTCTTCCTTCTTTCCTTTCTCCCCCCACTTCCTTCCTTTCTATGTCTTTCTTTTGACTGCAGGTATGGCATATGGAGGTTCCCAGGCTAGGGGTCGAATCAGAGCTACAGCTGCCGGTCTACACCACAGCCACAGCAACGCAGGATCTGAGCCACATCTGCAACCTACACCACAGCCCATGGCAATGCCAGATCCTCTCAACCCACTGAGCGAGGCCAGGGATCAAACCTGCATCCTCATGGATACTAGTCAGGTTTGTTTCCACTGAGCGACAAAGAGAACTCCCCCAAAGATTCTTTCTGATCAGAACACTAACTTGAAATGTTTTTTTTGTACCATTCTTAATTAAAAAGAAGAAGGAAGTTACTCAGAGAAGAGCAACGTTGCTCTTTTCATACCTAATAAATTCATTCATGAATTACATAATATTTATTAAGCACCTATTATATTCCAGGCACTATGATGAGTCTAGGAATATGAAACTGAAAAGACATGCTTCTACTCTCAGGAGGTTATAAGATACAGGCATACAAATAAATAATTGCGCTGTATATTATCTGGAAAAGCTCTTATGCCTACCAGATAATAAGAAGGCTTTAGCAAAGCTGTACAGATCTTCTCCTGAGACTTAAAGAAGAGTAGAGGCTCTCAGGTAAAAGCATGATTTCCCTCCCTGGTTTTTCTTTAATACAGTTGCCATCTCACATAACATATTGTCAGGAACCTTCTTATTAGCATTTAATTTACTCTTTTGTTGTACCAGTGGGCATCCTAGAACTCTTATTACCGCTCATATTCATGGTGTACTGTTGCTCTTACATACAGTATACACAACTCATGTTGGTCCATAACTAATGAGTAGTGGTATTTTCTAAAAATGAATTAATGAACACATATTTTTTAATATTATTTTTTCCACTATAGCTGATTTACAGTGTTGTCAATTTTCTACTGCACAGCAAGATGACCCAGTCACACATACATGTACATTCTTTTTTCTCACATTATCATGCTCCATCACAAGTGACCAGACATAGTTCCCAGTGCTATACAAGCAGGATCCCATTGCTTATCCATTCCAAAGGCAATAGTCTGCATCTATTAACCCAAAATTCCCAGTCCCTCCCTCCCCCTCTTGCTTGGCAACCACAAGTCTGTTCTCCAGGTCCATGATTTTCTTTTCTGTGGAAAGGTTCACTTGTGCCATATATTAGATTCCAGATATAAGTGATATCATATAGTATTTGTCTTTCTCTTTTTTTTTTTTTTTTTTTTTTTTTTGTCTATTTGTTATTTATTGGGCCGCTTCCGAGGCATATGGAGGTTCCCAGGCTAGGGGTCTAATCGGAGCTGTAGCCACCGGCCTACACCAGAGCCACAGCAACGCGGGATCCGAGCCACATCTGCAACCTATACCACAGCTCACGGCAACGCTGGATCGTTAACCCACTGAGCAAGGGCAGGGACTGAACCCGCAACCTCATGGTTCCTAGTCGGATTCATTAACCACTGCACCACAATGGGAACTCCGTCTTTCTCTTTCTGACTTACTTCACTTAGTATGAGAGTCTCTAGTTCCATCCATGTTGCTGTTAATGGCATTATTGTGTTCTTTTTTATGGCTGAGTAGTATTCCATTGTTTATATATACCACTTCTTCTTAATCCAATCATCTGTCGATGGACATTTAGGTTGTTTCCATGTCTTGGCTATTGTGAATAGTGCTGCAATGAACATGCGGGTGCATGTGTCTTTTTCAAGGAAAAGTTTAGTCCAGATATATGCCCAAGAGTGGGATTGCTGGGTCATATGGTAGCTCTATGTATAGTTTTCTAAGGTACCTCCATATTGTTTTCCATAGTGGTGGTACCAATTTACATTCCCACCAATAGTGCAGAAGGTTTCTCCTTTCCTTCACACCCTCTCCAGCATTTGTTATTTGTGGACTTATTAATGATGACCATTTTGACTGGTGTGAGGTAGTACCTCATGGTATTTTTGATTTGCATTTCTCTAATAATCAGGGATGCTGAGCATTTTTTCATGAGCTTGTTGGTCATCTGTATATCTTCTTTGGAGAAATGTCTACTCAGGTCTTTGGCCCATTTTTCAGTTGGGTCGTTGGCTTTTTTGCATTGAGTTGTATAGGTTGTTTGTATATTTTAGAGATTAAGCCCTTGTCAGTTGCATCATTTGAAACTATTTTCTCACATTCTGTAAGTTGTCTTCTTGGTTTTTTTATGGTTTCCTTTGCTGTGCTTGTCAGTTTGATTTGCTTCCATTGGTTTATTTTTGCTCTTATTTCTGTTGCTTTGGGAGACTGACCTGAAAAAACTTTTGTAAGGTTGACATCAGAGAATGTTTTGCCTATGTTCTCTTCTAGCAGTTTGATGGTGTCTTGTCTTACATTTAAGTCTTTAAGCCATTTTGAGTTTATTTTTGTGCATGGTGTGAGGGTGTGTTCCAGGTTCACTGATTCACATACAGCTGTCCAGTTTTCCCAGAACCACTTGCTGAAAAGACTGTCTTTTTCCCATTTTATAGTCCTGCCTCCTTTGTCAAAGAGTAATTGGCCTTAGGTGTCTGGGTTTATTTCTGGGTTCTCTATTCTGTTCCATTGGTCTGTATGTCTGTTGTGGTACCAGTACCACACTGTCTTGATTACTGTGGCTTTGTAATAGTGCCTTAAGTCTGGGAGATTTATGCCTTCTGCTTGGTTTTTTTTCCTCAGGATTGTTTTAGCAATTCTGGGTCTTTTGTGGTTCCATATAAATTTTTGGATTGTTTGTTCTACTTCTGTGAAAAATGTCATGGGTAATTTGATACAGATTGCACAGAATCTGTAGATTGCTTTGAGTTGTATGGCCATTTTTACAAAATTAATTTTTCCAGTCCAGAAGCATGGAATATCTTTCTACTTCTTTGCACCCTCTTTAATTTCCTTGATTAATGTTTATAGTTCTCAGCATATAACTCTTTCGCCTCCTTGATCAGGTTTATTCCCAGATATTTGATTTTCAGGGGAATGCATACATCTTAATGATATTATGTTTCCAACTAAAGAGTTCAAAGTCTACTTCCTTCCTATAGATGTTATCCTTCTAGATTGTCATTTTGGAACCCAATAAATGATATTGTTGTTCTGTTGGGTTTTTGTTTGTTTGTTTTGTTTTTTGGGCTACACCCATGGCATATGGAAGTTCCCAGGCTAGAGAGAATCTGAGCCACAGCTGCAACTTATGCTGTAACTACTGCAACACCAGATCCTTCTAACACACTGCACCAGGCCAGAGATCAAACCTGGGCCGCCACAGAGACAATACCAGATTCTTAACCCACTGTGCCACAGCAGAACTCCATGTTTTGTTATTGATGCTTCTTTCCTTCTTCCTTTCTTTCTCCTTCCCCTGCCCAATTCCTTCTTAATAGGTTTTAATAGGAGAAATATTAGCAAAAGCACAGACATCAGAGAATGTGATTTCTGGTACAATATTACTAAAATGTAAAGTACCAAAGAGAGGTAACAAGAAGTTAAAAGCAATGTGACAAAGATAAAACACACTGTCAAAAATGAAAGTTTCATATCTTAGTAACCTGAGGATGATGATACCACTTAGACAAAAAGAAAAAAAAAAATTTAGATTGTGTAGACATTTGTTATTAGAAAGAACAAATCTAACAAACATACTAATTGCCTGTTTTTCTATTTTCTCCAAAGTCTATTTCTACCACATGATCCTTCTAAAAGAAGAAACATTAGACAATTATATATACATAGAAACATATACACACAAACTGTGATTGAATTTAGAATGCAGGAAAAAAAAAATGTTTTAACCAAAACAAAAAACAACCCAGTATGCTTTCTTTTCTAGGAAAATGTAACCCAACACTGAAAATGTGTAACCCAACATGTTTCTCTTTTCACTTTAGCTGCCAGGAAATCTAGGAACCAAATTCAATGCCCTATAGCTATAATCAGCTCATCTCTAGAACCTAATGAATGTCTAGTGAATTGTTTGTTTTATCACTAATTATTCTAGCCACATTTTATTCAGTCCTATAAACCATGCAAAATACTTTGGAGGAATATCCTTAATAAAAGAAATGATAATTCAAAGATGGCTCACAGGATTTCCCATTGTAGCTCAGCGGAAACAAATCCAGCTAGGAACCATGAGGTTGTGGGTTCGATCCCTGGCCTCGATCAGTGAGTTAAGTATCCAGCGTTCCCGTGAGCTGTGGTATAGATCGCAGACGCAGCTGGGATCTGGTGTTGCTGTGGTTCTGGCATAGGCCAGCAGCAACAGCTCCGATTAGACAGACCCCTAGCCTGGGACCTCCATATGCCACGAGTGCGGCTCTAAAAAAGACAAAAAACAAACAAACAAAAAAAAACAAAGACGGCTTACAGCACTTTCGAACAGCTTGTTTTACTAAGAAAATTAATCAATAACATTCTTTAGGTAAATAATCCACTCAAAAAATCATTTCTTCACAAATACATAAAGATAAAACATTTCAATGAACTCAAATTAATTTTTCAAAACAGGAGTCAAATTAAAGAATATAAATTAGAGGCTGGATCAAGATGCCAGAGGAGTAGGACGTGGCACTCACCTTCTCCCACAAACAATTAAAAAAAAAAAAAAAAACTACCTACACATAGAACGATTTGCACAGAACATCTACGGAATGGTGGCAGAGGACCTCAGACTTCCAAAAAAAAAAAAAAAGGTAAACCTTCCACATAACTGGGAAAAAAAAAAAGAGAGAGAGAGAAAAGGAGGGATAAAAAGGAATCAGGTTGAGACCATCACTCCTCAGAGGCAGTGGTGAAAAAGGAAAGGAATTCTCACTGCCACCTAAATGATGAGGAGATCAGCCAGAACAGAAAGGGAGCATCAAAGTCTCAGAAAAAAGCTCAGCAGCCAGTCTGGGAAGACCAAAGCAGAGAAAGAGCCACAAGACAATTGATTCCACCACCCAGTGCACTACAGCCTGAGACACTCCAGCAAGGGCTGAGTGATGAGATTTGGATAGGAAGGTCAGTTCTTGGGAGAGGATTAGGGATGGCTGTGTGGACGCAGCCTGAGGGGCCCAGGGAGCAGTGCCCTGCAGCCAAGGAAGCAGGGGAGAAGGTCTGGGCCTGCAGGAGAAGCAAGGCACCGTTTTTGGGGAGAGCAAGAAGAGGAGGGGTGGGATGGCCACAGGAACTTCTTTCTCTACACACATGGAAGCTATCAGGCAGCAGGGCGGGACCTCTTGCACAGGCGACGAGGAAAGGTGCAAACTGTTGCAGCCATCTCGAACTCTAGTAGTGGGCACAGCCTACCACTATTAAGGGTTCTGTGAATACTCATCACCTTTGGCCCTAGGGGTTACTCCCAAGGAGAGCCCTGTGTCCGAGCGCCACCCACTGTCCTCACCTCCCTGGGAACACACATGCCCCACTGTTGCCACTGCCAAAGATTCTTGGGACAGCCTCCGAGGGTCAGTGCCACTGCCAAGAGCCCTGCAACCAGGAGCATCCTGTTGCCCCGAACTGCCCATGAGACCTCGCCACTGTCAAGAGCCCAGCACAAAGATGCTGCGATGCCCATTGCCCCCATCTTCCTGGAAGCAACCACAGGCTAAACACCTTCACCCCCCAACATCACAGAAAATGGACTGCAAACACTGAGGAAACAAGACAGCAAGCATACAAACCAAAAGCAGCCTTCACACCAAAAAGATAGTAAACACTCAAAAGCTACCAAGGGACACTACCAAATACAAATAGCCCTCCAAGACTACAATAGATAACTGTTTTCCCTGAGCTCACAGAATAAGAAAAATGTAAGCAAAATAAAGAAGCACTAGAACCATTTCCAGTTAATAGGAGATTTCTACTGAAGGAGCAAACAATGAAACAGACCTCTGAAATCTAACAGACATGGAGTTCAAAAAGGAGGTAATGAAAATACTGAAGAAATTAAGAATGAATATCAACAGTAATGCAGGTTGCTTTAAAGAGGAACTAGAAACCATAAGAAGGAACCAAGAAAAATTAGAAAATTCATTTGCAGAGGCAAAAGCTCAGTTAAAGGCATTGAACAGCAGAATGAATTATGCAGAGGAACAAATAAGTGACGGGCAAGATAGAATAACAGAAATCACCCAATCAGGACAGCATACAGAAAACCAAATTTAAAAAGTAAAAGGAGTTCCCATTGTGGCTCAGCAGGTTAAGAGCCTGACCAGTATCCATGAGATACTGAGATCCCTGGCCTTGCTCGGTGGGTTAAGGATCCAGCACTGCCACAAGCTGCGGTGTAGGTCTCAGATGTGGCTCAAATCTGGCATGGCTGTGGCTGTGGCACAGGTCAACAGCTGCAGCTCCAATTCGACCCCCAGCCTGGGAACTTCTGAATGCTGCAGGTGCAGCTCCTAAAAAAAAAGGGGGTAAAGAAAGTGAAAGCAACGTAAGAACTCTACGGGATGATATAAAGAAGGCCAATCTATGCATAACAGGGATTCTGGTGGAGAAAAAAGGAGGGAGGGATTGAAAATATATTGGAAGAAATTATGGCTGAAAACTTTCCAAATCTAAAAAAGGAAACAGATATCCAGATACAGGAGGCACAGAGGGCCCCAAACAAGTTGAACCCAAAGAGACCTATATACCAAGGCATATTATGGTAAAAATGGCAAAGATTAAAGATAAGGAGAGGATTCTGAAGACAGCAAGAGAAAAACAAAGAGGTAATTACAAGGGAACCTCCATAAGGCTATCAGCTGATATACCTACAGAAATGCTACAGGCTAGAAGACAGTGGCAAGATACATTCAAAGTTTTAAAAGGGAAAAATTTGCAACCTAGAATACTCTACCCAGCAAGACTATCATTTAAAATAGGAGAAATAAAGAATTTCTCAAACTAAAAGAATACAGCAATAAACCCATTCTAAAAGAAATATTGAAAGGTTTCTTCTAAATTTGAGAGAAGATAAAAGATGAAGGAAATCCCAGTTGGAAAATAATCACTTAAATAAGCCAGTATACAGCTCAAAAACAAAAACTATTTTGTGAAAAATGATAACACAAAGAACAACAAAAGGATAAAATGAAGATGTAAAAAAGGACATCAAAATCATAAACTGTGGTGAAGGAAAGAAGAAAAATCTAAACTCTTTTTTAGAATCTGCTTGAGCTTATATGACTATCAGTCTCAAGGAAGCAGATATAGTAAACAGTAAACATACTTGAAAAACAGGGCAACCACAAAGCAAAACCAAGCAATATATTCAAAAAAACCAAAAAGAGAACACAAGTAAAATAAAAGGAAAGCACCAAACCAAAAAAAGAAAAGAAAAAGAAAGGAACAATGGATAACACAGAATCAACTGGAAAACAAGGCTTAAAATAGCAATAAATACATATTTATCAATAATTACCTTAAAGGTCAATGGCCCGAATGCTTCAATGAAAAGAGAGTGCTAGACTGATTTAAAAAAAAAAAAAAAAAAAGCCTACAATATGCTACCTACAAGAGAGTTAACTTAGGACAAAGGATACATATAAATTGAAAGTGATGTCACAGAAAAAGATATTTCACATAAATGGAAATGACAGGAAAGCAGGAGTCACAATACTCATTTACCAGACAAAACAGACTTTTTAAAACAAAGGCCAGAAACAAAGATAAAGTAGGGTACTATTTAACGACTCAAGGATCAATTAAAGAAGTGGATATTACACCCATCAACATAAATGCCCCTGAAACAGGAGCACCTGAATACATATAACAAATACTAATAAACATAAAAGGAGAAATTGATGAGAATACAATAACAGTAAGAGATTTTAACATCCCACTCATATCAAAAGACAGATCTTCTAGACAGAAAATCAGTAAGGCAACAGAGATTCTACATGATACAACAGAACATACTTAATTGATATTTTCAGGGCATTACATCCAAAAACAAGAATATACATTCTCTTCAAATGCACACAGAACATTCTCTAAGATTGACCACAAATTTAAGAGTACAGAAATTACAAGTATGTTCTCTGACTACATGTATCCATGAGGATGCAGGTTCAATCCCTAGCCTCACTCAAAGGGTTAAGTATCCAGTGTTGCCATGAGCTATGGTTTAGGTCACAGATGTGGCTTGGATCTAGCATTGCTGTGGCTGTGGCATAGCTGGCAGCTAGAGTTCCCATTTGACCCCTAACCTGGGAACCTCCATATGCCATGGGTACGGCCTTAAAAAGACAAAAAAAGAGAAGAAATCAACCAAAGGAAAAGAAATGAGAAAAAACTGACTCCATGGAGACTAAACAACATGCTACCAAAAAACCAATGGGTAAATGAGGAAATCAAAAAGGAAATTAAAAAATACCTTGAGACAAATGACAATGAAAACACAACCATACAAAAGTCTACGTGATGATGCAAAAGAAGTTCTTAGAGGGATGTTCAAAGTGATACAGGCCCTCCTCAAAAAACCAAAAAAAACTCACATCAACAACCTAAACTACCACTTAAAAGAATTAGAAAAAGAAGAACAAATAAAGCCTGAAGTCAGCAGAAGGAAATCATAAAGATCAGAGAGGAAATCAATAAAATAGAGATAAAAGAAAACAATAGAAAAAGTCAATAAAACCAAGAGCTGGTTCTTTGAAAGGGTAAGCAAAATTGACAAACCTCTGGCCAGACTCACCAAGAAGAGAGAGGAAAACCAAATAAACAAGATAAATTTTGTTTATTTAAGGAGAAATTAATTTCTTAATCTCAAAAGGAAAAATCTTGGAGTTCCCGTCATGGCTCAGTGGTTAATAAATCCAACTAGGAACCATGAGGTTGCGGGTTCAATCCCTGGCCTTGCTCAGTGGGTTAAGGATCTGGCGTTGCCGTGAGCTGTGGTGTAGGTTGCAGACGCAGCTCAGATCCCAAGTTGCTGTGGCTCTGGCGTAGGCTGGCGGCTACAGCTCCATTTGGACCCCTAGCCTGGGAACCTCCATATGCTGCTAGTGAGGCCCTAGAAAAGGTAAAAAGACCAAAAAAAAAAGAGAGAGAGAGAGAGAGAAATATCAATGGATATAAGAGAATACTATGAACAATTACATGCTAACAAATTTGACAACTTGGAAGAAATGAACAACTTTCTGGAAACATAGCCTACCAAAACTGAATCAAGAAGAAATAGATCATGTGAACAGACCAATCACTAGAAATGAAATTGAATATGTAATGGGAAAAAAAAAACACTCCCTACAACAAAAGTCTAGGACCAGAGAGCTTCACAGGCGAATTCTACCAAACATACAAAGGAGAACTTACCAATCCTTTATAAATTTTTCCCAAAGAGAGAAGAAGGAACACTCTGAAAGACATTCTATGAAGCCACCATCACCCTAATACCAAAACCAGACAACAATACTACCAAAAAAGAAAATTATAGGCCAATATCTTTGATGAATGTAGATGCAAAAATTTTAAAACAAAATTTTGGCCAACTAAACCCAACACATAAAAAAAAAAAAAAATACACCATGACCAAGCATGATCCATCTCAAGTGCACAAAGATGGTTTAACATACACAAATCAATGTCATTTACCACATTAACAAAAGTCAAAAACTACATGATCATCTCAATAGATGCAGAAAAAGCACTTGACAAAATTCAACATCCATTCATAATAAAAACCTCTTACCAAGTGGATATAGAGGGATTATACCTTAACATAATAAAAGCCATACATGACAAACCCATAGCCAATACTCAATGGAGAAAAGCTGAAAGCCTTCCCACTAAAATCTGGAACAAAATAAGGATCCCCACCCTTACCACTTTTATTCAACAGAGTACTGCAAGTCCTAGCCACAGCAATCAGACAAAAAATAAAGAAACAAAAGGTATCCAAATGGGAAGAGAAGAGGTAAAATTTTGACTATATGCAGATGACATGATACTATACATAAAAAATCCTAAGGACTCCAAACAAAATCTACTCAAACTGACAAATTCAGCAAAGAAACAAGATACAAGATGAAAATTCAAAAATCAATTACATTTCTGTATACTAACAATAAAATATTAGAAAAGGAATATAAAAAAACAGTAACTTTTAAAATTGCACCAAAAAAATTTAATACCTAGGAATAAGCCTGACCAAGGAGGTGAAAGACTTATATGCTGAGAATTATAAAACTTTAATAAAGGAAATTAAAGAGAATTCTAAGAAATGGAAAGATATTCCATGCTCCTGGATTGGAAGAATTAATACTGTTAAAATGGCCATACTACCCAAAACAATCTACAGATGTAATGAGATTCCTCAAATTACCCATGACATTTTTCACAGAACTAAAATAATTCAAAAATTTCTATGGGAGTTGCCATCGTAGCTCAGCGGTAATATATCTGACTGGTGTCCATGAGGATGCCTGTTCAATCCCTGGCCTCACTCAGTGGGTTAAGGATCCTGTGTTGCTGTGGCTGTGGTGTAAGGCTGGCAGTTACAGCTCCGATTTGACTCCTAGCCCACAAACTTCCATATGCCATGGTGTAGCCCTAAAAAAAAAAGTTACATAGAACCATAAAAGACCCAGAATTGCCAAAGCAATCCTGAGCGAAAAAAAAACAAAACAGGAGGCATAATTCTCCCAGACTTCAGACTATATTACAAAGCTACAGTAATCCAGATAGTGTGGTATTGGGACAAAAACAGTCATATGGATCAATGGATCAGAATAGAGCCCAGAAATAAATCCAGACTCTTATGGTCAATTAATCTTTGACAAACAAGGAAAGAATATAAAATGGGGAAAAGACAGTCTCTTCAGCAAGTGGTGCTGAGAAAACTAGACAGCTGCATGCAATTCAATGAAAACAGAACACACCCTCACACCATGCACATAATAAACTCAAAATGGCTTAGAGACTTAAATATTAAGAGTAAAACTATAAAATTCCTAAAAGAGAACACAGGCAAAACATTCTCTTACAAAAACTACACAAATGTTTTATTCAGTCATTTTCCCAAGGCAACAGAAATAAAAATAAAAATAAATGGGACCTAATCAAACTTAAAGCAATTACACAGCAAAGGAAACCATTAAAAAAACAGAAAGACAACCTAGGGAATGGGAGAAAATAGTTGCAAACTATGTACCTGACAAGGGCTTCATCTCCAAAATATACCAACAATTCACAGAATTCAACAACAATGAAACAAACAACCCAATCAAAAAATGGGC
This sequence comes from Sus scrofa, assembly GCF_054392235.1. Classification (NCBI taxonomy): domain Eukaryota; kingdom Metazoa; phylum Chordata; class Mammalia; order Artiodactyla; family Suidae; genus Sus; species Sus scrofa. The sequence goes on along the minus strand of NC_139389.1, from coordinate 72,727,175 downwards.
ATAAGACCTAAATAGACATTTCTCCAAAGAAGACATATGGATGGCCAGTAGACACATGAAAAAACTGCTCATCACTAATTACTGGAGAAACGCAAATCAAAACTACAATGAAGTACCACCTCACACCATCAGAATGGCTATCACTAATAAATCTACTAATAACAAATGCTGGAGGGGATATGGAGAAAAGGGAACCTTCCTACACTGTTGGTGGGAATGTAAACTGGTACAACCACTATAGAAAACAGTATGGAGGTTCCTCAGAAAACTCAGTATAGAACTACCATATGAGCCAGCAATACCAATCCAGGGTATCTATCCAGACAAAACTTTCATTTAAAACGATATATGCACCCCTATGTTCACTGCAGCACCTAGCACAATAGCCAAGATATGGAAACAACCTAAAAGTCTACTGACAGATGAATGGATTAAGAAGATGTGGTACATATACACAATGAAATACTATTCAGCCATAAAAAAAGAACACCAATAATGCCATTTGCAGCAACATGGATGGAACTAGAGATTCTCATACCAAGTGAAGTAAGCTGAAAGAGAAAGACAAATACCATATGATATCACTTATATCTGGAATCTAATATACGACACAAATGAACATATCTACAAAACAGAAATAGACTCAGAAACATGGAGAACAGATTTGTGATTGCCAAGGGGGCAGAGGAAGGGAGTAGGATGGACTGTGAGTTTAGGGTTAGTAGATGCAAACTACTACATTTAGAATGGATAGCAAGGAGGTCCTACTGTATAGCACAGGGAACTATATCCAGTCTCTTAGGATAGACCATGATAGAAGATAATATAAAATAGGGAATGTACATATACATATAACTGGGTCACTTTGCTGTACAGCAGAAATTGGCACAACACTGTAAATAAACTATACTTTAAAAAATAAATACAAAGAGTTTATACAAATTAAAGAATACAATAGTGTCTAATGCCACTTATGTAGGATTACTTGGTAACGTTCCTTACTAATTTTGGATTTGCCTATCAAATCCTTAAAAATATATTTTCAGGGAGTTCCCGTCGTGGCGCAGTGATTAACGAATCCGACTAGGAACCATGAGGTTGCGGGTTCAGTCCCTGCCCTTGCTCAGTGGGTTAACGATCCGGCATTGCTGTGAGCTGTGGTGTAGGTTGCAGACGCGGCTCGGATCCCACGTTGCTGTGGCTCTGGCGTAGGCCAGGGGCTACAGCTCCGATTCGACCCCTAGCCTGGGAACCTCCATATGCCGCAGGAGTGGCCCAAAGAAATAGCAAAAAGACAAAATATATATTTTCATATTAAGTTAGATTATTTTACAGGCAGTTCACAATGACTCCTACACATTTTCAGATTTCCAGGCATATCTGTCCCAAGTTAATCTATACCATTTTCAAGTTATCTACTTAATGAATATATAGTACCTGTTTCTGTCTTTGTACATTACCTTTTATACCTAGTGAGCACTAGTTTATTTTTCTGATTTAAGGTACTTTAATCTGATTTTCTTTTTGAAAACATTAATATATTCTGATTGGCAAACAGCTACTTTTCACAGATAGAACCAATAATCAACTGATCATAAATTTCATTAAATATTAAAAGTAAAAATGGGGCCAAGTTGCTTTGTATTAAGCCAATTTTCAGTCTCATTCATTTAAAAGAATGTCTTATTATTGGCATCTGATGTTCAACATCTTGAAAATGGCTGTTTGGGGGGGGGTGTTTTCTTTTGTTTCAAGCAAGGACAGACGTCAGATAAGGAAAGTAATTCCTGACAGATGGCAAATAAATGTGGTATACACCTTCGACTGCTCCAATTTACTAACTTAAGAGTTTCCAGGCTATGGTAAGAGGAAAGGGAATCCAGGCAGTCAATGTAATCCAGGAGTTGAGAAAATGAGCTGACTGTCCAAGGAAAACAAGATAACTAGAATCCACAGAGCAGAGCACCAAAGAGGAGAGAGCTGCACACAGTGGGAATCTAGAAGACTGGAGAGGGTTCCCTTTTAGTACAATCATAAATACTTGTAAGGAAACTTCCCAAGACAAGAAAAAGAACTATGTGAAAGAATTTGAGAGAACAATACAGATGCTCACATAATATAGGGAACAGTGCATGTTCCTAAAAGCTGGAATATAGAAAAAGAATCTTTAAAAAATGAAAAGAATTGATATCAGTTCTTTTCAAAAAGCTATGAGAACTTACAATATCCTAAAATACTTCATAATATATTAATCTAATATTATTACTTATTAACATGCCATCAAAGGGAATTCAAAAAAGAAGGGAGGGGAGAAATAAGTTTAGGGAAAAACAGTGAAAAACTTCACAAACTTCACAAAATCTTTTTTTTTTTTTGTCTTTTTAGGGCGCACATGGAGGTTCCCAGGCTAGGGGTCCAATCGGAGCTGTAGCCTCTGGTCTACACCAGCCACAGCCACTCGGGATGTGAGCCTCATCTGCGACCTACACCACAGCTCACAGCAACACCGGATCCTTAACCCACTGAGCAAGGCCAGGGATTGAACCCGCAACCTCATGGTTACTAGCAGGGTTCGTTAATCACTGAGCCACAACGGGAACTCCCTCACAAAATCTTTATAAACCCACAAATATAAGAATGTCAATGACCCTCATCACAAGAAATATTAAGAAAACTATTTCGGAGTCCCCGTAGTGGTGCAGTGGTTAATGAATCTGAATAGGAACCATGAGGTTGTGGGTTCGATCCCTGCCCTTGCTCAGTGGGTTAAGGATCTGGCGTTGGCGTGAGCTGTGGTGTAGGTTGCAGATGCGGCTTGGATCCCGAGTTGCTGTGGCTCTGGTGTAGACCAGCAGCTACAGCTCCAATTAGACCCCTAGCCTGGGAACCTCCATATGCCACAGGAGCATCGCTAGAAAAGGCAAAAAGACAAAAAAAAAAAAAAAAAGAAAACTATTTCATGGGACATCTTGATCAAATTACTCAAAACTAGTCATGAAGAGAAAAACGTTAAAAGCAGTCAGAAGATGAAGAAAAAAAGGAGATACATACAGAGTAAGATTAGAATGATAGCAGACTTAACCAGAAACAATGCAAGCAAAGACAGTGGAGTAAATTCTTTAATGGACAAAAGAAAAACGCCACCAACCTAGAATTCTAATAATACCAAAACATCTTTCAAAAAAGAAGGAAAAATTAAGACTTTTTCACGCAAACAAAAGTACAACCAATCTATGATCAGCAGATTATTACTACAGAAATATTATAGGAAGCCCTTCAATCAAAAACCAAATGATGGTGGAGTTCCCACTGTAGCACAGTAAGTTAAAGATCTGGCTTGTCTCTGAAGGCACCAGTTTGACACCAGGCCTGCCCCAGTGGGTTAAGGACCGAGTGTTGCTGCCGCTGTGGCAGAGGTCGCCACTTTAGGATTTAAACAAGACTTTATTTCCATTTTTTAGTAATTCTAACTTCCAGTTCCTATAAATCAAACATACATCAAAACCAATAAAGACAGCACACTTAAATCTAAATCCTTCAAGAGTCAAGTTATGTAAATTCAGCTAAAATCGTTCTTCAGTGGGAAGACATGCCAGGACAAAGGTTTACAGCAGATGTTTAAATTAGTTCTCACATATCTGGATGCACTGAAATCTCCAATAAATATTCTGAGTGAATGGCAGTTCAAAGGTTAAAAATGTAGTTTAGCTGGGACCAAGCAAAAATTAAAACTTTTCTTAACTGGCAATGCCTCATTATGTTGCAAATTACTTTCCTCATACTGTTACTTTTTGTAAAACCTGCACTTAACTTGCAAAAAGGATTTGAAGTGGCTCTCCCACTAGTAAAATGGGTGACCTCTCAAGACATCTTTCATTGTCATTCTACTCTCTCCCATTCATTTTCTTAGGAATTATATTAATTTCAAACAAAACAACCATTTAAAGATACAGAATATTTTACTCAATTAATATATTAGAACCAAGTATAGGTCCATCTTTTTTTTTTTTCCCCAATATTTTGACAAGGTTTACCTCAGCACTATTGTCAACTGGGGCTAGAATACTGTTGTGAGGGATTATCCTATGCATTTTAAGATGTTTGGTAGTGTACTTGCTACCCACTATATGCCAGTAGCACCTCCCCCATTTGTTCTGTTACAACCAAAAGTGTCTCCAGATAATCTCATTGTCCCCAGGGGAGCAAAATTGTCCCTAGCTGAAAACTTCTGTTCTAAAGCTGCTTAAGTGCAGTAATCTCTTGGTATGGATGTCAAAAGCATAAAGTCCTCCACTTGAAGGCTGTGAAGGTTATTCTAAATGTTTATATACCATATATACTCCATTTCTTTAACCCATAAATTACTAAAAAGCAAAAGAACTTTTTTTTAATTTTATTTTCAAACTGAGGAAGCTAGCCCCTGCAAAATAGCTAATACATAATTTAGACCACGTCTCCAAGGTGGAAAAAACTTCTATACCAAAGATGTATATATGAACCACTCTAACCACTCGATAATTAAAACAGTTAATTTAAGAAATGTCAATACTCTACTGGAACTCAACCTAACAGCTCTGCCATTACCCCATCTTCAGTTTGTCCCAAGTAGTGTCAAGTTCCATTAAGTCTTCAATTTCACACTGCCATTATCTGTGGTAAATCTCCTACATCCACACATTAACAGTCTGTCTCAGTCTCCTAGTCAAATTTTTTTTCAATGACTTAACTCTCAAGCAGAAAAAAAATAAAAAGGTCACAATCTCGATATTTAGATTTATGTTTTCTTGAAAAAATATCTTTTTACATCATTATACTGGATTTAATTGCTTTCTTACTATTCCACAGGAATAAGCACAATTTACTTGTGACATAGATTTTCTGCTATAAACAGAGAAAGAGTAAAAAACAAACCAGAGACATGAAATCTGGGCTCCAGTTCTGGCTCTGCCTCCTAGTAGCTGAATGACTAATATTTCCAAACTTCAGCTTTCTTATTTGTAAAAACGGGAGGATAATAATTTCCCTGCCTTTAGAGTTATTGTGAGAATTAATTATAATTTATGTGAAGTCATTCTGTAAATATAATTTGCACCATACAAATGCTAGGTGTTACTGGCGGTGTCCTGTGGGTATGAGTAAACAATAGAGTAGAGAAGCATGCACCTCGAATATGGAATTTATATCACTGAATAAACGTCACCTGTCAAAACAAGCATTCGTTAGGAAGAGAGCTTGAGATGATAAACTTTGAACTAGGATTCAGGCATCTGGGTTCTAAACTCAGTTCTGCTATTAACTCTCTGTATCAACACAGGCAAACTAACTTCCCTTTTCACCTCAAGTTTCATGTACAAAGATCCAAGTACTGGACCAGATATTCCATAAGTATTATTACAGCCCTTATCAGCCCACGAAATGACCAAGTACCCCAAAAATTCGTTTAACACTATATCCACAACTCAAGAGCAGTTTGGTCGGCCAGCAAAACAGAAAGCAACAAAACAGTAAGAAAACTGTAATTAAAAAGAAAATTTTATATAATTCTCGTAAAGCAAAGGACGATATAAACTACCTTGTTTTCTACGATTAATAATAGTTCTGACTCTAAATGGCCGTAATTACCAACAAGGTGCACTAACAAGGGCGGGGTTCTTTCCCACAAGCTTTTTGGGAACCACCCACTTCCCAAAGAGGTATAACTGCTTCCTCCTGGCCCTCCTTGGCCAATAAACTTGAAAGATTAAGGTTTATATTGTCTAAGAGATTTTTTTTTTTTCACTTGGGTGGGGATGGCAGTAGTCATGTGACAAACATACCCTATCAACACCATTATCCGCAACCCCAAGTCTCCCGAAAGTCCAAAATGACCTAAGGTTTGAGTAATAAGTGTTTCTTAAAAACAGTTCGAGGTATTAACCCAAAACGAGATAAAGCTGTCTTAGTGCGATTAGTGTTTGCCAACTGCCAAGTGTTCCCTTGCCCAAATTATCCGCCCTCCTACGTCTCTGCAGAGGCTACGCCTCGCCCTCCACTCCCGCATCGCGCCAGGGCTGGAGGGAGAATCCCCAAGGGGTTCCCAGGAGAGAGAAGGCCGGGCAACCCAGGCCTCCGGGCGTCGCCAACCCTCGCCCCTCACCAATGACGATGCGCAGGTGCTTGAGACGGGTCAGGGCGTCCTTCTTGGTGTCCAGCACCTTCTGGGTAGACTTCTTCACGTCCCCGTGCGGCTTCTTAGAGAACATCCTGCCGCCGCCGCTGCCACGGCCGACTCCGGCCCCCTCGCGGCTGGGTCCCGGCGGCGGAAAGTGGAGAGAGTGGGCGGGGAGGAGACTAGCGTGAGCCGTTCATTCACTCCCCAGCCTTGCGGGCCTCGGAGCAGCCGACTCCTCCCAGATCCAGGCCAGGGCCGCCACCTCCGCCCGCCTCGCGCGGCGGCTGCAAGGTACCTTCGGCTCCGGCTCCAATATGGCGGATCCCCTCTCCCAGCCCCGCACGGAGCGACGGAGAACCGGGCTGGTCGCCCGCCGCCTCCGCCCGCTTCCTGCGGCCGCCGCTCGCCTCCACAGGTCGGGCCCGAGACCCGGGACCCGGAGCCGCGGAGGTGGGGCTCTCGGCGGCAGCGGTACAACTCCTCTCTCCCTGAGGCCCCCTTAAGGTTAAAGCTTCTTTAGCAGCTTAGACCCTGCAGGGGCCGATACGGAGATGGAGTGTGGTGATGGGGTTTCACGACTTTGCCGTCGGTGGCGAATGGTCCCCGTGGCAACCGCCTTCTGACGTCAAGGGTTCTTGACGTCATGCCAGCGTGAGATCACCCTTGGTATTACCCTCCTTTGGTTTCCTGTGGAAGAAGCCAAAGGAGGAGCCCAGCAAAGTCAGGGAAGGTAGTTCCTGCGTGCGCCATTGTTAGCATGGTGACTCCTAGCCAAGCGCTCAGAGTAGTTTTTGTTTAAAAAGGTCCTCCGTCTCCACTGTTTACTATGTCACTTAAGAAGTAAGTAACTTAAGAACATAGCTCCAAAACATCAAAGCAGATGTGCAATATATTTCGCATGCCAATTCCGAAGGCTTTGGTTGTAACACTCCTTCATTTCCTTAAAATGAATTTTGATTAAAGGATATTTGTTTGTTTTGTAAAGGAATGATTAACAATATCCTGTAGTTTAGAGATTTGTAGGATTTCAGTACATCCTCTTGGTTAAAATTATCTTGCATAAATAAATGAGTTCTCACTAAAGCCTATGGTCACAGAAAAGTTATAGGGAAAAGATACCTGGAGAACTTTAAAAGTTTAATTTTCTTAATATGTAGAAAGTTCACAAATCCAAGAGAAAGTTGCTAAGACCTAGGTAGAAAAATTAGTAGAAAACAGGGGGAAAAAAATCACACTAGTGGATTCTCAACCAAAACATGAAAAACATTCACTGATAATTTTTGTTTGTGGTAACACCTGCGGCTTATGGAAGTTTCCAGGACAGACTGAATACGAGCCACAGCTGTGACCTATGCCACAGCTGTGGCAACACCATATCCTTTAACCCATTTTACAAGGCTGGATATCAAACTGGTGCCTCCAGCAGTGACCTGAGCTACCCGCTGCAGTCAGGTTTTTAACCCACCGTGTTACAGCAGGAACGCTTATGGATAATTTTTTTTAAATAAGATTAAAACAAATTTTAAACAGCTTTATTGAGATGTAATTGATAAATGATAATCCACACATTTTCAAAGTGTACAATTTGGTGATTTGGACATTTGCACGCACCCATGAAAACATAAGCACAATCAAAATAGTGAACATATTCATCACCCCCCAAATTTTCCTCTTGCCCCTTGGTAATCCCTCCTTTTTTTATCTTTTCTTTTCCTTTTCTTTTTAGGGCCACACCTATGGTATGTGGAAGTTCCAAGGCTAGGGGTCTAACTCCAGCTGCAGCTGCTGGCCTACACCACAGCAACACAGGATCTGAGCCTTATCTGCCACCTACACTGCAGCTTGCAGCAATGCCGGATCCTTAATCATACTCAAGGCAAGGGATTGAACCTGAATCCTCACAGACACTATGATGGGTTTTTTTGTTTGTTTGTTTTGTTTTGTTTTTGTCTTTTTGCCATTTCTTGGGCCGCGCCTACGGCATATGGAGGTTCCCAGGCTAGGGGTCCAATCGGAGCTGTAGCCACCAGCCTATGCCAGAGCCACAGCAACGGGGGATCCGAGCCGCGTCTGCAACCTACACCACAGCTCACGGCAACGCCAGATCCTTTAACCCACTGAGCAAGGGCAGGGACCGTACCCACAACCTCATTGTTCCTAGTCGGATTCGTTAACCACTGCGCCACGACGGGAACTCCTGGGTTCTTAACCTACTAAGCCACAACAGGAACTCCATAATCGCTCCTTTCCGCTGTCCCACCCCAGTTCCCCACGGGAACTCCTGGGTTCTTAACCTACTAAGCCACAACAGGAACTCCATAATCGCTCCTTTCCGCTGTCCCACCCCAGTTCCCCAGGCAATCACTGATCTGCTTTCTGTTACCCAGAGTTTTAATTTTCCAGAGTTTTATATTAAACATACAGTCTCTTGCACTCAATATAGCGTTTCTTTGTTTTGTCTTTTTGCCATTTCTTGGGCCGCTCCCGCGGCATATGGAAGTTCCCAGGCTAGGGGTCGAATCGGAGCTACAGCTGCTGGCCTACGCCAGAGCCACAGCAACGAGGGATCCAAGCCCCGTCTGCAACCTAACGAGGGATCCAAGCCCCGTCTGCAACCTAACGAGGGATCCAAGCCCCGTCTGCAACCTACACCTGCGCCACGGCTCACGGCAACGCCAGATCCTTAACCCACTGAGCAAGGCCAGGGATCGAACCCGCAACCTCGTGGTTCCTAGTCGGATTCGTTAACCACTGAGCCAGGACGGGAACTCCAAATATAGCGGGTTTTTTTTTTTTTAAATAATGTAACATTTTATCAGTCAAAATAGGAAAGTTTGTGTTTAAATTAGCTATCTTGCTCCTGGTGAATGAAGCAGCAGACACTCCTAGTGCTTACTAGAAAGAAACATTACTTATATAAAATTTGACATTATGTATCAAGACACTTAAAAATGTTTATATATACTTCGATTTGTTCCACTTTTAGAACTATCTAATATATCAAAAATGGGAAAAATATTTATGTAAAAATAATGAAGCATGATTTGTAACACTGAAAGATTGGAAACTTTGTCCATCAGAAAGGACATAAACGTCCAGTCAATGGAATATCATACAACTGTGAAAATTATTCATAGGAAGACATTTTAATGATATGAGAAATAGTCAAGACAAAATTAAGTGAAAAAGCAATGCAAAGCTGAAAATTTATCATCAGAACTGTGAAAGAAGTTATGCGTATAAAATGTAGTTAGAAAAAAGATGGAAAAAACTCCCAAATTGTATCTGCAAAGTGAAATTACAGGTGATTTTAATTTTTTCCTTATATTTTGCTTAATTTCTTTTCTTTTTTAACTAAAAGCATATATTGTTTTCACAACTTAAAAAACAAAAGTCTTTTTAAGGAAAACTAAGAAAATATAATGTACTGGAATTCCCATCGTAGCTCAGTGGTTAACGAATCCGACTAGGAACCATGAGGTTTTGGGTTCTACCCTTGGCCTTGCTCAGTGGGTAAAGGATCTGGCATTACCATGAGCTGTGGTGTAGGTTGCAGACGCAGCTCAGATCCTGCATTGCTGTGGCTCTGGCATTGGCCAGCGGCTACAGCTCCAATTCCATCCCTAGCCTGGGAACCTCCATATGCCACGGGAGCGGCCCAAGAAATGGCAAAAAAGACAAAAGAAAAGAAAAGAAAGAAAATATAATGTATTAATTTTAAACTCAGAGCAAATTGATGTGTATGTAGCTTTTGAAAGCAAAGGCTTTTTAAAAAAATATGTCCATGAACCTGACTAGTATCCATGAGGACGCAGGTTCAATCCCTGACTTTGCTTAGTAGATTAAGGATCCAGCATTGCTGTGGCTGTGGTGTGAGCCAGAAGCTATAGCTCCAATTCAACCCCTAATTGGAAACTTCCATATGCCTCAGGTGTGGCCCTAAAAAAACCAAAACAAACAAACACAAAAAACTATGTCCTATCATGACCCAACACAGAATAAATATTTGTTGATTTTTAAATTGTTTCTGTTACAAAATGATTTCTTTTTGATAGTGTAAGAGTCATATAACCCCATGATTCTGACTATCACTTACTGGGTGATTTTAGACACCTATGTCCTACCTGTAACCCAAGTCTCTTTTCTGAGCTCCCATGAGCTACTCAAATTTCATTCATATATACAAAACAGCATTTATCATCTTTGTCCCCCTCATTTCCAAACCTTTTTTTTTCTGGCCACACCCACAGCATGTGAAAGTTCCCATGCCAGGGACTGAGGATGTGCCACAGCTGTAACCAGAAGGACAGCAGTGACAACACCAGGTCCTTAACTTGCTGCACCACAAGGGAACTCCTCTAAATATTTCTTGATTTGAGGGTCCCTGCTGAAGCTCTAAAACGACACTTTCAACATGTTACCCTTGCCAGGTGTGTGTGTGTGTTTGTGTGTGTCTTTTTGTCTTCTCTCCATTATTACAACCTTTATTCAGACTCACCCCCACCCCTCCACCACATCTTAGTAGGATTTGAGCGTCCACTCCTTTTTAAGTAAATTTAAGAGTTAAAAAAAAAAATTCCCAGGGAGTTCCCTTGTGGTTTAGGATCAGGTGGTTGCCACTGCTGTGGCTCTGGTTACAGCTATGGTACAATTTTAATTCCTGGCCCTGGAACTTCCACAGGCTAAGGGCATGGGAAAAAAAAAAAAAAAAAAGCAGTAGTCTTCTCTTCTTGCAATCAGTACTTTGAACATCTGTGTTAGTGAAGAAAAGACATAGCAGGGATAAATTGAGACATTTTCTTTCTTTCTTTTTTTGGTATGGATATGTATTTGCCTAGGGATATATTTTCCAGTCAGGAAATGCATAGCACTTTGGATCAAAGAACAAAACCCATATTGAGGGACTAACTTCAGAGAAACTATAAACATATCCAGATTTTATAACTTGCTCCACTTCATAGTGATTATTACAGTCTCTAAGTTTGTTAAAATGACGCAGGAAGAGCAGACCTAGACTCTTGCTCTTTCTAAACTTATAGTGAAGTTCGTTTGTTTGTTTTTAATAAAAGGTAATTAGCTACATTGACTGTAGAGGATATATGTTGGTTTGCCTGCCTGCTGGTAATCATACCCAGAGTTTCTGCTGGAAAGCCACTCTTCTCTTGGTTTCATTTGATCTCATGCCATGCTGCCCTCTAGACTTCAGTATTCTAGCACCCTGGGCAAAGTGTGTTAGGGATGGGCCCATGACCAGGTCAGTCCATTATGCTCACTCCTACAACTATTGAAAAAGAAAAGCTCTCTTTTTCCAGAATGAAGGCCTAGAACTGCTAGGAACCAATGTATGAAAAGAATCTGCTGGGGATAAAGCCAATACTCTGAGAGCAAAGGGGATAGTTAAGAGAGTGAGTCTTGGGAAGTTCCCACTGTGGCTCAGTGGTTAATGAATCCGACTAGGAACCATGAGGTTTCGGATTCGATCCCTGGCCTTGCTCAGTGTGTTAAGGATCCGGCGATGCCGTGAGCTGTGGTGTAGGTCGCAGACGCGGCTAGGATCCCATGTTGCTGTGGCTCTGGTGTAGGCCAGTGGCTACAGCTCTGATTAGACCCCTAGCCTGGGAACCTCCATATGCCATGGGAGCGGCCCAAGAAATGGCAAAAAGACAAAAAAAAAAAAAAGAGAGAGAGAGAGAGAGAGTGAGTCTTATTGATTGGTTTATTGATTGATTGGGAGGGGTCACATCCATGGCCTATGGATGTTCCCCAGCTAAGGGGTGAAATTGGAGCTTCAGCTGTCAGCCGCAGCTCAGGGCAATGCCGGATCCCTGACCCACTGAGCAAGGCCAGGGATCAAACCTATATCCTCATGGATACTAGCCAGATTGATTTCTGCTGCACCACAACCAGAACTCCAAGAGAGTGAGTCTTGATGACATTGTTTGGGCACTTGGATCCAACTTGCCTAAAGTACCATGATCTTTTCTATTTCACAGGTCGATAAAGTCCTTATTTTTCTTAAGCCAGTTTGAGTTTGCTTTCAGTCACTTGCAATGAGAAAAGTCCTGACTTACAAAATGTAGAGATAATCTGCTAGGCTGAATAGGGAGTGAAAAGTTAAAAAAAAAAAAAAAAAAAAAAAAAAACCACCACCAAAAACTTTTTGAAAACAATAGGGCAGCCCTCTTCTGAAGCCCTCCAGCAGCACTTGAGTTTTCTCAACCAAGACACATACCACATTCTATATTGTGGTCATTCTATGCTTCATCTCCTTTATGTCAGGCTATAATCTCCCATTAAGACAGGGTTTTAAAATTGTCTATGTTCCACAATCTCAGGTGGATTTAAAAACAAAAAACAAAAACTTTTTATGTTGGTCTAGTTCAACTCTGAGGGTTAAATTGCTTTTAGAGTCTTAAAATATCAGAATGGTGTATATGGTTGAGACTAGAATAAAGATGCAAGGAATCGAGAAAAAGGAAAAGAAAAAGTAGTTTTTACTAAACATTTCCATGATTCATCCATGAAAGAGAAAAGGGACCATAATTTGTGGGTCGCCAGAGACTTAAACAGAAAGATAAACTTGGAGACAAGGGCAATTCATTCTGTCCTAAATCTATTATTATCAAGAATATTTTCACACAAGTTTATGTTTTCATTAATTTGTATATGTTTTATATGCGATATCATATCCCAGGGTGGTGGTTGTTTTTGTTTTTGCTGCAAACAACAACAAAAGTTCTTGGTAAACAGATATTTTCTACAAAATTAATCATACTTTCCTTTTCTACTACTTGCATTCTTTTTTTTTTTCTTTATTTATTTGCACCTCATGTAAACATGGCTATGTCATTGCTTTTTTCCTCTGCAAAGAAAATTTCTGGATATCCTATTACTCTGATGGAGCCACCCAAAGAATCTACAAAGCTGAAAAAAAAAAAACAGTGAAATTCTGAATGTTATAAATTGAAATTGTTCTTAGACACGTTCCTCTATAAAATAATTTCCTTAAGAGTGAGCCTGCTTGTTTGCAGAACTGTTTTCCTCACCCAAGCCTGGTCCAGCATTGTCCCTGCCATGGCTCTGGTGGCCTGTATGTTTATATCATCAAAGTTAGAGTTTGTTTTGAGGAAACATCACAATAGTGGAAAGGAATTTGGGTTCTTGTTCCTTTCAGCATCTGTTTTCTCATTCCTAAGATCAAAATAAAGTTTGCCCTTAGAATTTTGTGAAATTCAGGAAATAATAGTGTTTTCAGTCATGGTCTTTAGAATTAGATAGATCTGCACTGGACATTTTATTTCAGAACTTACTTTCTCTGGGATCCCTGGCATAGAGTTTAATCTAAGCCTCATTTTCCTCATACGTAAACTACTTAAGTAATTGTGACAATTAGGTAAGAAATGGTGTTGAAAGTTACTTCTGCAGTGGCTGGCACATCTTAATCTTTCCTTTCCTTCCCTTTCCTTCATAGACTTTCAATGGGGAATTTGTGTAATTGTTTAAAAATTTGCACTCCCACTATCTTGTATCCCACCTTCTTGCAAAATATCCTGTGCAAAATGCTTTCAGTTAATACTTGTTGAATGGAAAAATGTGTCAGTTCCCCTCCCTTTCTCTTGCACAGGCACCCAGTGAAAATTTAGTGAATGAATGAAACAATTTTAGAAAAGGAAAAAAGAAACATATTATTAAGAATGATATGGCTGGCATACCTCTTGCAAAACAATCTGGTGTGAATGTAATTTTGACATAGCATGCCCAGCCTGCCTCCTGATTTTCTTTTTTTTTTTTTTGTCTTTTTGCCATTTCTTGGGCCGCTCCTGCGGCATATGGAGGTTCCCAGGCTAGGGGTCTAATTGGAGCTGTAGCCACCACAGCCACAGCAACTCGGGATCCGAGCCGCGTCTGCAACCTACACCACAGCTCACGGCAATGCCGGATCCTTAACCCACTGAGCAAGGCCAGGGATTGAACCCGAAACCTCATGGTTCCTAGTCGGATCCGTTAACCACTTTGCCATGACGGGAACTCCAACAGACCTCTTTTTAAAAAATTTTTTTTTATTAATGTATAGTTGATTTATAATGTTGTGCCAATATCTACTGTTCAGCAAAGTGACTCAGTTATACACATATATACGTTCTTTCTTTTTTGGCTGCCCTGCAGCATGTGGAGTTCCTGGGCAAGGGACCAGATCTGAGCTGCAGTTGTGACCTAAGCCACAGCTGCAACAACGCCAGATTCTTAAACCACTGTGCTGGCAGGGAATTGAACCTGTGTCCCAGCACTCCTAAGATGCCACCAATCCTCATTGCGCCACAGGAGGAACTCCTACATTCTTTTAAAATATTCTTTTCCATTATGGTCTATTCCAGGCTATTGGATAGGATACCCTGTGGTATATAGTAAGGCCTTGTTGCTTATCCATCAAACTTTTTTTTAAACAATTTAAAATGTACAGGAAGGGATTTCTTGTCGTGGCTTGGAGGTAATGAACCTGACTAGGATCCATGAGGATGTTGGGTTAACTCCTTGGCCTTGCTCAGTAGGTTAAGGAGCTGACCTTGCTATGGGCTGAGGTGTACGTCACAGACTCGGCTCAGATCCCTCGTTGCTGTAGCTGTGGCGTGGGCCTTCATCTACAACTCTGATTCAACCCCTAGCCTGGGAAGTTCCACATGCCAAGAGTGCAGCCCTGAAAAGACCAAATAGGGAGTTCCTGTTGTGGCTTAGCAGAAACGAATCTGACTAGGAACCCTGAAGTTGTGGGTTCAATCCCTGGTCTTGCTCAGTGGGTTAAGGATTTGGCGTTGCCATGAGCTGTGGTGTAGGTCACAGAGCAGCTTGGATCTGGTGTTGCTGTGGCTGTGGTGTAGTCCGGCAGCTGTAGCTCCGATTAGACCCCTAGCCTGGGAAACTGCATATGCCACAAGTGTGGCCCTGAAAATCCAAAACAAATACATAAAATAAAATAAAATACCAAATAAATAAAAACAAAAGAGAGTAAAATGTACACAAAAATTGGGCCTGGCATTACTGGGGCTGTGGTATAGCCTGGCAGCTGCACTTCCAATTTGATCCCTAGACGGGGATCTTCCATATGCTGCAGGTGCAGCCCTAAAAAGGTAAATAAATAAATGAATAAATGGAGAGAGATTTTTAAAATATGCCAGTTCTTTCCAACTTGATCTGTAGATTTAATACCAATCAAAATCCCAGTAAGCTATTTATAATCAACATGCTGATTATAACTTTCTGTCATTCTTACTTAAAACCTTCAGTCTAATTATAAGAAAAACATTAGACAAATCCCAACTGGCCAGTGCTCCTCAAAACAAAGTCTGAGAAAGTGTCATAGCCAAGAGGAGCCTAAGGAGAAATGATAACTAAATGTAATCAGGTATTCTAGATGAGATCCTGGAAAATAAAAAAGAACATTAGGTAAAAACCAAGGACATATGATAAACTAAATAGTTGAGTTAATGAGGTATCATTGTTGGTTCATTAATTGTAACAAATGTACTACACCATTTATAAGTAAAGGAAACTAGATGCAGGGACATATGGAAACTCTCTATTAGTTCATTTTGAAAATTTTTAATTTTTTTAATTTTTTGCTCTTTAGGGCTGCACCTGTGGCATATGGAATTTCCCAGGTTAGGCGTTGAATCAGAGCTGCAGCTGCTAGCCCACACCACAGCCACAGCAATGCCAGATATGAGCCACATCTGGGACCTACATGTCAGCTTGCTGTACAGCTGGATCCTTAACCCACTGAGCAAGGCCAGGGATGGAACCAGCATCCTCATGGATACTAGTCAGGTTCTTAACCCACTGAGCCACAACAGGAACTCCTAGTTCTTTTTTTTTTTTTTAGTATAAATCTAAGACTGTTTTAAAAATTCAGTCTCTTAAAACATTAAACCTGGGAAATTTTAAAGCTATTTTAATATGTTTAAAATAGCAATGGTAAGCCACTGCATGATAACTTTCATAATTTTTTGAAAAATGTATTTATGAACTATTTATGAAATGATTAAAATGTCTTTAAAATATTTTGTGAGAAAAGTATCATTGGTTTAAATTGTTTTGAAAATCTTAATGTTTAGCTAAATAGAAGACAGCTGGATTCTTAGGCTGCAATATGTTCCTTTGAAGTATATAGAAAAAAATCTGGCTTTATATAGATATGTAATTAGAAAAGGGAAAATTTTAATAGTTTTTTTTCCAGATAATTGTGGTCACTATATTAAAGCTAAAACTCAGCAAGTGGTAGTTTCTTAAAGATTAGTTGTGATATGGACTATGAAAGCATACCAGTAAATTTTTGTATTCTTTACATGAAAACCTTGTGCCTTAACTGAATCTTTTACCCATGCATAATTTTATAAAATTATGCATTTGCCATTGGAAAATAATTTTTCAGTGAGTTACTCAGATATTCCAAATGTTAATACATTTCATTAAGCAATATAAATATTTTAAAAATCACATGCATCAGAAAATCCTTTAAGTATTAGAAAGTTGTCATGCTCACCATGGTAAATGAATGTTTTCCAAATTCCTAATTAAATCATTTGGAAGCTTGAATTTTATCTTTGGTAACAAATACTGTCAATTGTTTTACTAAAAGTGACAGGTTCACTTTGATTTTTTTGTGTGAAAATATTTGCTGAATATCTGAATAACTATAGTCTGTCACTTCTTTCGAGTAAAAATGCTGGTTCTTTGAATCAAGTTGCTAAATTAGCTAAGAATTCACTTATGCAAGTGTTTTTCCTGAAGAGCACCATTGTACTTTAGCATGCAGGGTTTGCCACAGAAAATATTAAAAAGATTGATTCAACGCTTGGGATCTCAAAAAGAATAAATTTTCCTGCTTCATCAAGGATATTTGTAAGTGAAGCTGCCAATGAAGAATAAAATGAATATTGGTATAGTCTGGTACCACTGCTTTCATGCTAATGTGCCAAACATTTACCTATCATGGCTTTTGCACCATCAGTTCCAACATCAACAAATTTTGTAATTTCTTTCTGTTTTAAGTTCATAGATTATGATTTTATTTTTAGAGGAGACAGGTAGGATCCACACTTAAGTCAAGAAACATTAGAACTAGGAATATAATATACATGACAAATAGAATTAACACTGCTGTATGTTATATATGACAGTTAAGAGTGTAAATCCTAGAGTTCTCATCACAAGAAAAAAAATTTCTGTTTAATTTTGTACCTATATGAGATGATGTATGTCCCTAAATTTATTGTGAGAATCACTTCTTGATGTGCGTAAACCAAATCATGCTGTATACCTTAAACTTATGCAGTTTTGTCAATTATATCTTAATAAAACTGGAAGAAAAAAAGAAGCATTGGAAGACATTTTGTGATCGGTTTAAGGACAGAGAACAGAAAAGAATATATAAGGAATGTAGAACTTCTTAAGTGAAATATCTTGATGAGATGTGTTGAAGGAAAAGTGGCTGGCATTATGTATTAGCACAAGGAAATGAATCAAAGATGTAAGGTCACACTATAGTGTATATCCTCTCTCTCATGCCCCATATATAATCTCTTCCCATGTTTTTTTGATTTTATCTCGTACTCTCTCAAGCTTGTCCATTTTTTGGGCACACAGCCTGTACTCCTGTCCAAGCCACTAGTATCTTACTTCAGCATCTGATTGATTTATTCCTTTCCTTTGTTCCTATCCAATCTATTTTCCACTAAGCAATCAGTGCTCTTTTTAAAAAGATCTCATCTTTAATGTAATCATCACTAATCTAATCGTATTATCCCTTCCTACAAACTTCCCAATGGCAACCCATTGCATTTAGGATTAAAAAAAAAAAAATCAAATTTCCTCCCATCATCTACCCAGGCCTGTGAGATCTGGCCTTACCCTAATTTAGCAACCCCACCTTGTGGCCTTTCACTTTTTTTTTTTTTTTTTTTTTTTTTGTCTTTTTGTTTTTTGCCTTTTTGCCTTTTCTAGGGCTGTTCCCACAGCATATGGAGGTTCCCAGGCTAAGGGTCTAAGTGGAGCTGTAGCTGCTGGCCTATGCCAGAGCCACAGCAACACCAGATCTGAGCCACATCTGTGACCTACACCACAGCTCACCGCAACGCCGGATCCTTAACCCACTGAGCAAGGGCAGGGACCGAACCCGCAACCTCATGGTTCCTAGTCGGATTCGTTAACCACTGAGCCATGACGGGAACACCGCCTTTTACTTTTAAACACTGACTATCCATAGTGATTTGTTAATTCCTCAAATAGGTAAAA
This sequence comes from Sus scrofa, assembly GCF_054392235.1. Classification (NCBI taxonomy): domain Eukaryota; kingdom Metazoa; phylum Chordata; class Mammalia; order Artiodactyla; family Suidae; genus Sus; species Sus scrofa. The sequence continues at coordinate 72,708,736 of NC_139389.1, read as the reverse complement.
GCTATTTTCTACACCAGGATCTTTACATATGCTGCTGTTCCCTCAGTTTATAATATTCCTTCCAGCTGGGCTTACTCCAAACTTACCTCTCATGTATTGGCTGAAATATGACTACTTCAGAGAGATCTTATCTGACACCCACTCCCACAGGACTCTATGTTGTACTCTCATAACACCAGCAGAGAGTATATCTTCATTTTTATAGTTAATTGTTTAATGTTTATCTCTTTTCTCTAAGCTCTGTACAAATCAGAGGCTGTATCTGTTTTGTTCACTGATGAATCTCTTGTACCTGAAATATACTATGCATTCAATTAATAGTTAATATGTAATTGAGTATGAAAGGGGACTTTATTTTATTATTTTTGTGGCTGTGCCTGCAACATGTAGAAGTTCCCAGGCCAGGGACTTAACCCATACCATAGCAGTGACTTGACCCCACTGCTGTGACAACACTGGATCCTTAACCTACTATGCCACAAGGGAACTCTGAAAGGGGACTTTTGACAGGAATAGGTAAGAAAGATGGAATATTTAAAAGTATTTCATTTACTGCTCAAAAAACACACACATTAAAAAAAAACAGCTGTTGGAGTCAGAACTCTTTCAGCTGAAGTTAATGAACAATCAAGTCAAAACGGCTACAATAAGAATTTGTTGGCTCAAGTCTAAGGATTAACATAGAACACATGTGGATCCAGGTGCTTAAATGAGGCCACCAGGGATCTTTATCTTAGATGTGCTTTTGCTCTCTGTTGTTTCCATGCCTGCCTCCCTGTTTCCCTCAGTAGCATATGGAAGGAGAAAGGGCTCCATAAACCTAGGCTCAGAGGCTTAATAGAAGTTGTAATTTCAAAAGACAAAATCTCTTTCCCAATAGCTCCAATGAAAGTTCTGGCAATGCCCATCATGGTCTAGATTTGTCCACATGGCCATGCCTAAACCAGGAGAATTCTGATTGGTCACTTGAACCATATGGGCTAAATGGAGCAGAGGGAGTTCTTTTTTTTTTTTTTTTTTTTTATAATTTTTTTTTTTTTTTTTGGTCTTTTGTCTTTTTTGTTGTTGTTTTTGTTGCTATTTCTTGGGCCGCTCCCGCGGCATATGGAGGTTCCCAGGCTAGGGGTCGATTCGGAGCTGTAGCCACCGGCCTACGCCAGAGCCACAGCAACGTGGGATCCGAGCCGCGTCTGCAACCTACACCACAGCTCACGGCAACGCCGGATCGTTAACCCACTGAGCAAGGGCAGGGACCGAAACTGCAACCTCATGGTTCCTAGTCGGATTCGTTAACCACTGCGCCACGACGGGAACTCCAGAGGGAGTTCTTGAAGGAGAAAATTAAGGAGCTATTGCCTCAAAAAGGGGCTAGATACTGGAAAGTCCAAAACAAAAAAAATAGCCACTTTAAGTACAAAGAAAAATTATCTGAAGAGGAAGAATACATATGAAAGATAAAACTGCACAGAGACTATTTACATTTGAGAAAAATCTTAGAGAAAGGGAAAATTTCTCTACTTAAATTATATATTGACAATAGAAAAGCACAAGCTAATTTGAGCTATGAGGTAATGGAATAATAACAACATAAATATGAGGAATAGGAATATTATCAAATTTATAGTTGAACTAATCCAAGAACTATTTTATGGAAACAGACAATTAATACAATGACAGGCCCTGTACCAGTGAACAGGGCTATGTTAATTAAGCACTTTTAGACTGTTTCATCCTTGAGCAATTGAAATCATGGTCTCATGCAATTGGTATAATTATAAATTGGTCTCAGTTGTCAATATAGGTCTCTAAAGACCTAAATTTTGTAAAATGTTTACCCTGTTTTGAGTGTTAGCCATGAGTTGCTGCCTCTGGTCTCCTGCCTTTGTTTTTCCAGCTACAAGCATCTGGCTTAGATCAATCAACAGTGACAAGGTTTGTGAAAGCACAGCTGATGTCTTAGTGCCACCATGTGGTAATGGTTGGAAATAAGTTTCCTTCTCTTTAGAGGCTGATTAAAAACAAGCACAAGGAATATAATGAGGGTAAATCAGAGCAAAAAAATGGGCTTAGAGCTTCTTTCCTATATCTGTTTTATTTCAAACAGTGATAAAATTAAAAAATTTTATGAACAGAAGTTCTAATATTTTTTTCCTGACCCGTAGGATATACTCTCTGGTTACACACACCCACTTTGGGGACCACTGACCTATAGAAATCCTCACACACGTGCCCAAAAAGATACATACAAGAATATTCACTGAGGAGTTCTCTTGTGGGTTAAGGATCTGGTGTTGTCACCACATGGCTTTTTGTGTTGCTGCTGTGATGCAGGTTTGATCTCTGCAGCTCCAGGAACTTGGGTGGGCACAGCCAAAGGAAAAAAAAAAAAAAGAGAGAGAGAGAATATTCATTGAGGCAAGTGTTTTTAATAATGAAAAAATTGGAAGCAACCTAAATTTCCACTAACAGGTAAATGAGTAAAATTTTTAATATTCATTCAATGAAATTTATGTACTCCATAGACTATCTTAGATCGGGTTAAAATAACTAGATTAGCGCTACCTGTATCATAATAGATAAGTCTCAAAAATGTTGTTGAGGAAAAAGGAAGTTGTAATGTATGAGACCAGTTTAAAACATGCTAAACACTCCTTTCTATTATTTATGGATATGTACATACACACAAAAAAAGGTATGTATACATGCATGAATCAAAAACACCAAAGGTCAGAAGAATGGCTCTGGAGGAGGAAGGAGAGAATGGGACTGAAGAGGGGTCTGGAGCAAAAGTGGTAAAATGCTAAGATTTGACAAAGCTTAGAGGTGCATACTGTGTTACATATATCATATTCTGCATAGTTATCTATATGTCTAAATTATTATATAATATTAAAATATTCAATAAGACTTATTGGAAAAAAGTTACTCCAAAGAAAGTATGGGAGTAAAACTAGAAAGAAAATGCCAGAATTATTTTATGTCTACTCTATGCCAAAGCAAACCCAGTAGGAAGCAGAGAGGTATAGGATCATCTATGTGAATACTAAAATGACCAAGGAGTATGAGAGGCATATCATGGAAGGGAATGTGCCAAGAGCTAAAATCTTCAGAAAAATGGGGAAGAGTGACCCTGGGAGTATGTACAGGACAGCCACAAGCAGAGATACTATGTGGTATATTCTGACGACAAATTGGGGCTTTTTAGGGAGGAGAGGGGGAAGAACATCCAGAAGGACTGAGGAGGACAAGGAACACACCTACTCTGTGACAATGCTCAGTGGGAGCAGGGGTGCAGTGTCCTGGGGAGAGCCACGTTTACTTTAGAACAGGAAAATTAAGGGACTGTTTCAAAGAAGAGGGTGAGCACACAGTAGATTTTGCTGATGACTGACCAAGAGTTTTATTTTTTGCTTTTTAGAGCTAAACCCACAGCATATGGAGGTTCCCAGGCTAGAGGTCGAATTGAAGCTACAGATGCTGGCCTACACCACAGCAACTCGAGGTCTGAGTTGTGTCTGTGACCTACACCATAGCTCATGGCAACACCAGATCCCGGACCCACTGATCGAGGCCTCAGATCTAACCTGCATCCTCATGGATTCTAGTTGGATTCGTTTCCACTGTGCCAGGAAGGGAACTCCTGACCATAAGTAAGCATGAATGAATTAATGCGAAGTGAGAGGAGCTCCTTTTGTAGCTCAGTGGATTAAGAACCCAACATAGTGTATGTGAGGTTGCGGATTTGATCCCTGGCATGGCTCAGTGGGTTAGGGATCCCATGTTGCCTCAAGCTCCAGCGTAGGTTGCAGATGCAGCTGGGATCCGGCAGCTGCAGCTCAGATTTGACTCCTAGCTTGGGAATTTCCATACGCTGCAGCTGTGACCATTATAAAGAGAGTGAAAGAAAAAGTGAGACTTAAAATGGATCTAAAGATAGTGTAAGCCCTACAAAATGTAAAGTGCTACATTAATGGAAGGCATCATTCCTACCTTTTTACTTTTTTTATTTTTTGTCATGCCTTCGGCCTGTGGAAGATCAAACCAGGGATCAAACCTGGGCCACAGCAGTAATCAGAGCCAAAGCAGTGACAATGCCAGATCCTTAACCCACTGAGCCATCAGGGAAATCCCAACTCCTACCTTTTAAAGGCTAGATTGAGGAAACTTCACTCAGCTTTCATGGTTTGCTTTATATTAATTTGTATTTTCCAAGCTGACAATATTCTTTTCCAGCCTTATTCATTTTTCCCCTTATGGTTTCTCTTACATTTGCTACACATCTTTTTAAAAATCTATTTGAGGAGGGGAGAGAGAAACTCCTTTTAAGCAAAACACCACCCTGTAACTCTAATTGCGCAATCTTATATTATTTTGTCTGCCTTAAACATAAATATAATGATGACAGGACTTTTAGAGCTGGAAGAGAACTTAGCAATAACATAATGCAACCTTCTTGTTTTACCACTGATGAGATATTATGTGATTTGCCCAAATGAATTGCCTGGTTATCAGTAGAACTAGGGCTAGAATCCATACCTCCTCTCCAGCTTCCTTCTGTTTTTCTTTAAGCAGCAGAACAGAAAGCACTTGCTACAGGGGCACTGTGTGATGGTGGTTGGGTGTGGGCTCTGATGCTGGACTACTCAAGTTCAAACCTTAGCTTTGCTACTTATTAGTGGTGTGACTTTGGCCAAGTAATCTAACTTGGCGCTTCAGTTTCCTCATTTACAAAACGGAAGGCTAATTATATGTAGTTCATGGAGTTTTTATAAGGATTAAGTGAATTAATGTACTTAAAGCACATAACAGTGCTTGGCACATAAAGAGTGACCAGAGTGTATTTTTCATTGAAAACTTAAGACCGGTGGCATTTTCACGTTGCATATGGTAAAAAACGAATGCAAAAAATACTAGCTGAAAGTGCCATGATAAAAATTCCTTTCTTTCCATATTTTTGATTACAAAAGTCTCAAAAAACAATTGGAAGATTTTTGTGCAACATAGAAAGTGCAAGTTATCGTCAGCAGAAACTAATTTATTAATATTAGTTTATTAGTGGTAATAAATATGCTTAGGTAAAAACATTTCTCCAGTTCCCTCAGCCTCAAAGGGGAGGAAAAATCCTCGGGCAAAAGACCTTTTCACATCTGACAGTAACATTTTGGATAGCTTGGGCGCTCAGACAATCACTTGGCGGGAAAAGAATAAATAAAGACCAAATTCGCACAATCTGTTTTTGCTTAGTTTACAAACTCCGATCGAGTCTGGCAGCTTTCATGCCTTGTGGGACTTGAAGTCCAGAGAGGAGAAGCAAGCCGGGCCATTGAAGCTTGGAAGCCGGCTGCCCCTGCGGGTCTTGAACCACTAGGGACTACAACTCCCAACATACACCGCGAGGCCGCGCCGTAATTACTGGTAACCAACCGGACCCGAGCTACACAAGCCCCATCCCCCCGGCTAGGAGCACTGCCTCCACCAATGGCAGAGCTCCCAGCGCAGAGCCTGCGGGTTAGGTTGTGAGGCTCGGGCCGGGGGCGGGGAGGAGCCGAGGGGTTTCAGAACGAGCTCCGCCGCTGGGTGGGTCGGGGCGTTCCGCGCGCCCTTCACTGAAGCGGCGGTGGCCGGGCTGGGCACTGGGAGTGGGAAGCGACGGCGCGGCTGGAAAATGCCAGTCCATTCTCGAGGGGATAAGAAGGAGACGAACCATCACGATGAGATGGAGGTGGACTACGCCGAAAACGAGGGGAGCAGCTCTGAGGACGAGGACACCGAGAGCTCGTCGGTCTCTGAGGATGGAGATAGCTCAGGTACGCGACCCAGCAGAGCTGGGACCCCAAGTCCTCGAGCCAGACTAGCGCCAGGCCGCTCTCTGCACGCCGGCAGCTGCGTCCTGCTGGGAGAGCGGGGCGGGGAGAGAGGGAAGGGGCGGAGACTCACTCCCGGCCCTCGGTAGCACCGGGACTGTTCGCCGGGCGCTGCCTGTGCTCCTGGCGGATCCCGGTTGGCGGGGCGGGGCGGGGCGGGGCTGGGCAGGGCGCGAGCCTGGACTCGCCGCACTTCTGGACGCCGCGCGGACCTGCCCACGGTCCGCCCCGCCCTTGGGACCTCCGGGCTGTGCCCGGAGCCGTCCGGAGCGAGGACTGTCCCGCATCCTGTCTGGGAGACTCTGGAAATGCCTCCTCTCCTCAGACCACCCACTTCTTATTTTACACCTTTGCAACCTTTACTTCGCAACGTGGGTGGGTTGTCTGAGCCAAGGGTAGATTTGTATTGGCTCCTGGCCGGTTTAGAATTTATTAATCTCAGCTTCCAAGTCAACGTGTCAGTCAGTACTTGACATCGGTGCTCTTTCGGGGGGCTGACGTGGGAGCGGTACCGTTTGCAGCATCTCTCTGAACTTTTCAAGACTGAGAGGAGCCCAACATCATGGATGATAGTTTTTGCACCCTTTTAGGAATTATTATTTTAAAAACAAATGGAATTTGTGATTACTTGGATTCTTTTTTTCTGTCCATATAATGAATGTGAGACATTATTTTTTGTCTTGGTCTGATTTTGGCCATGTAAAGCAAGAATTGATGACAGATTGATGACAGTGTGTTGTCATCTCTACACCCTCTTTTCAGGTTTCCTTTCAAAGAACCTCCGTGGAAGAATGTACTGCAGTCAATAAATCAACCAACCCCAAATAAGTGTTTATAAGTGACTTCTTCGTGCAATTCTGGGTTCTACTCAGTGTGAGGTATAAATAGTTACGATCTGACTTCAATTAAAGATCTTTCATAGGTCACCACTTCCTTAAATTGCCAATTGAATGCTTAACTGTAAACAATACTGTAGGAATTCAGAGGCAGAGGAAATCTTTTCACTGTGGAATGGTTAGCAAAGGCTAGTTGAAGGTGGAATTACCTAAGTTATCTTGAAGAATGGGTAGAATTTGAATTGGAGTTAGTGTTCAGGTGTTTCTATAAGGGGAGGAATGTAGGAAAAAGTGCCAGCGCCGGAACTTAAAGCTTATTCAAAAGAGTGAGAAAATCTGGTTGACTGGGAGAAGAATCTGAACTATAAAAAGAGAAGATATAGATGTGAAAGATTTAAAAAAAAAAAAAAAAGCAGGAAGCAGGGTTGATGACAAGTTTAGGAGTGAAAGTAAGAAAAAAAAAAAAATCTCTGGGGTAGCATGAACAGAAATAGAAAAGTAGAATCCGACTAGGAAACATGAGGTTTCAGGTTCGATCCCTGGCCTCCCTCAGTAGGTTACAGATCCATCGTTGCCATGAGCTGTGGTGTAGGTAGCAGACATGGCTCAGATCCTGAGTTGCTGTGGCTCTGGCATAGGATGGCAGCAATAGCTGGGATGAGACCCCTAGCCTGGGAACCTCCACATGCCGTGGTGTGGCCCTAGAAAAAGGCAAAAAGACAAAAAAAAAAAAAAAAAAAAAGAAAGAAATAGAAAAGTAAAAGATTTGTGATGAAAGTAGAAGGTAGAGTATTACAGACATCTTGTTTTTGAGGTCATGGTGGTATAAAGCCAGAGTGCCCCAAACTGACAGGTGGAAATATGGCATTAAAACCTGCCTGGGATGGGAAGCACAGTTAGGAAGTCATCAGCCTAGTCATGAAAAAAGGTGAAATGTCAAAAGTGAAGAATACAGAGAAAAAAGCGAAATGCCAAAAGTGAAGAATACGGAGAAAGAACATCTAGACTGTATGTGAATGTATTTCCGAGATCTGTGAAACATTTTATCTTTAAGTGTTTATTTATTTATTTTTTAACGGGAGCTAGGAGCTTGCAAAATGACATTTACTAAAATTTTGCCTCTCTGATTTTTATGTTGACCTTTATGATTTTTCACTGTTTTTTATCCTCAGAAAATAATGGACAACCTAATTTGTGAAGAATGTAATAATAATTTGAACTAAAAGTCAGATCTTTTAAGTGCAAAGAAATTATTTGAATATATTTTGCAGTTTTGCATCTTGCGAAAGCATCTCTTTTCTCCCATGTATCTTACATGTTAAAATTCCACAGTTTGGAGTTCCCATTGTAGGTCAGCAGAAATGAATCTGACTTGTATCCATGGGGACACAGGTTCGATCCCTGGCCTCGCTCAATGGGTTAAGGATCCTGCATTGGCATGAGTTGTGGTGCAGGCCTGCGACTATAGCTTTGATTTGACCCCTAGCCTGGGAACCTCCATATGCTGTGGATGCAGCCCTGGGAAAAAAAAAAAAGTTTCCAGTTTTATTCTTCTCCAGCCTTGGTCCTGGGCAGGTGCTAAGGCTACAGGACAACTGTACTATCCAGAGATATTTTGGAGTGAGTCATCCTGAGGGACCAAATTTTAAATAGCCAAGAAATAAGCTATTAAGAGCCAGAAATAATTTTAATCTGTTTCAGAAAAGTTAAAAAGATCGTATACTTCCTTGCTATAGGAAAATAACTTAATTCTTTCTGATAGTTTGACCTTTATTGGATGAGGATCAATATGCAGATCATTTTGTGCTTCAGTTACTCTGATGTGACAACTATATGTGATATAAAAATAGAAGATAAGAAATATGAGAGGTGATAACTAGCAGTTGCTTTCCTTGAAAATTTTCTTGTTTTTCTCTTCATTTTTCTCTTTCTCACTGACTGACAGTAATTTTGGGAGAGGGAGCAATAGGAATCTAAGAGTAGGAGAGCAAGATATTCTGTGGTGAAGATAATAAGATTAGTTTTTTTTTTTTTTTTTTTTTGAGACTGGCAAATGATTCATGTGAGCAGTAATTAAAGAAGAATTCCTTAAGTGTTTTTGAGCAATATTAACCTTTAAAGGACGTAATCATTTTGGTGCTTAAGTTCTGGTGAATCGGTGGAAAACAAATCAAAGTGGATTAATTACTTCATAGTCATAGTTTAATGTCAGCTCCTTAAGATGATTTAAAAATGAATAAAAATAATGTAGTTTCTGCTGTAGCTGGCACAGTGGGTTAATGATCCAGACTTGTCTCTGTGACTGCCAGGTTGATCACCAGCCTGGCCCCAGTGGGTTGAAGGATCCAGTGTTGCTACAGTTGCAGGGTAGGTCACAGCTGCAGCTTGGATTCAAACCCTGGCCAGGAATTTCCTTATGCTGTGTGTGCCGCTGAAAAAGAAAAGAAAAAAAAGAATAAAAGTAAGAAGGTCTAGAGACAGTTACAGTTTTAACTCTAATCTGTATTTTTGGTTAAAATCTATAGTAGAAATTATTTTTGACAAATACTTACTTTCTCTTAAGGCTTAATATAGACCTTGCATATCTAATTTCATATTTCAGTTTTTAAATTTTTGTTACCATTTGAATTAACATTTAGATATATTTGGAACATAAAATTAATCTTATCTTTCATATTTTCCTTTTTATTAACAGAAATGGATGATGAAGACTGTGAAAGAAGAAGAATGGAATGTTTAGATGAAATGTCCAATCTAGAAAAACAGTTTACCGATCTCAAGGATCAGTAAGTAGTGACTTCAGAAAGTCATTGTCACTGAATCTCACCCATATCACATGTACACTAGCATGAGAGAAATTGTATTCACTCCAAACTATTTTCTTTTTTGTATTTTATGGGACTGACTGATCTGAAAAAGTCTTCAACTAGTCTTGGATTGCTAAAGACCTAACTACCTAAAGAGTTTGGGGGCTGGTTTTTAGAGGGGATAAAAGATTTTTAATTGGGTCTTGGTAATTAAAATGTTTTCCTGGGGGAGTTCCTGTTGTGATGCAGTGGAAACCATGAGGTTTTGGGTTTGATCCCTGGCCTTGCTCAGTGAATTAAGGATCCAGTGTTGCTACGAGCTGTGGTGTAGGTTGAAGACCTACTCCATCCTGCGTTGCTGTGGCTGCAGGATAGACCAGCATCTGTAGCTCTAATTCAACCCCTAGCCTGAGAACCTCCACATGTCGCAAGTGTGGTCCTAAAGAGCAAAAAAAAAAGTTTTCCTGGGTTTTTGTTCCCTTGGTTCTAATCTTCATTCATTCCTTTGCTAAATAATTGGATAAAGATAGCATTAAAAAAATTTATGAATAAGAGATACTTTCCAAAGATGGCACAGTGGTTTTCGTCTGTATCTGGATAGTACATACATAATGCATGTGGAAACATATAATATAGTGTGCTTCTTACAGCAACTCTGTAAGGTTGAAAGATAGATAGTCTTATCTCTAATTTACCTATGAGAAGATTGATGTTCAGAGAGGGTAAGCTATTAGTCCATAGTTCATCAGAAAGTGACAAATTAAGCCAGGTTTTCTGCCTCCTATTGCTATGATGTTCCTCTCATTAAAGCACATTACTCTGGAATAATTGTAGTGGAAATAGAACATAGGCTCTGAATCCAAGCTTTCTTGACAGATTACAAAGTATAATAATAGATTCTATATTATCTACTGTAAAGATTGAAATGAGCAATATGCATAATTCTTAGCTAGTTGTCTGGCATGCAGTACGTATTTATTGGATACTGTTTTTTCCCTCTCTTTATAATGCCAGAACTCTTATGTAAAGTTGGTAAGACAAGAATGGGCCCAAGTGATTTGAGAGAACAGAATAGATGCAGTTGAAGATTAAAAAAAAATCTTAAAGGTGAGCTCTCACTTTGGAACTTGCTGTCAAGGTCATGGGGCATGCTGCATTTTAAGAATTGTAAATGAGGAGTTCCTGTTGTCATGGCGCAGCAGAAACTAATCCATCTAGGAACCATGAGATTGTGGGTTCGATTCCTGGCCTTGCTCAGTGGGTTAAGGTTCTGGCATTGTCGTGATCTGTGGTGTAGGTCGCAGACGCAGCTTGGATCTGGTGGTGGCCTGCAGCAACAGCTCCAGTTAAAACACTAGCCTGGGAACCTCCGTATGCTGTGGGTGAGGCCCTAAAAGGACAAAAGACAAAAAAAAAAAAAAAAAAAAAAAAAAAGAATTGTAAATGAAAGAGACAAACTTCTGAGACTTAGAGTACACCTTAATTTATTCAGAAACTGGTTCTTCAGTTTATGAATTCTTTGTGATTTTGCTGCTTATTCTTTTTTTCCTACTTTTTCTCTAGAGAGGCCCAAAGAAGAGTTGAAAATCCATTTAATATTTGGAATTACTAGACTAAGACATTTGTTTACCACATGAATCTTGCTATTTATGCCATTTCTGGTTTTAATTTTCATTGGTAATAAAGATGAATATATAGGTAATGTTCAGTACTAGCATACAAAATTAATATAAGCAATCCAGAATAATTCAGAGTTTAAAATTTTGGCCTTAAAAACGTGAAATCAATTTCTTATTCTGAAGATTTACATTATTAATTTGAAATGAAAATTAGTTTAGATCCCCAAAAAAGACTCCATTATTTGGGCAACATGGAGAGTTCATTTGGGATCATTTTGGAAAAGTAGCAACAAGTTTGTATTTTCATATTTTAGCACATGTAATCCACATGTAATAATTCTTTTTTCTTTTTGTTTTTCTTTTTAGGGCCACCCCCATGGCACATGGAGGTTCCCAGGCTAGGGGTCGAATCGGAGCTACAGCTGCCGGCTATAGCACAGCCACAGCAATGTGGGATCCGAGCTGTGTCTATGACCTACACCACAGCTCACAGCAGCGCTGGATCCTTAACTCATGGAGCGAGGCCAGGGATCGAACCCGAAACCTCATGGTTCTTAATTGGATTTGTTTCCACTGCACCACGACGGGAACTCCCCACATGTAATAATTCTTATACAGTGAATTGAGCTTTAAAGTCCATTTTTTTTTTTTTTTTTGCTATTTTTTAGGGCCGCACTTGCAGCATATGGAAGCTCCCAGGCTAGGGGTTGAATCAGAGGTACAGTTGTGGGCCTGCACCACAGCCATAGCAACACGGGATCAGAGCTGAGTTTACTACCTACATCTGAGCTCACAGCAATGCTGGGTCCTTAACCCACTGAGTGAGGCCAGGGATTGAACCCTCGTCCTTATTGATACTAGTCAGATTCATTTCCACTGTGCCGCAATGGGAACTACCAAAGTGCATTTTATGATTATCCAAGAAATGAAAATTGCTGTGAAGTTCTAGTATAATATGTTACCTAGGAGAACTTTGCATCTTGTCAGTCATTTAGCCTAATCTTGTTCACCTTGGGGCAGGCGGTTGCCTTGAGTTTTGCTTTCTCATAGCTCCCTATGATCACCAGCCAGTTCCCACTAACAGCTTTGTTCATTTCTGAAAGTATTAAAAGCAGACCCATTACCACTATTTAATAGTGTTCTTTCTCAGGAAATTGGTATCCAGGAATATGTTTTAGAAAAAAATAATCTTGGCACCATGTTTATAATTATCATTTCTTTGTTTTGCCACAATTGGTGTGTTTGTTAATTTTACCTTATCATACTGTGTATCTCTGTAGCTTGTCTCAAATCCTCTTGGAAGAGGTGGGAAATAATAATAGTAATAATATCAACAATAATAAAAAGATTATTTTTTATAATCTTGCCTGCTTTGCCTGTTCTAGCATTCAGCCAAAATAGAACTCCTTTCATAAGGCAGAAAATTCACAATTTGCAATTTTTAAAGTGGTGAGAGGTGAATTCTTCTGCCTCCTTAAAAAGGTAGAGGAACTTGGAGTTCCCACAGTGGTGCAACAGGTTAAGGATCCAATATTGTCTCTGCAGTGGCTTAGATTGCTACTGTGATGCAGATTTGATCCCTGGCCTGGTGCAGTGGGTTAAGGATCTGGTGGTACCACAGCTGTGGCATAGGTTGCAGCTGTGGCTAGGATTCAGTCTCTGGCCTGGAAATTTCCACATACCGTGGGTGTGGCCAAAAAAAAAAAAAAAAAAAAAAGAGTACCACCCGAGTTTCCATTCATTTCAGTGTTCAGTATCCAACAAACATTAATTGGGCTTCTATTTTGTGAATACTGTTATGATTGCTGCTGAAGGACTCATGTCTCATGTTCCTTGCCTTTGATGAGTTTATACTTAAATTCCAAGATTGCAGACATTACACTTATTTTGAGGAATCTGTTCTTTTAAAAAGGTAGTTAATTGAATATTGTTAATTCACGTATTTTCATCATTCAAGATACTGTTCACCTTTTCAGGATACTTTATCAATATTTTGTATAAGTTTGATGTTTTTCAGGTACAGTCATCTTTTGTATCAGATTGCCTAAAGTTGTATTTATAGTTTAAAAACTATAAGTTCCATGGTGTACTTTTCTGACTACACATTTGTTTATCATTGTATGTTGAGTTTTAGAAATTTTTTTTTGTTTCTGCTTTTTCGGGCCATACCTGAGGCATGTAGCAGTTGCCAGGCTAGGAGTCCAATTGGAACTGCAGCTGCTGGCCACAGCCACAGCCACAGCCACATGGGATCCAAGCTGTGTTTGTGACCTACACCACAGCTCATGGCAATGCCGGATCCTTAACCCACTGAGCAAGGCCAGGGATCAAACCCATATCCTCATGGATACTTGTCATTCTTTTCCTCTGTGCCACAATGGGAACTCCAACTTTTAGAAAAATTTAATCCAAACATTGTAATGTATTATTTTGGCAGTTAATTCAGATAATTTTTCCCTTTTTGTTTAAAAAATATTTATTAAACACTCAAACTTACTTTATTCTTTTGGAATCATTATGTAAATCTCTGTGCTAATTACAGTAACCAATAATAGACAATTAATATTGATTGCCTTAATTGTATTGGCTTTCTTTTCTTTTCTTTTTTTTTTTTTTTTTTGTCTTTTTTTTTTTTTGCTATTTCTTTGAGCCGCTCCTGCGGCATATGGAGGTTCCCAGGCTAGTGGTCGAATCGGAGCTGTAGCCACTGGCCTACGCCAGAGCCATAGCAATGCGGGATCCGAGCCGCGTCTGCAACCTACACCACAGCTCACAGCAATGCCGGATCATTAACCCACTGAGCAAGGGCAGGGACGGAACCCGTAACCTCATGGTTCCTAGTCGGATTCGTTAACCACTGCGCCACAACGGGAACTCCTGGCTTTATTTTCAAGAGGAAAGAGCAGAATTTATATGAAACCCCAGGTATCATAATGTTTTCCAAAGCTAACTGCTACTTATACTAACACCTATAAGCAGTATCAGTGGTTTCCTTTGAAAGTTATGACATTCCATCCTTGTGAAATATTATAACATATTCTTCATCTGTGATGAAGTAATAAATGAAGTTCCCAGGCTAGGGGTCAAATTGGAGCTGTAGCTGCTGGCCTGCATCACAGCTCATGGCAATGCCGGATCCTTAACTCACCTCATGGATGCTAGTCGAGTTCGTTGACCACTGAGCCACATTGGGAACTCCCCAAACAGTTTTTTACAAAATAATTGCTTTGAAATTTTAGAATATCCATGAAAGGTCACAAAACCAAGATTAGATTTGCCTTTCATAGACATTGACAATTTAAACATTTTCCTCTTAAAAAAAAAAAAAAGAGTTCTATCCTGTAGGATTACTGCTAAAAATAAACATCCAGTTGTCTCACATATTCTGTCTTTGATAATCAAGCTAAAGATATTGGTATGACAGCTAGCTGATAAATTAGGAGTATTTGTTTATGGGGATGCCTTGCCCCACTTTTCATTTCCCAACTCATAGAGCAGTTCATATTGTTACAGCTTCTTCATTGATGGTCCACATGAACTGAGGATGCCGGATATTTGCAGGTTCTGTAGCCATTGGTTTTACTTTCATCGCTCTACTTCCTCTTTGTTCTTAAATGTCAAGTAAGCTGGCTGTCTCAGTACTAACTGACTCCTTTTCAGGAAACTTAGAGAGGAGACAGGGAATTATTTATTTTTGACGACTAGTAATGTCTGTATCTAAGTTATTCAAAATGATTTCTTTGTTTCTTCTAAAATCAGTGTTTATTTGACTTTTTCTCCTAGAACTGATTTATTGTTCTGCAGTTAAAACAAAAAAAAAAAAGGAGTTCCCTTCGTGGCTCAGTGGTTAACGAATCTGGCTAGGAACCATGAGGTTGCGGGTTTGATCCCTGGCCTTGCTCCGTGGGTTAAGGATCTGGCATTGCCGTGAGCTGTGGTGTAGGTCACAGACGAGGCTTGGATCCCGCATTGCTATGGCTCTGGCATAGGCCAGCAGCTACAGCTCCGTTTAGACCCCTAGCCTGGGAACCTGTAAAACAAAACAAAACTGTACGAGAAAGAGAATTACATTTCAGTGTAGCTTCTTTCTAGCTCTTATTTCAGGTGTATTTTTTGTATTGTAAATTAACCATTAAGGGGTGATATATCTAAAGAATAGAAAAACACTTATTTCGTGATTATATGCAAAGTCAAATCATGTAACGGAGTTCTTCACTTGAGATCAAGGCACAAATACATTTGGTAGGTTTTCAGAAGATAGATGATATTAAGAAGAGATATTGAATGGAAGTGGTAAATTGTTAGCCTTTGTTGGGCTTTGAAAATTAATATCTTAATTTTTGCTTTGTTAAGACTTTATAAAGAACGATTAAGTCAGGTGGATGCAAAACTACAAGAAGTCATAGCTGGAAAAGCACCAGAATATTTGGAACCACTGGCAACTTTACAAGAAAATATGCAAATTCGTACAAAGGTAGCAGGTAGGAAAGTGAAACATCTTTTCCATATAGTAGCATATGACCTCTTCAATAGATTAAAAGGTGTTTGTCAAGTGAGTGGTGGTTGTTAATGGAAGTACAAATATATTTACATTGACCAGAGTATTTCAGTATCAGTCAACCCACATATTTATTAAATGCCTCACTGCTTTTTTCTGCTGCTGTGAGGGGGTTAAAAAACAAACAAACAAAAAAACCCCTCAAATTGCTCACATTGTTGTTGAGAAGGTACTTCTGCATGTGAAACAAGTAGAAACCTTGATACTTTAATCATCAAGAGATACTATTACTGTCACAGTTTAACTTCCTCTTAGTCCTTTTAGTTTTTTTTCCTTTGTAAGAGTGATAAAGATTTTTTATTTGTAAAAGCAACATAAAATGTTTGGGATATTATCGTACAGAGAATTAGCCTTCAAACTTATAATTTATTGATGCGTTCTTATTTTGATAAGTTTGAAGTTTGATGACTCATCTGTGGCTGTGAATAAATGAAGATGTCCTCAATTTAAACTTAGTTTTCTGTTGGTAACTGGGATCCAGTTTCAGAACTGTGTCTTGCCACATATAACCAGGGTTATATCTATTTGCACATCACTTATGATTTTTTCATAGTCAAACTAAAAACTAAATTTTAATTAGTGGAGGGGCTGATTATTTTCTTTTGGGGAGACACTAATTGATCCTCATGTACCTGTTATATAATACCTAAGGCATTGTTGATAATAGATTCTTTTTATGCTAAATGCACCTTAAACCAAATTTTATTCTTGAGTGCTTAATATTAAGTATGTAGATGATGTGATGCTTAATATGCTGTCTTTGCATATTGGCTTAGCACACACTTGAAAGTAAATGTCCTTAATTTTCCTTGATATTCTGAAAGAATTAAGTGATGTTTAGGAAATATCACTTGAGTCAATTACCCACTTTTCTACTAGGTGGCCTCCTTTACTCTTTGATTGTACAAGTAGTATGTGTATGAAAGTATTGGCATAGTTCCAGATGTCTCTCCCCTGCCTTTACTGTACGAGAAAGAGAATTACATTTCTAGAGGCAACTATGGCGTAGAGTTAAGTATATACACATAGACCTCTTTCTTTGCCATTTTTGTGATGGCCTATTTTGCATGGCCATGTTGCCTATTTTATGCTGTTGTCCTGGTACCTCTAAGTTAAACTCTCTTGAGCATCTATCCTCTAGGGAAAGCCCTGTCAAGAGCACTCAAACATCATATCAGTTTATACATTTTGTTATATTAGTTTATACATTTAATTCTCTTGGCAGCTTTTGGCTCTGAAAATAAATAATAGTTTAAAAATTGTGGTTTTGGTGGTTATGCTATCACCCAGTTTTCACTTTGAACATATAGGATTAATGAAACCAGACTTTATTGACTGTTTCCAAGATGAGTCCTGAGAGATTGTTTTTCATAGGCAACGAGTTTTATTTTCATTTAAATCATTATCTATCAAACATTTGGGAGCATTTTTTAGAAAAATAGAGTAAGAACTAAAATTTGCAGTGTAGCTTCTTTCTAGCTCTTAAACTCTTAGGTTTCTAGTCTTCTTTGATATGTTTTAACTGAGCCTTTTTATTTTTATTTTTTAAAGATAGTTAGACTCACTTGCCAATTTCTTCTTGATTCATTTTATAAAATAGTTAGGACAGATTTCCTCTTAGGGAAGATAATGAACTTCCTTATTGCTAACATAATCAGAGTAATTGTGTTTGGTTGCAGGAATCTATAGAGAGCTCTGCTTAGAATCTGTAAAGAACAAATATGAATGTGAAATTCAAGCTTCTCGCCAGCATTGTGAGGTACTGTTATTTTGCTTAACTTTTAAGCTGATTTCAACTCTTCAAGACTTCTGAATATAGCAGTTAAAAAAGTAAATAAAATAAGTGAAACAAAATTAAATAGTGGTTTAGCTTATTTGTGGGGTTTTGGTTTTTTGTTTTTGTTTTTAAATACAGTTGCACCGGAAGCTGTATTGGAAATAGGACACAAGGAAGGGACTATCAAATAGAACTTAGTGATATAATTTTAAAAGTATTGCAACTGTTACCGTAATAAGACTTTGTAATGATTATGTCAGCTAGCATCACTGAAAATAGTATAATACTATACTTGAATAGTATAGTATTCAAGGCTCAAATAAATGTATATCCGGTAGTACAATTATATTATCGCACTACATTAATTTCTCAATTTCGAGATCTATTTCCAAATCTCAGGGCAAAATTCTCTCTGGGGAAAAATAGAGTCTATCTGTTCTGTTTATTTTGAATATGATTTAAAAACAGTGTTGGTTTTGCAGATAAGTTTCCATAAAACCTAGACAAGTTCATAAATACACTAATGAAATTCAGAGGACAAGTTCTCTGATGATTATCTTACTTTAATGTAACCTATCTTTATAAATCATTAAAATACTAAGAGTAGATAGGTGTAAAAATGGTGGAGCTCGCTTCACTTTCTTGATTATAAATGAAACATCTTTTGGTGTTTACTGGCCACTTGGATTTTCTTTGCTAAGAAGTGTCTGTATCTTTTGCATATATGTTGGGCTTTGACTGTAGAGGTTCTTTATTATATTCTGGATTCAAATTCATTACTGGTTATATGCTTTGCAAATATTTTTACCCAGGCAATAGGGTATCTTTTCACTCTTTGTGATGATTTTTATGAACAAAATTTTACATTTTAATTTAGTTGAATGTATCATCTTTCCTTTATGATACATATTTTTTTGTGTCCTCCTCACTTTGAGGTAAAATTATGTATTTTAAAAGTTGAAATTTTGCTTTTCAACATTTACATTGCTAAACTACCTTTTTTATGTGTGGTAAAGTATGGATCTAATTGTACTTTTTTGCATGTGGATATGTAATCTCAGCACTTTTTTTGTCTCTCCAGGGCTGCACCTGCAGCATATGGAGCTCCCAGGCCAGGGATCAGATCTGAGCCACAGCTGCAACCTGTGCTGCAGCTGCGGCAATGCTCACTGTGCAGGGACAGGGATAGAAACTGGGCCTTCAAAAAAAGGAGTTCCTGTCATGGCGCAGTGGTTAACGAATCCGACTAGGAACCATGAGGTTGCGGGTTCGATCCCTGCCCTTGCTCAGTGGGTTAATGATCCAGCGTTGGCCGTGAGCTGTGGTGTAGGTCGCAGACGCGGCTCAGATCCCACGTTGCTGTGGCTCTGGCGTAGGCTGGTGTCAACAGCTCCGATTAGACCCCTAGCCTGGGAACCTCCATATGCTGCAGGAGCGGCCCAACAAATGGCAAAAGACAAAAAAAAAAAAAAAAAAAAAAAGAAACTGGGCCCTGAAGCTGCAGAGATGCTGCTGATCCCTTTGTGCCACAGTGGGAACTCCATTTCTCTCTCTCTCTCTCTCTGTTTTTTTTTTTTTGTTTGTTTGTTTGTTTTGCTTTTTAGGGCCGCTCCTGTGGCATATGGAGGTTTCCAGGCTACGGATTGAATTGGAGCTGTAGCCGCCGGCCTATGCCACAGCCATAGCAAAGTCAGATCCAGGCTGCATTTGTGACCCACACCACAGCTCTTAGCAACACCGAATCCTCAACCCACTGAGCAAGGCCAGGGATGGAACCCACAACCTCATGGTTACTAGTCGGATTCGTTTCTGCTGAGCCACAACGGGAACTCCCATTTCTTTTTTAATATCAGCTATCCACATATGTGCTGGCTTGTTTCTAGCTTTTTTCATTTGTTTAATTGGCCTGTTTCTCTCTTTCTGCTCCAGTATCACAAGTCTTTTAATAGCTTCAAGTCTAGTAAGTCTTGATAACTCCATCCTAAATTTTACCTTGCTCTTTTTCTTACAGTTGTTATTGTTAAAGAATGTTTCATTGTTTAGTAATTGCCATTGCATGGAAAAATAATTTTGTATCCAACCCTATCTACCTCTCTTAATTCTAATAATTTAATTACAGATTCCTAATTGTCCATGTATTTTATAATGTCATTTGTGAATAATGGCAGCTTGCTTCTTTCTTTTTGATTTCTCTCTTTTTTTTTTTTTTTTTTTTTACTTGTCTTAATGGCACTAATAGGACCTCTAGTACATCTTGGAATAGAAGCAGTAAGAGCAGGTCATTATCGTGTTCTTGATTTTAAGGGAATGCCTCTAACAGCTTTCCAATAAGTATGGTATTTACTGTTTGTTTTTTTTATTTTTTATCTTTGTCTTTTTACCTTTTCTAGGGCTGCTCCTACGGCATATGGTGATTCCCAGGCTAGGGGTCTAAGCAGAGCTGTAGCCACTGGCCTACGCCAGAGCCACTGCAATGAGGGATCCGAGCCTCGTCTTCGACTTACACCACAGCTCATGGCAACGCAGGATCCTTAACCCACTGAGCGAGGCCAGGGATAGAACCAGCAGCCTCATGCTTCCTAGTCGGATTCGTTAACCACTGTGCCATGACGGGAACTCCTTTACTGTTTGGTTTTGATAAGTACTCTTTTTGTCAAGTTAAGGAAATTTTTCTTCCTTTGGCCATACCCCTGGCTTATGGAAATTCTTGGGCCAGGGATTGAATCTGAGCCACAATTGTGACATGTGCCACAGCCGTGGCAACTCTGGATCTTTAACCCATGTGCCACAGCAGGAACTCCCTCAAGTTAAGGAAATTTATTTCTTGTTTTCTAAGAATTTTTCCCATGAGTATTGTTAGACTTGATTCAGTGCTTTGTCTGCATCTATTGAATTAGGCTTTTTTTTTTTCATTCATTACTTACATTATTAATATATTTACATTATTAATATATTTTCTCAGGTTAAACTATCCTTGGATTTCTGGAATGATTATTTGCCTTGTGCACTATGAGATTCAGTTTGATAATATTTTGTTTAAAAGTTTTATTTCTATGTTAATAAATGAGATTTAATTTTCAGTTCTTATTGTCTTTGAATAAGAATTTCAAGATTCGTAAAATAAGCTAGAAATCTTCCATATTTTTCTCTTCCGTGGAGGTATATATTTAAGATTGCAGTCTTCAGTTTCATGAATGCTTAGTACATCTTATCTTTATGATGCAATTTAGAAAATAATCTCATAGTAAAGTTGCAAGAAAGTGGAAAAGAACTTTTTTGGCAAACATGAGAATGAGTTGGCAACATGATACCACATAACCCTTGAGTACTGTAATGGATATTTCACACAAATGAGGGATTTTCTCTTACATAACCACATTACAGTCAAATCATCAAAATCAGAAAATGTACATTGATGTGTCACTACCATCTAATCTTCGAACCCCATTTAAGTTTTAGCAGTTGTCCCAATAGCATTCTTTATAGCAAAGAGATCCAGCTTAGAATCACATGTCATCTTTGTCATTCGATTTGGTTGTTATGTCTTTTTGGTCTCCTTCACTGTGGAACAATACCTCAGGCTTCCCTTGACTTTGATGATGTTTACATTTTGGAAGATTTCAGGCCAGTTATGTTGTAGAATGCTCCTCAATTTTGAATTGGTCTGCTGCTTCTTCATGGTTAGAATCAGGCTTTGTGTCTTTGATGGAAGTGTCACAGCAGTGATGCTGTGTTCTACTCATTGAATTCTAACAGGCAGTGCACAATTTTGATATGTACCATTATTAGTGATAGACACTTTGATCATTTGACTTAAGTGATGTCTTCTAGGTTCTCTAAGTAAACTTACTTTTTCTTCTTAAGATTAGTAAGTATTTAGAGGAGAAGTACTTTGAAACTGCATATATCTCATTCTTCATAACACTTTTTTTTCTTCTTTTATGCCTGCACTTGCCGCATATAGAAGTTCTCAGGTCAGGGATTGAATCTGAGCCACAGCTGTGACCTATGCTGCAGTTGTGGCAACACCAGATCCTTTAACTCACTGTACTGGGCTGGTGATCCACTTCTGCAGCAACCTGGGCCACTGCAGTTGGATTCTTAACCCATTCTGCCATGGTGGGAACTCCCTCATAACTTCATTGTACCCATTTATTTATTTATATAAGTATACACATTGTTTTCTCACCTCTTTTTTGACTGCTTCATCTTTTGGTTATTGAGGAAAATGAGCATTTCTGTGATGGTGAATTTGTTAACTCCTCCTTATATTTCTTTCTTTTCTTTCTGTTATTAGTTTTCTTCTTTATTTCCTAAGAAAATTCACAGTCTGTTCTTTTCAAAATAGTGAAGTCATTCACCATTCGAGATCTGAAGGCCAAAGGTGGTACTGATGAGATGCCCCACAATGCCTGTCCACCGTCTCAACTTCCTTTGCTCAGAAAGGATGGCCCAGTCCCAGGACACTGAATGCTCATGATTCCCGAGTGCCCAGTTGAAACTTACCTCCCATGGAATTTCTTTCACCCTTTTCCTTTTTTTTTTTTTTTCCCTTTCCCTCTTTTCTTTCTTCCTTCCGTCTTCTCTCCCTCCCTCCTTTCCTCTTCCTTCCTTCCTTTTTAAAATTGGAATGAGGACACTTAACATGAGATCTACCCTCAGATTTTAAGTGTGTAGTACAGTATTGTTAACTATAGGCACACTGTTGTACAACAGATCTCTGCAACTTAACTGTCATGTGTAACTGAAACTTTATACCCATTGAACAGCAACCCCCTGTTTCTCTGTGCCCATAGCCCCTGGCAGTCACCATTCTACTCTCTGCTTCTGTTTTTGACTAGTTTATATACCTCATATGATTGGTGTCATGCAATATTTGTCCTTATGTACTTAGGTAACTGGCTTCTTTCTTCCTTCCTTCCTTTCTTTCTTCAAGGCTGCACTTGAGGCATATGGCAGTTCCCAGGCTAGGAGTCGAATCAAAGCTACAGCTGCCAGCCTATGCCACAGCAACACCAGATCCTAGTCGTGTCTGTGACCTAAACCGCAGCTCATGGCAATGCCAGATCCTTAACCCACTGAGTGGAGCCAGGGATTGAACCCACATCCTCATGGATACTAGTTGAGTTCGTTACTCTGGAGCCACATTGGAAACTCCTGGCTTATTTCACTTAGCATAAAATCCTCAAAATTCATCCATGTTTTAGCATATGGCAGGATTTCCTTCTTTTTTTAAAAGAATACATAATATTTCTTTGTGTGTATATGTCATATTTTCTTTATCCCTTCAACCTTCAATGTACATTTAAGTTGTTTTCCACATCTTGGCCATTGATAATGCTGGAATGAACACAGGAGTGTAAATATCTTTTCCAGATCCTGATTTCAGTTCTTTTGGTTATATAATCTGAAGTAGGTTTGCTGGATCATATGGTAGTTGTATTTTTAATGTTTTTGAGGAACCTCTGTACTGTTTTTCCACAGTGACCATACCATTTTACATTTCCACCGACTGTACACAAGGGTTCCAATTTCTCCATATCCTCACCAACACTTACTATGTTTTATTTTTTGATAATAGCCATCCTATGTTAAGAGCTATCTCATTGTGATTTTTCTTTTTTTTTTTTTTTTGCTTTTTTAGGGCCACGCCCTCGACATATGGAGGTTCCCAGGCTAGGGGTTGAATCAGAGCTGTAGTTGCTGGCCCACACCACAGTCACAGTAATGCAGGATCCGAGCCACGTCTGTGGCCTACACCACAGCTCATAGCACCACTGGATTCCTGACCCACTGAGCGAGGCCAGGGATCAAACCTGCATCCTCACGGATACTAGTCAGATTTGTTAACCACTGAGCCATGACAGGAACTCCTCATTGTGATTTTGATGTGAATTTTTCTTATGATTAGTGATGTTGAGCATTTTTTATGTGCCTATCAGCCATTTGTATGTCTTCTTTGGAGAAATGTGTATTGGAGTTCTTTGCACATTATAAAATAGAGTTCCTTATCTATTTTGGATATTAAGTCCTTATTGGATGTATAATTTGCAGATATTTTCTCCTACTCTGTTACGTTGCCTTTTCGCTTGAGTTGTTCCTTTGCTGTTCAGAAGCTTTTTATTTTGATGCACTCCCACTCATCTTTTTGTTTTTGTTGTCTGTGCCTCCAGCTTTGTCCTTCTTCCTTAGGATTATTTTGGCTCTTTGGGGTCCATTGTGTTTCCATAAGAATTTTAGGATTCTTTTTCTGTTTCTATAAAAAAGTGTTATTTGAAATTTGATAGAGATTACATTCAGGAGTTCCCATTGTGGATTAGCAGGTTAAGAACATAGGGAGTTCCCATTGGGGTGGAGCGGAAACAAATCCGACTAGTATCCATGAGAATTCAGGTTCCATCCCTGGCCTCACTCACTGGGTTGGGGATCTGGCGTTGCTGTGAGCTGTGGTGTAGTTTTGCAGACATGGCTCAGATCCGGCGTTGCTGTGGCTGTGGCACAGGCCAGCTACAGCTGCGATTCGACTCCTAGCCTGGGAACCTCCATATGCCACAAGTGCAGCCCCCACCCCCGGAAAAAAAAGAACCCGACATAGTCTTCATGAGAATTTGGGTTTGATCCTTGGCCTTGCTCAGTAGGTTAAGGATCTGGTGTTGCTGCAAGCTGCAGATGTGGCCTGGATCTGGCATTGCTGTGGCATTGCATAGGCCTGCACCTGCAACTGTGACTTAGATATGCCATAGATGTGGCCCTAAAAATGAAAAAAAAAAAAAAAAAAAAGGATATATTGAGTTTTTAAACTGCTTGGGTAATATGGATATTTTAACAGCATTGTCTTCTAATTCATGAACGTGGAATATCTGTCCATTTATTTGTGTTTTCTTTAATTTCTTTCATCAGTGTTTTCTAGTTGTCATTATATAAATATTTGACTTTAGTTTATTCCTAAGTATTTTATTCTTTTTGATGCTATTGTAAATGGGATTTTTAATTTCCCATGTCTCCATTCTATCAGTTTTTGTTTTATTATATATCGAGGCTATATTACCAGGCTCACATTATAGAATTTTTATTTTTTTAAGTTTTTTTTTTTTTTTTTTGGTTGTACCCAAACCATATGAAAATTCCTAGGCCCGGGATGGAACCTGTGCTGCAGCAAGTGACTGGAGCTACTGCAGTGACAACTGCCAGATCCTTAGCCTGTTGCACCACAGTGGGAATTCCTAGAATTTTTATATTTTTCGTAAGTGTAACATTTTATTTTTTTTATGTTCTAACTCTGTAACAGTGATTTTTGCCTTACAGTCTGTTTTATCTTATATAACAGTTACCCTAGTTTTATTTGGCCTAGGATTTGCTTGATAAAAGGTTTTTCATCCTTTTTTTTTCCTCCTTCAACTATTTTCTGGCCTTGCATTTTAGGTGTATTACTTGTAAATAGCATGTGCCTTGATTTAAAATAAAAACTATTTTTTTTTTTTTTTTTTTTTTTTTTTTTGTCTTTTGTCTTTTTGTCTTTTGTTGTTGTTGCTATTTCTTGGGCCGCTCCCCGGCATATGGAGGTTCCCAGGCTAGGGGTTGAATCGGAGCTGTAGCCACCGGCCTACGCCAAAGCCACAGCAACGTGGGATCCGAGCCGTGTCTGCAACCTACACCACAGCTCACGGCAACACCGGATCGTTAACCCACTGAGCAAGGGCAAGGACCGAACCCGCAACCTCATGGTTCCTAGTCGGATTCGTTAACCACTGCACCACGACGGGAACTCCCAATAAAAACTATTGTAATAGTCTGTCTTTTTACTGGTAAATTTAATCCGGTAATACTGATAGCGGTTCCTTCGATTTTTAAATTTTTTTTCAATTTAATGTAATTTTTACTTTATATTGGAATATACCTAGATTTACACTGTTGTATTAGTTTCAGATATACAGAAACGTGATTCAGTTATGCATGTACACATATCCATTCTTTTTCAGATTTCTTTTCCCATATAGGTTATTACAGAATATTGATTAGAGGTCCCTGTGCTATACAGTAGGTACTTGTTGATTACCTCTTTGTATATAGTGGTGTGTATATGTTATTTCCAAACTTCTTATTTATCCCTCCCTGATGCCTGTCTTTGGTAACCATAAGTTTGTTTTCTAAGCCTGTATATTTTGATACTTAATTGCAACCTATTTTGTGTTTTCAGGTTGTTCTGCTTTATCCTTTTTTCTCTTTCCTGACCTTTTTGGGATTCATTGAGTTTTAAAATCACATCCTAGAGAGTTCCCTGGTAGCTCAGCTGGTTAAGGATCCAGTGTTGTCACTGCTGTGGCTCAGATTTTATTCCTGCTCAGGGAACTTCTGTATGCCATGGATGTAGCCAAAAAAAAAATCACATCATAAAGTTATACCTACTATTTCTGTTTTAATGAGTATCCCCATACCTTCCATTTCTGTATTTTAATGATTACTTTAAGTTTTCAACATGCATATCTACATTAGTAGAATCTAAATATTAATCAGTAACTCTGTCCTCCTCCTAGTGCTCCTATAAAGGACCTTAGAACTCTCTCATTACTCCCTGCCAAATTACGTGTTATAGAACTGTTTTAGTTCTATCTTGTTTTTTATATTTCAGAGGAGGCATTGCTTTCCTCTAATAGATTGAGTTCTTTTTAGGTTTATCCACATTTTACTAGTTTCTTGTTCACTGTTTTTGAGTTGCAGCCCTTCCTTGCAGATTTATTTTTTGCTTTTTGAAGAACATCCTGGGCATTCCTTCAAGAGTCTTTTAGTGGAAAACTCAGGTTTTATTTGTCCCTAAAAAGCTTTATTTGTCAAAGTTCTGGAAGGACAATTTAAGGAGATATAACATTTTCGGATGACAGTTATTTTCTCTTAACATTTTTAGGATCTTACTTCCTATAATCTCTGCTTGAAGCCTACAGGCATTTGTGGATAACTTTTTTCCCTTCCACTCACTGGCTGCTCTTAAGCTGTTTTAATTGTTGTTCTTTAGGTTTGTATTGTGTATCTCCATAGAGATTATTTTTCTCTCTTGATTTGAATTTATTGTGTTTTCTGAATCTCAGAATTTGTTTTCGATTATTTCTGGAAATTGCTCAGCTGTTATTTTTTCCAGGATTGCCTCTTTTCCATTTCTCTACTTCTGTCTTCTAGAATTCTAATTAGTCATATGTAAGTCCTCATTCTGTCTTCCATATCACTTAATAATTAATTCATATTTTTATTAAGTCATTATCTGACATTCTTCAGAGCCTAATTCTGCTATTTTTCATTTCTGCCAAACCTCATTTCCTCATTTCATGATTCTAGAGGCTTTATTGGTAGGAATTCTGTGAGCCTTAAACAAAGGATGGAGCTACTCAGATGGTATCTGCTTTTATTTCTGCTAAGTTGTCTTAACCAGGTATCCTGTTATTGTCACTAGCACATGACTGCTTTTGTTTTTTGGTTTGGGGTTTTCTGTAAGATGCAGGGTGTATATTTGAATCTCAAACATGCAGAGATCAGACCTGAGGTGACGTATTTTCAGGGAAAACTTTTCCTTCCACTTATTGCATAGGCTGAGACAGATTTCTCTAGGTGGATTGTTTCAGTCTACCTTTTTACCTGAAGGTAGTTAGCCTTCAGGGCCATGCAGGGATTCCAGTTCCCAAGCTCTTACTTTTTTAACCAAAAACCACTAAAAACAATGCCTTTCTATTAAATAACCAGCACAGATCCCAAGGAAACACAGCTTCAGCATTAGATTAGTGTGCTGTTTTCCAGCTTCTTATTTATTTTTAGTTCTTAGGGATATCTTTTATTTTCTTAAAAGATTAGTCATACCTTGAAAAAGATTTTTATGGTATTTTGTCTAAAATACCTGTCCGGGTATGTTGGGAGTTTTATTTTGTGGCTATTTAGTCCACTATATTGCCATAAACAAAAGCTAATAAGATATCTTCAAAAAATGTTTTTTGCTTAGACAGTTACAGTGAAATTCTTTATCGTCCATCATTTTTTAGCTTTGAGAGTCCTCCCTCCTCCATAGAGATGCTTAATGTTTACCTAAATATCTTCTGGTTTAGTTATGCCTTGATGTTTTATATATTTACTATACAATTAATGTTATAAATAATCTGTTTAATTATATAATTAATCTGAAGATACTCACCGGTAGTTCAAGGGCATTTTAGATAGGAAATAAAGGGTGAAAGGAAACTTAGAGTGTTATATATTTTATATCCCTTCTCCCACTTTATTTATTTGTTTATTTATTTAATTAAAATTTTTTTTCCTTTTTCATTCTCCCATTTTAATCCTTACAGCAACTTTACAGAACATAAATTACCTTTTTTGTTGTTGTTATTTTGTTTTGCTTTTAGGGCCGCAGATATGGCATATGAAAGTTCCTAAGCCAGGGTTCTAATCGGAGCTGTAGCTGCCAGCCTACACAACCACCACAATGCCAGATCCGAGCCATGTCTGCGACATACACTACAGCTCACGGCAGTGCCAGATCCTTAACCCACTGAGCAAGGCCAGGGATCAAACCCACGATCTCATGGGTACTAGTCAGGTTTGTTATGGTTGAGCCACAACAGGAACTCCCTAAATTATCTTGGTTTTATGAATGGGTTAACTAAGGCTCAGAGGGGTTAAGTAATATGCTTTGGGTTGGGGGCCACACAAATAATAAGCAGCAGAACCAGGATGAAAATCCTTTGATCTTTCTAGTCATTCATGCAGTTTACCATTAAATCTGAACTTTGCTATTCAGGGCCTTGTATCTGCTTATTTCTTAGTGTTCTACGTTTGACTCATAGAGAAATAACCTGAGAGGCAAGAGAAGTAGGAAGAAAGAAGACACACTGCCAGTTGTCAGAGTAAAAGTTTGATTTAGCAGCAGATAGAAAGGAGGAGCCAGAACCAAAGACCAGGCGGTTTCACAGGGTATGCACACAGAGAGTGTGCCAAAAACCCAGTGGTAATCAAGGCAGTAGATAGTTTGTATCAAATCAAGGGAGGAAATCATTGACACTAAGATGGGTGGAGATGCTTTTTTTTAGGGTATCTCATTTAAGCCTCCCCACAGAGCTGGAAATGAGTATGAAGATGTGACAGTAGGTGGTAGCAAGGTCTCAGCCAGGCTCTTAGGGTTCAGGGTTAGGATTCCAATTCTTGAGAAGAAGGGCGAGAGCTCTTCAGAGCTCTGATCTTTTTGGTTGTCTATTCATTTAATTTTTTTCCTGATTATAACATTAATAAGTATCTATTGAGAAAACTTGAGAAATTAGTCTAAAGAAGGAAATGAAAGCAACCATATTTTTTATATTTTTTTCTATAACTCCTTTTCTCATAGGGGTAATGTCTTTCCTTTGTATTATATAGAATTGCTTTTTTTTATACTGTCATTTGGGTACTTTTCATAAATAACTAATCACCTTTAGCAACATTCATATATATATTATATATATATGTACACACACACACATATACACACATATATATATTTTTTTAATTTATTTTTTATTTTTTGTCTTTTATCTTTTTAGGGCCGCACCTGCGGCATATGGAGGTTCCCAGGCTGGGGGTTGAATCTGAGCTGTAGCTGTTGGCCTACACCAGAGCCACAGCAACGCAGGATCCGAGCCGTATTTGGGACCTACACCACAGCTCACGGCAACACCGGACCCTTAACGCACTGAGCGAGGCCAGGGATCAGACCCGAACCTCATGGTCACTAGTCGTGTTCGTTAACCACTGAGCCACGGTGGGAACTCCAATCATTCATATTTAAGAGTGAGTCTGTAAAATCTGCCTGTGTGCAGAGCCTGTTGACTCCTATGCTCAAGAAGTTTTCTTCCCACTGGTGGGCCCAATGTGATAAGGAAGGCATTCTCTCTCTCTAGGGCTTTCCATGTATTTTCTTCCAGACTACCCATCCAGACCCTTCTTCATTTCTTTCTAGATTTGGAAGTATTACTCAGACTTTTCACAATATTCCCCACTCTCTCACATTCATTTGTTCCAAAGTGCATATTGGCATATAGTGTTTGTAGTGCAGCTCCTAAAGGTTCTATCTCAGTTTGGTTACCATGTTCAGAGATTGTGGGATGACACTGGAGCCCTTTCTTTGTTTGATAACTACAGTTGTGGTTTGTTGATTTATTTTGTGCATTTTGTGGTATATTCTATTATGTCTTAGGGAAGAAAGAGTTTATGATCTAAGTTCATTTTTAATTTTATCCTAGACATTTCTCCCTACTTTTTGCATTTCAAGTTTTTTGTGTCTGCAGAGTAGTAGTCTAGATGTACAGTAATTTATGTAGCCTGATACTCAATTACTGCATTTTACTTTGTTCCTAGTTTTATACATTATAAGTATTGCTATTGTGAGTATCTTTTTTGCATACACCTTTGGCTGAGGTTGTTATTTCTTTAGGATAGAATCCTCAGTGTAATTACTGGATCAGAAGATAGAGTAAATAAAATCTTCAATACTTGGAGTTCCTATCGTGGCTCAGTGGTTAACGAATCCAACTAGGAACCATGAGGTTGCAGGTTTGATCCCTGGCCTCACTCAGTGGGTTAAGGATCTGGCGTTGCCATGAGCTGTGGTGTAGGTTGCAGATGTGGCTCAGATCTGGTGTGGCTGTGGCTCTGGTGTAGGCCGGCAGCAACAGCTCTGATAGACCCCTAGCCTGGGAACCTCCATATGCTGCGGGTGCGGCCATAGAAAAGACAAAAAGACAAAAACAAACAGAAACCTTCAATACTTATTTCTAAGTTATTTCCTAAGTGTTGAGTTGGTTTATATTCCCAGCTGTCATTGTTTATTACAGTTGAAAAAAAACCCAACTTTGCTGAGTGAAAAATAACATCACATAATGCACATTGTAATTTGCGCTTTGTTTGCTGTTTCTCTCTTTGGCTTATTTTGGCCATGAGTTTGGACAGTATTTGTTTTTTTCTTACTGATTTATCCATGCTTGTTTAATTTCATCTTATGGTTATTAAGCCTTTGTATGTTGCAAATATTTTTTACTGCCTTCCTCTTACTTTTGTTTGCTTTTTAATGAGATTTTAATTTCTGTTGCATAGGTTTTGTTTGTTTGTTGTTGTTTTGCCCTTTTTGCTTTTTTAGGGCCACGCTTAAGGCATATGGAGGTTCCCAGGCTAGGGGTAGAATCGGAACTGTAGTTGCTGGCCTATCCCACAGCCACAGCAATGGGGGATCCAACCCACATCTATGACCTACCACCACAGCTCATGGCAATGCTGGATTTTTTTTGTTGTTGTTGTTGTTTTTTGGTCTTTTTGCCATTTCTAGGGCCACTCCTGCGGTATATGGAGGTTCCCAGGCTGGGGGTCAAATCAGAGCTACTACCACTGCCGGCCTACGCCAGAGCCACAGCAACACAGGATCCAAGCCGTGTCTGCAACCTACACCACAGCTCACGGCCAACGCCAGATCCTTAACCCACTGAGCAAGGCCAGGGATCGAACCCGCAACCTCATGGCTCCTAGTCAGATTCGTTAACCACTGCGCCATGACGGGAACTCCAATGCTGGATCTTTAACTCACTGAGCGAGGCCAGGGATCGAACTTGCGTCCTCATGGATACTAGTCAGATTCATTTCTGCTGTGCCGCAACAGGAACTCCTGCATAGTTTTGTTTTTAATGACTTGTCCTAATTTTTGCACTTTGAAAGGCTTCCTTCATTCCAACTTCAAATAAAGAGTCACCATCTTTCCTTTAGTTCTGTTGGATTTCATTTTGTAAATTTAACTCTTGGGTCTAGAAGTTTCCTTGAGGTACAGCAGGTTAAAGATCTGGCATTGTCACTGCAGCATTTCAGGTTGCTGTGGTGGTATGGTTTTGATCCCTAGGCTGAGAAGTTCCATATGCTGTAGACATGGCCAAAAAACAAAAAACCCAAAAATACCCAAACATACACCAGTCAGAGTTGCCATCATCAAAAAGTCTACAAACAATAAATGCTGTAGAGGTGTGGAGAAAAGGGAACCCTCCTACACTGTTGGTGAAAATGTGCAATTACTATGGAGAAAAGTACGGAGGTTCCTTCAAAAACTAAATATAGAACTATCTTTAGTGGGATCCAGCAATCCCACTCCTGAGCATATATCCAGAGAAAACCATAATTCGAAAAGATAATTGCACACCAGTGTTCACTGCAGCACTATTTACAATAGTCAGGGTATGGAAGCAACATAAATGTTCATCAACAGAGGACTGGATAAAGAAGATGTGGTACATATATACAATGGAATATTACTCAGCCATTAAAAAGCATGTTACAATGCCATTTGCAGCAACATGGGTGAACTTAGAAATTGCCATACTAAGTGAAATAAGTCAGACAGGGAAACTCTAATATGTGAGATCTAATAAAAATGATACAATAGAACTTAAAAAAAAAACCCAAATCTCTTTAGTCCGTTAATTTTTTTGTGTAACATGAGGCAAAGAACCGAGTCTTTTCCTTTATATGGTCAAACTTATTTTTCTGTTGTCATTTGTTGTCATATTTCCAAATAACTTGAAAAGTTACCTTGTTTATAAAATTTCCCATAGCCAGGGTCTGTTTCTTGTCTTTTAGATTCTATTCTGCTTATCTTTTTATTCCAGTGCAGCACACTTAAAAAAAAAAAAAAAAAAAAAAACATGAGGAGTTCCTGTTGTGATGCAGTGGAAACAAACCCTACTAGTATCCATGAAAATGTGGGTTTGATCCCTGGCCTTGCTCAGTGGGTCAGGATCCAGAATTGCTGTGAGCTGTGGTATGGGTTGCAGACATGGCTCAGATCCCATGTCACTGTGGCTGGTGTAGGCCGGCAGCTGCAGCTCTGATTCGACCCCTAGCCTGGGAATTTCCATATGCTGTGGGTGCGGCCCTTATAAAAAAAAAAAATGATTGTAGTTTTTTAATGTATTTTGCTCTAGGTAATGTTAGTCTTTTAAAATCCTTCAGGACTCCAGTCCAGAGGGAAGTTGGGAACCGTAGTGCCTAAGTCAGGGAACTGCCAAAGGAGAATTGGTTCTGAACACAGGCTGGGGGAAGACCAGTGCAAATGTGGAAACTTGGGGCCCTTGCCTGGGACTCCTTGAAGTTATCCTGATAAACAGTATAGGTGTCATTGTGCAAAAAGGCTCAGTGAGCAGGTTCACTAAGTATAAGTGTGAGTTTGGAGGGGTGTGAGATTTTGAAGCCAAATATGTAATTATAGTTAGTAGTACTTAAAAAAAGCTGAATTACCTATTGACTATAGAAGCCTCTACAGGCACCCAGGGAAGGGAATTTGGATGCCTCTTTCTTTTCCAGGTGTCTTCTTGCTGCTTCATTTTGACTTTGTTTTCTTCTCAGGGGTTGGGGGTTATGGTTAAGGGAGAGAAGAACAAAGGTATAAGAATGAGGATATATTTAAGGTCCTTCTACCTGTATACTTTAAAAAATGCCTATCATAGTTTTAGAGATACCCTCAAAGCTTCAAATATTTCAGTCCCACTGTACTTTTTTTTCTTTAATTATAAAGAGGATTATACTACCACAAAACTTTCTTTTTTTTTTTTTTTTTTTTTTTCGTCTTTTGTGTTTTTAGGGCCCCACTGCAGCCTATGGAGGTTCCCAGGTTAGAGGTCAAGTTGGAGCTGTTGCTACCAGCCTACACCACAGCCACAGCAACGCCAGATCTGAGCCGCATCTGCAGCCTTCACCACAGCTCATGGCAACACCAGATCCTTAACCCACTGAGCAAGGCCAGGTTTCAAACCCACATCCTCATGGATGCTAATTGGGTTTGTTAACCCCTGAGCCACAATAGGAACTCCACAAAACTTTAATTATAATAAAATTCAAAGATATTCATGGCTCCATT
Organism: Sus scrofa; assembly: GCF_054392235.1. Lineage (NCBI taxonomy): Eukaryota > Metazoa > Chordata > Mammalia > Artiodactyla > Suidae > Sus > Sus scrofa. Next base: position 72,675,377 of record NC_139389.1, on the reverse strand, counting down.
CTTTTTTTTTTTTCAATTGAAAAAAATTTTGGAGTTCCCATTATGACTCAGTGGTAACAAACCTGACTAGTATCCATGAGGACGTGGGTTTGATCCCTGGCCTTGCTCAGTAGGTTAAGGATCTGGCGTTGCTGTGAGCTGTGGTGTAGGTTGCAAACATGGCTCAGATCCTGCATTGCTGTGGCTGTGGTGTAGCCCGGCAGCTGCAGCTCTGATTCGACTCCTAGCCTGGGAACCTCCCTATGCTATGGGTGCAGCCCTAAAAATATAAAAAAAATTTTTTCCAATAAAACTTTAAAATATGAAAAAAGAATTAATCTTAGATATACAATTTAATATAAGAATGTTTATAATAACTAGTTTATAATATTAGAAGACCAGAAACCTAATAGGAAGACTTTTTAGATTATAGTAATGATGTTGTCAAAATTATCTTCAGAGTAAATATTTACAAACCAGGAAATTTATTGTGTTGGATGAAAAATGCAAATTAGGAAACATACAAAGTGTGTACAATTTCTCTAAGTAAAACCTTTGGGCGGGGTGTGTGTGTGTATTTATATATATGAATGTATGTAAAGAATGATTGGTAGATTTATTTTAGAATTTTTTTCTTGGTCTAGGGTAAATTTATCAATGGAAAGGAAGGAACATGCAGTTAAACTTCTGTATTTTTAAAAGCAAAAGGTTTATCAGTCCTGCTGTGCATTGAGTCATCTTTGGTTGGAGAGTCTGGCTCTGGTCATAGCTGTCACACTCTCTTGACCATGGCTGCAGCCTGCTCACCTTTCTTCTCTGCTGCGTAACATTTCCCAACTCTCGTAGCAGTGTAGATAAGGCTAAAATATTCCATAAGACTTTACCAAAGGCAGAGGAGTAAGTAAAAGAAAGTAAGCATAGAAAGTAGCATGTAACAAGATAATTTTTCCTGAGATCTAAATTTTGGTCTTCTTCAGCTTTTCTTTCTCTCTTGGTCCTGGGTTGCCTAGATTGACAAAAGCTGTCTTTCTCTATCACTCAGGAGAACCTTTAAGCCTCTGTAGACTCTAAATTTCAAACCCAAAAGAGAGGATTGACACTGGGAATGCTGAAAATGGGCATGGCTTATGCCTTCCACGAGAAATCATATCTAATTGTATTCTAGTAGCCTCTACAAGACAATCATATCTAGGTATATCGCAGCAGGCTAATATCCTCACTAGAAATAAGCATGTGGTGAGTGGGTGGGAGGGAATCTGTCACAGATTTTTATATAATAAATCTATTTATTATACTAATATGCATTCTAGGGCTCTTAAAATAAGGGACACAGTGTTTTATAATTTAAAAAAACCAGGGAGTTCTCATCGTGGCTCAGTGGTTAACGAATCCGACTAAGAACCATGAGGTTATGGGTTCGATCCCTGGCCTACCTAGCTCAGTGGGTTAAGGATCTGGCATTGCTGTGAGCTGTGGTGTAGGTCACAGACGTGGCTCAGATCCTGAGTTGCTGTGGCTCTGACGTGGGCCGGTGACTACAGCTCCAATTAGACCCCTAGCCTGGGAACCTCCATAGGCGATGCGAGCTGCCCTAGAAAAGGCAAAAAGACAAAAAAAAAAAAAAAAAAAAAAAAAAAAAAAAAAAAAAAAACAATAGGGAGTTCCCATCATGGCTCAGTGGAAACAAATCCGACTAGGAACCATGACGTTGCAGGTTCAATCCCTGGCCTCGATCAGTGGGTTAAGGATCGGGTGTTGCCACGAGCTGTGATGTAGGTCACAGACGTGGCTCAGATCTGGCATTGCTGTGGCTGTGGCGTTGGCTAGCAGCTGTAACTCTGATCTGACCCTTAGCCTGGGAACCTCCATATACCTCGAGTGCAGCCCTAAAAAGCAAAAACGAACAAACAAAAACCCAAAAGGCTGGAACTAGTAAACCTAGCTTCTAGTCTGATTTGCTAGTAAACAGTACTGTCTCTTAGCAAGTCACTCAGTCTTTCTATAGTTTTATTGAAAGATTTGGATAGAATTTGTCGAAAGCTTTATGATTTTGACTGTAATTGAATTGTTTTTCTCTTGGTGTTATATTAGCCTATTCTAATAGGATTCTCAGATACTAGTGAGGCTTGATTATTGCTCTGATGAGAAAAAAATCTTTCATTTAATAATGATGTACTTTATAGGATAGGCTCTCCGTTATGGTGACGGGGGGGGGCCTGCTTATATTTAAGAGGGGCTGTGGGAGCTTACTATGAGTTTTTTTTTTAAATAAAGTAAATGCTTACTTCTTTATTTATCAAATATAAACCGATGTTCTTAAGTAATTGTATGTAGTTCTATGTATATTTAGATCCTATATTTTCTAGTTTTAGTTCATTCATATATTTGACGTTTCGTCTTTAGAATTTTTAAGTTGGAATTAAAGGAATGTCCCATATGTTCAAGTGCTTTAACAGTGAGGTATTTGGTCCTCTTAGTTAAGGTAGTTCTACTTATGTATAATCTATTTTGTTTTTCAGAGTGAAAAGCTTTTGTTGTATGATACAGTGCAGAGTGAATTGGAGGAGAAGATAAGAAGACTTGAAGAGGACAGGCACAGCATTGATATTACCTCAGGTGAGGGGAGTGCTGTCTCTGTGATGTTCAAGTACCTCAGGGGAGGGGAGGGCTGTCACTGATGTTCAGGTACCTCAGGGGAGGGGAGGGCTGTCACTGTGATGCTCAAGGGACACTGACCCTTTGTAACATCTGGTCTCCTGTACAAACGTCACATAAATGAAATGTCATAGTATCTGGGGAGAGGGGAGGCTGCTAAAGATTTGATATGACCATGATTATTGCTTTGACTTGCACTCATACCTCAGAAAAATATAGCAAGTGGAGCACATGAAAAGGAACAAAATAGAAGTGGACAGGAACTGTAGGTATAAAAATAGTAAGAGTATTATTTTAGTATAAGAATAGTATGGGAAAACAGCTACACTGTATATTGCTTCCTCTAAGCCTTGGAAGATGTCATGTAGAAGAAGGAATAAAAACCTTTCTCTTTGGTCCCACACAAATTGGGACAAAGGGATGGACATGACAAGGAGGCAGATTTTTGTCTCAGAAGAAGGAAATACTTATTAATAATTAGATGAGTCCAAAGGGAAAGTGGCTTTTTCAGGATATCATAGAAAGGCTTTTTCCACTGGATGGAAGATTTACTGGGTTTTCCTATTGTTCTTGCATGTGTTTGTTGTAAATTCGGTTTCTCCAATATAGAATAGACAGAGTGGACAAGCTGAGCCCTAATGCTACTGCTCCATTATTTACTACTTGGATGACTGTGGGTGACAGTTACTCTGGCTTCTCTAAGTCAGTCTTCTCATATAGTTGAAGAAATGAGGCTATCTGCCTCAGAGGTAGCTTTGAGTATTAGTTGAGACAATTTATGTGATGTACATTTAACAAAGTGTTTGACATATGTTCATCAGTTATTCCTCATTAAGTGTCAAGTTAGTTTTTGCAGTAATAAAGGCAGAGGAAAATTCATACACACACACACATACATATATACACACACCTGCTGTTGAAATTATATAGTCATATATATACATATAGTATATATACATATATACAGTATATAAACATAGCCACCAATGAAATTTTGCTACCATGAACTTACATAGACTTTTTTTTCTTCCTTTGGGTTCCAGAAATCAGCTAATACTTGATTTTTGTTTACTTGCCAGAGCTGTGGAATGATGAGCTTCAGTCAAGAAAAAAGAGGAAGGATCCTTTCAGTCCTGACAAAAAGAAGCCAGTTGTTGTTTCAGATATCTTTTTCCAGATTTTCTGAGTTTTTTGGTTTCATTTTAATGTGCATTGTGAATCTTTTATTAGTATGCCTTGTCTTTATTTGCAAGATCCAGTCATAAGCAAATGAGATTTATAAAACTAAAGGCAGAAGGGTATGATTTAGATTAAGAGGAATAAGAGAGGAGTAGAGGGAGTTCCCATTGTGGCTCAGCAGTAATGAATCTGACTACTAGTATCAGTGAGGATGCAGGTTTGAACCCTGGCCTCGCTCAGTGGGTTAAGGATCTAGCATTGTGGTGAGCTGTGGTGTAGGTCGCAGACGTGGCTCGGATCTTGAGTTACTGTGGCTGTGGTGTAGGCTGGCAGGTGCAGCTCCGACTGACCCCTAACCTGGGAACTTCCATATGCCATGGGTGCAGCCCTAAAAAGACAAAAAGAAAAGGAGGGGGGAGGAATTAAAATTTAGTTAAGATCTCGACTTTGAAAATTGTATGGCTTTGTAGTTCACAAGGGCCTTGATATGAAGCAGCTGTTTAGTGTATAGCATGATTGCTTAAGTCTCATCTGTAGTTTTTATCACTTTTACTGTTTTTGAAACAGGAGTGTCTTTAAATTAAATTAATATGTTCATTCGCTCTTGGCATTCCCTGTGGTACCCTCCCCTTGCTCCTGCCTTTTCCCCCCACCTCAAAGCAGTGATTAGGTTGGTGGTGTATCTTACTATCAGTGATACTGTAGGAGTAAGAGAATATGGTTATAACATCTGTGGTACTGGAATATATTTATCCTGGTGGTACATTTTTTGAAGAATAATTTGAAGTCGTAATTTAGCATGCTGAAGGGTTATGTCCATAAGTCAGTGTTCCATTCTCTGGAAAACAGAATTTTGGAAGTATAATTCAAAATGTGAAAGTCCTACAGCTAAATTGACCTTGACTTTTCAACGTCCATATATAGTTTATATGCTACAAGATCTTGATATTCTTGAAGACTGGACAACAATAAGAAAGGTATGATGAAAGAGCAGTGGAATACAAGTATATGTTTTATAGTTTGCTTTTAAAGATTCTATGATTTTTCACTAATACATCAAAATATTGTAAATATGCTTTACTTTACAACAGTCCCTCTAAGGCACTTGATGCTACTGATACAGATGACAGTGGATTGCGAAAGTATTTTAAGAAAGGCATGTTAGTCATTTGTATTTTTTCCCGTGAAAATGTAATTAATAATTTATGCGAAAGTACAGAAAAGCATTCATTTTGGCTGCCCCTATATAATAATAAATTATCATTCTGTGCCCAGTTCTTAGCCTGCTACTGGCTCACAGGAGGCATTCAATAAATATTTATTGAATGAACAGAAGTGAATATTTGAACCCTTATTGTATGTCTTGCATTCTGTCATTAAACATTCAAGAGTTACAGGATTTTCTTTGCTTGTTTAAAAGTGGAGACTTGTTTTCCCATTACATTTTTCCATTTCCAGGAGCTTCTTAGTTGAGGATTAGAGATTATTTCAAGCATTGATAACATCTATAGCAGAAATTGTTATTCTCTTTATGTATTCCTGTAGTCTTAGTACCAATTTATTAGAGCAGCTGAAGATGATATTTCACTGTGCTTGTTATTGAGCTTATCAGTAGTGTTGTATATATTAAATAGATACCAAAATCTACCTTGTCTGTGAACTTAGATATCATCTTTTTTCCTCTTTCTTTTTTTCTTTTTTAAATTAAGGCAATGGCTACATTGGGTCCACACAGAGTGAAAACAGAACGTAAGTCATTTACTCTGAGTTCACAAATCTTCTCTGTGGAGACTTGTTAAATCATCTACACACTAAAGAGCTCCTCCTTCAGTGGTTTCATTTTTTCAGTGGACACTGCACCCAGGATTATGAAGAATCCTTCTGGAGTCTTTGCCTCATGTAAAAGTTTCAAGATTTCTAAGTGGAATCTATTTCTTCTTTCAGTATTTTAGCTACATTACAATTGCCAAGGATGGATCAATAATTTAAAAAATGTTTACTGTTTTTATGGGCTTAGTAATTGCAGAGGGGGAGGTTTGGAGTCTGTGGTTGACCTTCAGGGAGCCTGTGCATCTTCTGGAATTGTGGGCAGAATTTCTTCTGTGCTTGTGTTTTCTAGGTGAGAGATTAGCATGCTGGCAGTGGGATTCATCAAGAAAATTCATACACTACTAAGATTTACACATTCTGATTTGCCTTAGTAAAATTATCATCAAATTATACTGTCATGGTTTTTTTTGAAAGTCTGAAATCACTGCCAAAGTAGTAATGGACATTATTATCTTGGATAACTTTGTTTCTGCCTTCTTTCACTAATATGTGAGATTTCCTAATCCTTCTAAAGACAGTGAGACTAGAATTTTTTTATTCTGGCCACATCTACAGCATGCAGAAGTTTCTGGGGCAGGGATTGAACAGGCACCACAGCAGTGACAAAAGCCACCGCAGTGACAACACCAAATCCTTAACCCTCTGTACCACAAGAGAACTCTGAAGCTGGAATTTAAAAAAAAAAAAAAAAAACCACATGTTTTAAATACTAAGAAGGGTCACCTTCAAACAGATTAATAATATATAATAGGTAAACTTCTAATTTAATTTAATATTTTTTGCCACACTCACAGCTTGCAGAAGTTCCTGGGCCAGGGATTGAACTCATGCTACAGCAGTGCCCTGAGCCACAGCAGTGACAACATGGGATCCTTAATTCACTAGGCCACCAGGGAACCCCAATTTCTATTTTATATTTAACCCAAGGATTCTTTTAAACATTATGTAATGTCAGGAAATTGTTAGCAATGTTTCCTTGGGAATTTTTTTTTTATTGGGTTTCTTTTTTTTTAATTACTTAATGAATTTCATTACATTTGTATGTGTATAACAATCTTCACAACCAAATTTTTACAGCATTTCCACCCAAACTGTCAGTGCTGGAATTTTTTTTTTTTTTTTTTTTCTGTCTTTTTAGGCCCCCACCCACAGCATATGGATGGTCCCAGGCTAGGGGTCGAATCAGAGCTGTAGCTGTCTGCTTACACCACAGCCACAGCAATGCGGGATCCAAGCCGAGTCTGCGACCTACACTATAGCTCATGGCAATGGTGGATTTTTAACCTGCAGAGTGAGGCCAGGTATGGAACCTGCGTCCTTGTGGATACTAGTCGGATTCATTTCCACTGAGCCACAATGGGAACTCCTCCCTTGGGAATTAATTGGAAGGGTAACTACCTAAATGAACATTTTTGTCATGGATTCTTTTAAGAGTCTCACTACACTGTTGAGAGGGTCTCCCAACCCCTGTTATCTTTGGCATGTGCCCTCTTTGTGTTCTTCATGGCACTTAACGCAGTTTGTAATTTTTTATTGACTATTTACATGTTTATCTGCCTCCTGACAGAATTGTAAGATCCACAAAGGTCAGAAACATCTCCCAGGGATCAGAAAACATTTGTTGAATGAGTGAATACTTATTGAATACCTTGTACCTATCAGGCACTCTTTGAGGCTCTGCGAATACAATGCTGTAAGAGATGGGCCTCTGGAACTTCCTTGGGGGAGGCAGAATAATATATATGTAAATAAATAACTAATCGGATAATGACAAATTCTAAGAATTGCTATGAAAGAAATATAAAGCTGTGATGAAGATTAACTGTGGAGTGGGTAGAGTGGTTGGGGAAGACTTTTCTGAGGTGGTGACATTTGAATGAGCAGAGGTTCCTATTTCAGTGTGTGCTTTTGACAGTGGACTTCCATAAAGAACATTTTTCTCTGCATGAGATTATTTCATGAAGGCCAAACCATTTCTAGGATTTAAAAATGGAAGTTCTACTCATGACATTTCCTTTTTATCATCAAAGGCCTGGGGAACTCTGGGACTATATATTAAACTGCTTTTTTGGAAGTGTCAGCTGCAGGGGAGAAAATATAAAAAATTTCCAGTGGAAATACGGCAATTCATATTATAAATCTTTGAATTTGTGCTAGTAATTGATAATGTACTGCTTCTCCTTCTTGTACTTACCTAGTTAATTGATTTGTTGTATATTGTTTAGCTTTATAAGTTATATTAAAAACTTAGTTATATAAAAATGTAAGAAATGAAATTCTCTTATTAGGTTTAGGTTTGTCACCTAAGAATTTTTAGTGTTTTTTTCACATATATGCATGGTTTGGTATTAATACATAATGTTCTGCACTTTTTGTTCTGACAATGTCTTATTAATATAACAGTTTTTGAACTGATCCCTTTAGCACCTGTGAAACTGGAAAAACATCTGCACAGTGCTAGATCTGAAGAGGGAAGATTATATTATGATGGTGAATGGTATATACGTGGACAGACGATATGTATTGACAAAAAAGATGAATGTCCTACAAGGTAAAAAGTCTTTATCATTTCAGCACTCAGTATTAGTTTTTAAAAGTTAAAGAAAATTTTAGCTTTTTTTTTTTTTTTTTTTAGGGCTGTACCCACAGCACATGGAAGTTCCCAGGGATAGGGGTTGAATCCGAGCTGTCGCTGCTGGCCTGCACCACAGCCAGAGCAGTGCAGGATCCCACTGAGCGAGGCCAGGGATTGAACCTGCATCCTCATGGATCCTCATGGATCCTCATGGATCCTCATGGATCGTTAACTACTAAGCCACGACGGGAACTCCAAACAAATTTTTAATACAGGAGTTCCCGTCATGGCTTAGTGGTTAATGAACCCTACTCAGTGTCCATGAGGACGCAGATTCAATCCATGGCCTCCCTCAGTGAGTTAAAGGATCTGACATTGTAGTCAGTGGTGTAGGTTACAGATGTGGCTTGGATCCGGCATGGCTGTGGCTGTGGCATTGGCCAGCAGCTACAGCTCCATTTCCACCCCTAACCTGGAAACCTCCATATGCCCTAAAAAGACAAAAAAAATTTTTTTAACTACAATTTTTAAAGATTATATTCCATTTATGGTTATTAAAAATATTGGCTATATTCCTCCAGTATTAGAGCTTAGCATTTTGTTATCTATAAGTATTTGCTACTTCTGTAGTGCCTTCATAATGCATTTTTGGTTGCATATGGATTCTGTTTTTCTCTTGACATATGATTTAATTAGCATGTTTGCATACTCATATTAATGTTGTATGCCAGAGTTACATATTAAGTTCGTGGACTTGAGCATTAACATGTTGGAAATGTTGGAATTATTTAGCCAGCTCAGATCCTATTTGTTAATTCTCATAATAGATGGTTTGTTATGATCCTAAAATTATGACCTTTAAACCAGACTATTTTGAGTTTGACAGTGTGCTTCCACAGTGTGGTTTTATTAATCCTTAACTTTTTTGGGTGTGTTACATATTTTGGATAAAAAAATTTCTATCAGTGGGGAAGAAATGGAAAATTAACAAAAACTTAGAGTAGTGGTAATTAAAGTATGACTTGAAAACTGAACTTGCCTTGTAAAAAACTCAATCTGTCTAGGTTTAAATAAAGTCTACATAATTAGTTATAGAGCCTTCTAAGTTTTACTTGGTATGGCCTTTGGAAACTTTTAATGCCCATCACTGCTTTAATTTCTTCACTAGTTTAGGATGTAAGTCTCAGAGTAGTAACCTTCTACCGTAAAAAAATATCTTTTTCTAGGTATCAGTAGTAAACAAAGTGTTTGAATTTTCAAAATACTGTGATTTTTTTTTTTTTTTTCTTTTTTGGCCACACCTGCATCACATCAAAGTTAACCAGGCCAGGGATTGAATCCGAGCTGCAGCTTTGACCTGCACTGCTGCTGTGGCAATACTGGGTCCTTGACCCTTAACTGTTCCAGGCCAGGGATTGAACACATGCCTCTGTGGTGACCCTAGCTGCCACAGTCAGATTCCTAACCCACTGCCTCACAGCAGAAACTCCTTTTATTATTTATTTATTAAAGAATGTTTTTTTGATAGGAACTTTTAATTTTTTTTTTTTTTTTGTCTTTTGTCTTTTGTCTTTTTGCTTTTTCTAGGGCCGCTCCCTCTGCGTATGGAGGTTCCCAGGCTAGGGGTCTAATCAGAGCTATAGCCGCCGGCCTAACCCATAGCCACAGCTACACCAGATCCAAGCTGCGTCTGCGACCTACACCACAGCTCACAGCAACACTGGGATCTAACCTGCAACCTCATGGTTCCTAGTCGAATTCGTTAACCACTGCGCCATGATGGGAACTCCTAAAATTTTTTTAAAAGTTTTATTGAAGTATAGTTAATTTACAAGGCTGTGATAATTTCTGCTGTACAACAAAGTGACCCAGTCATATATATACACATATCCATTCTCTCTCAGATTCTATACCCCCATAGATTATCACAGAATACTCTACCCAGATTGTTTGGCTGTGCCCACGGCATGTGGAGTTTCCGGGCCAGGGATTGAACCCACGTCACAGCAGCAACCCAAGCTGCTGCAGTGACAATGCCAGATCCTTAACCCGCTGTGCCATGAGAGAACTCCTGTTTATTGTTTATACACTTTAAAAAGTATTTTTTTCCATTATGGTTTATCACAGGACATTGAATATAGCTCTCTGTGCTATATGGTAGGATCTTATTGTTTATTCCCTCCTTGTATAATAATTTACATTTGCTTTTTTTTTTTTTTTTGTCTATTTGTCTTCTATGGCTGCACCTGCGGCATATGGAGGTTCCCAGGCTAGGGGTCCAATTGGAGCTATAGCCAGTGGCCTACACCACAGCCACAGCAGTGCGGGATCCGAGCTGTGTTTGTGACTTACACCACAGCTCACGGCAATGTCAGATCCTTAACCCACTGAGCGAGGCCAGGGATTGAACCCACAACCTCATGTTTCCTAGTCGGATTCGTTAACCACTGAGCCACGACGGGAACTCCTAATTTACACTTGCTAATCCCAGTTTGCCACTCCATCTCTCCCCAACCTTCTGCCCCTTGACAAGTCTGTTCTGGACAATGTGCTTTTTAATTGCTCTAATAATAAATTTTACCAGCTCGATCCTCGATTAAGAGAAAGGAGATTATCTATTAAGTGTTGCTGAATATGATATTTTTGACAGCATGCCTTGCTGATAGCCAGCATTCTGGTAAATGACAGTTGTATACCTGAATCTCCTCTTGCAGTACAGCTATTTTGGTTTTATAGCTGGTCCTCTAAAATGAGTGGAGGCGTATTGTAATTCATTCATTCATTTCTCTTTCTTTTTCTTTTTTCCTTTTTAGTGCCGTAATTACAACAATTAACCATGATGAAGTTTGGTTTAAGAGGCCTGATGGAAGTAAATCTAAGCTTTATATTTCACAGCTACAGAAAGGAAAATATTCAATTAAACATTCGTAATCATGATTTAAGTGTTATCTAAATCTACCTTATTAGTGTTACCAAGTTATGATGTGCCATGGGAATAAAAAATGTATTTGATAACTTAATATTCTCATTGAATCATGAGAGAATGTGTATTTGTAGGTAGTACTCTAAGTAAACCTCATGTTGATATGTTATTAAAAGAGACAGTGATAAAAGTTTAATCATGATCATTACACTTACTTGCCTTTTTTGGTCCAATGACCAGTAGGTATATATGGTAGGGGTTTCTTACTAAACTTTTTTCTTTGGTTTTTATGTAACCTGTTTTACCTTTAGCGAACTATGTTGCTAAATGGCTACACTTATCTGCAACTTTCTTGATTTTCAGTATCTTTGTCACTGATCACGTATTTGTAAATAAGCCTGATAAAATGTTTCCTATAAGTGGTTTGTATTAGTATATTAGTGTCAAATCAGAATTGAAATTTAAACACTATACATGTGTATGTATAGACGGCATCATCAGCTTATGTAGAACTGATGGCCTTACTTTACAATCTTGTTTTACCCAAAATTAAGCTATTGGGTTTGAAAGCTAAAAGGAGCACTTTTGTAGACTAGCAGCTTTCCTTCTCCTCTTCTTTGATTGTATGGTGGGTGACCTATTTTTACAAATTACACTTCCTGTTGATTAGTAAAATTAGTGTCAAGTAATAACCTGCTTCTACCTGTCTTTCTTGTGACCCTTTCGAGGGCAGGTGTTTAAGCCTGGTGTTTATGATGCAGTGTAGAAGTGGTGAGCAGTAACTGACAGTATTGTGGTGCTTGCTGGACGTGTCTGATCTTTTGAAACAGATTTTTAGTAAGCATTTTCCAGATGTAAAACTAGGTTCGGATCCTAATTTTATTCCTGGGGCAAAATAGACAGGGATGATCTCCTTGAATCTCTTCTCAAATTAATAATTTTATCTTTGGTGTTTCTACCCTTTAAGGCCACTTGGTGCAATTTAGAAAGTATTGGCTTCTCTTCCCCCTCGTCACAGTCAAAATTAACTTCTAAAACCTCAGGAACAGTATAGAGAATCGAAACCCTCAATACGGCAGCACGCTTAGCTGTAGTATGTATTAGGGTACAGCTAGATCAGGTATTCCTGGTGGTCTTTTGCACTTTAATTTCTGTTATTTTGAGACTTAAGAGGATGAGGAAGAGATCTCCTGATTAACACTTGGGGAAGGAATATCTGCGTTATTCTGTTTCTTTTCTCACCAGTTTACCTCTGCAGACATCTTCCTGTGCAGATCACTACTTCACAGTTGCCAAATGTTAAAATATTTGACTTCTGAAATTCGCTATCAGCAAAGTTATGTACATTGTTCTGTTTCTAATTAACCTTAGCAAATGTACATAATGTCATAATCTGATAGTATTTGACAGTACTTATGTATACAATGTTTCATAAGCATTTTTAATAAGATTTGTATTTTTAAATTTAGTATATAATAAAAAGATGTGTCTGAGTGTCATTTGTAGTGTCTTGAATGACTTGTGTATATGTTCTTTTATTTTTTCTTTTATTTTTTGCTTTTTAGGGCCATACCTGGGGTATGTGGAAGTTCCCAGGGTAGGGGTTGAATTGGAGCTGCAGCTGCCAGCCTATGCCACAGCCACAGCAACGCCAGATCCGAGCTGCGTCTATGACCTACATCACAGCTCATGGCAATGCTGGATCCTTAATCCCCTGATTGAGGCCAGGGATCGAACCCATGTTCTCACAGACACTAGTTGGTTTAGTTACCACTAAGCCATGATGGGAACTCCATAAAGTCTTTTATTATTTATAACCTGCCTACTTGTAAGAAGGATATGAGCCAAATTACACTGATATGGAGTGTTGAACAAATCTTTCTGCTTCTCTAAACCACAGTTCAACCTCTGTTGGGATATATATTTAGGTACTTAACACAGCTGAGTTATACTTAATTTAAAATATGCTTAATATTATACCATAGTGAAAATATATAAGTTCTGAAATTCTAAGTAGAAAGCCTTTATTTTAAAAAAAGACCTATGTTTTAGTACGTTTACTTTCAAAACTTCAGTGTTTATAGCATGCATAACTATTCCATGACATTGATACTGATTCAGGTAAGTGTATACTTGTCTGCAGTGGAAACGAATCTGACTAGGAACCATGAGGTTGCAGATTCGATCCCTGGTCTTGCTCAGTGGGTTAAGGATCTGGCGTTGCCGTGAACTGTGGTATAGGTCGCAGATGTGGCTTGGATCCAGTGTGGCATAGGCCGGCAGCTGCAGCTCCAATTCAACCCCTAGCCTGGGAACCTCCATATTTAGCAGGTACAGCCCTAAAAAGCCAAAAAAAAAAAAAAAAATCTAAAATATTTTTAAAAGAACATGAAAGCTCAGAGTGGGGGTTAGGAAAAATGCATGTTCCTTACATTGCCTTTTTTTTGGCTTGTACTCACATCATGTGGATGTTCCTAGGCCAGGGATTGAACCTGCACCATAGCAGGTTCCTAGGGAACTCCTCCTTACATTCTTAATGGATGAACTGCAGGAAGTGGGCACTATAGGTTAGGTGGGATTAAGTGGGGTGGTTTCCTCATTGGCCACTGTGGCCTAGAGTCTTGCCCTTTACTTCCTAGGCCTAAATGCTTAAACTTGTCCCTATGCTCTGCTTGGGCTGAAGTGTGTCCTCCCCTCCCCTTCAAGTTCATATATTGAAGCTAGCACCCCTTTTGCCTAAGAATGTGCCTGTATTTGGAGATGGTGCCTTTAAAGAATTAAGGTGATTGAGTTAAATGAGTGTTAGTTTGGGCCCTAAGCCAATCTGATTGATGTCCTTATAAAAGCAGGAAATTTGGAGAGCAGCTGCGTGCACCCAGAGGAAGGACCAAGCAAAGAATGAGAAGGCAAGCCAGGGAAAAAGACTGCAGGAGAAACCAGCTTGATCGTGGACTTTCCAGCTTCCAGAACTGTGAGGAAATAACATTTCTGTTGTTAAAGCCACCCAGTCAGTGGTTTTTTGTTATGGCAGCCCAAGCAGACTGATGACATGCCCAGGGTTGACAGCTCTGGGGAAGTTAGACTGACCAACTTACAGTGGATTGAAGGGACAGCCAAGTGTCCATTTAGTGCTAAACCCTGGGAAAGTAGGACTGAGAAGACCTGGCTTAAGTCAGCTAGTGGCATATTCTTTTCTTCTAGGACAATCTGTGTGAAAACAAACTTGCACCCATTTCTTCGTTGTGTTGAAATGTCCAGGAGTCACAGTCCTGTCATGAGATAGCCCTTTTCTGGTATTGTGTTTTTTAGTTTTATTTTTTAGTTTTTAGTTTTATTTTTAGTTTTATTTTTTCCTAATCTTATTTTTAGTTTTATTTTTTCCTAATGTTCTGCTGGGATCTCACTGCTGTACCATGTGCTGTCGGCTTTGTCCACAGCCCCCCTCTAAGTTGTTTTTATACCATGTACTTTGCCATTTTGCTCAGGTTATTGGTCCATTGTGGCCTCTGGCTCATGGGCAGCCAGTGATAAAACAGTGCTTGTCATTTGAGTGCCTGCCGTGTGCCAGGAAGTATGTTTAATGTATGAACAGAAAGTCATTCTTTAATATCTTTCATGTTCAACCCAAAATGAACATAAATGTTAGAATTCTGATGTTTAGTCTTTATTAATTAACCATGTATTAGGAATTTCTTTTTTTTGTTTGTTTTTTGTTTTTTTTGCAAGACCCCAGATATCCATTTATTAATTATAACATCCCTTTCCAGCCACTTTCCCATTTCTTTGCTCTTTACATGTATTAGGAATTTCTCCTCATGGTTTTCTCAAGGTAGGCGAGGCAAAAGATTGTGACAGAACTTATATTGTGAATGTTCTTAAGCTTGGTTGATTATCTCAAGTTGCTGATCTTTCTGAAAAATATGTTATTCTATCTATGTATATCTATCTATTGATCTATCAATTGCTCTATCTTTAACTTGTAAACAACTGTAAGTCTAAAATTTCTTTGCTCCTAAACTTGAATATATTCCTTTTCAAAGACACAGTTTATTAAATGAAGATCAAGGAGAAAAGTTATGTAGGAATAGTCTTTGGAGTTCATTTTTCCTTTCCTTTTCCATTTTCCTGTATCAACTAGAAGTTTGAAGTGGGTGAACTTGCAAGGATACTGTTGCATTCTCTTGAAGCGAGCCAGGCCATAATTCTAGGCCAGAAGAGGGCCACATGGTAGCATTTCATTTCTGCCAATAAAGATTATAATTTATGTTAAACAGCTTAGAACACCAGATCCTTAAGCAGAGGCTAAATGATACCTGCTATTAGTGGGATGTTGAAGGAAATATATTTAGCTTATTATTGAACAGATATTAAAATGGTATTGCTAATGGCAAAGACAGTAAGGTATTTTCACTTGTTTGAAGATAATTTATGACTTCAGTACATTAAGTACATTTATGGGTAATTGCATTTATTAAGGAAAGCTGATTTTTTTAAAAAAAAAGAGAATTTAGGCACTGTTTAAATTGTTCATGGCTACAACACTTTTGAAGCTTACATTCCAGTGTTGACCTATATGTGTTTTATCAATATGCTTAATACATGTATAAATGATAATTGTACCCATCACACCAGCTCCAGCTGGGTTTGGGCCTTTCCTTCGCATACTTGAGCTGCCCTGTGCCTCATGCCCAAAGGTCTGTTGGGGGGTTTCAGTCTCCTTATAGTTACGGGAGCCCAAGGGGTTGTATCCACTCATCCCTCTTCCTCTCCTGTACGGCTCCTCTCTCTCTCCTGATGTGATTGCTCAAGGGAGTTCTGAGGACCAGTCACAGTCACGGTCATAGCCCAGGTCCACTTTCTGCGAGGGTGCCAGGCGAGGAGAGACCTGAGCAGGAGGGGCTGCTGGTCTGGCCACCACTGTAAGCTGCCTCCCACCCCCTCCCAGCTCTCTGGATTTCCTCTTTCACCCACCATTCTGAGCTTTAAAAGATTCTGTGAGCTTCTATGCATTAACACTGGTTGTTTTTGTGCCAGGTAAATAAAAGAGGGCACAGCAGGACCCATTATTTACCCTAAAGGAATATTATATGTATTTTCCTGTGCTTCTCTTTTTCTTTCTTTTTCAGAATAATGTGTCTTGGCAATTCTTCCATATCGCCCCCCCCCCCAGATGTATCTCATTTTTTAAATTGACTGAATGGTTTTCTTTTTTTCTTTCTAGGGCCACACTTGTGGCATATGGAAGTTCCCAGGCTAGGGGTTGAATCAAAGCTGTAGCTGCCAGCCTGCACCACAGCTACAGCAACGTGGGATCTGAGCTGCATCCAGGACCTGTGCCACAGCTTGTGGCAATGCTGGATCCTTAACCCACTGAGCGAGGCCAGCGATTGAACCTGTATCCTCAGGAACACTGTCAGTGTTTCCCTCACAGTTGGGTTCTTAACTCACTGAGCCACAATGGGAGCTCCTGCATGGTTTTTGTTTTTATGGAATAGGCACATGAAGTTCCATGGTTTGTAAAATCAACCAGCACAATATTGTTGTACATCTGGGTTGTTTCTTTCTTCCCTCTTTCCCTCTCTTCCCCCTTAAGCAAGGCTGAAGTGAACACTCTTGCACATATTTCTTTGACCATGGAAAAACATATATTTACAGCATCAATTTCAACCAGAATTGGTCAAATACTACAGGAATTTTAGATTTTCTTATATATTACTAAATTCCCCTGCAAATTAATTATACCAGTTACACTCTCCTTAACAGTATAGGAGGATGCCATTTTCTCCTTATCATCAGAAACACTGGTTCTGATGATAATTTTCAAGGTTCTTCTTCTACCTCCTTTTTGTTTTCCTTCAGGCTGCATGTTGTCCTTTACATTGTCATCCAAATCCTTTATGTTGTCACTCTCTTCAATGACTTCAGTTCCAACTCTTGTCTTGACACTCCCAAATCACCTTGACACTCCCAAATCACCTGCTGCATATTTCAAGTTTTCTGCTGGGCCTTTCTGCTCTTCACAGTTTTAAAACTAAACACATGGAGTGCCCATTGTGGCTCAGTGGTTTAAGAACCTGACTAGTATCCATAAGGATATGGGATCGATCCTTGGCCTTGCTCAGTGGGTTAAGGATCCAGCATTGCTGCAAGCTGCAGTGTAGGTCACAGATGCAGCTTGGATTCCCATTGATGTGGCTGTGGTATAGGCCTGCACCTGCACCTCTGATTCAACTCCTAGCTTGGGAACTTCAATATGCTGCACGTGCGGCACTAAAAAGAAAAACAAAAAAACCAAAAACGCAAAAAACCCAAAATGCCTACAAAACAAAACATCTCCTTTTCACACGCCTCCCCTAGCCCCATATATACCCTTTTTGAGTTTCCACCCTTGATTCATGCCACCATCTACACAAATTCAAATAGCAAAAAGACAAAAAAAAAAAAAAAAAAAGAGTTCCCGTCGTGGCGCAGTGGTTAACGAATCTGACTAGGAACCATGAGGTTTCGGGTTCGGTCCCTGCCCTTGCTCAGTGGGTTAACGATCCGGCGTTGCCGTGAGCTGTGGTGTAGGTTGCAGACGCGGCTCGGATCCCAAGTTGCTGTGGCTCTGGCGTAGGCCAGTGGCTACAGCTCCGATTCAACCCCTAGCCTGGGAACCTCCATATGCCGTGGGAGCGGCCCAGAGAAATAGCAAAAAGACAACAACAACAACAAAAAACAAATTCAGACCAGAAGAACCTGTGCCAAGTGGTTAATCTCATGGTCTTAGAGCGTGACTAATTTACCAGCTGTATGACCCTGTGCAATTTCTTAACCTTTGTGTGCCTCAAACAATATCCTGATCTGAAACGGAAATAATAATACCTAATGCTTCATGGGATGTGGTGAGGATTTAATGAATTAATGTATGCTGTGTGCTTAGAACTGTGCCTGTTACATGATAAATACTATTTAAGATCTATTTATGTATTTTGAGTCCTCATATTTATTTAATTATTGAGTACTATAGATTTAAACTCTGAAACACTTCCTGATAGCCTTTTTCTCCAGTCCCACAGATGCTGCCCTAGTTCAAGCCTCTGCTATATTTTACTGGGATGATTGTGATGGCTCCCTGGTCTCCTGGCTTTTTGCCTTTTCCCTGTATAGCAGATTTTTTAAAATTTAAGTTTTTTTTTTATTAAAGTGTGGTTGGTTTACAAATATTGTATTGGTTTCATACATATATTTTGGATTACAATATATTGAATATAGTTCCCCATGCTATATAGTAAGTCCTTGTTATTTATCTAATTTATATATTTATCTGTTAATCCCAAACTCCTAATTTATCCTTCTCCTTCCCTTTCCCCTTTGGTAACCGTAAGTTTGTTTTCTATATCTGTGAGTATATTTCTGTTTTATAAGTAAGTTCATTTTTGTCATTTTTTAAAGATTCCTCATTTAAGTGATATTATATATTTGCCTTTGTCTAACTTACTTCACTTAGTATGACAATCTCTAGATCCATCCATATTGCTGCAAATGACATTTAATTCTTTTTTTCAGGTTGAGTAATATTCCATTGTGTTATATTCCTCTGTGTGTGTGTGTGTGTGTGTGTGTGTGTACGTACATACATCCATACCACATCTTTATCCATTCATCTGTTGATGGACATTTAAGTTGCTTCTGTGTCTTGGCTGACATTTTATTTTAAAACCCAGAACTGATTTTTTTTTCCCTCCTGGCTGAACTTGAGTTCTTTTGCCCAGAACTCCATTTCTACTTTTTTCCTGGAAATTCTTATTCCCAAACCATGTGGTTCCAATGGGAACATCCATCTCTCTCATGCTCTGCCATTCGTGGTCACAGTTGTTTAGACTAGGTGGGTATGTAACTCAGGCTGCCCCAAGTGGAACACTTCTCTGGGATCTTTCAGATTCTATCTGTAGAAAGAGATCTGTCTCTCTTTCATAGTGAATTGAGAGGACAGTTAAGCAGTAGGCAGTTAAGTTTCCTGCCCTGTGGAGAAAGATGATGCAGGGAGCTAAAGCAATGGGGGATAATCATGTAGTCCCTGGCATTTAACTTTCTGCTTCCAGCTGACCCACAGTCTACCTGCGCCCAGGCCTCCTTATGTTACATGGGTCTTTGAATAAATACCCCTTTTTCTATTTTTTTTTTTTTTGAGCTGAGTTTCTGACTCTTACAGCACTTACCATGAACACTCGAACTTCAGTTCTACTGATTTCCATCTTAAAAATCATAATAAACTTTTAAGATTTCACTACAAATTCAAGGACTAAAACTAAAGGTATAGGTAGAATTGTGAATGTTCATGTGAGAAAGAGAAAAGCAGTCCCGGACAACTGGGAACGGTCTGGCACGTACTCCTAGGTCTTGGGGTTCTCCTGCTGAACATAAATAATCATATAGGACACCAACATCAAACAAGGCCCCTCTGCATCTGTGATGAAGTGAGACAAAAACCCAGGACCACCCTGCCCCCCCACCATAATATTGTCTGAGTATAGATGTAGTGAAGGTCATCCATCCAACTATACCTACCTGAAAACTTCCCCTCTCCTGTCTAATGTGAACAGCTGCTGCTGCTTCATCAGTAATGGCTTTGGCCTTGCTTCATTCCTCCTGCCTTATAAATAAGGCAGATTAAGATACCCCCAGCACAGAAATGCCCCTGCTTCCTGACAGTCTCCCATCCAGAGCAAAGCCCCACTCCCGTGACCCCAAACCCAAATTTCCTACAAAAATCCCCAGTCCTGTGAGCTTTTTCTCACACTCCTTTCTCAGACACCACAGTGCCCCATAGTGTGTGTGCTCCCTTGGGGCAGCGAGGAAGAAACCCAACTTGCTCAACTACAGCTGTGTTTCTGGTGATCTTTGGCTGGAAGGCATCGACACATGGAACCTTTAAAACCGTGTTTTGTTTTGTTGTCTTTTGAGGGTTGCACCTATGGCCTATGGAAGTTCCCAGGCTAGGGTCGAATCGGAGCTGCAGCTGACAACCTACACCACAGCCAGAGCAATGTGGGATCCAAGCCGTGTCTGTGACCTACACCACAGCTCATGGAAATGCCAGATTCTTAACACACTGAGTGGGGCTAGGCATTGAACCCGTGTCCTCATGGATACTAGTCGGATTCTTAACCCGCTGAGCCAACGCAGGAACTCCCAAACCATTTTGCTTGATGAGTTCTCCATTAGATTTAGCTTAGCGATACTTAAGTGTATTCTGGACAGTGTTTTTGAAGCTCCCAGTATATACTTACAGTGACTGGTAAAATACTGTAGGCTTCAAAAAAAAAAAAATATTGTAGGCTTTCATTTTCAGTTACATTGTAGAAGAGTCATAAAAGGCAAGAAAAAGCTAAAGGGCATTTTATGAAGACAGTTGTAGTGCGATCTGAGTTAGATAGCACTTTGCTTCCTAAGTCAGAAGATAATGTTAATATTTTAATGTTAAGCAGGGACTGTCTCCCAGAAATGTAAAAACTATACTGCCATTGCATTTTGATGAAAACCTGAAGGTGGCAGTAAATTCCTACAAGACTTAGGTGCTTAGTTTGGCATTTGTTATTTTTTTCTTTGAATCATTCCCAATGGTGCAGTGAAACTGCAGTTACATTTAATTTTATTGTATGCAAATGAAGGGATATTCAGGAAGAAGATAAAGTTCTAAACAAGCATTACATTGTTATTACCATTTACTGACAGAAAGAATTCACCATGTAAAAAACTTAGGAAGATTGCAATGGATCATATGCTTTAGAGTTACTATCGAAACAATGTATGGAAGAAAACTAAAGGAAACATTAGGAATTTTCATACAGGTCAAAGTGCTCTAAAGGGATGTGGCAGTAAATAGTTTAATTTGTTTATTACATTAATAATGCTGTTGTAAGCTTCTGCCCTCCAGTTTTCCAATTTTATTCTCAACATTCTTAAAATAGTTTCGTATGGTTGTTTTACCCCATCATCTACTTATAATCAGTAGAATCTCTAGACTATTATTAATCAGGAATGGCCTGAGAATTTAATAAATAACATTTACAAATAGAGAATAAATACATATTAATTCACGTTGAAAAATGAATTACTTTGTTGATATTTTATGTAAATAACTAGTGCTAGATTGTTTCATATTATCTTTCTTGGAGTTCCCATTGTGGCTCAGAGGGTTAAGAACCCAACGTAGTCTCTGTGAGGATGCAAATTCGATCCCTAGTCTCGCTCAGTGGGTTAAGGATCTGGCGTTGCTGTGAGCTGTGGTGTGGGTTGCAGGTATGTTTGGGATCCAGTGTTGCTGTGGCTGTGGTATAGGCCAGCAGCTGCAGCTCTGATTCAACCGCTAGCCAGGGAGCTTACATGTGCAGTAGTTGTGGCCCTAAAAACAAAACAAGACAAAACAAAACAAAACAAAAAAATTATCTTAGGGGATAAACTTTGTCATTGGTACACTGAGTTATACCCAAAGTTAGAGTGACGTTTTGGTGACCTCAGACTATAGGCACACAATTATTAGAGCTTTGAAAATTGGGAAGCCTAGCATATCTATAGTTTTTCTTCTTTGGATTGTGTGGCAGTTTTATCTTTAAAAGTTTTAGGGAAACTCCGTGCTATTTTCCATAGTGGCTGCACCAGTTAACATTCCCACTAACAGGGAACAAGTTATTTGTTATTGTTATCTTTTTGATAATAGTCATTTGACAGGTGTGAGGTGATATCTTATTGTGGTTTTGATTGGCATTTCACTGATAATTAGTGATGCTGAGTATCTTTTTATATACCTGATGGCCATCTGTATATCTTCTTTGGAAAAATGTCTATTGATGTCCTCTGTCCACTTTTTATTTGGGTTGTTTTTGTTTTCTAGAGGCTGAGTTGTATGAGTTCGTTGTATATTTATGATAGTAATCCCTTCCCAGATACATCATTTACAAATATCTTCTCCTATTCAGTAGGTGACCATTTTGTTTTGTTGATAATTCCCTTTGCTGTGCAAAAGCTTTTTAGTTTGATGTCCCATTTATTTAACTTTTGCTTTTGTTCTCCTTGCCTAAGGAGACATATCCAAAAGATATATTGCTAAAATCAGTGTCAAAGAATGTATTGCCTGTGATTCTTCTAGGAGTTTTATGGTTTCAGGTTTTACATTTAAGTCTTTAATATATTTTGAGTTAACTTTTGTATATGGTATGAGAAAGTAATACGGTTTGATTCTTTTACATGTAGCTTTCTAGTTTTTCAACACCATTTACTGAAGAAACTGCTTTTTTCCATTGTATATTCTTGCCTCCTTTGTTGTAATCTATAATCTTCCTTAAAGATTAAAGTTTAAATAAATACTATATGTATTAGTATGTAAATACAGAAAATAGAGTAGTTTTTTTTTTTGAGCAAGGTAAATGATGGTATTTTAAATATCTTCCAATACCATGATGACATAGGAATAATTATCAGTTTAGAAGTTATTAATGTGGATGATCTGAATTTTAAGATATTATTATATCTCTCTACTTAATCTTACTCTGTTTTAAACTATTCAACTCTATTTTTAAGACTGTGTTATAGTATAAATGACTTTATTAACCACAGTAAATGCAGCTTTAGCTTTTATAATTCCATAGAATTTATTTTTATGTACATCTCTTTTAAGCAGTCAGAAATTTTGCTTGATGAATGAAAGAGGGTAGTCATGGGTTTGTTTATTTTTGGCCAGGGAAAAATGTGTAGACATTTGACATATAAATTTATTCCTGAAATATTGATAATTCTCCACAATAAAAAATGTCCCCAAATAGTCATTTTTAAAATATAGTTGTCCTCAATAATTGTAAATGACTAGTCCATTTCATTTTCAAATAGCGTTTAGATTTGTTTGCAGTACTTGAAAACTCAGTAAAAAAAAGTCTTTTAACTGTGGATTCTGTATGTTAGTGCTATTTTAGCTTAATGCTTGGATTTCATTTTTTTTCAGTTGTAAAACTCCCTATGTATGATCATCAGCTTAAAATGTAGTTATGTACAAATAAAGTCTGTATTAGTAATTATTGTAATTGTTGACTCTAGTGGTAGTTAATTCTGAGTGCCAGCAGAGGGCGCTTTATGGTTTCCCTGGAAGAATTATAGGACCTTGGCAGCCCAAGTCTAGACTATTTGCCCTCAAATTATTTTCTTAAGAGTAAAGACATTTTTGTATTCCCTATGATTTCCTATCTCAGTTTACAGACTTCCAGACCGTCTGGCAAGGGATAAGAAGGCCATCCTAAAAAAACCAAATATAGTTCCCAGCTGACAGGATGAACAGGTGCGTAAGCCATGATCCTGTGTGATAAAATCTGAAGGAGATGGGACAACCCTTTGATTTTTTTCTCCCAGCCCTTTTCAAACTCCATCATTGCTGTCAGCACTTCTCCCCTAGAGGTTTGTGTAGAATCCAGAAATAAAAGCATATGGTTTTAAAACAGTCTAATTTAGTCAATAAGAAAGTAAACACCTCATGGAAAAGAGGAAGCCTGATGGGGAACCAGTACTGAGGGAGACTTCTGGATGATCCAAGACAGTGGTTTGCATTCTTTTTGACAAATACCCATGTCCTAGTACATACATGTGTATGTACACACACGTACCACACACATACACCCTTAAAATAAAAGAAACTTTTTTTTTTTTGCATTTTAGGGCCTCTCCCAGGCATATGGAGGTTCCTAGGCTAGGGATCTAAATGGAGCTACAGCTGCTAGCCTACACCACAGCCACAGCAATGCAAGATCAGAGCCATGCAATGTACACCACAGCTTACGGTAACACTCGGATCCTCAACCCACTGAGCAAGGCCAGGGATCAAATCTGCACCCTCATGGTTCCTGGTTGGAATCATTTCCTTTGAACCCTGACAGAAACTCCTAAAATAAAAGTATCTTGAAGCAACATTTACTTATAATGTATGAAGGAGGTAGCTACATTTTTTTTATTACTTAATGAATTTTATTACATTTATAGGTGTACAACAATCATCACAACCAAATTTTACAGCATTTCCATCCCAAACCCTCAGTGCATCCCCCATCCCCTAATCTGTCTCATTTGGAAATGATAAATTTTTCAGAGTCTGTGAGTCAGTGTCTGTTCTGCAAAGAAGTTCATTGTGTCCTTTTTTTAGATTCGACATGTCAGTGTTAGCATGTGATGTTGATGTCTCATTGTCTGACTGACTTCACTTAGCATGATAATTTCTAGGTCCATCCATGTTGCTAAAAATGCTATTATTTCTTTCCTTTTAATGGCTGAGTAATATTCCATTGATAGCTACATTTTAAAATCCTTAAATGAAATGTAGGAAATAATAGGGTTTTTCAAAGAACCAGATAAACTAGATTTGGAAATGAACATGAAAGAAGAAAAGGCCAAGAACAGCCAAAACACTTCCAAAGAAGAGTAAGTTAAGGAGATATCTGCTGACCAGATAGTAGAGTTTTACTAAAGATTTAGTAACAGTGATGAATTGGTACAGGAATAAGTGATGAGACCAGGGGAACAGAACAGAGAGCTCAGGGGCACACTTGTCCCATTTATACAGCTCCTGAGCCTTCATGTGTGACAGAGAGGGCATTGCCGAGCAATGAAGAAAGAGCGGACTTTTCAATAGTGGTTGTAGAAAAATAGTTACCCATATGGGAAAATATGGACATTGGACTTGTACCTCAATACAAAAATTAATTTCAGATGGGGAATCCTGGAGAGATGGTGATGACAACAGCATGATTTTTCAGTCTCACTTATTCTCCACATAAAAACAGGCAGAGAGACTAGATAGCAAAACTAAAACCTCATGGACTCCATTTATGACAAAACTATATGGAGAAGTTCCCCTACAAACCCCAAACTACAGGTGGGTGGGGCCAAACCATTATCAGCCACAAAACACAAACAGCATCTGTGCAGGAAAAAGAAAGAAGCAACAGGGACGAGAAGGACCCTAAAAGTAACCAACATGTATTCACTGGAAGGCCAGGTGGGCACTTTGAGGGGAGCAGCTGACTCATGCAGAGCTTCTGCTCTAACACTAAGAGCTGGGAAGGAAGACAATTGAAGGAACAGGAGGAGCGTGGCCCCATGTGGGTCAGGGCTCCCCACTGAAGAGACACATCTGGGGATGTAATCAAAGTTGAGCAGAATAGAGACAATAGAGATGCAGGAAAGAAAAGGTTCAGACTGAAGTGGGGTGTGGTAACAGAACCAAGAAAAACTCAGAAAACAAGCCACCATATTTTTGAGCATCGCCCAGAAACAACTAAGAGGGAACTATGGTATGGGAGAAGGTTTCCTGTGCCTTGCTTATTCTAGATGTCCAGGAAAACCACTTTTACATAAAAATCAAAAGTATGAGGTCCAATCCCATACAAAGTTAGTATGAGAAAAAAGACAGTAAGAAGTAGAATAATATCCCTATGCCAGAAAGACATGTCTTCAAGACAGATCAAAACAGTGATCTACTGTTTCACAACAACTCAAAGATATTAAGAGAATGTTACAAGACATAAATGAACAAAATATAATTAGAAAAACTCAGGAATGAAGTGACAGAACTCATCAAAGAATAAAAAAACATAACAGGAAAAATTATTTCAAAAGGGAAGACTGAGAAGAAATGTAAGAGTGAATAAATACAGTACACACTACCTTAGAAGAAAGGGTGGAAAGGAGAAAAATTAAAAAATAAAAAATCAATAAAGAGATTAAAGGGATTCAAGAGGGAGCGACAAATATTGAAGACCAAGAAGATTGATTACATGGATTGTGGCGCCCCTGAAGAAGGAAGCCAGAGTAAAGAAAGGAACAGGACAAAACTGAGAACTTGTAATTAAGAAAACTTGTGAAACAGAAAAGGATTTGAATTTTATATTGAAAGTATAACAGAATATTGAATCTGAAGAACCAGTAACAAGACATAGTCTAAAAAAAATCAGTAAAACTTTGAGAGAAAGAAATATTTTGGAGGGACATCTAAAAAAAAAGGGCAAGACGTAGAAAAGATAATTAGGTTATCACTAGATTTTTTTTCCCCACAGAGTCCTTTATCCCAGAAGAAAATTGAGAAATATGCTCAAGGAAAGAAAGTATGAGGCAAAGATTTTATATTTAGCCCACTTGACTTTCAGATATAAAGGGCACAAATTGTTGTCAACAAACAACTCAGGGAATAACACAGATGTACTTCGCAGATATTGCAGGTTTGGTTCCAGACCACTGCATTAAAGCAAATATTGTAAAAAAGCAAGTCACATGAATTTTTTACTTTCCCAGTATATACAAAAGTTATGTTTACACTATAGTCTATTAAGTGTGCAATGGCAGTGTGTTTAAAAGAACAATGTATTTACCTGAACTGAAAAATAATACTGCTGGAAAAAAAGTGGTAATAGGCTTGCTTGAAAGAAGGCTGTCACAAACCTTCAATTATTAAAAAACCACACTATCTACAAATTGCAATAAAGCTAAGTGCAATAAAATGAGGTATACCTGTATTCCACTGAAACTTGCCCAAGGAATCTGCAAGGAATGAGCTTCAGGCAACCAAAATGACTAGAGAGCCATCAAAGTAGAGGAATTAAATGTATGTTTAACTGTATAACTAAGGAGTTCCCGCCGTGGCGCAGTGGTTAACGAATCCGACTAGGAACCATGAGGTCGCGGGTTCGATCCCTGCCCTTGCTCAGTGGGTTAACGATCCGGCGTTGCCGTGAGCTGTGGTGTAGGTTGCAGACGCGGCTCGGATCCCACGTTGCTGTGGCTCTGGCGTAGGCCGGTGGCTAAGCTCCGATTCGACCCCTAGCCTGGGAACCTCCATATGCCGTGGGAGCGGCCCAAAGAAATAGCAAAAAGACCAAAAAAAAACAAACAAACAAACAAAAAACTGTATAACTAAGACTTAGGGATAAGAAATAACATGTTTCAAAGTAAAACACCTTGTTTTTCTGCCTATACCTATAACCACAGTGTGAAATGCTATTCCTTGCAAAATTTACTACCAGTTTTAAAAATTTTCTCACCAGGGAGTTCCCACTGTGGCTCAGTGGGCTATGAACCCAACTAACATCCATGAGGATGTGGGTTCGATCTCTGGCTTTGCTCAGTGGGTTAAGGATCCCTTGTTGCCATGAGT
Source organism: Sus scrofa (assembly GCF_054392235.1). Taxonomy (NCBI): domain Eukaryota; kingdom Metazoa; phylum Chordata; class Mammalia; order Artiodactyla; family Suidae; genus Sus; species Sus scrofa. The sequence continues at coordinate 72,648,068 of NC_139389.1, read as the reverse complement.
TGTGGTATAGGTTGCAGATGCGGCTCAGATCCCCTGTTGCTGTGGCTGTGGTGTAGGCCAGCAGCTGCAGCTCCTATTTGACCTCTTGCCTGGGAACTGCCATATGGGTGCAGTCCTTAAAAGCCAAAAAAAAAAAAAAAAAAGTGATGAAAAAATCAGACGAATAAATTAAATGCTAGAGTGCTATCTGATTCAGGAAGAAGTCACATCATTGATGCATGAGATTCCTTCTAATATGAATGTTGATTAAATATTTTTATATTAAGGAGTATGACAAATGTGAAACAGTGAAGATGTGTATCAGAAGTTCACTCATTTGTCAATGATGGAAGTGACCTCTTTGATGGATTGGATAATCGTTTTCAGAGATTTCCTCATTTTGGGGGGTGCTATTCAAAATGGGATGGCTTTAGACATGATACACTTTTTTTTAAGATTTTTATTTTTTCTCTTATAGGTGATTTACAATGCTCTGTCAATTTCTGCTGTATAGCAAAGTGACCCAGTCATACATATAAATATTCTTTTTCTCATTTTATCCTCCATCATGTTCAATCACAAGTGACTAGATATAGTTCCCTGTGCTATACAGCAGGATCTCATTTCTTTTCCACTCCAAATGCAATAGTTTACAATACTTTTAAGTTTAATCTGCGTCATTAACATTTCCTCCTTTACTTTCTTAGGTCTAGACAATCATAAAAAAGTGATAAAGCAAGCATGAATTTGTAGCATTGGCCAATTTCTGTGATGTGAATACTTCCACCACGGTCAATTTCAGGCTACCTACCTAGTGATGTCCCTGAAAGTGGGGTTGAGAAGAGCTGTGCAGCCTCTCGCCATGATGGAAAAATACAGTGTTTCTACCATGCAGCCATTATCAATGTAAATAACCTTGAGAGCATAGCTAGTAAAAACATGTAGTGAAATAATTAGGAGATGATGAATTTTGAGTATTTTCTACCTTTGCTTTTAATATGATTTAATTGTAAGCTTACATAATTTAATTGTAATAATGGATACATTTAACAACCAGCTTGCAAAGTTCCTGGAAAATTTAACAACTAACGTCCCTGAGCTGGTATGAGTTGGCCCCAGCCACCACTGGAGATGAGACTGTTGGTGTGTGTAGTATGAGATAAGCTGGGTAATTGTGGAATACATTAATTCTATCATCCTCTGCCTTCTTAAGAACCAGAATTCTGTGGAAAAAGCCGATATAATAGGAAAGCTTGAGTTGGAACTAGAATCATCAAGATGGATGCAACCAGTATTCCACATGTATTTCCTAGTTCTGTCCACTAAACAGTCCATAAACAATGTCAACCCAGAAATAGGGTGTATCCTTTGTGCTTAGATTATGATACAATGTAAATTCTCATGACAGTTTCTCATTAAAAGAAATCAGTGCTTGGAGATCCCATCATGGTGCAGTGGAAAGAAACCCAACTAGGAACCATGAGGTTGCAGGTTCGATCCCTGGCCTTGCTCAGTGGGTTAAGGATCCGGCGTTGCCGTGAGCTGTGGTGTAGGTTGAAGACGCAGCTCGGATCTGGGGTGGCTGTGGCTGTGATGTAGACCAGCAGCTATAGCTCCAATTTGACCCCTAGCCTGGGAATTTCCATATGCCGTAGGTTTGGCCTTTAAAAGCTTAAAAAAAAAAAAAAAATCAGTTGAGAGGAATGATCAAATCTAGGACCTGGGCAAAAAATGAACAAGACAAGCCTAGAATATCTTATATTACTAGAGAAAAAGAAAATTATCAAATATTGCTAGAGTCATGTCAAAAGGATTCCAGGACCAGCTTAAAGGGATCCCAGTGGTCAAGGATGGGACAATTCGAGCTCAATAATGAGAATAATTGCAGTGGATTGAAGCCCATAAAAATGCTTAAATTGAAAAACTAGGAACGATTACATGTGTGCAACCTTTGGAGAATAATAAGGAAATGATTCATTTTCTTGAAAACTGGTGAATAAAGGGGAAGAATCTCACATTTATCCTGCCTTTCCTCAATGAACTATACCACCTGGTAACAAAAGAGTACATTATTATAAAGATAATTAGCAAAGAAGTAAAAATAAAGTAAAAGAATTTGAATATCGTCACTTGGCAATTTCTAATGAATGGCTATAAGCACGAAACATCAATGGCTGCTAAGATCACAAAATAAAGAGATAATCAGAACTTATATACCTCTAAGTCTTGGACCTGCATCTAATCCAGTTTCTGAATCCAGCTAACAATTTTCAGAAATTCAGAGAACTGAAGAAAACTTTGGATTGTACCAAGAATATGCAATCAAGAAAATCCAGGGGGAGTTCCCGTCATGGCGCAGTGGTTAACGAATCCGACTAGGAACCATGAGGTTGCGGGTTCGATCTCTGCCCTTGCTCAGTGGGTTAACGATCCGGCGTTGCCGTGAGCTGTGGTGTAGGTCGCAGATATGGCTCCGATCCTGAGTTGCTGTGGCTCTGGCTTAGGCTGGGGGCTACAGCTCCGATTCGACCCCTAGCCTGGGAACCTCCATATGCCGTGGGAGCGGCCCAAACAAATAGCAAAAAGAAAAGAAAAAAAAGAAAATCCAGTCTATAGCATACTATCTGAGTCAAATGACCCAGGTTCTTCAACTGAGAAAGTGTAAGGAAACAAAAGGAATAGGGGGAGAACTTACAGAAGGAGATACTTTAAACATATCTATTTTATTTTATTTATTTTTTTCTTTTTTAGGGCCACATTCATAGCATATGGCAGTTCCCAGGCTAGGGGTTGAATCACAGCTGCAGCTTTTGACCTACAGCATAGCCACAGCAATGCAGGATATGAGCCATGCCTGCAACCTACACCACAGCTCATGGCAATGCCAGATCCTTAACCCCCTGAGCAGGACCAAGGATTGAACCTGTGTCCTCATGGATACTATTGAGGTTAATTACTGCTGAGCCACAACAGGAACTCCTATATATATATATTTAAAACCAGGCAAGGATAACTGATAGTGTGTAGGCATGTACATTTGGTTGAAAACCTTTTTTTTTTTTTTTTTTTTTAAATGGTTGCACCCGGGCCAGGGATTGAATCCGAGCTGTAGCTGTGGCACCACCAGATCCTTTAACCCATTCCACTGGGCTGGGCAGTGAACCTGTGCCTCTGTAGCCACCCGAGCTGCTGCAGTTGGGATTCCTAACCCACTGTGCTACAGCAGGAACACCGAGAAAACTATTTTTAAAAAGGAAGTAAGCAATTATTATAAAAGCCAGATGGTCTTATTTTATTTATTTATTTATTTTTGTCTTTTTTTTTTTTCTTTGCTATTTCTTGGGCCACTCCCGCGGCATATGGAGGTTCCCAGGCTAGGGGTCGAATCGGAGCTGTAGCCATCGGCCTACGCCAGAGCCACAGCAACGCAGGATCCGAGCCACGTCTGCAATGTACACCACAGCTCACTGGCAATGCCGGATTGTTAACCCACTGAGCAAGGGCAGGGACCGAACCCGCAACTTCATGGTTCCTAGTCGGATTCGTTAACCACTGCGCCACTACAGGAACTCCCAGATGGTCTTTACTCACATGGGAAGAGGAAAGGTGTTGACCAGGATGGAACACGTGGAAGCTGCTTCTGCAGCTGCTAGCAAGATTCTATTTGGCCAAGGTATATTTGGCTTATAATAATTTCTTGAGGAGTTCCCATTGAGGCACAGTGGAAACGAATCTGACCAGGAACCATGAGGTTGTGGGTTCCATCCCTGGCCTTGTTCAGTGGGTTAAGGATCTGGCGTTGCCATGAGCTGTGGTGTAGGTCGCAGACATGACTTAGATCCCATGTTTGCTGTGGCTGTGGTGTAGGTTGGCAGCTAGACTTCCAATTCGACCCCTAGCCTGGGAACCTCCATAGGCTCAGGTGTGGCCCTAAAAAGACAAAAAAAAAAAAAAAAGGTTGGCAGTGTTTGAGGTCATCTGACCAATGGTTTGGGTTCCCAAAAATGCACACTGTCTTCAAAATCTGTAGAGGACTGCTGTTAATGTGCCTCTTTCTTAGCGGTAGGTGGTGCCAAGTGCAGTAAATTATTCTTTCCTTGGAAATGCTTCAAGGCCACCCAGCCTCACTCAGTATAACTTCATTAATGGGACAGGTCCTTGAATCACTGCGTGGTCTTCTTCCACTTTCTGATGCATATATTTTTATTTTTTGACCAAAGACTCCGTCATCTTTACTACTCTCATTGAAAATAGAGTGATGGGTTTGGTTCCTACTAACAAGGCAAGTTGAACTGGTAGAAATATATGACTTTATATATTCATAGTATATAAATAAATATTTATATACTCATCATTATACATGATAAACTATTCAGACTCATGACAAGCATTTGCTTGATGCATGTTTCTTATCAGAGCATTTAGAGTAATTGTCTTCCGTCCTTTCCCCTCCTCCCATTCCTCCAGGTAGTTTAACAAAATGACATTAATATAACTGACCAGGATAATATTCTGTGGACTGTCCAGACACTCAAAGTCCCTTTGGACTATACTGTAACAGAGAGCGGGAGAATTAATATAACCCTGGGCCAAGACCATGAATGTGTATTGAAGTCTGTGGCCAATGAATGTGACTTGCTTCTGATCTTTTTTCCTGGTAAGGATTTCAAAGGCCGCATTTGCCAGATTAATAGCTACATACCCTACGCCAGAGTTTGTCTGTCTGTTCCATTAAACATAGCTCATCAAAATCATAGCACAGCTGCTGTGATTGGGGCTATCACTTGATCAGGTTTATAGCAGTGCCCTGTGCTGCCATGATCAGAATGATTTTTGCAGGGACTGAATCTGTACATTAAAAAGTGATGTGATGAGGATGACTCTCTTGCCTCCTCTGCATTTTTAAGAACATCACTGCTCTGACTTTTCCCCAGGATATAATTTTATTTCTTACTTACTAATAAGTTGCTGATAAATTATTCTGAATTTTAATTTTCAAGTCACATGTATGCTCTATTGGTGTTACTGTGAACAAAATCTATACCAGACTTTACAATAAGCATCTGAATGTTCAGCAATACTGTAATACTTAATAAAGTTTTGTAAAACTAAATCTATGGTTTTAATTTATTGGTTGATTTACTCTAAATAATTGAACATACCATATTCCACAATTCTGGCAAAAAAAATTTTTGGCACTGTGAGCAATTCTGTCTTTTGCCATAAGAGAGAATTTCTTTCTTTTCTTTCTTTTTTTAGGGCCGCACCCATGACATATGGAGGTTCCCAGGCTAGGGGTTGAATCAGAGCTACAGCCACCGGCCTACACCACAGCCACAGCAATGCAAGATCTGAGCTGCATCTGAGAACTCCATCAGAGCTCATTGTAACACTGGATCGAGCAAGGGCAGGGATTGAACCTACATTCTCAGGGATACTAGTTGGGTTTATCACCACTGAGCCACAAAGGGAACTCCTTTCCACATATTTTGGTGTAACAGTGTATGAATATTCTTTAGAGAAACAGAGCCAAAAGGATTTGTATAGGAAGAGATTTATTATGAGGAATTGGCTCATGCAGTTATGGAAGCTGAAAAGTGCCATAATTTGTTATCTGCACGCTGAAGACCCAGGAAAGCTGGTGGTGCAATTTCAATCCAAGTCCAAAGTCCTGAGGGCCAGGGGAACAGTTGGTATAAATCTTAGTCCAAGGGCAGGAAAAGACCGATGTCTCAGCTCAACAGTCAGGAAGTAAGTAAAAAGGGGTAAATTCCTTCTTCCTCTGCCTTTTTGTTCTATTCAGACCCTACAGGGATTGAGTGATGCTTACCCACATTGGGGAGGGCAGTCTCCTTTTCTGAGTCTATGGATTCAAATGCCAGTCTCTCCCAGACACAGCCTCACAGACACACCCAGACACAGACACACCTTGGCTCAGTCAAGTTGACATTTAAAATTAGTAGGCAGATAATTGTATCTTTTTTTCTTTGACAATATTTGAATTGTTCCCAAGTGACTTTTAAGTTTGGAAGTTTTAAAGGTTTTTTTTTGTTTGGTTTTTTCTTTTGCTTTTTAGGGCCTCAGGTGTGGCATATGGAAGTTCCCAGGCTAGGGGTCCAATTGCAGCTGCAGTTGCCAGCCTACACCACAGCCACAGCAACTTGGGATCTGAGCTGCATCTGCAACCTACACCACAGTTCACAGCAGTGCTGGACCCTGAACCCACTGAGTGAGTCCAGGGATCAAACCTATATCCTCTTGGGTATTAGCGAGGTTTGTAACCTGCTGAGCCACAAAGGGAACTCCAAGTTTGGAAGTTTTTTAGCTTTCACTTATAAGTCTATTATTAGAAATTGAGCTCTGTTAGTTTATTGGGTTTTGCACATTTATTAAAATCACATTAAAGCATATTTATTACCAGGTATTGCACATAATTTTTTCTTTCTAAAAATAAAGTAGTGGAGTTCCCATTATGGCTCAGCAATAATGAGCCCAACTAGTATCCTTGAGACACAGGTTTGATCCCTGGCCTTGTGCAGTGGGTTAAGGATCTGGTGTTGCCGTGAGCTATGGTGTGCGTCACAGATGTGGCTCAGATCCTGTGTTGCTGTGGCTGTGGTGTAGGCCGCCAGCTGTAGCTCTGATTTGACCCCTAGCCTGGGAACCTCCATAATGTGTGCAGCTCTAGGGAAAAAAAAAAAAAAAAGACAAAAAAAGTAGTTTAAAGTCTAAGATTACTTATTACAGTGAATGCTATTCTTTTTTTTTTTTTTTTTTTTTTTTCCTTTTTGGCCACCCCATGGCATATGGAGTTCCTGGGCCAGGGATCAAATCTGAGCTGAAGCTGTGGCAATACAGGATTCCTAACCTGGGCTGAGGATCAAACCTGCATCCCAGGGCTCCCAAGACACCACCAATTCCATTGTGCCCCAGTGGGAACTCACAGTGAATATTTTTCTCAATATTATTACTATTTAAATCTCCAGATTCAAGTTCCTGTTGTGGCTCAGTGGAAACGAATCTGACTAGCATCCGTGAGGACATAAGTTTGATCCTTGGCCTTGCTCAGTGGGTTAAGGATCCAACATTGCCCTGAGCTGTAGCGTAGGTCGCAGACGCCGCTTGGATCCTGAGTTGCTGTGTCTGTGGCATAGGCCAGCAGCTACAGCTCTGATTCAGTCCCTAGCCTGAGAACTTCCATATGCCAGGGGTATGGCCCTGAAAAGACAAAAAAAAAAAAAAAAAAAAAAATCCAGACCCAGAACTTGGACTTGAATATACCTCTATACATTTTTTTTACTTTATCATTTTTTCTTTTAACAGTAAAACCATTCATTTAAGGAAAAATTTGTATCAATATCTCAGATCCCTTAGCTAAACTGATTTATTTCCCCACCAGAAGCTTACCCACGACCAAGAGACTGTGGACCTGCTGGTGTCTGATTCCTAGACTCTGGTTTATTTTTGACCCCCCACCCAAATTACCAGCTCTTGGACCCTTGCTCCTGATCTTCACCTTTCCTCACACAATCACATGTGTCAACTTTGTGAAATGTAAACACCTTCCTCCAGAATTGGACCTTCGGTCCTATTCAACCCTCTCGAGGCCTACATCTATATTTGGAGATGTTGACTTTCCACATCAAGCTGACCATGAAACCCTGTCAATTTTGTGTCCTAGGAATTTCTACAACCTTTCCCCTCAGCATTAGATAGGACTGCTTCAGTTGCAAATTACAGAAACACAATTCAAACTATTCAAGCTGACTTTGCAAAAAAGGGCATTTATTCTTCATTACTAGAAAAGTCCAGAGATTGAGTCAGTTAAACCCAGATAGTCACACAATGTCATTGGGAATCTGCCTCTCTCCATCTCTCAGCTCTGTTCCTTCTGTGCAGGCTTCCTTCTTTGGCAAGCAGAGTTTGGGGTTTTTTTTTTGGCCACGCCCAGGGTGTATGGACGTTCCTGGGCCAGTGATTGAACCCACGCCACAGCAGCGACCCGAGCCACTGCAGTGACAACATCGGATCCTTAACTCCACTGCACCACAAGAGATCTCCCGGCAAGCAGGTTTCTTCATCGTGGGAAGGACAGTCCACAGCAGCTCCAGGCTTTCACAGGACTTACAGACAAGCCCTCTGAGTAAGGAAACTGGGGGCACTGGAGTGCAGGGGTGGGGAGAAAACTTACTTTATTAGGATTTGAACTTTTACCTTGTGCTACGGATTACATAAGTGCACCAATACATCATTACAAATGGTACAAAGTGGAAATTCAATCCATAAAGGTGTGAACCAAGTAGAAAATAAAAGCTTGGTTAGTTAGGCAGTAGGTGAGAAGGGTATGGTCAACAGTAGCAAAGACTGTCCAGGGGACAATCAGGCAAAAGTGAAGAGTGACAGAGCCACATGAAGGTCAGTGAGGATTTGACAAAGGAAAGTTGTTGGGACTGATAGAGAATGCAGTGGGTTGTGAAACGAAAGGGAGATGAGGAAATGAAGGAGCAGAAAGGAAGGTGCTTGGCGGAGGGAAGATGTTGAAAGATGGAGAGGAAGGGGCCAGGAGCGAGAGGCAGGCTGAAGATACAAGACAGAGGAAAGTACTGAGAAGTAAGGTAGGTCACTCCTTCCTCTGAAGCAGGAGGGAAGTAAAGACTCAGACTCGGTAGGTTTGTGTTCATGTTCTGAAGCAGGAAGTAGAGGGGGTCCTTCTGATGGATTTTGAAACACAAGTCTGATTCTCTCAGGTTGCCTGCTGAGGGGTTCTGCAGGGCTGTGGGGAGAGGGGTGTGCGGGGGCGGCTTTCAGAAATTTGAGAAGAATAGAGAACATTTTATCTACCTCAGAGAGATGTGAAGACTAGAAAATAACACAATTAGGAACACAGAATTCCATAGCTTCTTTTCTGAGCTGAGAACCGTGTGAGGCTGATGACCCTAAAACGAGAGCTGATCCCATCTACTTGACTGTGCTTTTTCTTCAGCAAAGCTCAGAGGACAGTTGGAGGATTTAGAGAGCTGATGTCACCCAGGGTAGAAGGACAATGGGACAATGGGATTTAAGGGTGTGCTCTTTATATGTTGTCTGTTTTGCCTTCTTTGACAATATTTTCCATTTCTTCCATGAATATTTATCTGATTATGTAATGCCTGTCATTTTCATTTTCTTGGAAAATTCTATTATTTCATATATAGTTTTAAAGCTTTAGTGTAGCGGTGTGGGTAGTATTTTGTAAAGAAAAAAAACTTCTTGTACAACCACTCTGGAAAACAGCATGGAGTTTCCTCAGAAAACTAAATATAGAACTACCATACGACCTATATTCCAGCTTAGGCATGTATCCAGACAAAACTTTCCTTGAACAAGATACGTGCACCCCTATGTTCATTGCAGCATTACTCACAATAGCCAAGACATGGAAACAACCTAAATGTCCATTGACAGATTAGTGGATAAAGAAGATGGAGTACATACACACAATAAAACACTACTCAGCCATAAAAAAAGAACAAAATAATGCCATTTGCAGCAACATGGGTGGGACTAGAAACTCTCATACTAAATGAAGTAAGTCAAAAAAAGAAGGACAAATATCATATGATATCACTTACATCTGGAATCTAATATATGGCACAAATAAACCTTTCCACAGAAAAGAAACTCGTGGATTTAGAGAACAGACTTGTGGGTGCCAAAGGGGAGGAGGAGGGAGTGGGGTGGACTGGGAGTCTGGAGTTAATAGATGCAAACCGTTGCATTTGGAATGGATAAGCAATGAGATCCTGCTGTGTAGCACTGGGAACTATATCAAGTGACTTATGATGGAGGATAATGTAAGAAAGAGAATGTATGTATGTATGTGTAACTGGGTCACTTTGCTGTACAATAGAGAATTGACAGAACACTGTAAACCAACTATAATGGAAAAAATAAAAATCATTAATAAAAAAACAAAATATAAAACAAGAAAAAAAATGGATAAGCAATGAGGTCCTGGGCACAGGGAACTATATCCAATCACTTGTAACAGAACATGATAGAATATGAGAAAAAGGATGTATGTATGTGTATATATACATATATATAAAACTGGGTCACTTTTCCGCACAGCAGAAATTGACAGAATATTGTAAATCAACTATAATAAAAAGTTTTTAAAAAAGAAAAAAGTTGCGTCAAAGCTGCTGCTTACTGGGGTGCTGTGGAAAGAGGCGGAGACGTCAGAGAACTCTATTTTATGATTTCTGAAATTGGAATTGAGTCCATTTTTGAATTGTTATCCAGCTGGCAACTTGGTGTCTTTGGGTATAGCTTCATCGCATTGTCGTAAGTGGTATGAATACAATAGAACTGAAGAGGTTGTATTTTCTTTCTGCAAGAATGTTTTGGTAGAGTGTTAGTGAGTGGGTGAGATAATGGGCATCTGGGCTTTTTGTACGCCGCATGGGGAGATGAATATCTTATGGCCGGTATGAAGGACTATTTGGTAATATCAGAAGACTTAAATGTGCATGTACCCTTTGTCCCAGAAACGCTGCTGCTAAGAATGTATCCTAAGACAATATATAGATAAGAAGGCAAAGATATATGTATGTACATAGATATTTATTGCATCATTGTTTAGAATAGAAAAATGGAAAGCAATGTAAATAGTAATTTGTATAGATTTTGATATAGCTATACAATAGCTATTTTGTAAAAACATGAAGGTACATTTGTGTGCGTGTATATCTACATATATATTTATATAACTTATACTTAAAAGTCTAGATGGGTTTTAGTCAAGGTAGCAGCAGAATACAGATGGCACACTCAATTTGAGTAATTTGAGCAGAGTTTAGTAGGAGGGGTATTTATAAAGTAGTATAGGCAGAATGTATAGAAGCAACAAGGAGAAGTACAGGACCTGGAACTAGGAAGTGGGTGGAGGGTAGAATCTTCTTACCACCTCTAGGTTGGCTTGAAGGAGCCAGAAGAAGGGGATGGCAGAGAGAGCTACATGGAGATGGCCTTTTGCCAGGACATATGACTTTTCCTAAAGGGATATTTTCTTCCCACAGCAAATGGACAGTATACTGAAAAATTAATACCACAGACTCTCTTTCCTTCCTCCCCCTTCTTTCTTACTGTGTCCTGGATTCAGCAAGCTCAACCAGAAGTTGTACTACAAAGGGGTTCTTTGATGCTGTCTGTATAGGTCAGTCTATATGGCACAGAGCAGGGTGAACAAGATAGAGGGGATTCAGAGGGGCAATCAGAAAATGTCCAGGAGTTCCCGTCGTGGCGCAGTGGTTAACGAATCCGACTAGGAACCACGAGGTTGCGGGTTCGACCCCTGGCCTTGCTCAGTGGGTTAACAATCCGGCGTTGCCATGAGCTGTGGTGTAGGTTGCAGACGCTGCTCAGATCCCACGTTGCTGTGGCTCTGGTGTAGGCTAGTGGCTACAGCTCCGATTCGACCCCTAGCCTGGGAACCTCCATATGCTGCAGGAGCGGCCCAAGAAATGGCAAAAAGGCAAAAAAAAAAAAAAAAAGAAAATGTCCAGCTCACCGGTTGTACAGCAATGGGTTTTTTGGTATTTTTTTTTAAAGTTTTATTGAAGTATAGTTGATTTGCAATGTCATGATAATTTATGCTGTGAGAGAAAGTATTCAATTATACATGTACACACATTTCAGATTCTTTTCCCACATAGATTATCCCAGAAAAGTGGGTAGAGTTCTCTGTGCTGTACAGCAGGTCCCCATTGGCCAACTATTCCATATACCTCAATGTGCATATGCCAATCTCAAACCCTCAGTCCATCCATATGTTAATAGTGGTTATTCTAGACCATGTGGTTATTTTGTGGGTTCATAGTTTTGTCTTTTTCTTCTAATTTTTTTTTTGAAAATGAATACAGATGATGTGTGAGTTTTGAAAAGTTTAAAAAGTTGTGTCTTTGTGTATGTGTGGAACTTGTTTACCTTTAATTATCTGAAAATTATGAACTTGCTTTGCCAGATTCCGTTGTTTTGTACCTATACAGCTGAATGCTTTCTCTTAACCCTTAAACCTTGTTTACTTAAAAAGTATCCTCAGGGTTTCTTGTTACAAAACAAGGATTTTGCCTAATTCCGGCTGGTGTTAACATTTGGGGGTGGGGTGGGGAATTGGCTTTATTTGGGAATACTTATTGCCTTTTGATGAAATTCTTGGGACCATTGTGACATTTAAAGCCATTATATACAAAAGCAGTCTGATTTTCTCAGAAGAAAGGAGCTTTAGAAGCCCAATATAATTCTCTAATCCTGCTGTAATTTAGAATTTAGTTGGATTAATAGATAGCATTACTAAAGTATTATCCTTGAAATGAATTTATTAAGATTAAGATAAAATAGCCCACTTTATGTCCTTCAGTTGTACATATAGAAACGTTTTCTAGATTTATGAACACTGCATGCCCATGGAGCAGCCTTAATGTATACTTCTTTTTCTTCCCTTATTTTGAGGTCTCAGGACTTCGATAATAATCTATAGTCATTCTAAAAATGTTTTTGATGTTGCCTATAGTTAATTAAGAAAGGAGAATTTTTTTTTAAGATCAACTTTTTTTTCTTTTTTTCTTTTTATGACCCTACCTGCAGGATATGGAAGTTCCTAGGCTAGGGGTTGATTTGGAGTTGCAGCTGCCAGCCTACACCACAGCCACAGCCAAGCCAGATCTGAGTTGCATCTGCGACCTGTGCCGCAGCTTGCAGCAATACCGGATTCTTAATACACTGTGTGGGGCCAGGGATTGAAACCACATCCTCAAGGATACTAGGTCGGGTTCTTAATCCACTGAGCCATGACGGGAACTCCAAGGTCAACTTTCAATAGAAAGTTTTGTGTAAGTAACCCAATTACATGTTGTTAAATTTTTTCTTTCTATTTTTCTCAGTGATTGCTTTCTTCTTTTAACAGCACACAAAAGTTTTTTAAATTGCATTTTCTATTAATGACTTTTCTGGGGAAATGATGGGAATATATGTATGGCATATAATGATGCTAGCTATCCAAACCTGAGATAAAAAGAAAATCTTAAAGGCAGCCAGAGCACAAAAGAAATAGTAGTTTCCTACAGCTGCTGTAAGCAGTTGCCTCAAACTTAGAGGCTTAGAACAACCCACATTTATTATCTTACAGTAATGTAGGTCAGAAGTCTGACATGGGTCTCACTGGGCTAAAATCAAGGTCTCAACAGGGCTGCATTCCTTTCTGGAAATTCTAGGAAAGAAAGCCTCCTTGTTTCTTTTAGCTCCCATATTCTTCGGCCCCTTCTACCATCCTCAAAACTAGCACATAGCATCTCTTTGATTCTGCTTCCACAGTTACGTTTCTTTTTCAGACTGTCTTCTACTTTTCTCTTCCACTTTTAAAGATCCTTGTGATTATATTGGATCTCCCCAGATAATCCACGATAGATCCCTATAATTCCATCTGCAACCTTAATTATCCTCTGATATAATATAACATATTCATAGGTTCCAGGAATTAGAGCATGAACATCTCTGGGAGCCATTATTCTGCTTAGCATAGTCCACCTTCTGGCCCTTAAATATACGCATACATGTCCCACATGTAAAATACATTTGCCCCAGCCCAAGATCTCCAATTACAGTGTCAAGACAAAGTAAAAAAAAAAAAATCACTGAGTCTCATTAGTTCTAAAGTCCCAGTCTCATCCATCATCTAAATCAGGTACCAGGTACAGGTAATTTTTCTGCCTTCCACATACATGTTACACACAGAGGAATAAAGGAAAGTAGATGAAACAATATAAGTGAGAAAATAGTGGAGTGACCTCTTTCAAGTACAGAGGGAAAAAATTGTTAATCTAGAATTCTATACTTTGGAACTTGCTGTAAGGTCATGGGGCATGCTGCATGTGTTTTAAGAATTGTAATTTAGGAGTTCCCATCATGGTGCAGTGGAAATGAATCCAACTAGGAACCATTAGGTTGCAGGTTAGATCCCTGGCCTTTCTCAGTGGGTTAAAATCTGGCGTTGCCATGAGCTATGGTAAGGGTCACAGATGTGGCTCAGATCCTGTGTTGCTGTGGCTGTGGCATAGGCCGGCAGCTGTAGCTCTGATTCAACTCCTAGCCTGGGAACCTCCATATGCCGCAGGTGCAGCCCTAAAAAGACAAAAGACAAAAAAAAAAAATTTAAATGTAAGAAACACAAACTGTTTGAACATCAAGGAGCACACACATCCGCAATTACAAGCAGAAATGATTGATAGACTACTAGAGAGAAAATAAGCAAGGATATAAAAGACATGAACAATCCTATTAACAAACTTGAACTATTAGACATTTTTAGAAACCCTCCCAACAGCAGAATGCACTTTCTTTTCACATGCACATAGAACATTTAACAAGATTGATTATATCTTCGGACACAGAACAGGTCTCAGCAAGTTTAAAGGTACTCATATAATAAAGACATTTTCTCTGATCACTATGGAATTAAATTAGAAATGAGTAGCCAAAAACTCTCTGGAAAATTCTCCAATATTTGGAAACTAAAGAACACACTTCTAAATTCTAAATAAGCCAAAGGAGAAAGGAAAAATCAAAAGAAAAATTATAAAATATATATATTTTTGAACGCAGTTAAAATTAAAACATTACACATCAAAACTTTGTAGGCTATTGCTGCTAGAGGAGTACTTAGTGGGACATTTATAGCACTAAATACCTGTATTAGAAAAGAAGAAAAGTCTCAAATTATTTCTGCTTCCATCTTAGGAAACTATAAAAAGAAAGCCAGATGATATCTAATGTAAAGAGAAGAAAAAAAATAATAAAGAGAAGTACAGAAATCAATGAAATCAAAAACCAAAATAGGAGTTCCTGTCGTAGCACAGTGGTTAACGAATCCGACTAGGAACCATGAGGTTGTGGGTTCGATCCCTGCCCTTGCTCAGTGGGTTAATGATCCAGCGTTGCCATGAGCTGTGGTGTAGGTCACAGACATGGCTTGGATCCCACGTTGCTGTGGCTCTGGTGTAGGCCAGTGGCTACAGCTCCAATTTGACCCCTAGCCTGGGAACCTCCATGTGCCGCGGGAGCAGCCCAAGAAATGGCAAAAGGACAAAAAAAAAACAACAACAAAAAAAACAAAAACAGTAAAAAGTCATGAAATAAGTATCTGGTTCTTTGACTAGATCAAGCAAGTGATAAACCTCTTACCAGAGTAGTCAGGAAAAAAAGAGACCAGACACAAATTACCAGTATCAGGAATGAGAGAAGCATTCAAAACAGGTTTACAGCTACTGAAAGATGAAGGCCTATTATGAACAACTTCATACTAATACATTTAACAAATTAGATAAAGTGGAAGAATTCCTTGAAAGATGCAAACTACTAAATCTCAATTAAGAGCGTAGGTTATTAGGAGTTCCCTGGTGGTCCAGTGGTTGGGATTTGATGTTTTATCACTGCAGTCCAGGTTCAATCCCTGGTCTGGGAACTGAGATGCCACCACAAGCTGCTGCATTGCTATAGCAAAAAAAAAAAAAAAAAAAAAGGTCTACCCAATTAAATTGATTCTAATTAAAAAAAGAATAGATTACCTGAATAGTCCTATATGTATTAAAGAAACTGAATATGTATTCAGTGTAGTTAAAAACCTTTCCACAAAGAAAATTCCAGGCCTGGTTGGCTTCATGGTTGAACTCCACCAAACATGTAAGGTAGAATGAAGCACTACGTGAACATTTTCAGAAAAGTGAAGAGGAAAACTTCTCAATTCATACTATAAGACCAGAATTACTCTGATATTAATAAGAGAAGAAAGCTACAGACTCATACCTCTCATGAACATATGCAAAAGTTCTAAACAAAATTTTAGCAAACCAACTCCAATAATATATAAAAATCCTGTATTGTGACCAATAAAGTTTATCCCAGGGGTATGAGAGTTCTTTAACATTTGAAAATCAATAAAAATTAGCATTATGAACAAACTAAAAAAGAAAAATCATATGTCCATCTCATTAGATCCATGAACAGCATTGGACAAAATCCAAAATCCATTCCTGATAAAACTTCTCAGCAAGCTAGGAATGGAAAGGAACTTCCTCAACCTGATAAAGAGCATCTATGAAAAACTGGAAGGTAAAGGCTCAATGCACTACCTCTAAGATCAGGGATAAGACAAAGATGTCTGTTCCTACCATTTCTAGTCAGCATTAAATTAAAGCAAGCGCAATCAGGTAAGAGAAGGGTTAAAAAAGACATTTAAATTATAAAGAACTAAAACAGTTTTTAAAGCAGATGACAAGACTGTCCATGCAGAAAATCTGATGGAGTCTAAAAAAAGTCACTAAATGTGACTTTACCAAAACTGCAGAATATAAGACATTCGGTTGTATTATATTAGATAATAATGTATTATATTGTAAACTATATGTTATGGTCAATTGTATGTCTATAGTAATGAAAAACTAGAAATTAAAATAATATTATTTATACAGCATCAAAAATATGAAATACTCTATGAAGAAACTGTAAAATATTGCTAAGGAAAATTATTAAAGACCTAAATAAACTGGAGAGATGCATGGATAGGAAGACTCAGTATTGTTAAGATGCGAAAGTCCCCAAATTGATCTATGGATGCAATGCAATCTCAATAAAAATCTCAGCGCTTCTTTTCTTTTTTAGACATTAACAAGTTGATCTTAAAGTTCATATAGAATGCAAAGAATGTAAAATAGCCCAAACAATTCTGAAATACAAAAACAAAGTTTAGGGCTTATAGGACCTTTGTTCAAGGCTTATTATAGAGCAGCAGTATTCAAGAAAATGTGACATTGTGATAAAGATAGATAAATCAATGTCACAGAGTAGAGAATTCAGAAACGTACTACATTTTTAAGAAAATTGATTTTTGACAAAGGTGTAAGGCAATTCAGTGGAGAAGAGACTCTTTAAAATGGTTCTGGAATAACTAGATATCTATATGCAAAAAGTAAACTTTGATCAATGCTTTGTGCATATAGAAAAATTAATTAAAAGTGGATTCTGGATCTAACGTAAAACTTAAAATTATAAAATTGCTAGAAGAAAATATACAAGAAAATCTTTGTGACCGTGGGTTAAGCAAAGATTTTGTACATATGAAAAGCATAATCTACAAAGAAAAACTTGATAAATTGAAAATTATATTTTATCAAAATTAAAAACTTCTGTTTCTCAAAGACACTGTAAGAGAATGAATCGACAAACACCAACCTGGGAGAAAATATCTGCAAAGCATATACCTGATAAATGTTGCACCGTCCAATTTGAAAACAGGCAAGAGATTTGGAAAGAAACACCCAAAATATATACAGACAACAAATAAACACATTAAAAGATGCTCAACATCATTATTCATTAAGAAAATTCAAATTATAACCAGAATGAATACCACTACAAAATTTTTAGGATGGCTAGGATGAAAAAGACTGATCCTATCAATAGTGGATGAGAATGTGGAGGAACCAGAACTCTTACACATAAAATGGGAATGTAAATCAATACAACTACTTGGAAACCAGTTTGGCAGTTTCTGAAAATGTCAAACATACCCTTACCATATCACCTGGCCATTTTGCTCCTAGGCGTTTACCCAAGAGAAAGGAAAACTTACACCTATAGTTGGACTTGTATCTCTCATGGATGTTCTTAGCAGCTTTCTTGACAACAGCCAAAAAATTAGAAATAACCCACATATCTCTCAACAGGAAAATAAGGAAATTGTGTTATATAATTGTGCAGTGGAATATTCCTCAGAAATAAAAAGGAATGATAGATACAACAACACAGATGAATCTCAAAATAATTGCACTGAGTAAAAGAAGCAAGACGCAAATAGCACCACTTAGGTACCTAAAGTTCTAGGAAATGCAAATTAATCTAAAGTGATACAAGGCTGATCCCTGTTGGCTAGAGAGTGGGGAGGAAGGGCTGTGGAGGGACAGGAGGAGGAAGTACAAACAGGAATGAGGAGAGATTGGGGTGGTGACTCCATGCCTATAAGCACATATTAAAACTTGCCAAATTCTTCGCTTACGTATTTCAGTCAGTTTATTGTATGTCAGTTCTACCTCAGTGCGTTGGAATTCCTGTTGTGGCACCGTGGAAATGAATCCGACTAGGAACCATGAGGTTGCAGGTTCGATCCCTGGCCTCGATCGGTGGGTTAAGGATCCGGTAGGACCGTGAGCTGTGGTGTGGGTTGCAGACATGGCTTGGATCTGGCGTTGCTATGGCTGTGTAGGCCAGCAGCCACAGCTCCGACTAGACCCCTAGCCTGGGAATCTCCACATACTGGGGGTGCGGCCCTGAAAAGAAAAAGACAGAAAAAAAATAAAAAAAAATAAAAAGATGCTGTATTCATTCTTCATTGTTTCATTAGTAATGGGTAGCGACTGCGATGAAAAATTCTATATACAAAATATATATTTTGAGAATATTTATTTGGCTTTAGCCTATCAGAAAAATACGTATTTACTCTGTGTGACGAAATCCTTACATTGTATCTCCCTGGGTCTTCTGGTTATCTGAAACTTGCTTTCTTCTGGGTGTTTCTCCCCCCCTCCCCAGTTTTTCTCTTTTTTTCTCTCCCCCACCCCAGACCCCCCCATCTCTTTAGTATTTTGTTTGGCTAAATTCTTAGACTCTATTTTTGAGCTAACTTTGATATGTCAAATGTTAGTTTGGGAGGCACAAAATTACATGAAGCCAATTTTTTCAATGATTCCCTTTGGGATTCAGGGTTCCTGCGGGTTGCACACTTACTGCCGTGTTACTGTGCATGTGCCTTCTGGTTATTATCCATGGAGTGTTAGCCAAGCGTTCTAAACCAAAACCAAATTTCAAAATCTTTTTTCTTCCCTTTCACTGTTATATAAATAACAGTGATAAACACTTGCCAGTGTTCACTTTGACAGAGTGTGAAGACACCTGAAATTGGCTCGTTATCTTCTGAATTGTCTCCTTTCATGTCCGCAGCAGGCGGTGTGCATGCCCCAGAATTCTAAAAAGCAGCACATAGAGGTGATACCCGAGCTGGTTGGGTTCCTGGCAATCCTGTGAAATTTTCATTCATATTTTGGGGATAAACGGCATATTTGTTTCCTGTGAAATAATTTGAGAGGTTTTTTTTTTTTTTGATGCAAAAACATGATACTTTTCAAAGCTCAGGATGTAACATGTATTTCTGAACAGTAGTGTTGGGATCTCTGGAAATTCTGAATAGCAGAGATTCTCTGTGAAATTTCTCTTTGAGGAATATTGAAAATTTGGGAATGCCCCCCCCACCCCTACCCTGGTTTCTATCTACTCTTGGGTTAAAGATTAGTTCAGAGATTAAGTCTTCACTTAAAGATTATTCTACAGCTTTTTAACTAGTGCATTTCTGTCCTAAAGGACAGAATCAATCTCTTTACAACATGATTTACATTCTCAACTGATCTCCCTCAATCGCTAGGAGTCTCTAATTTCAGCTCAACTGTATGGTACCTGCCATAGCATCTAAGATAATTGTACTGGTTATTTTTGCTGCATTTCAAAAATGCAGGCATTAAGGAAGTACAGGGTAGTGGATATGTAGACATCAAAGGATGTTACCTATCTTTTTCTCTCCCTTTAGTCAACTATGTACATTTATGACTCATTATAAGCACACATGGCTGATATTTTCAGTTAAAGCCAATTGAAGCAGGTGGTTTGTCGCTTTCTTAGGAAGCTATTGCATGTGTCTCTATTTCAGCCTTGGCTGCAATGCCTTTGGCTCAACTGAGACTTTTTACATTTGTTTGGTTTCCATTTTTTCAGAATTGGAGTTCATGTAATATAAGCTAAGATCTTGCGCAATACTCAAATTATTTTACCCTTTGAAAACAAGGCAAATATGGGTACAATCTAGCCTATGTGTATATATGTGTGTTTTTAAACAATTGTTTTGATAGAAATAAATGCAACATAAATTTTATCAATTATACTCTGTACTGCATTTTTCAAGTCATAAAATGCCATATATATGTCTATATACTAGCATATGGATATATATGCCCTATTGGTGTTACTGTTAAATGATTAGTAGTTTTTGTGTGAGTTGTGATATAGGACTCAATGTTTGGTAATCTGATATTCATATATTTTGTTTTATTTTTGCTCTTGGCTAGAATAATCCATCTGTTTCACACATTTGTAGCTTTTTTCTTTTAAAGGTCAAAATATTAAAAAAATTTACTTTAAGAATTATTAGAGGGAAGTTCCCATTGTGGCTCAGTGGTGACAAACCCAACTAGGATCCATGGGGACATGGGTTCAATCTCTGGCCCTGCTCAGTGGGTTACGGATCCGGTGTTGCTGTGAACTATAGTGTAGGTCACAGAAGTGCCTCACTGTGGCTGTGGCTGGCTGCTGTAGCTCCAAGTTGACCCCTAGCCTGGGAACTTCCATATGCCGAAGGTGCTGCCCTAAAAAGAAAAAAAAACAAAAAACAAAAAAGGATTGTCAAGGTTAAGTTCTTCAGATAAGAGAAAAAGGACCAAACTGATAATTAACTAAATTGTATTAAAAAGTCAAATTATATGTAAGGGGTATGTGTACCTCGTAAATATTTTTGCATCTAACATAGTCTTATAACTTTTCACCTAGAGTACTGAAATATCCTTTCATTTTGGTCCTTTCAAGGTCCTGATTGATTGATTTAAAAATCAGTAGATCATCAAGATTATCCTGGGTGAGCCTGGCTCTATCACATGAAAACCCTTAAAAGCTGATCGGGGGCCCTCTCTGAGGTGAAAAACTCTTTCTTACTGGCTTTGAATAAATAAACTGTCTCAAAATAAGTGGCCATATGGAGAGGCCCTTGTGGCAGAGAACTGTGAGTGACTTTTTAGGAGCTGAGGGTGGCCTTCAGCAAGAAACTAAAACCGTCAGTTCTATACAGCAAGGAAGTGAATTCTGCCAACAATTTGAAGGGGTTGGGAAGTGGATCTTTCCCCGGTCACGCCTCTGATAAACCCATCTGATACTTGCATAGCAGCTTGGTGACGCCTGAATGCAGGGAACCCAGCTCAGCTCAGTTCTGACCTACAGAAACTGTGAGGTAATCAGTGTGTGTTATTTTAAGCTGCAAAGTCGGTGGTCACCTGTTATACAGCAATAGGAAACTCATACCATCCCCTTGTCTCTAACCTTCCTTTAATTTTTCTTCATGCGTTAGCTAACATGGTTTTTCTGAAGGAAAATTTTGATGGGATTTCTCCACTGCTTAAAAGCCCAAAATAACTTCCTGTGGTCTAAATGTCTGAACTTCCCACATGTGTTAAGAATCTTTGTGCTTTGATTCTAATCTCCCTTTTCCTCTTCTTCTCACACTTTTCTTGTGCCACCTGTTTTTATCATCAAAACCGCTGCGCACCACACACTCACTTCTGTGTCTTTGCATGTGTCCTTTTCTGTGGTTTCCTCTCCTCTCCACCCCTGGTAGGCAGTAGGATAACTTCCCCGTACTCCTGTTCTCCTACTTCTGGGTATTTTGTAGGATGGCATTCCCTTTCCCCATGAAAAGCTAGATATGGCCGTGTGATTTGTTCTGGCAAATGAAAACAGAGCACAAGTGACACATGTCTTATAGGTTGAGATCTGAAGTGCTATGACTTATGAAAGCCCCTTTTCTTGCTGTAGCAGCTGGTGACACTCTAGATGGTAGAGGCTCTGTCCATTTGGGTCCCAGAGTGAGGAGACATGAAGGGTCCCCAAGCCAACCTGACAGATTTTGTGAGCAACTAGAAATCTTTGCTATTATAAGCCACCAAGGTTTGGGGATTTTTGGTTCCTGGGGCATAACTTACGTTATACTGGTCGATATATCGTATTACTCTTTCATGTTGAGATATACGTCCTATAGATTTGGCTCAAGGGTCTGACTTCTCTAGACAGTGATTGTTTTCTGTGTTCCAACAGATCTTAAATGTGCATCTTTATCTCTATAGTATCCATCTCATAGATGGCTCTAAGGAGTATGTGAGTAAATATATAAGGTTCTTATTAACAGTGGCTGGCAGATTATAAGTACTCAAAAAGGATTAGTTATCATCTTCATTACTTTATAGCACTTCTCTTGTTTTATTGCAATTACCTGTTACATCTTTGTCTCCTTTTAGATAATGCTCATTATTTGGATAAGGAAAAGACTATGTCCTTCTTCATCATTGTGTCATGGTCACCTGAAAGCATTTATTAAATATTTGCCAATAAATGTATACTTAACATATATCAGAATCCCCATTCCTAAGTTTATCCATGTAGAACCATACTCCCAATGTGTATTTTGTTACCGTAATTTATGGATAGTGTGTTTGAAGAATCTGTGCTTCCCATTATTTCCATAGCTGTTGAACAGTGAAGAACAGTTACTAGACTACATTTAAGATTTTAGTAGACTTAAATGCAGTCTGTGAGCTTTGACAAGCTATTTAAGCCTTTTTTTTTTTTTTTTTTTTTTTTTTTGTCTTTTTGCTATTTCTTGGGCCGCTCCCACGGCATATGGAGGTTCTCAGGCTAGGGGTCGAATTGGAGCTGTGGCCACCACTGGCCTACGCCAGAGCCACAGCAACGGGGGATCCGAGCTGCGTCTGCAACCTACATAACAGCTCACGGCAACGCGGCATCGTTAACCCACTGAGCAAGGGCAGGCACCGAACCCGCAACCTCATGGTTCCTAGTTGGATTCGTTAACCACTGCACCACCACGGGAACTCCTATTTAAGCCTTTTAAGCTGCTTTTTCCTCATCTGTAAAATGGAGACCTACCCACCTACCTCATATGGTTGTTATAAGGAATTCATTAAATAAACTTTTATAAAATAGAACAGTGCTTGGCACATAGGAAAATAATTATTATTTTGTATGATTTGACTTACATATTGTGAAATGATCACCATAAGTTTAGTTAGCATCCATCATCTCACAGAGATACAATCAAAAGAACAAGCCAGAAAAGAAAAATGATTTTTTTCTTCATTAGTATTTGTTAATATTAGTTCTTGTTTTTACCTTTGGATTTTTTTGGCCATCTTGAACCACATGGGTCTGTTTGAAAAACTGGGAGTCTAATATTTCCCCCTTTAAATTTCATGGAGACGATCTGATAATTAATAATTTTTATCACATGCGTTGAATTTCATACTCTAGTTGTAAAACATGAAATAATACTGTGTATATTTAACTATTGGAGTTAACAATACCATTATATAAGAAATTCACTAATGGATTTAGCATTCTCAATTATAATAAAATTCTACAAAGAACGCTGTGCTTGTCCAAAGAGATGTTAGAAGTAAAAAGCACATTTATATATCTTTTCTGCCAATATCACAATTACATTGTTTCTATCTCAAAGAACCAAACATTATCTGTATTAAATCTAGACGTACCATTTTTTACAGATCCCTGCATCTTTAAATGTAGCTACCCAAAATACTCTCAATGGGTAATCTTTAACTCATTCTAGAAAACCTGTGCAATTCTTTTCAAATGAAATTGCAATCTAGTTAAAACTAAGTATCCCTTTAGAAACAGAATGGAAGAGTGAAGATTAAAAAAGAAAATGGTCTAAAATGTGACTTATTCCTCTGGTCTGAGGTTTTAAAGAGACATGCAAGGAAGAGCAGAATATAGATTTTCATTTCGTGGTGAGTAAAAAATTACCTTAGTGGTAAAGTGGATACCGTTTTGCATGAAATACTGCAATTTCTTGAAAGGGTAATCTAAAAACTTATTTGGATTATTGTTAGCAAAGTTCATACCAAGTTTCTTCAAAACATAGCTCCTAATCTTTCCCCAAACTTCCTAGACATATAATGGTAGAATAATGAGGATATTTTGATATTAGAAGATATTTCCTCTGTATTGTAATGAAACTCCCAATTATCACCGTTAATTATTCTGACAATTATGTTACTGTAGGTGAGCTTTTAGTCCTTTTTTCTTTCATATACTATGTTCCAAAATTAATTGCAATAGTCTGAAATAGAAATTGTGGTGAATGAGTATTTGGAATTGACTTTTTCTTGTAAAATGTTTTAAAAGTTAGAAATAGTCTTAAATGGTTGGGTCAGTTTTAGATGTACTTGACTTTTAGAAGAACCTAAAACACATTGTTTCACCATCTATTATAACTTTTCTTTGTCATGCTTTCTCCTATTGTAAAGTGGGAATCGAATTTATTGCTATCATGATCAAAAGTGATAAGAAGGATATTTGAAAAATATGATTCTTTTTTTTTTTTTTTTTTTTTTTGTCTTTTTGCTATTTCTTGGGCTGCTCCCGCGGCATATGGAGGTTCCCAGCCTAGGGGTCCAATCGGAGCTGTAGCTACTGGCCTACGCCAGAGCCACAGCAACGTGGGATCCGAGCAGCGTCTGCAACCTACACCACAGCTCACGGCAACGCCGGATCATTAACCCACTGAGCAAGGGCAGGGACCGAACCCGAAACCTCATGGTTCCTAGTCGGATTCGTTAACCACTGCGCCACGACGGGAACTCCTGAAAAATATGATTCTTATAAATTCTTTTTTTTTGTTTTGTTTTGTTTTTTAGGGTCGCACGTGTGGCATGTGGAAGTTTCCGGCTAGGGGTCCAATGAGGGCTTCAGCTGGCGGCCTATGCCACAGCCACAGCAACGCCAGATCTGAGCTATGTCTGTGACCTACACCATAGCTCATGGCAACGTTGGATGCTTAACCCACCAAGTGAGGCCTGGGATTGAATGTGAGTCCTCATGGTTGCTAGTCGGGTTCGTTACCACTGAGCCACCAAGTGAACTCCTATAAATTCTTAACTAAAGTGATGTAGTCAGAGTTCCCTCGGTGGCACCCGACTAGGAACCATGAGGTTTCGGGCTCAATCCTTGGCCTTGCTCAGTAGGTTAAGGATCTGGCGTTGCCATGAGCTGTGGTGTAGGTCGAAGATGTGGCTCGGATCCTGCGTTGCTGTGGCCCTGGCGTAGGCTACAGCTCTGATTAGACCCCTGGGGGGAACCTCCATATGCCTGTGGGTGTGGCCCTAGAAAAGAGTAAAAAACAAAAAAACCAAAAAAAACATAAAGTGACTTAATGAAATACTATTGAATATATTATTGTCATACCAGGGAATTTCCAGATTAGAAAAGTCACATGTTGAATTGGCAAATTATATATTTATTTGAATACATAATGACATTTGATTACAGTCTCACCATCAGCAATATTTCCTGGTGCCATAAAGGTTAACACCAAATGTTTAAGAGTTGAAGTGTTAACAAGTGTTTGTGTTTCTAGACCTTATTATAACTCAGATGAACAACAAATTAAGAACAAAAGCAGTTTCTTTTGGGGTATGTTTACTTCCTTTTTTTTAATAAAAGTAAATACTGCACAGGAAGAATAATATATAAAAATCTTTTATGAACAAAACATGCTATGTTTCAAATTTTTTTTTTTTTTTTTTGGCCATGGTGTGCAGTAGCTTGGTGTTGGATCAAAGTTCCCAGACCAGGGATTGAACCTGAGCACAGTGGTGTAAGCACTGAGTCCTAAACACCAGATGACCAGGGAACTCCCTCAACTTTTCAACTCATTAACAACACCTGAAGTTTCAGAGGCATCGACTGTCAATTGTGACAAAATCCACCACAGTCTAATGTGGGGAAAAGGTAAACATCATTGCCACAAGAATCCTATCCATGTTATGGGGTCTCGATATGCTGGGGTTTGGAACTCAGAATTTGGCTTCTTCTCTGGTTTCTCCACTTTGCTATGTGGAACAGGCAGGTGATTCAGTATCCCTCAGTCCCAGGGTATCCTTTTTAAAATGGTCATAAAAGCATTTTTCTCCCAAGGTGCTTGTGAGGGTTAAATAAACCCTGTACAACATACTGCCTGGTGCAAGGTAAGCACTTAATACCTATTGCTATTATTATTACAAGTGTACTACTTTATAATTTTACACTTTACGAAGCACTTTCATGTACAATCTCTCATTTGAGATAATAAGCTCTTGGATGACAGCACAACTTTTGTCACAGAACTATGTATACGTATTTAATAAGCATGATTGCTACTGGATTTTTCAGATGAAAAAGCAGCGGATTACATTCTCCATGCTCTGATGTAAGATCACAGTGCATTAAAAGTACTATTCATTTATTTATTTATTTTTTTACTTAAATTGTTCCTGACTTCAAGCCGTTTAAATGCACGATTTCATTCATTCACCTTTGTCAGGTTTTCTCCCACAAAACTATCTTTTATCCCCACTTTATAGATGGGAAGAGAAATGTGAAATAACTTCCCTAAGGCCAGCAGCAATCAGCTGCATAAATGACCTTTACTTGATGATGAAATGCTTGGAATATACTGTCTTCTGGTCTGGCTCTTGATGAATCCTGAAGTCTGCAAATCTTGTTGGGAAGCATTTGAATGCACAGAAGTGCAAAGCAGGCTAAAAAAACAGGGGTGTGAAGCTACTCACCACTGGTAGGCAGGGGCCCCCCCATCTAGTCTTGGCTGTTTCTGCCTTTAATCGTCTCACTGGTCAGCAAGTGTTAAATCCATTTTAAAAAGTACCCTCTAACCTCTAACCTTGAAACGATGAAGAATGGTTTGGGGAGCAGTTAAAAGCCTCATGATAAGTTGAGAATATATATATATTTTTATGAGATTTCCTGAAAACACTCACATCTCACCCACAGGTTGAGAATTTTTTTTTTCTCTTCTGGAGTGGCTCGAGTTAGGTTCTTGCCAGAAGGAAGCTGGTAGTCTTGGTAATAATCTTGGAAAGACCTAGGAGGACACCTGCTTTAGGGCATATTTCTAGAGGCAGATGACAGTAGCTGCCATTCTTTTACATCCAAACACAGTAGTGATAGTGGTGGCACTTTGAATACTCAACAAAGATGTCTGGTTTGCAACTGAGCTAATTGATAAATTTCAGTTTTTTTCCTGGGGATAAAAATATGTATATTCTAAGAGCCTTGTGGGAAAAGGTGATGGTGGTGGAGCCATTATTATTTCATTCCAACTTATGCACGTTGCTGTTTATGAATGACTTCCTTTTAATTAGGTGTTTAAAGCAGAACTTGTGAATCTAATAACCCCAAAGCTTAAACTTGGAACGTTAACTTCAAACATGGGGCAGGGGGGCAATTCAAAAAAGTCTTTCCGTCACAAGTCTATAATTGATTGTATAGCATGTGAAAGAATTCTTTATTACTTTACAGGAGAATTATGAGAACATCATGAAAAACAGTTTCCACCGCTAAGTACAACCCAACTTCCGTTTTTCAGAATTACACTTTTTGCTGTAAACCTTTTTAACTTTTGAACGTATTTCTTTTAAAGTTTTGCGTCAGATAAGTTAGAAGGGGTCTTTCATTTGCGTGCTTAACCAGAAAACTCATTTTGAAAAGGGAAAATTAAAGTAGTTTTATATTTCTGTTCCTTTGTGGACAGTTTCCAAATCTGAAGGCATAACGTAGGACCAAAACTTAAATGGAAAGGGACATTGAGTAATTAATGGTCCTAGGGAAAAAAGCACACTAAACCAAGTCATTAGTAAATTACTATAACCCCAGGACTCTAACACCTTTGAAGGAAAAAAGGGCATGACAAATAATGCTTTACAGGTTTACCTAACAATTTTCTCCCCAGATAAAAATTAAAACGAACGTGTTTCATGGAGTCATTCGGAGATAATCTTTGAAATATTAGCAAAGAGGAACTGGTCTGTTTTATACTTCAGGGGGGAATAATGTTCACAATTTAGAATAGCATTCTGTGATTATTTTTAATGGGAAAATAAAATATAGGTGACTTCTCCAGGAATCAATATCCTCTTTTCTCCATTCTTGGTGTTTTGCAGGCTGATTAATTTGCAGAGGCTGAGTTTGATTGCTGCTGAAGTAGAAAGCATTATAGATTCTCTGTTATTCTTCAAGCCACTTGGCCGAGGTCTATGGCTCTGTCTCTATGTATTTATCTACCTTTCCACAGGGTGCTTAGCACGGAGCTCTGGGCCTCTCCTAAACATATTGTGAAAATCTATTGTGCTGCTCTCTCAAGTCTCTTGCTGTGAATAGGTAACTACTGCCTCCTTTCCCTGCCCCTCCCCCTCCCCCATTCACCTCCCCTCCCCCCCAGGAGAGCTGTTCTGTGAGGTAAAGGTAAATGAGCCAGACAGAAACAGGCATTTAGAAAACAGCTTCGTGTGTATATGAAGGATGTATCCAGCTAAATTTTGAAAGCAAAAAGGGGAGGCACTGAAGGCTATAAAATTTATAAAAATCATATAGCATTTAAAGACATAATGACCAAAAGAAAACTTGCTCAGCATCCAACATGTGGTATTCTTGAATGGCTGAATGGCAGAATTCAGTGTTTCCAATTTTTAATACCATGGTATATTGTCTTGGTTATGATTGTTGGCTACTAATTTTTTTTTTTTTTTTTGCTTTTTCAGGATCAGACATGTGGCATATGGGAGTTCCCAGGCAAGGGGTTGAATTGGAGCTGCAGCTGCCGGCCTACACCACAGCCACAGCAATTCGAGATCTGAGCTGTGTCTGCAGCATGGCACTGTATGGGGCTAGGGATCGAACCCACGTCCTCATGGATACTAGTAGGGTTTTTTTTCACCCCTGAGCCACAATGGGAACTCCTATTGGCTACTAATTAATCCTGGATAAATTTTGTTTCAAGTTCTAATAGACAGTTAATTAAATGAACTCTATATCAATATTCTCTAAGTCACCTCTTTTCAATCATTTGAGATAAAGCATAAATGGTTGGTGTTTTTTGGTCTGGTCTAGAAATGCTTTCGACAGATCAATTCTCGAATCAAATATTTCTCTCTGTTTGAAATATTTCAGCATTAAATAGTGGAATTACTGTAAATTCTCCAACTTTTAAGCATAGGTACAGTTGAAATTGTGTAAATCCGTGTGTTGGAAAAAACTTAGTAATGTTTGTGTAGCTCCAAAGGTTAA
Source organism: Sus scrofa (assembly GCF_054392235.1). NCBI lineage: Eukaryota > Metazoa > Chordata > Mammalia > Artiodactyla > Suidae > Sus > Sus scrofa. Next base: position 72,619,031 of record NC_139389.1, on the reverse strand, counting down.
GTTGGTTTAAATACAAACTGAGTCAAGTATTTTAATATAAAAGTCTTTCATTATATTTGATCCATTTTGTAGTTATTTGATGATAACTTATTCTAGAGCTTGTTAGAGTGAATGTCAAAACCATATTAAGAATACACACTGTGTAAATAAAAGCCCTTTAAGAGGATAACTCAATTATAAGCTAAATATATTTTTTATGCAGAAAGAGATTGAGGCCTTAATAATTAAAGCGATCTACAAATAATGAAAAACTGAAAATTCTTCAACTGGTAATTGTTGAAAATGTTATTTAATTGATTATATTTTCTGAAATATAAACATAGCATTAAATATTTTAATATAGCGTCTACATATAAAAGTCTGAATTCTTACCAGAAGCAAATCCAGAATCATACTGGTGAATAAATACCACTATTGCTACTGCAAACAGCTACGTAAGAAATCGGCTCCCAATTAACCTTACAGACAAATGAAAAACTGTCTTCTAAAAACGGACGCATTTCTTTCTGTAAATATGTAGATTCCTCAGCATTTCTACAATGGTGAAATAAACTGTTTTCAATCTATATTTATAGATTAGAGTTGGGAGCAATTTCTCTATCCTTTACAAACAGCCTTGACTGCCTACTCTGAGTTCAAAACTGCCTTAAAATGTGTAATTTTTTGTGTGTACAAAAGGCATTCTAAAATTGTATTATGCAGTTATTGTGCTAAAAGAATGACCCTTGCCATGCTTTGTTTACTGAATGTCAAATTTTCATTTGTATTACAGCTGTGTACCAGAGCAGTTTCGGTTTTGTATGAAGGGCAACTAATGCACAAAACAGTCAAACCACAGAGCAGTAATTAGTCTGGAAAAGATCAAAGTGTGCTCTTCTAAATCCAACCAATTTGCTCTGGGTGTGCAAAACCAATAGTCTTTCTTTTGCTAAGGTCTCTTATTAATTTTTGCTTTCGTTTGCTGCAGAGCAGCTGCTTTACTGTCAATCCAACATCCTGCTTAAAAAAAAAAAATCCATTTTGATGCCACAAATGCAATTTCAATGGGTTTAGGAATAATAACCAGCTTTTTTTTTTTCCACCCCACATCTAGGAGATAGAAACTTGAAAGTTTTCAGCATCTGTAAAGTAAAAGAAAGCAACAGAAGGCATAGCACTGTTTGGATTTGTTGCTCTAGAAAAAGCTGAAGAAAAGTGATCTGTAAATATTTCTGCTTTTCGTGCTTTTTAGCCAGCTCTGTTCTTACAGATATATGTCTATTGTTCTCCTCTCTCTCGCTCTCTCTTTTTTTTTGGTCTTTTTGTCTTTTTGCCATTTCTTGGGCCGCTCCTGTGGCATAGGGGTAGAATTGGAGCTGTAGCCGCCGGCCTACACCAGAGCCACAGCAACGAGGGATCTGAGCTGCGTCTGCGACCTACGCCAGAGCTCGTGGCAACACCAGATCCTTAACCCACTGAGCAAGGCCAGGGATCAAACCCGCAACCTCATGGTTCCTAGGCAGATTCGTTAACCACTGCGCCACGATGGGAACTCCCTGTTCTCCTTTCCTCTTAATATGAGTTCTTCTTACCCTTATGGCCACATTGTGGTTTTTCATGGAAATGTTGGATGATCCAAACCATTAACTAACTTTATTAAGGCAGGAAAAATTAAAAGACTAGGTTGGTATATGCTTACTGAGGTATATGGAATGGTTGGCCAACTGGAACCTGCTGTATAGCACAGGGAACTCTACTTGATATTGTGTGATAATCTATGTGGGAAAAGAATCTGAAAGAGAATGGATGTGTATACATGTATAACTGAATCACTTTATTCTATAGTAGAAATTATCATAGCATTATAAACCAACTGTACTTTAATAAAACTTAAAAAAAATGAAAAAAAAGGGGAATAGGTCACACCTTTCAGGATGAAAACACTAAAATCAATAGTACCAGTTGCTGTATTCTTGATGTGATTATTATTATTTTGGACTGAGTATGGAAGTGGTAGTTGAGGATGATAAACTGTATCACAGGAGGTAAGTGAATAAAACTTGTGAAGGAGAAAAGAATACAATATCATTACATAAAAGGTGAAATAGGATCTTAGAGAATACACTTTAAGTGTAGTGTAAGCATTTTTCCCCCTCTCCATTTCTGTCAATTTGTCTATCAATACTCTCTGGCAGAAAATAGAGAAATACGCTGGTTAGTTTATTGATTTCTATTAATATGGCAGCTTTTCTGTAATTGTTCCTTTCAGTTCTGCTCAAATATTTTCTCTCTTTCTCTGTGTGTGTGTGTGTATTTCTTAGCAAATTTCTTTACCCAAGCAATGGATATTAAATATGTATTAGTTGAATAAATATTTTTTGTGTCTAATGTTGCAACAATTTTACCGGCCTCATAACAAACTATTTATTTATTTATTTATTTATTTTGTCTTTTTGTCATTTTAGGGTCTCCGCATATGGAGTTTCCCAGGCTAGGGGTCTAATCAGAGCTGTAGCCACCGGCCTACGCCACAGCCGCAGCAATGCAGGATCCAAGCCACGTCTGCAACCTACACCACAGCTCATGGCAACACCAGATCCCCAACCCACTGACTGAGGCCAGGGATCAAACCCACAACCCCATGGTTCCTAGTCAGATTTGTTTCTGCTGTGCCACAACTGGGAACTATACAACAAACTATTTAAATTTGATTCTGACTTACAGTCCACTCCGAATATGTGCCAAATATTTGTTTTAGTGCCAATATCACTAGCTAACTGGACACTAAAATACAGCCAAGCAAAACAAACAGTGTAATGATACATAGAATTTGCATAATGAGAAGAGGCACATATAGTCATTTACAGTAATTGATTCATAAACAAATGTGTAATGTCCAGGAAATGACCAAATAGGTTTATTCTGGAAATGTTTTCAATTAAATAGGAATTTAGTGCTTTTGGAAAGTAGCAAAATGATCTTATAGAGAAGACATCTCTTTCTTCATATGACAGGTACAAATTTTTACTCTGAACTAACCATGACATACTAAATTAATTTGAGTTTAAGATCTCTTCATTCTTTTATAATATTATTTGGTGTCTTATTAAAATTTGTTGTTAACTCTATAGTTTTTATGATGTATTCCATTCTTTTCCACTCATTAAAAATTTTTTTTCAAGTACAGTTGATTTAAAATGTGTAAATTTCTGTTGTACCACAAAGAGATTCAGTTACATATATACACATATCCATTCCCATATAGATCATCATAGAATATTGTGTAGAGTTCCCTGTGCTATACAGCAGGTTCCTGTTGGCCATCCATCCAATGTATCATAGTGTGCATCTGCCATCCCAAGCTCCCAATCCTTCCTTCCTCCCTTTCCACCCATTTTTTGAGGTTCCAGCTCTGAAGACAATAGTGTGATAGGAACACATCTATGCTAGAAATGAAATACATTTAATATATATTTATAGCTGCTATTAGATAAAGTCTTGAGGTTGAAATAATAGCTCATTGGTTACCTTTCCCCAGCATCATGTAGGGCTTTACCTGTATCTCTCATCGGTCAACTTGAAACATGGCATTTAGTAGATAAAATGGCCTCAGGGAATGTGCACATGATCTTATTTAGAAGAATATGAAAATTTTTATTGAGGTATGATTGGTACACAACATTGTATTAGTTTCAGGTATGTAATGTAATGATTTGATATTTTGTATATATTGTGAAATGATCACCACAATAAGTCTGCTTAAAATCCATCACCATACATAAGTATAGAATTTTTTTTCTTGTGATGAGAACTTTTCTATTCTCTTAGCAACTTTCATGTATGTAGTACAATAGAGACTGAGATTTTTAAAAAAGATATTGGGGAGAGAGAGAAGTTCTAGAAAATCCAATAGACTTTCTTCCAAGAAAAAGAAGCTAATTTGTGAACTGTAAATCGATAATCTCATTATCAATTTATATTAAATTATTAAGAGTGGTTTGTGAATTCTTGCAAAAGGAGTTGCCTCTGGCCAGTGCAGTAAGGCAAGAAAAAGATGTAAGAAATGCAAGGACTAGAAAGAAAGAGACAGAAAATTTAAGACAACTAGCAGATTATTAAAACTAAGGGAAGAAGTTCCCTTTGTAGTGCAGCAGAAAAAATTCTGACTAGTATCCATGAGGATGTGGTTCAATCCCTGGCCTCCCTAAGTGGGTTGAGGTTTAGGTGTTGCCGGGAGCTATGGGGTAGGTTGAAGACAAGGCTCGGATCCCCATGTTGCTGTGGCTGTGGTGTAGGCTGGCAGCTGTAGCTCCGATTCAACCTCTATCCTGGGAACTTCCATATGCTTCGGGTGCAGCCTTAAAAATCAAAAAAAAAAAAAAAAAAAAACAAACAAACAAAACCCCCAAAAGCTAAGGGAAGAGTTCGGGGAGATTGTTAGATAGACGACCAACAATAACAACAACGAAAGTATCAACAGAGTTCATCAAGACTTACACTAACCAATTTAAAAAATACTGGAAATCATACCTTTCATTATAAAAACAAAACTTGAAGTATCTAGAAAGTGACATAAAAATGTAGAAAATACAGAAAAAATTTAAAAATCTGTTGAAAGACCTAAAGATCCTCTTGTCTAATATGATCACAGCTTTTAGAAAAGGGTTCGAAATATTTGTTGAATTAATGAATGAATCTGAATAAATGGAGAAATATGCCATTGTTGTCAATGGGAATGTTAAGATAGCAGTGCCTTCAATTCTTTCTTTTTCTTTTTTTTTGCTCCAGTGTAGTTGCAATATGGTAGGGACTGCTATAAGGAGAATAAATGGGATTGGAAATATGGTACAAGGGAGAGTAACAAGAACAACAAATAAAACAGTAGCCAAGCAGATGCTGCTGCTGATAGGATACCATGAACCAATCAACTCTATAATGGGTGTCTGAGAGCCAAGAGGGGCAAAAGAAATGACACAGTTTGCAATTAACAGAAGATAGCAAGTGATGAGATAAAGTTGAAAGCTAAGGCTGATGAACTTGATAGTGATCACCGTGCAAGGAGAGCTTGATAAACCAACTGATGGGTTGTCTTGAACAGGATGAAATGGGATAAGTACAAGGGGAAGGTCTTGTTCTCAAGTCCAAGGACTCAATGGCAAAAACAGTACAAAGAGAAAGAAATGCCTTAACAACATCACATGTGAAAGATTTAAGAGTTTAGTTAATTTAAAGCTCAGTATGAATTAACTGACCCCTCTCCTCCCCCAAATAAAGAAAAACAATCTATTTTTAGGCTGCATTAATCAAGTAATGAAGTATAATCATACAAGCTGACAACTCTCAACTCTGTATTTGTAGGCCCAGCCTTCTAACATCAATACTTATCTCTCACAGCCTTTCAGACTCAGCAGGTATATTAATTTTCCCTCCTAAATCTGCTGTTCTCCAGCCATTTCCTGTCTGAGAGATCCCATGTTTTGGTAAGTAATCTGCTACCAAGGAAGTTACTTATGCCTGAAACAACGGAGTCAAGTCATCCTTATCTCTTGTTTTTCCCTCACCCGTACATACACTTGGTTTTCAGTTTTTGCACGTTACCCACTGTTCATTTCTCTCTCCTTTGCTATTGTATTGTTTTAGGCCTAATTACTTGACTCAACTGTCAAATGATTTCCTACCATGTCTGTCTCCGAACACGAATCTACACAATTTCTAGAGCAGGCATTCTAAACCATGAATCCGATCTTGTTATTTCCCAGCTCTCAACCCTTCAAGAGATTTTCATCCAGTCTTCCCACTGTCTATGTGCCCTATCCATAAGAATACGTGGAGCATGCATAGCCAATATCAATATATCTAAATATTTATTTTGTACATGGTAAAACATACCCCAAACAGACATTTAAAAAGAATGAAGTACAATAACATTCAAACATATTTATTATTTGAACAAATAAAAGCAGCTAACCTATTTTTACAAAAACAATTTTATTTTTTTACTCTTTCTTTCTTCCTTTCTTTCCTTCCTTCCTTCCTTCCTCCCTCCCTCCCTCCCTCCCTTCTTTCTTTCCTTCTTCCTTCCTTTCTTTCTTTCTTTCTTTCTTTCTTTCTTTCTTTCTTTCTTTCTTTCCTTCCTTCCTTCCTTCCTTCCTTCCTTCCTTCCTTCCTTCCTTTCTTCTTTCTTTCTTTCTTTCTTTCTTTCTTTCTTTCTTTCTTTCTTTCTTTCTTTCTTTCTTTCCTACTTTCTTTTACTTTTTATGGCCACATCTGTGGCATATGGAAGTTCCTGGGCCAGGGATCAAATTGGCTACCACCTATAGCACCACCAGATCCAAGCCACATCTGAGACCTACACTGCAGCTTGAGGCAACGCTGGGTCACACTGAGTGAAGCCGGGGTTGGAACCCACATCCTCACACAGACGACGTGCTGAGCCACAACAGGAACTCCTAAAACAAAATTTTTATTTTTCAGGCTCATCCATCAATTATTTGATCTTTTTTTCTTTTTTTGTCTTTTTGCCTTTTCTTGGGCCACTCCAGTGGCATATGGAGGTTCCCAGGCTAGGGGTCGAATTGGAGCTGTAGTCACTGGCCTACGCCAGAGCCACAGCAACATGGGATCTGAGCCGCGTCTGCAACCTACACCACAGCTCACGGCAACGCCAGATCCTTAACCCACTGAGCAAGGCCAGGGACCGAACCCACAACCTTGTGGTTCCTAGTTGGATTCGTTAACCACTGAGCCACGAAGGGAACTCCTGATCTTATTTTCTGAAACTCAGGTAATACATAATTCCAAGCATATGAAAAGATTTCCATAATTTCAATCAGTTGTTCTTGTGAACTAACTAAAAGGCATTATATATTTTTTCCATTTCCTTTCTTTTTTGGCCCTGCCTGCAGCATGTAGAAGTTCCTGGGCCAAGGACTAAACCTGTACCACTGCAGTGACTCTGCTGGATCCTTAACTGGCTGTGCCATCAGGGAATTCCCTGTTTATTTATTACAGACAATTTTTCTACAGCAGTTTTAGATATATAACAAAATTGAGAGGAAGGTACAGAGGTTCCCCCTAAACCCCAGCACATGCCTCCTCTATTATCAGCATCATTCACCAGAATGGTACACTTTTTTTTTTGGTCTTTTTGCTATTTCTTGGGCCGCTCCCGTGGCATATGGAGGTTCCCAGGCTAGGGGTCCAATCGGAGCTGTAGCTGCCGGCCTACGCCACAGCCACAGCAATGCCAGATCTGAACCGTGTCTGTGACCTACACCACAGCTTGCGGCAACGCTGGATCTTTAACCCACTGAGCAAGGCCAGGGATCAAACCCACAACCTCATGGTTCCTAGTCAGATTCGTTAACCACTGAGCCACAACGGGAACTCCAGTTCATCGTTTTTTTTTAGGGTTAACTCTCGATGCTATACATTCCATGGGTTTTGTACAAATGTATAATAATATATATCCATCATTATAACATCATACAGACTATTTTCACTGCCTTAAAAATCGTCTTTTGGAATTCCGGTCGTGGCGTAGCAGAAACGAATCTGACTAGGAACCATGAGGTTGCGGGGTTCGATCCCTGGCCTTGCTCAGTGGGTTAAGGATCCGGTGTTGCCATGAGTTGTGGTGTAGGTCACAGACACGGTTCAGATCTGGCATTGCTGTGGCTGTGGTGTAGGCCAGCATCTACAGCTCCGATTGGACCCCTAGCCTGGGAACCTCCATATGCCACGGGTGTGGCTCTAAAAATAAAAGCCAAAAAAAAAAAAAATTCCTCTTTGTTCTGCCTGTTAATCTCCCATCTCCCACCCCTGGCAACCACGAATCTTTTTGTTGTCTCCATAGTTTTATCTTTGCTAGAATATCATATAGTTGGAATCATACAGAATGTACTCTTTTCAGTTTGGCTTCTCTCACTTGGTAGCATGCACTTAAGTTTCCTCCATGTCTTTTCATGCCTTGATATCTCATTTTTTTAAAAGCTCTGAGTAATATTCCATTGTTTGGATGTACCACAGTGTGTCTGTGTGGGGATATTCATCCACCGAAGGACATCTTGGTTGCTTTCAAGTTTTGGCAATTATGAATAAAGCTGAAATAAATATCCTGGTACAGATTTTTGTGTGGATATAAGTTTTCAACTCCTTTGGGTAAATACCAAGGAGTGTAATTGCTGGGTTTATGATAAGAGTATGTTTAGTTTTGTGAGAAACCACCAAAATGTCTTCCAGAGTGGCTGTACCATTTTGTCTTCCTACCAGCAATGAATGAGAATTCCTTTTACCCCACATTCTCACCAGCATTTGGTGTGGTCATTGTTTCACATTTTGGCCATTCTAATAGGTGTGTAGGGTTATCTCTTTGTTATTTTAATTTGCACTTCCATGATGACATATGCTGGGGAGCATCTTTTCATATGTTTGTTTTCCATCTATATATCTTCTTTGCTGAGGTGTGTGTTCAAGTCTTTTGCCCATTTTTCAATCAAGTTGTTTGTTTTTTTCTTATTGAGTTTTAAAAGTTCTTTGCATATTTTTCATAATAGTCCTTTATCAGATGGTGTTTTTTGCAAGAATTTTTTTCTCAATCTGTGCCTTCTAATTCTGATGTTTTTTGCAAAGCAGAAGTTTTAAATTTTAAAGTCCAGCTTATCAATTATTTCTTTCATGGGTCATGTCTCTGGTGCTGCATCTGAAAAGGCATCCCATACCCAAATATATCATCTAGATTTTCTCCATTATCTTCTAGAAGTTCTATACTTTTGTGTTTTACAGTTAGATCTATGATCCATTTTGAGCTAATGTTTGTGAAAGCTGTAGTCTGTGTCTAGATTATTATTATTTTTTAATGTAGACGTCCTGTTGTTCCAGCACAATTTGTTGAAAAGATCATCTTTACTCCATTGTGTTGCCTTCGCTCCTTTGTCAAAGATCAGTTGACCATATTTATGTGGGTCTATTTCTGGGTTCTCTGTTTTGTCCATTCATCTATTTGTCTATTCTTTTGCCAGCACCACACTCTCTTGATTACAGTAGTTTCATAGTAAGTCTTAAAGCTGAGTATAATCATTCCTCCAACTTGTTCTTCTCCTTATTGATCACGCTTATTGAATTAACCTCTGAAGGTGATAGTCCTATTATACACTGTATTGGTTGATCAGCAGAGAGGACTGTGTGTAGTTCTGGGTGCCTCTTGAAGAAGGCCTTGGAAAGCTGATGTGTACTCAGGGGAAAAGAATTCCAAACAATGTCTTGAGACCAATTCTAGCCCAGGACCAATTTACAGAGTAACCGGAAGGGGGATTTGGATTTAATATACGGAAGAATTATCTAACAATTAGAGCTGCTTGAACACAGGATGAATGGCTTTGGGACATGGTGAGTTTCTTGCCACTGGAGGTGTTGAAATAAAGCCTGAATGGATAACCTCCTTGAGCAGGCTGAACAAGGGCTTAAAGCATCTGGAGCAATCATAGTTGAGTGGAAGAGAATTTAGATAATCTTTGGATTGTAAACAATCAAGCTGAGATTTGAAATCATTTGATATGTCTAGTGGTAGGTCTAAACTTTGATACTGTTTCAAAAAAAATAAAAAAAAAACCCAAAAAACAAAACAAACAAACCACAGCGAGGCTACTTTAAGTAAACAATTTCTCTGTTATTCAGAATCTCCGGATCGAGATGGGACACAACACTAATGCAGCTTTGCCGCTCATGAGTCTGGCTAAGCAAGTTTTTGAGCATGTAGTGATGCCGTTATTTTTCTTTGTCAATGTAACTACAGACATCTAACTTGCTTCCTCTTTTCATCTTAGAGGTAAGGCACCTTCCTTTCCATCTGACCATGGATTTAATATTTATAGTCTGAGAGTCCAAAACGAAGTGAGAGTTTCTCTTGACTATTGGAGAAGAAACAGTTATCTTAATCTTCTGTATATTTAGGGTTGCCTGAGGCTGAATTTTAAAATAAAATATTGAGTCAATTATGCTTAACTCAGGAAATAAATAGTATATCATAGGCATAACACTGTAGCAGTAGAAAATAATGATAACATCTTTAGAGGGCATGAATCCTACAGAAACTGAGGGCTTAGCAGATGTAAATTATTACTTATAGAATGGATAAAAAACAAGGTCCTACTGTATAGCTCAGGGAACCATATTTAATATCCTCTAGTAAATCATAATGGAAAAGAATATGAAAAAGAATGTATGTATGTGTGTAACTGAATCACTTTGCTATGCAGCAGAAATTAACATTGTAAATCAACTAAACTTCAATTAAATAAATAAAGGAAACAGATGCAGTGAGGTTAAAGGGACAGGGCTAAATGCTGTACAACAAATGGTTTTCAGAATCTAGACCAACCCATCATATCTAATTCCACTTCCACACATTTCTCCATTTTACCACACTGCCTCAAAAGTTTAAGGTGTGATCCCTACCATAAAGGACTTTTGCAGTCTCACAAAGGCATAAGACATATTCCTAAAACAATTAGAGAATAACAAACATAAAATCAAGTGCAATATATGTGTTACAGCTAAAGAGCAGTTTGGAAGGTCAGCAAGGTGAGAAATCACAGGCTAGAGGACATGGAAATCTTTATTGAGCGCAACTTTGAAAATAGCTCTGAAAGATAATTAGGCTTACAGTTTTTTCTTTGGCTCCCAAAGTGCATGTTGGCTTTGTCTACATTCATCAGGGCCTTTCCTTCTCTTTTATTTCTTTTTAGTTTTACAACTAATCATACTGGCCAATAGGATGCAAGCATCTAATTGCAGCAAAGTCTTATACATTCCAAGTGACCCCCACAAAACAGGTTGCCATGGTAACCAAACAAAAAGGGACTGGAAAACAGAAGCAAAAGTATTTACTTAATGTCTGATGGGCTTTCTGCACGATTTTCATGAGACCTGTTGCTGGCTTTCTTTTAGGTTTGGGTGCCAATCTCCGTTTGTTTTTTAGGCTGTTAAAAGATTAAAAACTTTATTTGGCTTTCATATATAGCAAATTGTACTGAGCAGTGAAGTCACGGATGCTGATTTTATAAATACATAAATCTTATCTAAAAATGTGATTTATTATATAGAATTAACTCAGGAGCTTGCAACTCATGCCAACAGAATGCAGGAGAACAGGAGGGTCATTTGATGATGGTAAAGTCTTTTAGGAATGTTACAAGAGAGGGAGGTGACAGTAGATTTGAAATGATTCTGTTAAAGGCTCTGCTGTTTATTTTACCACATCAATAACAAAGGTGCACATTAACCAGTTGGTATAGAGACTTCGTTGCTAATTATTTTATGTACAAAGTCTTTTAATTAACAGAGCACCTAATTAAGATAATCTACTGTGTTCTAGCTAGTTTTAATCCTTTGGTCAAGGAAGATTTTGATGATGAAACAGAAAGTCATTTAGGTTCATAAAACATGTCTAACGTTTTCTGAATTGGGGAATAGGACCCACTCTCCTCATCCCAACTATTGTCTTGGTAACTCTTTGAAGTGCAAAAACATTACAACTTCAAAGGCAGTCCAGAAAGATGGCATCTGCAGCTTATGGCAAACTCTAGAAGTGTAGACAGTTAAACAATGTCACCAGGTGGTAGCTTTGCTAGGGATCTTGGTAAAATTAACTCTTCTTTTTTTAAAAGAAATGAAAATCTGCATACAATAAATTACCTTATCTGACACTTGCTTTTAGTAAGCACACTCTATATTTTGCAAAAAAAGTGATCTTACAACATAAATGGCATTAGCGTAAATAGAAAACAAAGGTAGATGCTTGTTTGGAAGCTTGGTAGGCAGGAAGGAAAAAAAAGCTATTTTGTAAGGGAATAGATCTTCTATAAAATGTTGCTGTTTTGTGATATGGACCCAGCCATGTGCATATCTGGAATTAGCTGTTAAGGAACTAAAATACCTTCTTTGCATCTTTCCAGGCTAGAGCCCTTAAGCTAGCAGCTGAGCGTGGGATTTTCCTTCAATGAAGGGATTTACCTCTTAGGCGTATAGTCAACACAATGCCAAGCTAATTCTGCTTTAGGGTCACAAGGGAAAAAAGGTTAAAAAAAATACAATTTTTCCCCATATAAAGGCCACTTGTGTATAACAACAATAACAGTAATAAAATACACAGAAGACTGTTCATTATGTATTTGTGTAAGTGCCTCACATGTGATCCATGCTATTTTGGTATGTGGGGATGACTATCTAATCCCTCTGCCTTCTGAATTGGGATGTTTATGTGAAGGATGGTAATGCAGCCTTCATCAGTATCTGGCTACCATGTAGCCATAGAGGAAGAATAAGAGCCAACATGAAGTCTTAAGGCCTATTTGGAATGTTTCTGTGTTGTATCCTCCACATCAGTTACTCTTTGGAATGGGGATGGTAGATGTGCAGGGATTTTTGGAGTTAGGATCCTATTAAACACAGTTGCTACTGCATGCCAGCCTAAAGGTTAAGGGAGGCAGATTTTACTCTGGGAAGGGTTGGCGGATACATTCCATGCTTATGTCCCTGCAAATGAAATCTTGAACATGCAAGACAAGGCCAGGCTTTAACATCAAAAGAAGGTTGTAAAGAGTTCTTTCCTGAGGTTAGGGAGATCAGGAAGGTTACTTTGTCCTTTGATATTTTGAATGAAAAAATGAAGGCTTTCTGCTCCATTCTTTCTGATTTGTCCCACAGCCACATTGAAATACTTGGTTTGTCTAACTTATGAAATGATTGATATTGACTTTTCCAGAATTCATTCATTGTTCCGTTTCTGTTCAGTGAGTAAAATGCGAATGGATTTTCTCAGTGTAGCCTTAATTAATGGTCTCAATTATCTGAAGCATTTATTTAGAGTCTTTAATAAGTGGCCTAAGGATAACTAAAAAAAATGCTCCCCCCAGAAAAACAACTCATCCCCCCACAAACACCCGCACACCCCCAACCTCCCCAGAAGCCTTTCCCTGATTGCATAAAGGGGCGAGTGGACCGCCTCAGCCGCTTTCCATTTTTGCACTTGTTAACCCGAGGCTGGTGAGCCTTGCCAATAATTCCCTTAAGTGTCCAAAGGAATCCCTCGCTTTCTTTAGCTTCTTCTGTCCCACGGGGCCCAGTATCTCTGTTAGCCTGCCTCAGAGAAAGAAATGACATCTGTGACATGGTCTAACTTCTCTGAAGTCAAGGATGCCTTCCAAAGCAAAGTTTGGGTGCCTGGGGGAGGGGGAGCAGAGGAGGGGACAGTGGGGAGGAGGGAAGGAATTGTAAGCAAAGGGACAGCTGGGGAGGGGGCCATTCTTCCTGGGCATTCGGTGGGGCCTCTTGAGAGGCAGTGGAGAAAGTAAAACCCAGAGCCATCTTTGAAAAAAAATGCTGTAAAGTCTCTGACTTTGTAAGCTGATGTACATAAGGCATAAAGATGAGGGAAATAATGCCATCCAGGTGGCCAGGTATGAACCCAACCCAATACTCACTTAATTTTTTTTCCCTTTGTTATTTTTTTGAAGTGATCATCACATTCTTTATTTGGCAATGTACCAGAGGAACCAATGTGGGTAAGCCACGGCATCACATGGTTATAGTCCTGGACCTAATACCCAATACCTGATAGTCCTGGACATAATACTTGAATAGATACCCTCAAATGTTACCCCAGGTAGGGGAGTGTGGGCTCTACAGACATCTCTTCAGACAGGAAGCCATACATTTTTAAAAATATTGATGTTTACACCTTAAATAGCTTTGGGTTAGGTGTAATTAAGATGGAAGGAAATTATGGAGTGAGAAGGCAGGGCATTTTTTTTCCTTAGCAAGCTAATTTGTATTTCATTTTTTAAAACTTAGTTACTTCTCCTACTAACATGTCATGCAAATATTTTGTTTTCTTAGGGAATCAAGAACAAAGGTCCACTTCTGAGGAACAGAAGACTGAGGATTAATTAACTTTACTATTAAAAATCTTCTCCCAAGTATCAAAAACTCCATCTGCATTATAAAAAAAGACGGAAGATAAATGAATTCCACATTACATTAAAAATCACAAATAATTTGCAAAACTTCCTTTACAATTAAGCTGACCTGAGAAAAAAGTAGGAAGAATTTACTAGAGGCAGAAGATGTGGCACAGTGAGGGATAAACCTTTTCTGTGGCTGCAAAGGAAAAAGACAAGACAATTCAGAGCTAGTTCCAAGCTCTAGGAGACCTGTCCCCTTCCATTTTGGGCCTGAGAACCCCTGAACTCGAATCTTATCCACTATAAGCCCTTAACAGATGTGAGCAACAGGATCATGTGGGAGTCATTTTGTGCTGAAGTCCTAAAACAAGGCTCCTCAAGGACAGTTGTCCAACAGTAGTTGCCACTTGGTAACCAGAAATAAAGCCCCAGGAGGCCCCTGTCCATGGACCAGACAGCCAATGTAGGCCCCAGAGCTTTCTCTCCACAAAACTATCCCTCTTTAAACGAGATCAAAACAAGTTCTTGGGGCCTACTCTGTAATTGGGAGCTACCCAAATTTAGCACTCTGGAATATTTAAAAATCAAATATTTAAAACTCAACCATCTGGTCTGAGTTTCATTGTTTCATTTTGTGTGTGTGTGTGTGTTTATGCCCTGTGTGCTTTGGATTCTGCCAACAAAATTACAGTTTTCAAGAGTTAGCTGAGATGGTGAAATATCCTATTCATTTTCTAGAAGTGGAAAAATGGTTTTGAGGGAGCCAAAGAATGTAAGTAGTTTTCATCTGTGTTTGAGTTGTAGGGAGGGGCCAAACAGAACGTTAGCCCTTCCTAGAAAGTTGAAGTTGTCTTGATCGTGACCTGGTTATGCGGATTGTCATAGGATTTAAGGATTAGGACTATGGCAGCTGTGTTGCCGAAGCAGGTCCATTTGGCCCAAGTGCACCTAGTTACACTCTTAGGTGCGGAAGTTTACAGGTGAGAAAGAGCTTATTTACAAGGCAGCCAAGGGAGGAGACTGGAAAACAAGCCTCAGATCTGCCTTCCTGATGGTGTGGGAGTTAGGAGATTTATGTGTTAAGCAGCGTGGTCTTAAGCGGAGGTGGTGGGGGGGGGATGGGGAGAATAGGGGGATGGGGGGTAAGGTGATTGGAGGCAGGGGAAAAGATGAAGTAATTGGTGTTCTTTGCAGATGCGTAAGAGCTACTCATTTCTGCGTATTCAAAATGAAGGCCCTGAGCTGATTGGAGGGTGGAGTTTTCTGGTTCTCTGACGTCACCAGGCCAGTCATGGGGCGCCTGCGCAAGCCCAGTTTTAGGGTCTGCGGAGACAACCTTCCCCAGCCGGCTAGACCTGGACACGGGCTGACTCCAGGTTTTGAGGAACTCAAAAGGCCAATTAGGAGTTCCCATCGTGGTGCAGTGGAAATGAATCCGACTAGGAACCATGAGGTTGCGGGTTCCCCTTTCTGGCCTCGCTCAGTGGATTAAGGATCAGGCACTGCGGTGAGTTGTGGTGTGGGGTCGCAGACGTGGCTCGTATCTGGTGTTGTTGTGGCTGTGGTGTAGGCCAGCAGCTACAGCTCTGATTGGACCCCTAGTCTGGGAACCTCCATATGCTGTGGGTGGGGCCCTAAAAAAGACAAAAAGACAAAAAAAATTATAAAATTTCTGACTTGGTTCCTTTTAAGTTTCTTCTCAGACATACCCATTTAGAAGGAAAAATTGGGAGCTACTCCCAACTTGTTTTTCCCCTTCATTTGCCCTGATTGGGGGTCGGGGGAGGGCGGGCTGCAGAATTGGTTTGGTAATCATACCTTCAAAATGTAGCTGCAATTCAAGATGTTCTCTTATGAGAATTAGCACCATGGAGCTGTAATATAACATCTGTTTTGCATTACAAAAAGATTGGTCTTCTGAGCTAAAATGCCCTTTTCATGCTTTAGGGGTGATCTTTGAGACAGTGCTTTTATCTGCTTCTCATCTATGACAAAATACAAGGGTTTTAAGAAAGCTTCTCCAATGGAGGGGTACACCTCACGACAATTGGAGATGAACTGTACCCATTTCCTCTGCTACCCAGAATGTCTTCTGCAAGCCTGCCCCCAGAACCAGAAAAGGAAGGAGTCCTCAGGCCACAGTTAACTGCAGGTTGGAAGCTCGAGAGAGGACTGAATTGCCAGTGAACTTTGCACTGTGATTTCACACTGAAGTGGCTGCATCTGTGCCACCTGTTGATGGCATGATTGGAGCATTAGTCCTGGCTCGGCCTCTGCACCATTGATAGCTCTGCTTAACATCACCCCAGGGGAGGCTTTATTGGAAATCCAGTCACTTTGCCTCGGCAATGGTGTACATTGGTGCCCCATTCAACCCTTTTTTCTGATATTAGCACATTTGAATGGGCCACCAGTGAAGCCATTCATCGAGGACAGGCAACTAGGGTTTCTGGGTGGCCCCGGGCTGAGCTGAGAATTCTTGTTAATGGACTGCGAGACTCAGCCTGTTGAGGTACATGAACTCAGTGACCACAGAAGAGTGAGACAAAGATGTCCCTCACAGGAACATGGAGGTCAGAAGTGGACAAAAGCAGACATGGACCAGTCAAAGCTATTTGATTACTGAGCTGAAAAGGGAACATGGATCCCTGTGCTCCCCACCCTCCCACCCCCAGTGACTGATCTGACGGAAATCTCAAAAATGCCCGCACACTCTGAGAGGAAGGCATTTACCAGAATTGCAGGCGGTGTGTGAAGTTATTTTAAAAATGTTTTTTCCTTCCACTTGTCTTTGTGGTAATTTCCTATTTGGCAGTACTTAGAAAAGGCCCCCAATAACTTGAATGAAAAGAAAGGGTCGCAAAATTGAACTGAAAAAGCATGCTTAAAAGTGAAAGGTGCTCATGCGCAGCATTCCCCGTATTGCTGTTGCTCTGAGCTATTTTCAGTCTCCAAAGGGACCAGAAAATGTGCTTTGGGAACCAGAATTTGTGCAGGGTTGGGATTGTAACTTTAATGCATGAGTATAATTTCAAGACCTCTTTATTCTAAGAGATAGAAAAATATATATATTTCGAAATTTTGTAAAAAGATAAAAGGAAAGTGAAAGTGACAGCACTAACGGCCTGAACCTAGCCAGAACCCAGACTGGGGACTGGAACTCACAGTTTTAAATTAGAATCCACCCAGGGTCTGGACTTACTGAGATTCAGGTTCTTCATACCTCTGTGCAGAAGGAATTCAGCCAGAGACAAATCGATAGGCAAGAAAGAGACTTATTAAGTTATGATGCCTGTGAGAGATGCAAGGGTTAGGCAAGGAGGCTCTGCCCTGAGGATTAGGTGGGCTACAGTGTTATCATCCAAGGAGAGTGGGATGGGAAAAGACAGCCTCTTCTTTTCTGGGAGTAGTAGCTCCTGCTTGGTATTCGGTATTCAAATCAGCGGAAGGGTGGTCCTTAAATGCCTGCCTTTGGTCTGGACCTGAATGCAGGCCTCATCCCATCCCTTCCCTGACCCAACGACCTGAGGCAAATCTCACGCCTCAACCAGTCCAGCAAGGCTGCCTTGTTCTGATGGCTTTCTTGAGCAATTTTTAACTTACAGTTATCTCCCAAAGTGCCCTAGGTTTCCCTCTCTATCTGTGGTCCCTTATTGGGACTTCTACAACTACCTGTGCCTACTCCATCCCTATCAAAAGGAACTGAGAAAAGTTAAGGAATCACTTTGGATCTATCAATGTGGTTAATTATACTAACAACGTGCCTAATTCTGATTAACCACGCACTGTTGCTTCTGGCTGTAATAAGTTTCTGTGGGAGAGACCTTTGTCCCTTACTCTTAGATATGTGATCTATGCAAATGTCTAGAGAACTGATACTCAGATGCACATGAAATTTGAAAAGCATTCTGCAATTTTCCGAAATGGCATTTTAATAACTATGAGCCATTCATTCCAAACCAGCGTTATTAAAACTTGATTAAAAATCTTACAACTTTTTGAGACAGCAATATATTTTAAAATATTCAGAATTTTGGTTTGATGAGATATGGGGGAACTCTAAAAATACTTGTAATCTCGCTCCATAAAAGGAGCCGAGAAGAAAGTTTTTTTTTTTTTAAATCCTATCGTAAGTAACATAACTCTTTTTATGACGAAACTGTTCACTTTTACATATACTGACTCACAGACTTTGAAAAACTTATGGTTTCCAAAGGAGACAGTTTGGGGGGTGGGGGGATGCACTGGGGGTGTGGGATGGAAATCCTTTAAAATTGGATTGTGATGATCATTGTACAACTATAAATGTAATAAATTCATTGAGTAATTAAAAAAAGTGTTCACTTTTAAAAAGCATGACTGAAGGAAAAGGAAAAACCTCTTGAGAAGAGTCATATTCATTTGCACTGAAACAGAATTTTATGAGGGAGGGGACCTCAGGGTCCATTTAGTCTATTGTATCTGTCATAGGATTGAAGCCTGCAGAGGTTTAGTATTTTGCCAAAGACCCTACCAGTATCTGGACTTAAAAGTCACACTTTATCTTGTTGTAACAATTTGTTTCGTTAGAGCAGTAATACATTTTTCTTTGTTAAGAACTAGAATCCTTACATTTAGGAGATATTTTACCTCATGTTGCATTTACTTAATGTTTTATATGCTCTCTATGTATCTTCATTGTGATACTTCTGTTATGCTTCCCAAACTTTTTAAAGCTGTCCTAAGAGATAACAAGAACAATATCGAAACTTGACTTCCCCAGCCAAAAACTTTTGAAACAGTCGAGCTTTGCCTTTTTTTTTTTTTTTAAAGTATTTCTTAAATCAGTTTCCTTACCTTTTTCACCTCCCAGTTAAGAAATCTTTAATTTTCTTTAGATATACTCTGGTCTACTTCTAATGTTTTTCCTTTAGGCTACTTCATAATGTGTGGTCAAATAGTATTACCCAATGGTTCGATAATAATAACAATACTTATAACAGTATTATTGAGAACAACTTGCCTCTGGAAACCCTTTGACTTGAGTTGCTTTCTAGGGAAGGGGCCTGGAAAATGCCACCCCAAATATGCCGCTTTGACATAAGGACTATTTTGAGGCAATCGGGAAAGCCAAAGGAAGTTTGTTACCCTTCTCCTTTGTGCCTAAAAACAGGGCAACAATTTCCAGTTGTAAAGGTGTTCACTGCTTCGTTACCAGAAAGACCCAGGAAACAGCACTGAGATAGGTCTTCACAATAAACCTCACTGCCACCTTCCCACAACTCCGACTCCTAAGAGCCCCAACCCTCTTTTCTGTTTCTAGTCACTCGACAATTTATCTTCTCTGTTAAAATGATGATGAGCCCTCCTCCCCCAAGTCTGCTTCTTTCAGTTTTCACTTCTTTTCTATGACACCCCCATGCATGTAAAATAAGAACATGGATGCAGTTTGTAGGCCTTTTCTCCTGTTATCTCTCATTTTCCTGTTGAATTCACAAGCCCCCATGTGCAGAATCTGAGAGGACAGAGGAAAAGCTTTTAATTTCCCTGTACTAGTAATCACTAAATTTTCTCTCTTGCTCCTCCTATCAAGCCTGCTTTACTGCTTTTTCTCCTCCAGTGTCTAAGTCTTTGGTGCATTATTCTTCCATGTTGTATTACCCAACATGGTTTTTCTCTCATTCGCATCATTCTTTTCAGTTAAAAATGTAAAGTCTCAAAAGCCTTGGTGTTAGTTGGAAATGTCTTGGCACTGAATGGAGATGGTCCCACTATAACATCCCCTTTTTGATTATTTTTGGAGGGCATGTTTTAGGGTTAGAAGAGATGGAAATTTGTGAAATTTGAAGCTGTCTTTTTCTACAAGTAATTAAGTCTTTAGGTTCTATTTTAAAGGACAATGGCTTTAAATATCTAAACTTTGCTTGACAATACTGTCAAAGTACCATTGAGATAAATCAGTTGATTACTATCTGTGGAAATTTCAAAGCTTTCTTATATATAAATTAATGGAAATAATGGTGAATTTGGACTTCCATATCTTTATCTTTTTACCCAAGAAACTGCTGGGTTTGGATTTATTACCATATTAGTAATATAATAATAATTTCTATTTAGCCAGTGATACTATGTATGAAGAACTATGTTAAGCATTTGACATGCATTCCGTTATTGAATCCTCATAGCAGCCCTATGACATAAGCACTTTATTATTCCTATTTGACAGACAAGGAATTTGAGCTTTGAGAAGTTTATTTGCTCATGGTTACCTGGCTATTAAGTGGGGAATTAGTTTTTGGATAGTCTAGATCTGGTTCCTCTGAAGAAACAAGAGCATCGATAGTAATTATATCTTACCATGCACTGTGAGTGGCCTTTCCCTTTATACTTTATTAATGATACGTGGTATTTTCCCCACTGTTCAAGGTCTGTGAAGACACAGCCAGGGGCAGGGAAATGAATACTTGGATAAGTCAGACTACTGGGGTTGTAGCTAAGACCCATGGCCACAGGGGCCATCATGGCTGGAGAATTGTGGGACGAGGCATACCTTTCCTGCCAACCAATGCCTGGGTACATTTTACCAGGAATTTGTTCTTCACCATCGGCAGCTGGCTAGGTGGATGTGCTCTTGTTCTCACATTCTAATGTTTGCAGATTCTGATTTCCAGTCCCACAACTCTCCATTTCTTTTATCACTCACATGGTCTGCTTTCTGATTCAGTTCCTCTAGGAAACAAATGAAAATATTTTCTGGGAGTTCCTGACATGGCTCAGCAGAAATGAATCTGACTAGTATCCATGAGGATGCATGTTCGATCCCTGGCCTTGCTCAGTGGGCTAAGGATCTGGTGTTGCCATGAGCTGTGGTGTAGGCTGGTGGCTATAGCTCCGATTTGACCCCTATCCTGGGAACCTCCATATGCCATGGTGTGGCCCTAAAAAGACTATATATATATATATATATATATATATATATATTTAATATATACATATTTTTTTCTGAAATGTGAAATTCCAAATTACCAAATAATGCAATATTACAGTTACATTTCTGTTGCTTGAGTGATTATTTCTGCTATGAAACCTCACCTAAACTTCTGGTTTAGGAAGCATCACCTTTACAGTTTTCATCACCTGAGGAAAGAGCAGCATGAGGTGAAATTATCAATTTTGATAGAGTGAAGCTGGTGCCATTTCAGGAGAAATACAAAACATACATTTTCACAATCACCTTGGGAATTTAAAAACATCTTGCAGCCCAGGCCCTACCCCAGACCAAATAAATGAAAATATTTGGGGGTGGGGGTCTAGACATCAGATTTTAGGAACAGCTCTCTAGGTGAGTCCATTGTGTAGCCAGGGTTGAGAAGCACAGGTCTAGGGTGGCATATAGATGAAATATTACTGCATATAACAGTGTACAAGTTTCTTTGGGAGATACAGAATTTAGAGTTAAGACATTGACCTTACCTTTTAATTTGGTTCGAAACATTTGCCACAAAAATGGTTACTCATGATACAGTGCAGTCACTTGTTAGTAAATGATGTCATAGTTTTAGTGTCAAGTGCTTACCAGAGAGCGTGTGACTAAATAGCCATCAATCCCTATCCTCATCCTGCCGAGTAATAATCATAGCTGCAGAAAACTAAAGCTTGGCATTACTGTTATTTGTGAAAGGTCTTCTGAGAAATGGGCTTTGAACATAGATCTTTTGGGGACCAGTGTTCATGCTCTCTAACCATTAAGTTGTACTGTTTGGTCTTGGGAGATGCATAACCAGTAGCAGTTAGCTGCATCCCATAAAATGTTTAAGGTTTTACGCATTGACATTTCTTATTTTTTTACATGTATATTTTGAAAAATTCCGAACTGCACAAAATTTGGAAGGAATAATACCCTGAATACTGTATATCCTTGATCTACATTAATCAATTTAACATTTTATGAATATATCTGCTTTATTTTGCTATTTGTTTACGCATGTATGTATGTATCTTTGTGGTTGAACCATTAGAAAGGAAGTTGCAGACATCTTGAATACCTCTGTAGGCACACCAAAGAATGAGGAAAATCTCTGTAACCACTAGTGACAACTAAGAAAATTAACATTAATTCCATTTCATCACCTAATATACAGCCCCATTTTAAAACCCTTCAATTATACCTAATAGGTCTATTTAGCTGCTTTTGTTGAACCAAGATCCCATCAAAGTTTATTATTATTATTATTTTTAGGGCCACACTTGGTGCATGTGGAAGTTCCAAGGCTAGGGGTTGAATTGGAGCTGTAGCTGCTGGCCTATATCACAGCCACAGCAATGCCAGATCCGAGCTGCATCTGTGACCTACATCACAGCTCACAGCAATACTGGATCCTTAACCCACTGAACGAGGCCAGGGATCCAACCTGTGTCCTCATGGATACTAGTCAGGTTCATAACCTACTGGGCCACAATGGGAACTCCAAGTTTATTAATTTTATTTGGTTGTAATGTTTAGAGACTTTTCGTCTAGAAGTGGTCTTTTCTTTTCATGACCTTGACTCTATTTTAAAGATGTAGGTCAATTGCCTTGCAGATGTTTCCCTTTCTGGGATTTGTATGACTGTTTCCTCAGGATTAGAGTCAGGTTAAATATTCTCATCATGAATACTGGGTAAGCGATGTATATTTCTTACTGGGTCTACCCAGAAGCACATAAGCTTGTCCCACTTTTGGTGATGCTAAGTTTGATCACTTGGTTAAGGTGGTGGTGCCAGGCCTAAATTCCCTATTTTAAAGTTACCCTGTGTGTTCGGAGTTCCCGTCGTGGCGCAGTGGTTAACGAATCCAACTAGGAACCATGAGGTTGTGGGTTCGATCCCTGGCCTTGCTCAGTGGGTTAAGGATCTGGCGTTGCTGTGAGCTGTGGTGTAGGTTGCAGATGTGGCTGGGGTCCTGCATTGCTGTAGCTCTGGCATAGGCTGGTGGCTACAGCTCCAATATGACCCCTAGCCTGGGAACCTCCATATGCCGCAGGAGCGGCCCAAGAAATGGCAAAAAGACCAAAAAAAAAAAAAAAAAGGTTAACCTGTGTGGTGATACTTTAAAACCAGTGGTTTGAGCATCCACTGATGATTTTTACACTGTGGGTTTTAAAATAGTGATTTTCTAATTCTGTCATTTTCTTGCTATACATTAGTTGGTGTATTACTCGGCTCAGGCTGCCATAACAAAATACTATGGACTGGGTGGCCCTAACAACAGAAATATATTTTCTCATAGTTCTGGAGGCTGGAAGCCCACAAGACCAAAGTGTCCTCGGAGCTGGTTTCTGGTGGATCCTTTCTTCCTGGCTTGCAGGCAGCTGCCTTCTCTCAGTGTCTTCCCTGACCTCTTTGCTGTGGCCTGTGGAGGGAGAGAAATCTTTGTTGTATCTCTTTCTCTTCTGAAGACACTAGTCCCATAAGATTAAAGCTCTACCCTTATGACCTCATTTAACCTTGATTACCTCCCTATAGGTCCCATTGCCAAATACAGTCACATTGGGAGTTATACCTGCAACATAGGAATTTTAGGTGAGACACAATTCAATTCATAACAGTTGTTGTTCTTCTGTAAAGTAGAGCTTTCCTCTTTTCCCCACTTGATTTCCTTTTCTTCCCTCCTGCCCTTTGCTCCTTTTTCCAGATTTTACTATGGACTCATGGATTTATTTTGCATTTAATATATTATGACCTGCCTCTGTTATTATTCATGTTGATGCTCAAATTGTTCAAGATGTGCCCAGTGGGAGCTCCTTCTACCAGTTTCTTTCGATATGACTCTATCAGGGTTTAAACACTTCCTTACTTTTCTTTTATTATTATTATTACTATTTTTTCTATTTTTATTTATTTATTTATTTATTTATTTTTTGTCTTTTTAGGGCTGCACCCTCGGCATATGGAGGTTCCCAGGCTAGGGGTCTAATCAGAGCCATAGCCGCTGGTCTACACCAGAGCCACAGCAACGCAGGATCCAAGCCGCGTCTGCGACCTACACCACAGCTCATGGCAATGCTGATCCTTAACCCGCTGAGTGAGGCCAGGGATTGAACTGGAAACTTCATGGTTCCTATTCGGATGCATTAACCACTGAGCCATGATGGGAACTCCCTTCCTTACTTTTTTTGAACAAGATGTTCTAGTCCACTGTGGGTTTTCCCTCTCCTAACCATTTCTCTAAGGAAACTTGGTTCCTAGTGGAAGATAGTATTTAGAAGCACTATTGTGGGCTTGTTATTGCTAGCTATGATTACCTTGTGAATCTTTTATTTTTAAGAGAGTTTTCCATATGATAGCTATAAAAACTGGACCAATAAAGACTTTCTTAAATTAGAGATTAACTCTTCAAGAGTACAATTAGGCATTTAGTCAGCATTTGAAAAGCTTTGGAGTGGCTTGGAATATAACATGTACCCAGTAAATATTGATAAATGAATGAATAAATGGCCTTGAATTGTGGGGTTTGCTTGGTCTGTGGGGAGGAGAATTTGCCAGGGTATAGTGAGTAGAGAATATTGGGACCAGCCTTTATCTTTTATCTACATTTTCAGTCTGTAGACATGTTACTGAGAAAAAAAATCCAGATTTCCACCTCCAGACCCTTTATAAACTCTGATGGCTCTTTCCCCGGGAAGCGATTCCATGGAGCCTCAAAAATCTCATCTGTGGTTTTCAGTCCATCCCTTCAGATGCCTAGGGGGATGAACGAATTCATCCCGAAAAGAATACTTGAGAAGAAATATTTTTTCCTGATTTTACAAACGAGCTAGCTAAGGAATATTATTTTTTCACAGATGAAGAGAATCCAGTTAAAATGAAGCTGGGAATACAGATTTCAGAGCTCTTGAGACTCGTATATTTAATATCTATTCTGTCACAACCACTCTTTGAGGATCTATTTACTGTCAAAGTGTAATTGGATTTTGATATAGCAGTTCATTTTGGTGGGGGTGGGGAAGGGAAGGTGATTACAAACTAACAAACAAAATGTAAGTGATGGTACCTTTGATTTTTTTTTTTTCTTTTCCTGCTCCTGGATCTTTATAGATACTGGGAATAAACCCCTTATCCCCTACAGTGGTCTTAGAAAACAAGGCATACACTTCAACTACTTCTGCTGTGAATAATCCATTGAAGCCAAACAGTATTATACTAGATTCATCAGTGTTCACACAAAGGTCATATCCTTACATATCTCTTTGAATTTGTGGGACGCATATGGTGTACCACTTCTATAGAAGAAATATTTTCATTTTAGAATTCAACTTTTGTAACCTTTGGCAACATGTAGTATCAATGGCTCTTTGTTGTTCAAAAAAAAAGTAAAACTGTAAGCTATCCCCAAGGATATGCAGGGCGTTGCTATAGCAACAGAATCTGCCTCCCAGCACCACAAGAGAAGCTATGAATAAAAGATGGTGTTCTAAGGACAACAGAATAGAAGAGGTTGTTTCGATCCTTCTAATACCTGAAATTTGCTGTTATTTTGTTAAATGCAAAATAAAAATCTGGGAAAAGGCCCAGTTCACTAAAGGGATGAATTTCTATATTGTACTTCAGATATCATGGGGAAAAATACATGCTTTCTGAATAGAGTCAGGCCCATGGCAGAAGACCAGGGAAGGGCCAAAATATTTGATATACATATTTTTTTTTGTTTTGTTTAGTTTTTTACTTTGGATGAAAGAATTCAAAGACAAATATGTTACTCAGACATATAGAAAATGAGACTATTTTAAATTTGACCCAACATCGTCTTCTGGTTCCATATTTAAACATAAGCACACTTTACATAAAATATAGGGCAAAACAAAATGCTGTGATTTCAGTTTGCATTGTCTATTCTGCATCCAGGCATTGGGACTGGATCCAGACGTTTGGTTGTTGAGTTCTGATTCCCAGTGGCTTCACTATTGCTGCCTATCTACCAACAAACCTAGCTATGTTTTATGGTACTGAGTATTTTAGGACCCAGATCTTAGGATGATGGCCCAAGGTTTCAGATGACACAGAAATGAATGAACTTTGAATCCCTTTGTCTACACACACACACACACACACACATTTATATACTTATGTATACAGATACATAGGTATATGAATATGTATATCTTTTCACATCTATTTGAAAAGTACATATGGATATCTTTTTATGTCTATTTCTAAATCTCATTTAGTTTTTAAGAAACATATTTTTTATTGTGTGAAGTTATTGTTGGGTAAACAATTATTCAGAGAAGAGGTAAAGATGTCACCCCTCTGCGCTTACTTTCCAGTCTATAAGGAGCTAAACTAAACTATTATCAGAGAGATGACTATCAGAGCAAAAGGATTGCTATGGACTGAATAGTGGTCCCTCCCTCCCGGTTCATATCTTGAAGCCCTAACCCTGAATGTGACTATATTTGGGGACAGGGCCTTTATGGAAGTGATTAAGGTTAAATGAGGCCATAGTGGTAAAACTTTGATACAGTGGGATTAGTGTCCTTGTAAGAAGAGGAGAGACCAGAGCTTTCTCTCTGTGTGTGCACACACTGAGGAAAGGCTGTGTGATCACACAGGGAGAAGGCAGCCATCTGTAAGCCAGGAAGTGCATTTAAGGGGGATCAGACATGCATGTAATTCTCTCAAGTTTTTCTGGAACTTGTCTCTTGCTCCTGTCACCGTGGCAACTTTACACAATTGAGGATCTGAAGGTTTCTAATACAGCAATGAAATGTGTGTTTATAAAACACTGTTTTGGCAATGAAACCTAGAAAATAAGACTTTGAGTCTGGTTGCAGTAATTGTCCCACGGATTTTTATGGGTAGGTGCAATTGAAGAAGCTTAGCAAGAGGTAGCATTTTGTTTTTCAACTCTATCTTAATTTAGGAATGGATAGACAATGTTTGGAAAGGATAGACTAATAGACCAGTATATTAGTACTCATCATATGAGAGTAAATTCTGGATAACCATTGTCCAAACTGCAGAGACCTTTCTTTAGTGTTTTCTTCTCCCCATAATTTAAAGACTCCAGGGATTTCTTGTTTTGTAAGGAATCTATTCAGTTGATCTGAGTCTATGCCTTCATTGTTTCTTCTAGTCTTAAAACTGAGCAGTACACTAAAGTGTTAATAATGGGTGTGGTAAGGACGTGGCTGGAAACAAGGGCAACTTTTTTTTTTCTCCTTACTTTTCCACTTATGTTCGAAATTTTGTGTAAGAAGCACTCACGGCTTTCATCGTGGAAAATAATAAAGTTGAAAAATACTAGGTATTAGAAGAACCTGTAAAACTTGTTTTCTTTCAAGGATAATTTTAGGTGGTTTACAATAAAAGACATTTATACACTAAAGCTAGGCAGACTAGAAATGAGACACAATGTTGTGTTAGTTTCAGGTGTACAGCAAAGTGATTCATGTATACATGTACATATATTCATTCTTTTTCAGATTCTTTTCCCATATACATTATTGCAGAATATTGAGTAGAGTTCTCTGTGCTATACAGTAGGTTTTTGTTTTTTATCTATTTTATATATGGTAGTGTGTATATACTAATGATTTATCCCTCCCTCCTACCTTTCCCCTTTGGTAGCCACAGGTTTGTTTCTGAAGTCTGAGTGTGTTTCTATTTTGTAAATAAGTCCAGTTGTATTATTTTTTAAGATTTCCTATAAAAATGTTATAGGATATTGGCCTTTCTCATCTGACTTACTTCATTTAGTATGAAAATCTCTAGGCACCTCCATGTTGCTACAGATGGCATGATTTCACTCTTTTTTATGGCTAATCCTTCCTTGTGTGTATATATCCCACATCTTTGTATCCATTCCTCTGTTGATGAATGTTGAGGTTGCTTCTATGTCTTGACTGTTACAAATAGTGTTGCTATGAACATTGGTGTGGGTGTATTTTTTCAAATTATGGTTTTCTCCAGATATATGCCCAGGAGTGCAGTTGCTGGATCATATGGTAGTTCTATTTTTAGTTTTTTGAGGAACCTCTATACTATTTTCCATAGGGGTTGTACCAATTTACATCTCTACCAGTAGTGTAGGAGGAGTCTCTTTTAGGCACACCATCTTACCATTTATTGTTTGTAGACATTTTGATAATGGCCATTCTCACTGGTGTGAGGTGATACCTCATTGTAGTTTTGATTTGTATTTCTTAATAATTAGTGATATTGAGCATCTTTTCATGTGCTTTTCAGTCATCTGTATATCCTCTTGGGAGAAATGAACATTAAATTTAATGTTCTCTGAGCTTTTTATAGTCAAGAAAAAAAACAAACAGATTAGAGAATTCTCATTATCTGGTTAAAAGAAGGCATACCAGCTAAACATATTTAGTGAAAGAACATTTTTTTTTCCTCGTTAAACTCCTAAGAAAACTTGTTGAAGTATATTCCATTTGTGTAAGACATAAAAATAATATATGCTTACAAATACAGAGAAAATGTGTGGAAGATACCCAGCAAACTATTAATGATAATGTAGTCATCAGACATTTGCTGCCTAGAACACTTTCCCCTTCTTTTGATGACAATGTCCCTTTTCCTTAAGCTTCTCTTTATTTCAGGCATGAGTTTCTAGGCACTGTCAACTGTACTACTCTTTTGACCCAAAGGAAGCCAATCAGAGCATGTCCCTAGCATTTTTCTAAGGGAGGAAAAAAAAAAAAAATCTCTTTTCCTGTTGGATAACAGAGATACAAGGCTATGATTCCTTAGTCACCTGAAGCCCTGGTTTCCATCACCTGAGAAGCCTGAGAGATAACTCTAACATGCATGCAGAATCAGAGCCCAGAAGTTCACATCTCAGGTCCCTTCCCTGGGGCCCATGGTATCACCTTGGTTTCAGCAGTAGTGTCTTTAGGGCTGCACCTGTGGCGTATGGAGGTTCCCAGGCTTTGGGGTTGCATCAGAGCTGTAGCCGTGGGCCTATGACACTGTCACAGCCAAAGCAATGCCAGATCGGAGCTGTGTCTATGATTTACACCACAGCTTACGGCAATGCCAGATCTTTAACCCACTGAGCGAGGCCAGGGATTGAACCTGTGTCCTCATGGATACTTGTCAGATTCGTTTCCACTGAGCCATGATGGGAACTCCTCAGCAGTAATTACTTTGACTCCTTGCCCTAACCTGGTGGCCTTCCAGTCTCTCTCCTGCATTTCACCTTCTTCAAACTACAGGTCTGTCACTTGCAATGGGAAGAATCTTGACCACTTGAATACATTTGGGACTTGGAATGGTGTGGGCAGGAAAAGGATAGGAAGCTATTGTATTGCTTGACCCCCCCCCCCTTTTTTTTACAATAAGCACATTTTATATTTGTAGTAAAAATACTGATAGAGATAAAAACAGGAAAGATTTATTGTGAAAAAATTTGTAAGATGTATGTTGAACAATACAGAGGACAGTATCTCCAGAAAAGCAAATGCATCGGGACTTTATTCATGAGTCTATTTCTTAGGTTGTACTTTGCTCCTGTCTGCAAATAAGACTGAAGTGGTACTTGGTGAAGGAACTAAGCTAATGTGGTGCTCTCCATTAATTCTAGAAGAGCCTGTAGGATGCTCAGAGGAGTGGACAGAGAACAAATCTCAGGTTGTCAGCCTGTCAACCTAAAGGCCTTTGACTATTCCAGGTGAACTTCTGTGATGAGATGTTAAGTGTGTGGATACTGTTGAGAGCATAGTGGTGTGCTGGGGATTGTAGATGGGCAGATGACAGGGGTGACATTATTTTATGAAAGAAGAAGATAATGCTCAATTGTGTTTTTACTTGAGGTGAAAGGTCACCTCACTTATAAATGGAGGTGGGTCATGGAGGTCCCTGCAGGTGGGGCCAAATTTTTGTCAAGAGGCAATTTCACATCTGCTCAAAGTTCTTGTAAGTACTTTACTGAGACCTTAGGGTAGCTAAAGATGGATATAGCACGTCATAGGGGAAGGAGGCTTGAACTAGTTTACGCTTTCCCAGTGTGACTCACTGACACCTATAACCTTAGCAGCCTCCCCATGCTGGGTTCCTTTTGTTTGAGCAGCTGTAAGTCCAGAGACCCAAATGCATTTTGGGCTAATCTATCTGAAAGTACTTCAAAGTCAGTATGTCTGAAACTGAACTCAGTATATATTCCTGAAAACATGTCTGTATTTCTTTATTCCCTCTCTAGTTTTAGGATACCCCTATCTATCTAGTCACCCAAGCCAGCAACCTGGGAGTCATTCTAGTTTTCTCCCTTCCCCTCACTACCAATATACAATTGCCCCTCTCTTAAATATTTATAAATTTTTATCTTTGCTCCATCTCTACAACCTCTGTTTTTGGTTTTGCCCTAATTGTTTCTCATAGAACTAATTAATTCATTTAGCAAGTGTTTATTGAGCAGCTGTTATATGTCAGGCACCGTGTAGGCTCTTAGGATTCAGTGGTGGGCAAAACCAACAGTCCCTGTTCTCAAGAAGCTTATAGTCTAGAGAGTTACTGCAATACATCTTAACAAGTGTCCTTGCCTTTAGAGTACATGCTTATTCCATGAGCTTGAGCTCTTTTGTAAAATTCACCACATTCTTGCCAATGCTTAGTATTACCAGACTTGTAGAAATTTGCCAGTCTGATGGATACGAACTAGTGCCTTATTGTTTTTATTGTATTTATCTTATCACTGGTGAAGCTGAATGTCTTCCATATATTAACTATTAGAATTTCTTCTATGATTTGGTTTTTTGTATCACTTGCCCCTTTTTGTGGAATTGTTTTTATTTGTCTTGCTGACTTGTCCCTTAATTATTCCATATACTGGATAGTAGCTTGGGTTATTACATACATAATGATGTGCTTCATCCAGACAGGAAATGAAGAAATTCAAGCACATTTTTCAGTAACAATTAATGAGTTTAGTATCAGATCATGTTCTGCAAATATTTACTCAGGATGGCTAACTTTTAATTTTGTAATGCCTTTTGCATACACATTTTAGTATATTCATTTTCCTACTTGACTTGTGGTATTAATATGAGAAATTCTTTCTTAACCAGTAGATTGAAGATATTTTCAAGTTTTAAAATTTTTAGTCTCCCTCTAGAGGTTTAATTTTCTTTAGGAATTTAATTTTGCATGTGATGTGAAATAAAAATCCAATTCTTTTCCCAGAAGATAACCATTTGTCCCAGTATCATGTATAAAAATTGCTACACTTATATGGTAATACCTCCTTTGTATACACTGTCATACATGTGTATGTGATCTGTCTGTCATTGTGTCAATATTACCCTTTTAAAAAATCTTTTTAGGGCTGCACCCATGGCATATGGATGTTCCCAGGCTAGGGGTCGAATCAGAGCTACAGCTGCCAGCCTACACCACAGCCATAAGCAATGGGGGATCCAAGCTGCATCTGTGACCTACACTACAGCTCGTGGCTATGCCAGATCCCTGACCTGCATCCTTCAGCAGTCATGGGATGGAAGAAATTTGGGAAGACCTGATAAAGTAGAAGATGTACAGCCTTTAGTGACTCCAGTTTCAGATAACACACTGGAGAAACTCTCACACATGTGTAAGAATTTTGTTATTGCATTGTTGTAATGGCAAAAATTTGTAACATCTGAAACGTCCTTGAGAAAAAATTATGTAAAAGGAAATTTATACATTCCTTTCTCAAGGAGGTTTGGACTGAATAAAGGTGCCTCTTAGTCTGGCTCCTATGCCAAAACACCACAGACTGGATGGCTTAGAAACAACAGAAATTTATTTCTCACTGCTCTGGAGGCTGGAAGTCTAAGATCGAAGCATCACCCTGTTCACCTTTTGGTGAGAACCCTCTTCCTGCTTCATAGCTGGCACCTTCTCCCTGTGACGTCCCAGGGTGAAAGTGGCTGGGGATCTCCCTGGAGCATCTTTCATGAAGGCACTAATTCATTCACGAGAGCTTCACCCTCATGACCTAAGCATCTCCCAAAGCCCTCACCTTGTAATATCATCACCTTGGACACTACGGTTTCAAAATAAACATTTCAAAGGGACACAATTATTCAGATCATAACAGTGCATCATCTTATATTCACATATTTAATGTAATTACTGATTATTTGGGTTATAGATGAACTCTTTTATCCTTTATTTTGTATTTGTTTCATGTTCTCTGTTCCCTTTTTTCTCCTTTTTTTTGACTTTTATGAATCAGTTTAAATTATTTTATTTTCTCTCTTATTTTCATTATTTCCCCTCCTTATACTATTCTTTTAATGTTTATTCTTGAGGTTATAACAGATATCTTTGAATAGGAAGATCTTCTAAAAATTAGTACTTTTACCACTTCCCAATCAATACAAGGTCTGTAGAATACTTTATCCTGTTTAATCCCTTTGCTTTTTGTACTTTTGTTGTCATTTTATTTCTACATATATTTTTAAACCTCCATTATAATTTTTTATAAAGCCAGTAATCATTTGAATTGACCACAGGTTTACCTTCTCTTGCTCTTCAATCTGCCTTGCATTCCTGTGTTTACATTTGGAATTTTTATGCTTTTGCCTGGATAACTCACTTGAATATTTATTTTATTGTGGGCCTTTTGGCAATAAGTTTTCAGAGTTCTTTTTTGCCTGAAAATATCTTTGTTTTAATTTCAGATTTGAAGGATATTTTTGCTTGGTGTGTAATGCTGAATTGGAAGTTATTTCCTTTCTGTGACTTTAATTGTATAATTTCACTATCTTTGGTTTCTTTTTTTTTGTTCTATTGACAAGTCTTGTATTTCTCCTTTAATGGTAATGTGTCTGTCTTTTCTGACTGCTTTTAAGATGTTCTCTTTGACTTTGGCTTTAAACAGCTTTGCCTAATGCATTTAAGTGTGATTTTCTTGGTATTTATCCTGCTTGTATTTAGAGAATTTCTTTAATCTATGACTTGAGATCTTGTGTCAGTTTTTGAGAATTCAAATCCAACTTCTGAATCTTTCTTTGTTACCTCTTCTGTGAAACTCCAGTTTTAGAGATATTAGCTATTTTACCATGTTTACTTATCTCATGTGACGGTATGCATTTTTCTTTTTTTTTCCATGTCTTAATCTTAATGTTTTCTATTAAGACTATACTATTCTATTATCTTTCAGTTTCCTAATTTCTTCTTCTTTTGCATCTAACATGCCTTGAACACTCTTTACTGAGTTCTTATTTTCAGCTATTGTATTTTACCCTGATGAAAAGCTGTTACCCTGGTGAAAGTCTATGTCTGAAAGCTTCAGAATCTGGTTTATTGTTTATTTTCTGTCCCCTCCACCCCACACACTTTGGTTTTGGTCATTTTTTTCTATATCCTGACATGCTAAATAGTTAAAAAAAAATGGTGTGGATATTGTTTAAGAACAATCGTAAATTTTTGGATAATGTTAGCATATTCCAGACAGGAATTAGTTTGTGGGTTTTTTTTTTCCCCCATCTTGTAGCACATGGAGTTCCTGGGTCAGAGATCAGATCCGTGCTGCACTTGTGACCTATACCATAGCTGCAGCAACGCCAGATCCTTATTAACACACCATGCTGGTCCAGGGATTGAACTTGCATCGCAGCACTCCCAGAGACCTGTTGCCGACACTGACTCGACCTGTTTTGCCACAGCAGGAACGCCTTAGGTAGTTTTTTTAGTGATAGAATAAAGGCAAGTTATCTTGATCCAATAAGAGAAGAAGGTGTTTCAAGGCTGAATTTAAGTCTTTGTGAGGGCTGGTCTATTTCTGCTTTGCTTTACTGCAAAAGCATAGACTTTGTGGAGTCTGAACAAAGCCTGAGGTATTTGTCAGATCATCTCTTCCTTGATGGGCCTCAAACTTCACCTCTCCAGCACCAAAAGACAGGCAACAGCTCAGCTTGTTTGTGCCTTAGGAATTAACAAATTGCTCAAAGGAAAAAGTGGCTGAGAATTTTCAGCTCGCTTCTCTGTAATTCCCTCTTCTCCTGGATTCTGCTCCTTCTAATCCCTAGCTGCCCTAAATTTCAGTTTTTGTTTTTCTATTCCTGCAAGATTGCCAACCTCTCTGAGCCACTATTTTCTATTTACGCTCTTAGCCCTGAGCCTTTTAGAAACTGGTAAATGCCTGGGAGGTGTCATGGTGACTCCCATGTACCTTGCTCTCTCAAGGATTAACCCTGAGTTCCGGCAGTCTTGATTGCTTTCCAGTGCCTTAGAAAATGACTTTTTTTGGTAGCTTATTGAGATTTTTCTAGTTATTCCTAGCATGAGAGTTGGTCTCATACAAACTGGCAGAAATTCCTAATCTCCTTTTCCAATTGTTCTTTTCTGTTGCTGATGGCTTATATCTGTTTTAAAATGACACTTTGATTCATTATAATAGCTGATCTCTAATTGATTCATTACCATTAATATATACATTAGCAGAGGAAAACATATCAAAATGAGTAATAGTGTTAGAATTTGGTGTGCTCAGAGAACTATGCCTGATTCCTGTGGTTAGACATTTAAATCCCACTAGAATTGTTTGTGTTATTACTCCCTTTCTCTGATAAAAGGATGAAACCATCTGTGGAAAACATAGATTTTTTTTTTTTTTTGGTCCACACCCATGGCCTATGGAGGTTCCTGGGCCAGGGATGGAATCTAATCAACAGCTGCAACCTACCACAGATGTGGCAGTGGGAACTCCCTATTTATTTATTTATTTATTTATTTATTTATTTTTAAAGAAAAGTCATTAAAACTCAGCAGTGATGAAGATTAGCTTGTAAAACTTTTCCATTGACTTAATTTTTTTTGGCTTAGGAATTATTAAAAATTCCCTAACTTAAAAAAAATTCCTCAACTTTTATTGATCCACTGGCTTATAGTAGTTGTTTTATGTCCTGAATTTACTGAATCAAGAAAACTTTATCTAGGAGTCAGGTCAGGCTTAACCTATACCAAATAGTCTCTATTCAATAGCTCTATCATCTCACCAGTGTGAATTTTATAAAAATTAAGAGGCAATGTGAATTAGTGGAAAAGAACCTAGACTAGGAGTTTAGATACTGGGGTTTCTAGTCTTGCTCTGCTAGTGACTGTACAATATTATATAAATTACAGGTGTACAAGACAGTGATTTATAATCTTAAGATTATACTCCATTTGTAGTTATTATAAAATGTTGGCTGTATCTCCTGTGTTGTACAATATATCCTTGTATCTTATTTTATACACAATAGTTTGTACCCCTTAATCCCCTGCCCTTTTTATCCTTATCCCTTCCCTTTCCCCTCTGATAACCATTAGTTCTCTATATCTGAGTCTCTTTCTTTTTTGTTATATTCACTTGTGTGTTATAATTTTAGATTCCACATGTAAGTGATATCAAAGTATTTGTCTTTCTCTGTCTGCCTTATTTCACTTAGGGTAATAGCTTCTGAGTCCATCCATGTTGTTGCAAATGGCAAAATTTCATTCTTTTTTATGGCTGAGTAGTACTCCACTTTATACCTACACCACATCTTCTTTCTTCAGTCATTTGTTGATGGACACTTACGTCACTTTTGTATCTTGGCTATTGTAAATAATCCCGCTATGAACATTGGGGTGCATGTATCTTTTCAAATTATTGTTTTTGTTATTTTTGAATACATACCGGACTGGAATTGCTGATTCATATAGGTAGTTCTATTTTTAATTTTTGAGAAAGCACCATACTGTTTTCTGCGGTAGCTGCACCAATTTACATTCCCATCAACAATGTAGGAGGGTTCCCTTTTAGTGGTTTTAAGGGAAAAATATCCCAAAGTTAAATGAGAAGATCTGTCTCTGAAGAGTTAAATGTTGTTATTAAGAAATGCTCCACTAACTTGAAGTGTTTCTCGCCTCTTCTCATTTGGAAATATAAAATGATGACTAAAAACTACTCAGTATGCATGCCAAATTGAAGTTGATTAACCTCTGACCTTTCCACATCATTTAATGAGGCAGCATGCACGCTGGCATGAAGAAGACTCTGTCAAAATGCTGAGTTTGAGATAATTCCTTTTCTGGAGCTCTTTGTTTTGCTCCCAGCCCACCTAATTTGACTCTTGTCATGTTCTGTACCAGGCTGGGGGCTTTATGTGAATCCCAATCAGTCACAGTCGTTGGCAGAAGCAGCCTGATGGGGAATGATAGTGTCGTGGATTCTCATGTATAAAAAGATGTGTGTGATCAACAGAAAATAAAATTTCCCTTTGTCTCTGGTGAGTCCAATTTAGCAATTATTACGGTATTTGAAGAAAATGTCAGTACAGTCATTTTATTTAGATTATTTTGTGCCTTGATGAGCTAAGAAAAGAGAGCGAATGCCGAGATGGGTGCTGTGTGATAGCCGACTGAATTTTCCTTGCTGTACACAAAGACTGAAAACAAATTGCCCACAGATGGAAATAATTTCCATGGGGTCACGAAAGTCAACAACATCTTTCAGAATTGGTTTTCTTTTTAAAACTGGGAATTTCTTTCATGATGTTGTCCAGCTATGAAAACGAGCCTTGTGTAAAACACATTTAGAGCCTTGGGAGGACGACTTGAAGCTCTTGGTGATGTGTCATCCTTTTATACTGTTTCCTTCAACATTGTCATCGTGATCATCACTAGGTTGGGGGGTGGGGGGAGACACTGGGGGTTTGGGATGGAAATGCTATAAAATTTGGTTGTGATAGTCGTTGTACAGCTATAAATGTTATAAAATTCATTGAGTGATAAAAAATAATTAAAAAATAATTAAATATATTTCCATGGGCAGGGATTAACTTCCCCCACCACCCCAAAACTATACATTTAAACCAATGTGAAAATGAAAGACTCCCTTTATATAGTTTCATTTAGTCATGTCTATATATGATGAAATATCTGTAATTCTCACATAAGCCATGGGGATGCCACTTGCAGCAACATGGATGGATCTAGAGATTATCATACTGAGTGAAGTAAGCCAGACAAAGACAAATACCATATGATAGCACTTATACGTGGAATCTAAGAGAATGGTATGAGTGAATTTATATACAAAACAGAAAGAGACTCACAGACTTTGGAAAAAAACCTTGTGATTACCAGAGGGGAAAGATGAGGGAAGGGATCATTTAGGAGTAGTTAGGAATTAACATACACACATGTGTAAAATAGATAACCAACACAGACCTCCTGTATAGCACAGGTAACTTTATGTAATATTCTGTAATGACCTATATGGAAAAAGAATATGAAAAAGAATAGAGATGTATGTATATGTACAACCGAATCACTTTGCTCTACACCAGAAAGTAACACAACATTTTAAATCAACTATACTCCAGTTAAAAGAAAAAAGTTCCTGAAGTGGTGCAGTAGGTTAAGAATTCGAATGTAGTGCTTGGGTCACTGTGGAGGTGTGGGTTCAATCCCCAGCTCAGAGCAGTGAGTTAAAGGATCTGGTGTTGCCATAGGTACAGCATAGGTGGCAGCTGTGGCTCAGGTTCAATCCTTGGCCCAGGAACTTCCATATGTCATGGGGATGGCCATTAAAAAAAATTGAAAAAAGGAAAACAACTTAGTACCACAGTTAGTGGCTTGTGGCTGTTAGTGTAAGGTTAAAGTTAATCCTTCTAGAATCTTCCTACCTTTATTATATAAAGTTGCCCAAGGAACCAGAAATGCTCTTCAAATTGAGGCTATAATTTGGGCCTTAGTTCCTTAGAAACTCCGTGCTATCTGGGAGAGGCCATGCATGCTGTAAAGTGATTTTCTTATTGATTCATACAATCAAGCTAAGAAAATGTAAACTCTTAGAGGGAAGGGACCACTGTGTCATCTGTCACACATCTTTTAGTCCAGATGCACTCATTTGGGCATGCATTCTTTCAATAATACTCACTGAGCAGCTCTATCTAGAAATAGATATAGATAACAAGCTGTTACTTTGGTGAGAACGTGAAAACACAGAGGTGTGATCTAGGTATTAGGAGAGGCCCAAAGGGGGCTTCTAACTTCATGTTGGTGGTGGGAACAGGGGCTATGCTCAGGAAAGGCTTTCTGGAGGAAATGATATCTCAGCTAAGCTCTGAAAGCTGAGTAAGAGTTAACAAGGCAGAGGGAGTAAGAAGGTGGAGAAAGGGTGGGGCAGAGGTCAGCACACAAGAAAGTGTAGAGGAGAGAGAGGGTGAGCTTGGCTGTTTTTTAGAACTGCATGTAGTTCCGTCTGGCTGGGGTTCAGAATGAGTGCACAAGTGGTCCAGCGGGTGGCTGGAGAGGTGAGCAGGGGATGGAGTGAGGCCTCGTATACAAGGTCAGTGGACTAGCATGCACTGTAGTTTAAGCAGGGACTTCACATGTTTAGAATTTCACTTTAGAAAGGACTTTCCCGTTGTGGCTCAGTGGTTAACGAATCCGACTAGGAACCATGAGGCTTCAGGTTTGATCCCTGCCCTTGCTCAGTGGGTTAACGATCCGGCGTTGCTGTGAGCTGTGGTGTAGGTCGCAGACGTGGCTTGGATCCTGTGTTGCTGTGGCTCTGGTGTAGTCCGGTGGCTACAGCTCCAGTTCGATCCCTAGCCTGGAACCTCCATATGCTGCAGGTGCAGCCCAAGAAGTAGCAAAAAGACAAAAAAAAAAAAAAAGGACTTACTGTGTCTGATGAGAAGAAAAATAGATTTGAAAATACATTGTTACAAAATATTACAGCACAAATTTGTTAACTATATGAATGTTAATACATATACTGTGCTTTAGCCCTTTCTATGTATTTTGGGTAGTTCTTATTCCATTTCACTGGAATATGCCTTTTGAAATAAATTCATAGTCATGTATGAATATACTCTTTTGAATTTAAAAACCGCGGGCAGGCTACATCCCCTGCAGGTAGAGAGACAGAAGCTTATTTCATTTCACTAAACTGGAGGGGGAAAATCTCCATGCATCGAACACATTCATAGTGTTCTCACAAACACAGCTTCCACGAAGACCAGCTAGAATGGCGATAGAAATGAGGGCAGAATCCTGTAATATTTACTCATTGTGTAAGCAGAGTGTGTACTAATTAGGAAAAGTGCATTTGGGAATGGAAATCAAGGCTAGGAGTATCTGTATTTTGAGGTCAAGTTTTCCACCTAACTATGGAAAACAAAGCTATAACCAAGGCATGAAGTAGTTAGTTCATGGATTCAGCAAACGTTTATAAGTGTAAACCATGGTGCCAGAAGTTTGAGTGAACCAGGTAGTTCACTCAGACCAGGAATTTTGAGGCCCCTGCCTGGTGGAGCACATGGTCTGTCTGGACATCTCATAAGTGGGATGCGAGGATGGTGGAAGGTTCTCACAGTCAGTGCAAAACTCGTGGATGCCTGGGTGGTGGTGGGCTCAAGTAGACGAGGGTAGTTTGGATACTTCTCTCTAGTTTCTGAAGAATCCCTGGAAATTTTCTGATCTATTTTTATATTCAATGAGCTTCTAGCTCTTATTTGATCATTATCAGCACTTTATCCTTTTCTGATCTGCCTTCTAGTATCAATTCTAGTTGATTTTTTTTGGCTCTGCCTGGGGCATGCCGAAGTTCGTGGGCCCGGGATCGAACCCACATCACAGAGCATTGACAACACTGGATCCCTAACCTGCTGAGCCTCAAGGGAAGTACTATCAATTCTAGTTGGTGGAAAAAAAAAAAAAGTGTGTGTGTGTGTGTGTGTGTGTGTGTGTATCTATATATTTCTCCTGCAAGCTAGGTGTTTTTCTGCAGAACCTCTCCGTTGGGATAGTAGGAGGGCTGACTCAAAAGTGTTAGACCACTGCAGGATCGAGGAAGAGTAGGGTTTAAATGGATTTTTTTCAGAGATGCCATGAAGCTTGGCCATGGCCTGGGCTCTTGGTGATTTCTGGTGACGGTCAAGCCCCAGACTCTGTTACACAGAACAGTTTGTGTTCCCTAATTAATAAAGTGTTTTTTGTTTATTATTGCCATTTTTGCTTAGCAGAATTTTTGTATCTTTAAGTCCATATCCTTTTGTAACTGATGAGCAAACTTGGATCCATGGAGATTAAACCAAATAACAGGCTCCATGTTTCTTTTTTTTTTTTTTTGTCTTTTTGCCATTTCTTAGGCTGCTCCCTTGGCATATGGAGATTCCCAGGCTAGGGGTTGAATTGGAGCTGTAGCCACTGGCCTATACCACAGCAACAGCAATGCAGGATCCGAGCCGCGTCTGCAACCTACACCACAACTCACGGCAACACCGGATCCTCAACCCCCTGAGCAAGGGCAGAGATCGAACCCACAACCTCATGGTTCCTATTCGGATTTGTTAACCACTGAGCCATGATGGGAACTCCAGTGTTTCTTATATTTTATTGAAATCATATTGCCCAGGCCAAGTCACAGGATCGTTCTGCAGAGTAGACATTTTAATAAATGGATGGGCATTAAGCGGGACCCATACTAGGTTTACTACACTCAGGCATGGGTGGGCCTATATATCTTTTTTTTTTTTATGGAACATTTAGGTGAATTTTTATTTATTTATTTATTTATTTTTTTTACTTTTTTTATTACTCAAATGAATTTATCACATCTGTAATTGTATAATGATCAGTCTGATTTCACAGGATTTCCATCCCACAGCCCAAGCACATCCCCCCACCCCCCAAACTGTCTCCTCTGGAGACCATAAGTTTTTTAATGTCTGTGAGTCAGCATCTGTTCTGCAAAGTTCAGTCTGTCCTTTTTTCAGATTCCACATGTCAGTGAAAGCATTTGATGTTGGTGTCTCATTGTATGGCTGACTTCACTTAGCATGATAATTTCTAGGTCCATTCATGTTGCTAAGAATGCCGGTGTTTCATTCTTTTTAATGGCTGAGTAATATTCCATTGTGTATATGTACCACATCTTCTTGATCCACTCCTCTGTCAATGGAAGTTTAGGTTGTTTTCATGTCTTGGCTATTGTAAATAGTACTGCAGGCCTGTATATCTTAAAAGCGCTTTAAAACACCATCTTTGATGGGAATAGAAGAATCATAAGTGGTGAAATGTCATAGAGGCGACCTGTTTTAATTTCTTAGAGTTTACCTGGTAATGAGATTTGTTTGAGGGTAGATCTAGATATGGGAATGCAACAATGATAGCACTCTATTGTTTGTCATGAACATGTTTTTTTTTTTTTTTTCTTTTTTGGCCCCAAGGCATATGGTGTTCCAGGAACCTGGGATCACATCTGAGCCACAGCTGGGACCTAAGCTGCAGCTTCGGCAATGCTAGATCCTTAACCCACTGTGCCCCACTAGGGATCAAACTTGCGTCCCAGTGCTCCCAAGATGCCGCCAATCCCATTGTGCCACGGAGGGAATTCCTATATTTGCTTTTTTTTTTTTTTTTTAATTACTGTGAGAAAAAAGTCCTCTAGCACATTGCCAAGAAATTTGCACCCTTAGCTTCTGGGGCTCTGATGGAGAAAGTCATAATTAGCAAAATGGTATGTGTGTCAAGTTAAGTGATACACTGCAAAGAAAAGAAATATTTCCCTAAAGCTGGCTCCTATAAGCTGCATGTCTGAACAGCTAATCTTTTTTCATAGAGAAGAAGCTATATTTCATGTGATTATGAATCCTAACAATTCAAATCCATTTGCTCACTCTTGTTTCTGCATGATTCATGGAAATGGATGTTTTTCTTTAAGGCTGTGCTGTGAATGTACACAGTGGAGGGAATCTTAAATGCTTCTAAGACTTAACTAGTGGGGCATCACACACACGCACACACAGGTTATTCCCCTGTGATAGCCGTCTCTGTTTTGCTGCTGTGCCTGATACACTTCAAACATGGTTTCTCCACTTTAGAGAAAAGCTAGTGTAGAAGGTGAATGTAGGGATTAGTGAAAACCTCAACATTTACTGGAGATGTAGGCATAGTACAGTGGATCCTGTTTGATTTAAAATATTGTCTCTTTTGGAGTTCCCACCATGGCTCAGTAGAAACGAATCTGACTAGCATCCATGAGGACACAGATTTGATCCCTGGCCCTGCTCAGTGGGCAGCTCGGATCCTGTGTTGCTGTGACTGTGGTGTGGGCCAGCAACTGCAGCTCCAATTCCACTCCTAGCCTGGGAATCTCCATATTCCTTGGGTGTGGCCCTAAAAAAAAAGATAACAACAAAAAATATTGTCACTTTTGTCTTTATTTTACAACCCCCTTCTCCAAAAGTGATTTAATGGACAGAGCCTAGGGGGTCCACAAGCCATAAGGATAAATGGCTCTTAGCTAACAGTACCATAGTTAGAATATTTAATAAGCCTGCGTGACTCATATATGCCGAAGCTCTTGGGTACGCTTTAGAAATTATGATCTCAGAAATAGCAGTGTAATCAGTTGTTTATTGCATCCCTGGGCACTAGAGCTGTGGAAAACCATTCTGTGGTTTTGGCTTTGTTGTTGGAAAGAGCAGAGTTTAAGGCATGGACTTCCTCCTCACGAGCTATGAGATCCTTTTGCTTTTCTTTGACTTCCATGCACTTCCGTTTCCTTGTCTGTAATGTGGGAATAACAAGAGGACCCATTTGAGAAGTCAGGTGTGAGGCTTCAGTGAGATGGTGTAGACAAGGTGCTTAGAACCGGGTCTGGCACGTGGGGGTGGGAGTAGGGGTAGGGTGAGGTGGTCAGCACTTGTGATTTGCTCCTGTTTTGCCTTTCCTGTGCCTCCCTGGTCCTGGGAAGGGAGGTTCTTTGTGCATTTGCTTATGTTGGTCTTTCCAATAGAAATTTATCTTCCTGAAGATAAGAGATATGGCAGACATGAACTTATGTTTTCAGAGCCAGGGACCCAAGGAGCAGCAGGGTGTGATGGAGAAGCCCTGGCTGGGCTCAGAAGACATGGCCTCTGGTTCAGGGTTTGAAACTAATGATGTGACTTTAGGTTCTCTAGACTTAGTTCCTCACCTCTGTATGACATAGGACCCTGGAAATATTTGTTGTCTAGATTAAGGAATGAATCCGTAAAATGAAGTGACAGGATGGAATGATCCAATCCAAATCCTCTTTCAGGGCCCCGTTCCTAATGGAGAGGGTTCCTCAGTGGGACATTTGCTTTCATGTTGCCATGGGGCCTTTCTTGGGAGCACTTCCACTTGGATTGATTGATAGGGACACTAGTTTTGGGGTGATTTTGTGCTTACGGGAATGGCAGTGGCTTAAGAAATAGCTACAGAGGGGTAGATAGGTGATTTTGTCAGAAGATGCTACAAAAGTAACTTTGGTAGACCATCAGCCCTGTACTCTCATTGCCCTCAAAGCATGGACTTCTTATATTTTCTTATTATTCTCTTTAGCTAGGACTAAGTCCTATCAAACTTTGCTTTATATGTTTATTTGGTAATTCTTTTCTTTTTCTCTTCAAGATTGCCCGTTATATTTTCACCCAGTTTCATGAAAGATTTTTTTCCAGGGAGGGCAAGTGAAGTGGGGGAGGGGGCAGTACCATGATTTAACCCTCTCATGGACACTTAGATCTATCTGAGCCCTTGATGTTTTCAGGGATGATCAGACTATTTTCTCTCTGCCCTTTTGGGGTTGGACATAAGAGCAATCCAGGAGAAGGTGCCATTATGCTCATGTGTAATTTGAAATCTGTTTCTTCCACATCCATCATACTAGGATATGTGAGGTTGCCAGGATCCTCCACAGAACTCGAGCTGCCTTGTTCTTTGAGTGAATCAAGCCTTGAACATCTTTGTGGACTGTGGGGAAAGAGCTAGTGAGAGGAAGAGGTTGAGATTAAAGGAGATGATTGATGGGGTCCTGAAGGAGGCAGAGGGGAGAGGGATGTCTACTTCTCTGAGATAGGTGGGAAGGAGGGACAGAGATGTGTGGATGTATGCATGTGACCGCCAGGCTTGAGGGAGCTCACACCTTCTTTGCAGAGTGGGGGATAAGGTCTTGTGCAGAGAAAAGGGGCCAAGTTGAGGACATCTTTTCTGAATCAGGTGGGGGAAGATGATGAATAGATGTGGAGGAGGGCTGTGTCTAGTTGGAAAATCTCTCCTGCTATAAGTCTTCTGCTTTGTTCCTGGGCACAAAGTGGGCCAACTAGAGAACTGCCCTGGTCCAGTAGGAAGTCATGCCTCTAATGAAGGGTCTCCTATCTTAGATACAATTTGGTAGAGAATTTCCTCAGAGTAGAACCTGGACAGTGCATCACATCTCAGACTACCATGTGACATTTGA
The DNA here is from genome assembly GCF_054392235.1 of Sus scrofa. Classification (NCBI taxonomy): domain Eukaryota; kingdom Metazoa; phylum Chordata; class Mammalia; order Artiodactyla; family Suidae; genus Sus; species Sus scrofa. The sequence goes on along the minus strand of NC_139389.1, from coordinate 72,574,899 downwards.
GGCACTGAAATTTCTTTGTTGTTAGTCCATTGGCAGAAGCTGCCCCCTGGAGCCAAGGCTTGAGCCCAGGTGCTCACCTGGTTGCTTTGAGAGAATGAGCCCATGTACAATAGAGCAGCTGCTTCAGCCTCACTCATTTGAGCCCTTGTTTAAAATTCATATGTGGGAAAATTGTTTGGAAGATGCTATAGCCAGAGTCGGCTGCCCACAGTTCTGTGGATGATGTGCCAGACGGCCTGGGAAGATAGAGACTTGCCCTGGGGGTTCAAGCTGCTCGCCACCCTACTCTGCAGAATCTGGTCAGGGATGCTCGGGCCCATGGTAAGTTGCCACTTTGTAATCATCTCCATGTTAGCCGGCTTTGCTGGCCAAACCATCAGGCCAGCTGTTTGAAGAGAAGGATTTCTTGTATAGAGATGATGGATTTTTTCATACCTGTTTGGATGGATTTGGGCTCTCTCCTCCACTGATGAATTATTTGTCCAGTTTTTTAAAAAAGTGAGCAAGGACACATAAATTTCAATCTCTGTTTTAAGGAAAGGATTTCTTTTATAGAGACAATGGATTTTTTCATACCTGTTTGAATGGATTTGGGCTCTCTCTTCTACTGCTGAATTGTTTGTCCAGTTTTAAAAAAAAGTGAACAAGGACACATAATCTACAAATAAAGATTTTTGTAACTTCTGGCCTTAAGTCTACAGAGTAAAAGTGCTCTGCTTTGTACTCGATAATAACCATTGCTAAATAACTTTTTATGTTGAAATATCATGTGGAGGATATAGGAAGGGGATGATTTTAGAAGCATTGGATAATGTTTTCACAAGTTTTATATAAGGAAAGATTTATACTATTATAAAATAATATAATATCATGCATAAATTACTAGGCATCTAGTCATACAATTTTTTGACATGAGTACAATAACTAATTTTATATAGATTCTTGGCCTTATTTCTTAATTCCAAGAATGAAATAACTGAGTCCTCTTGGGAGAATTACCTTGTTCTGAATGAATGCTGTTTCTTTTTCATGGAAAAGATAAACTTGATTATCTAATTGTTTATAAAACAGAAAAAAGCAAATTAAAACAGTTAATGGGATAATCCACTGCTTTAGGTTTTCCCACATTTCTGGTTAAATAGTGCTTTTATTTATGAAAACTTTATTTTCTAGTTACAGGCAGATATATCTCAAAATAAGCATGCATGGAAAAAGTTGTTCATAGATATTAAGTGGCAAAGTGAGTTTTAATATGTATAGTATGATTCTCAAACCTATTAAAAGAATATGGGCTTACACAAATACACAGAGATGTATTTGCATGTGTGACATGGGTAAACATAATTGAAAGAAATGCTGAGTTTTAATTTCATTTTTTATTAACACTTTTTTTTTTTTTTTTTGGCGTATGCTGTTTTCCTAAATTGAGTTACTGCCGTGTGGGCAGCTGAGAGTAGGCTCTTAACATGATACTTTTTAGATGAGGGTGAGGACTGAAGCCTCCTGGTGAAGTTGAGATGCTGAGAGGTGTCACCTTACTTCCAGGGTGGGCGTAATGCTGCAGAACTGGAAGCCTGGAATAACTGAGCCCTATTGCTTCCTTAAAAATAAAAATAAAAAAAAAATGTAAATGCTGTTACTTATTTTTATCAGCACTCTGTATTTGAGGTTTGGATAAAACTTGACTTAATCAGAAAAAAATTATTAAATATAAAGGGTGGAGTTCCTGCTGTGGCACAGCAGGATCAGTAATGTCTCTGCAGCACCAGGATGTCAATTTGATCCCCAGTCTGGCACAGTGGTTAAAGGATCTGGCAGTGGGTTGCAACTGTGGCTTGGATCTGACTCCTGGCCCAAGAACTCTGTAAGCCACAGGGTGGCCAAAAAAGAAAAATTGAAAAAAATAAAATAAAAATAGAATTTCTAAGTGATGAATACAAGCAGCAGTTTGTTAACCTGTGGAAAATGTACTTGATTTTAAGTCATACAAATCACATTCACTACATTAACAAGTATTCTAAGGAGATGGTGGTTTAGGGAAGAAAAGTGGAAATCAGCCAGGGAAGAATGACCATACAACCCACATTGTCACTGTGTATCTTTGGCTCATCTTACACCCATCACAAACATGCATGTGTGTCGAGTTATTACAGGAGGGATGCCAAGTACTGAACAGATTCATAAATAAAATAACAGATTATTACAGCAAGGACATTGTATTGCAGCCTAGGAGCCAATATTGTCTGATTTTCGAAGACTTAAAACACACCTTCAGATTTAAATTAGGCCCCAAGGGAAGCTCTTGGGGACCCATCCAGCCCAAAGCAATTTATTGGCAGAATTAAATTCTGGCTAATTTCCTTAGTGCCCGTGTGTCCAGAGCTCTCATTAACTGCACTGGTTACCAATGGAAAATACATCTTTCAGTGCAGGGCACTTGGTTGAAGTGGAGCCAGCCTCCTGCAAAGTGCCTGGAAGATTGGCTTGGAGTATGTGAAGTGGTTTGGGGGTCCCCAGAGACTCTCAGGCGTGGTATAGTGACTCCTGTTAAGGGTGCCTTTGGCCTCAGGGGAAGGTTCTGAATGAGATTTGGGCTAATGCTGGACCCCGTTGCTTAGACAGCTTCTGTGTGTCATTGATGGGGAGAGGAGGTTCGGCTTAGCTCCCATTGAGGGAGAGGGATGTGAAAGGGAGTTCAGAGGACCAGAGGATGGTAAAGAAGTCTAAAGGCTGGAGATGAGTCTGGCAAAGACTCCAGGGCATGGGCACCTGCAGGGCAGAAGAGCCTTAGGATTAATTGCAACCCCCAGGGAGCATATAGTTGAATTGATTCAGGCATCCTCGGAATGGAAGGGAGGTGAGATAGAGATGCAAGGGTTGCTGCAGCGAGCTGGAGCAACTGGGCAGACTGGGCTGGAATTGGGTTGGGGTATCTTCGAAATGCCTGTGAATTTCCAGGGTGAGCAGTTGCCACTTCCCGTCCCCCAACAGGATTTCGGAACCCTTTCTGTGATGACTCCCGCATGTGTACTTGACAAAACCGCAGTAGGTTCTTGTGTTTTTCTTGTTGCTGATATAACGGACAAAGAGGGATGCTTTTCATAAGGGATGCTCAAGTGAAGAAATGACTCTAACTCTATTTATCTGCAGTCTCTAAGTTGGCCAACAGCTTAAGGCCATGGGATGGGGTGGGAACCAGGGCCGCAGAAGGATGATGTTGGTCAGATGGGAGAATGCTGCTCCCACAGAGAGGCAGGGGTTGCACCCGTGCCAAGGGACATGGCAGGATCCTTTGGGTTTATTCTGGAACTATTCACCTTTTCCTCTCAAGGAAGGGGAGATAGTTTGTGTATCCCTTCATCCCTTCGGGCATTGGGGTTTGTCATTCTGGGATGTGGGGAACTCTGAGATGAAAGTACAGGGTGAGTTGAGACTTGGGTGTCTTTGGAGTCAACAAGAGAGTGTGTGATTGGAATTCTGAGAGCACAACTGAAAGTCTTAAGAATAAAAAGAAGAAAGAAAGGAAAAGTCAAAGATTCTCCTAAGGATTGTAATGCAGCTCTATGAAATTGAACGAGTTAAAGAGTAGCCTTATCAGCAGATGTCTGGAGAAAGAAACTAGAATAATTTACTTCATATGCTTAAGAAAAACAGCTGCAGAAAATCAATAAAGGGACTACTGAGAAATCATGATAGAACAGAGAGGCATTTTCAAAGGATCTCCCAAGCCCATAAAGCCTCAGAGGAAGATATTATATCTATTATGACAGATTTGGTGTTTTAGGATGAGAAATCCCACCCTTAGTGAATGTAGCATATAGTGAGCTATGAAGAGCAGGTCTGTAAAATTTCAATGACTGTGCTGTTTACATACGCTCTGTGATTAGAAGGGCTCCTATTCTCACTTTTTGTTTTATGATGCTTTAGTTTGTGTAATTCTTTGTGTGTTAAAATGAAACATTTTTTTTTTTAATATGCTAGCATCCTCGCCCTCCTAATGAGCCTCCCTTAGCACGAAGGAGAGAAAAGGCCACCTTATGGCTATGGTTTAGACTAAAGCCTTTGGAGAGCGTAATTAATAGTTTGAGCAAAGTATTCTTAGAATTCTTTCAGTGGTGTCTAATACACAGACTTAAAAATAATAGGTGATTTTCTACAAGGAGTTCCGTTATATACTTCTGTATATACCTGATTATATTCTTATGCATATGTCTTTTTTTTTACATTACTTTGAAAACAACTTTACTGTAAGGTTTAAGTTATTAATATCTCTAGCTTTCTAGTTTCTATAGCTATAGGGCACTACTGGCCTCTTAATTTTAAAAATCATTTAAAAAATTTATTACAGTTGATTTACAATGTTCTGTCAATTTCTGCTGTACAGCAAAGCGACCCAGCCATGTGTATATGTATATACACATTCTTTTTCTCATATTGTCTTCCATTGTGCTCTGTCACAAGTGATGGGACAGAGTTCTCTATGCTGTAGTGTAGGAACTCATTGCTTATCCATTCTAAATGTAATAGTTTGCATCTATTAACCCCAAACTCCCAGTCCATCCCACTCCCTTTCCCTCCCCCCTTGGCAATCTCAAGTCTGTTCTTCATGTCCCTGAGGCTATTTCTATTCTGTAGATAGGTTCATCTGTGCCATATTTTAGATTCCACATATAAGTGATATCATATGGTAATTGTCTCTCTTTCTGACTTAACTTCACTTAGTATGAGAACCTTTAGTTGCAATCATGTTGCTGCAAATGGCATTATTTTGTTTTTTTTTTAAGGCTGAGTAGTATTCCATTGTGTATATGCACCACATCATAATCCATTCATCCGTCAATGGATATTTAGGTTGTTTCCATGTCTTGATTATTGCGTGTAGTGCTGAAATGAGCATAGGTGTGCGTGTATCTTTTTGAATGAAAGTTTTGTTTGGATATATGCTTAGGAGTGGAATTGCCGGATCATATGGTAGTTCTATATTGAGTTTTCTGAGGACCCTCCATACTGTTTTCCATAGTGGTTGTACCAGTTTACATTCCCACCAACAGTGTAGGAGGGTTTCCTTTTCTGCATACCCTCTCCAGCATTTGTCATTTGTAGACTTATTAATGATGGCCATTCTGCTGGTGTGAGGTGGTACCTCACTGTAGTTTTGATTTGCATTTCTCTGATAATTTGTGAGGTTGAGCATTTTTTTCATGTGCCTGTTGGCCATCCATATGTGTTCTATGGAGAAATGTCATTTAGTCTTTTGTCCATTTTTCTTTTTCTTTGGCTTTTTTTGCCTTTTCAGGGCCACACCTGCAGAATATGGAGGTTCCCAGGCTAGGGGTCCAGTCGGAGCTGTAGCCACCAGCCTATGCCACAGCCAGAGCAATACGGGATCCGAGTGCATCTGTGACCTACACCACAGCTCACGGCAATGCCAGATCCTTAACCCACTGAGCAAGGCCAGGGATCGAACCTGCCCCCTCATGGTTCCTAGTCAGATTCATTTCTGCTGTGCCATGACAGGAACTCCTGTCCATTCTTCAACTGGGTTGTTGTTGTGGAGTTGTATGAGTTGTTCATAAATTTTAGAGATTAAGCCTCTGTCATTTGCATCGTTTGTAACTATTTTCTGCTATTCCATAAGTTGTCTTTTCATATTTTTAAAAAAATGATTTCCTTTGCTGTGCAAAAGTTTATAAGTTTGATTAGGTCCCATTGGTTTGTTTTTGTTTTTATTTCTATTGCCTTGGCAGACTAACCTAAGAAAACATGGCCTCTTATTTTTAGGGTATACTTTTAAAGGTGAAATTTGAAAATTCTAGATACTGGAACATGTAGGGTTTTTTTTTTGTTGTTGTTGTTAGTTTTTGTTTTTGTCTTTTGTTTCGTTGGCTTCCAGTATCTAAATCCCTTTCCCATGTTATTGGGGCTTTCTAAAAGTTGAAAATTATTCTTAATTTCCCAGCTTTCTTTCCATGCAGGTGTGCTATAGACATGTAACTGAAACTTGGCCAATCAGATGCATCTACCATGGACTTTGAGCTGGTGGAGAATAACAGGGAAGCAGGAAAAGTGGGGAGTCATTTTTGGCAAGAGCCACTTTGTGGGGTAGCAGGGACAGCAGTGCTACAGGGAGTAGGGCATTGACTGCTGGTAGTGTGTCCCTGGTGAGTTCTGTTGGCTAAGTTTGTTTAGCAGTGGTTCTGGCTGCTTGGTCTTCCTTGTTCCTGCTTATTTTCTGATCTTGGTCTTCTGGGCTTTCCTATGACTCTGTAAGCTACCCAAAATCTTTCCAGTAAGCCCTGCTGTTACCTAAATCAGTTAGTCATTGTCTGTTGTTTACCATTGCATTTTATTTGTGTAGGTTAACTGCACTGAATTGAGAGGAACCCACGTTTTCCTTTCAAACTTGTGACTAGTTAACAGGGTGACCAAAATTCCTGGTTTTCCCAGGACTGAGGGGGGTTTCTGGGGCACGTAACTTGTGGGTCAGATCCCTGGGTAGAGCTGGACAACCTCCTAAGGCACAGGTGGCCTAGACATGTTTCAAACTTGCTGTATCTATTTCTTTGTCTATAAAATAGAGGTGCACCTATTGTTATGAAACCTGTTAAAATACATAATAAATATTCAACTGTGTCTTAAAAATGAAAATTCCTGGGCTCCACTCCAGACCTATTGAGCAAACATTCCTGGGAATGAACACCCAATAATTTGTGTTGTAAAAAGTTGGAACAAAGTTTAAAACAAAACTTTAAAAAGTTTTCAGATGATTCTGATCCACACTGAAATTGGAAGATCCTGCCTTCCAGTTGCCTATTTCTCCTGCTTACTGCCCTGAGTTTTCTGTTCTGGAGACCACATTTTACATCCTTGCTACTCGAAGTGTGGACTATTGACCAGCAACATTGGCATCACCTGGACTCTTGTTAGACCTGTAGACTCTGAAGCCCATCTCTGAAGTCCTAGTGAATCAGAATCTGCAGTTTAACAAGATCTCCAGGTGATTTGCATACATCTGTGATGCACTGGTCCATGGACAAGTTGATGTCAAAAAGCAGGGGACAAGTGCTGGAGGGGCTGTGGAGAAAAGGGAACCCTCCTGCACTGTTGGTGGGAATGTAAACTGGTGCAGCCACTATGGAGAACAGTTTGGAGATACCTTAGAAATCTATACAGAGAACTTGCATATGACCCCACAATCCCACTCTTGGGCATATATCCGGACAAAACTCTACTTAAAAGAGACACATGCACCCGCATGTTCATTGCAGCACTATTCACAATAGCCAGGACATGGAAACAACCCAAATGTCCATCAACAGATGAGTGGATTTGGAAGATGTGGTATATATACACAATGGAATACTACTCAGCCATAAAAAAGAATGACATCATGCCATTTGCAGCAACATGGATGGAACTAGAGAGTCTCATACTGAGTGAAATGAGTCAGAAAGAGAAAGACAAATACCATATGATATCACTTATAACTGGAATCTAATATCCAGCACAAATGAACAACTCTACAGAAAAGAAAATCATGGACTTGGAGAAAAGACTTGTGGCTGCCTGATGGGAGAGGGAGGGAGAGGGAGGGAGTGGTAGGGATCGGGAGCTTGGGCTTATCAGACACAATTTAGAATAGATTTACAAGGAGATCCTGCTGAATAGCATTGAGAACTTTGTCTAGATACTCATGTTGCAACAGAACAAAGGGTGGGGAAAAAAATGTAAATGTAATGTATACATGTAAGGATAACTTGATCCCCTTGCTGTAAAGTGGGAAAATTAAAAAAAAAAAAATGCAGGGGAAGAATTTACCTGTCAGGTATGAGGAATTGGACCCACTAGGTAACCCTCTTCTTTTCCCCAAGTTCTCAAACCCACTGAGAGTCAGACCAGGAATCAGAGAGATGGGCATCAGAATGCAAACTTTTTTTTTCCTGAGAAAAGCTGTGTTGATGCCCGTGACATAGGTGGAGTCAAGTATGCTTATTAACTTGGTCCTGAATTGAATGCAACCTCCCAAATGACAGGCCTCCCCAGCAGCTCTACCTGATCAAGCTTACCCATGGTGGGGGCAGCAGATGAGCACACACTATCTTACAGGTAGGCAGAGCCAACAGGGAGAAAGGACTCTTGGCCAAGACTGCCAAGTGTCCACTTCCCAGGCCCCCCAGTTCTCATGCCTCTTTGCTGTGAGGAAAGCCATCTTGTTCCACCTGGTGCTCCTTCTAATATCAGGATGTAAAAAGCTGCCCAGAGAGCTTTTTCTTCCTTGGGAGACCGTGAGTCATGTTGGGCATGCTGCCCAGGGGACTATTCAGAGTCACAGGGTTTTTGATGCCACCTCGTAGAATCTGGGTAGGCAGCACCTCTCCTCTCCTCAGCTCCTCTTTCTTCTGTCTTCTGATTGCTGCTTGCACAGCTGCCAAGGAACCCCATGGAAACCCAGGTGGTGGCTACATCTGCAGATGAACTTCTGGAGACAGAACCGGTTAATTGTATGTTTTTGAGAAGAGAGGGCTGCATTTCACCCCTTGCTAAGATCAGGTCACCTTGGAATCTTCCTTTAGTCCACGAAGCTGCTCTTCTTCCCTGCGGAGGTTTCTCACCTCCATTACATGAAAATGACTCTGAATTCAGACCGATTGCCTTAATGCCTGATAGTGTGTGGAGTGATAGGCAAAACCAGGCATTGAACCCCAGTGCGTCTAGCATCATCTAATCATTTAATTGGCCATAATGATTTTATTATCTGGGTTTTAAAATGGGACAATTGGCAATTTTTTCAGAGTGCTTCCAGGTTGATTATATATGGAAAGGGGAGGTGGTATGTAATATCTGTACACCCAGTGACTGCTTTTTCAAATTACATTCATTCCTCTTTATTTTATTTGAAAGTGTAGGGAGTTCAATATAGTTCAAGGAAAGCATTGTGGTAAACAGCCAGCTTAAATGTGAGCAGTGTAAAGAGCAGCAGCTTGCAGAAATATTGCTATAGATACTAAGACCGTATCCTGCCTCAATACAGACCACACATAATTGAATCATGTTCAATAGAAGGCCATTACAAAACTGAACTTATTTGCAATGCTAATGTGGGGAAGACAGCTGTCACAGGGAATTAAATATGATCATTCAGAGCTTGAATAAATGAGGTGTCCATTATCTTCTGGCTGTGTTGCAGGCTGCTTGAAGAACAGAAATAAATGATACTGTTGCAGTAACCAGCCCATGGTTTTGTTTTTCAGTCATAGAAATATGAGAGGGATGGAGGCGGGGGTGGGGAGATAGAGAGACAGAAAAGAAGCTTGGCAGATAAATACAGGTAAGTGGGCAAAGAGTTTTATTTTCCCCTTCCCCTTCAGAAACCATGGATGCAAGGACATAATAAAAATTCTATTTTTGATACCTGAAAGAAATTTTAATTCTATTAAAGATTTTGATCAAGATTCATCCCTTCTCCTTCAGACTCAAATCACAGCCAACTCACAAAGGAGGCTGAATGTGAAAGGGTAGAGTGGGGAGTAAACAAAGCTAATCCTTTTGTCCCTTCCCCAAGGCCTTCCTTCTCATCCAAACAGGATAATACAGATAACAGAGAACTTCTTCGTGGATAATCAGTCTGCCAATGAGCATAAAAGGTACTTGGATCAGTGCTAGTTTAAAAAATGCCATTAATTATCCAATTAACAGAAAGCGAGGCCTCCTTTGATTGGGTCTCAGCAACCTATCTACAAATTCGTTTTCTTATGTTAATAACATGGAGATATTGAACTGTCTTTTTTTGACACATGAAAAAGTTAGAAACAATCCTTAAAAAAGCATTTTTAAGACCATTTCCAGATAGAATCGCTAATGTGGGTAATTCTAGAACAGGGGTTGTTAGGCTAAAATTACACGACACTGGTTGAGAGAGAAAATCCAGCATCCAATGAGCAGTGGCCAGTGAGACCAGTTGGACCCTCCTTAGGCCAGACAGCTTGGAGGAAAGGATCCGGAAATAAGAGTCCAATTCTTGATTCTTCTCTGTAAACTATGAGTGAAGTTAGCAGTCACCACACACACACACACAAAAGAAAATAGTCAAAGAGAAATTGAAAAGATTCTGTGCGTTTGTATCTGCTTTTGTATAGCCCAAGAAACTTGGCATTGGCTGTTTTGTGCTATATGAATTATACTTATGCAGCATATAAATTCATTTCAAGAAGGTATTATTTTTAGCTTCTAAGGACTCTGGGTGCTTTAGTGCTATTCGTTTGTTTGTACTGACAGGTTGGTTTTGAGCATTTGGGAAATATTTTAGAAATGGAATATGAGTATTTAACTGGACTTCTAAGCATTTGTAGTGTGACAGAGCTGTAAATAAAAATTATTCCTCCAAACTCACAAGACTTTCCCCATCAGGGCTCATATATTTTGAGGTGGTAAAGAATCTATTCCTTTTGAGAAAAGTCTGCTGGGGGGATGGATATTTATTGGGATGGGCAGAGGGAAAGAACATTGGCCTTAGGAGTCTAAGAATTCTCTAGAATGTTGGCTTGGAAGGGACGTTAAGGAGTCACAACCTCTTAATGCCTATGCTGGGAGAGCTTCTCGTAGCCTACTAAATACAGAAATTATCCTATATCTAGGATTTCTTACTTACTAGAAGCCTGAATAATTTAGTATGGGACTAGGTCAGTGTTTCGGCTGGACCCTTAGGCTCTTTTGTCTGAAGAGTATTTTTCTATCTGATTGCAAATATCATACATGTTTATAGGAAAAAAATTCAAATAATACAGATACGAATGCTGTAGTAAGTGAAAGTCCCACCTAATTCAAGCCTGCCAAAGATAATAACTCTTGGCAGTCTCATGCATATCATTTCATTATTTTTCTTGTGTATACACAAATCTTCTCCCCTGAAAGTTGTATGTGTGGTGTAATTCCACATATTTTATTCACGTAGTTGTTTGTCATAGGTGTCTTTTCATATTGGCAGATACAAATCTACTTAATTTTTAAAAAGTGGCTAATAATTCTGTTGTATAATCATATTTATTATAATTTAACCTGGGGGTTGGCAAACCATGGCCTGCAGGTCACATACTGCCCTCTTTCCTGCCTGATCATGTTTTATTGGGACATAGTCATCCTCATTTGTTTGTGTATTGTCTGTGGCTGCCTTACCTTTACAAAGCAGAGCTGAGTGACTGCGATAGAGACTGCATTGCCTGCAAATACTTACTACATAGCCCTTTATAGAAAAAGTACCAACTTGTGACATAACCGATTAGCTATTAGTTGGATGTGTGGATTGTTTCTAATTATGCACCATAAAAATGATGCTGTAATTAATGTATTTATAAATCCATCTGGGTGTATTCACTCACTATTTCTCTAGGATGAATTCTAAGAAGTAGGACTGCTGAGTGTTGCCTTAACTTTTGTAGACGGTTAGGGTCCTAGTTGAAGTCCAATCCTAAGTGTTGCCTTGTAAAAACTAATTCTTAGAGGCATAGATTTTATAATCAGGCAGACTTGAATGTGCATTTTGGTTCTACAGTTAGTAATTGTGTAATTGCATAGGTTCTTGAGCTCAAGCAACAGAAATCAACCCTACTTAATTTAAGCAAAGAGATTTATTGGATGTTGTGCTGTAAATTTTAGATTGGTAGGCCCAGGCTCCTCAAGCCCAGCCTATTCCAAAGAAAGGTCTCTCTTCAGAATTGCCCCTTGACTGGCTCCTGGGGGATTGCCTCTGTGTCCGTGGAATATTCTACCTGAAAAGAGTTTCTGTATCCCTGAAGCCTTGGACTGTGCTGTATTAGTTTAACCAGGTAGTTAAGGCCAACAATGTGACTCAGTGAAATCCACTTTTGTTTGCCTGATGATCTGGGCTGCGCTGTATTAGTTGGATCTCTGGGGACCTGGAACCTGAGTAGCTAAGGTCAGTCAGTTGCTGTGTGCCTATGGGACTGGCCCTTGTAAAAACCCCGGGCCCCAAGGTCCTTGTAAAAACCCCTTGACAACCCTCCCTGGTTGGTATTGTCACGTGTCACTGCTGGGAGAATTAAGCCCTAACCAGGAAATTCTACTGGTAAAAAACAGCCGGCAGCTTGTTCCCACTTCCCCCTGGAGCTTGACCCCATGTGCCTTTTCCCTTGGTTGATTTTAATCTGTATCCTTTTGCTGTAATAAACCACAACCAAAAGTAGAACCAATTTTCTGAGTTCTGCGAGTTCTTTGAGCAAATCTTCAAAACTGAAGGTCCTACTTGGTGACCCCTGACTTAGATACATAGCATGAGTAGCTCAAGTGTGTACTATGTGTGTAATGAGAAGGCTAGAGTGCGAGGCTTAGTCTCAAGAGAGACCCTGCATGAAAAGCATGGCTCACTCTACTTCTTGTCAGGCCAGGACCATTGGAATGATTCAGCTCTTAATATTTATGCTTTTGTCACCCTCCTCAAGAGTGAAAGTTCCAGCAGGGTGCTAGCTTAGGGCAGGCGCTGCCCATGCCGTCTTGCTGGGCTGGTGGCAGGAGGAAGGATCTGAGTATATAAAGCTGTAGGACTTTTGACTACTATTGTGGGAAAACAGTGCACACATCTCAGTTAGCAAGCACTTATTGTCTATTAACTATGACTGTTTCAGGCACTGAGGATATGTTGAAGAGCATGAAACGTTCTTGCCCTCAGGGTGCTTACGTTCTGCAAAGCTATTTCTTCAAAAGGGTATTGGTGTGTATTTATGAAGGAATAATGGGTACTGGGTATCCAAAAAAATTTATATATATATATATATATCTCAACCATCCCCTTCAGTGTTCAAATTACTCACCCTTTCTGAATTTCATTTTCCTATAAAATGGGGATAAGAATGACTAGACTGCTGTATGGAATCTACAAAATAACCTTTATACTCAGCACACAGAAAACACTCGATAAGATTGTTGTGTCTATGAGCGAGAATTTTGAATTCTGAAGTCAAACTGCCAAGGTTCAAATTCCAACCACTTGATCTTATGCAAGTCCTTGAAGTTCTCTGAGGACGAACATCTCTTTTTATGTGCAGTCTGGTAGTTGCACAGGGCTAGTTCTTGGTTGAGTTCCTTGTGGCTGCTGTCTTGAAATGATTAATGATTTTTGAACAAGGGGCCCTATATTTTCATTTTGCAGGGTCCCTACAAATTGTCCAGCTGGTCCTGTCTCTAATTTTCAGTGTCCTCCTGCAAAATAGAGATAATAAGATGTACCATGTTCTTTTTCAGTGGTCTCATTTTTAACTCTTGGTTTAAAAGTTTTTATGCTTTTTCATTTGTCTCCTTTTCAGATATAATATCCCACTGTGCTCATATGGGCCCATTTCATTTATTTCATAGAAAGAAAGCCAACTCCATTTCCTATGGGAAAGTGAAATTTTCGTAAATTCAAGCTTAGAGTCTTCCACTCTGCAATGAAAACTCAAACACTGAATGTTTCAACATCTTTCAAAGACGACTCAGTGTTTTTATATGAGGAAATTGTTGCATTTAAAACTGAGGATATAACAAAATGTAGAACAATTCATAAACTTATGTAATAGGAATATAGCCAGTCCTTGAAGATTGGTGCTTGGATGTAGAGCGGAGTATGAAAGCAAACTTCAGTCCTGTTAAATGCCCTCTTAGAACTAATTCTTGCAATTTAGGTGCCTGCAGTCTAGGGCAGAGAGAAATAAAGAACCATGTCCCACTATACTGGAGAAAGTAAATTTGAATGAAAGATTGAAAAGGAATAAACCATTTCTGAGTGCTTCAAGCACAATAGCCCAGTTGTCTTTTTAAACAGAGTACTTGTATTTAATTTTCACCCAGGAAGAGAAATGGAAAAAAGTGGAAATAGCTTTATAGATCAATAGAGGCCTATTGGGGTAATAAGAAGTCTGACGTAAGCATATGTTCGAATCCCACCAATGTAAAAATTTTCATATGTGGATTTCTATCTTCAACAGTAGAAAATTAAGTGTTGTGTGTTAAATCCAGTACCATTTGGAAGCCCAGCCAAATATCTTTCAACGCCTAGAGGCATCTGAGCATGTCACTGAGGGTGTGTGTGTGTGTGTGTGTGTGTGGAAAGTACATTTCAGGTTTGTGTCTCTTGGTGACTCTGTGAGGGTCTGTATGCAAATGGATCAGGAGTTTACAGTTTGGCAAACTTTAATTTGGGAGAGAAGCTGTATTCAAAACTTAGGAAAAAAAAAAAACCCTTAAAAAACTCATTAAAAAGTTACCAGTGGAAGAATAATTTGTAAAAAGTAAAATCATCTGAGTTGAGTTAAAAAATGAAATTACTAAAATTCATTGAATGACAAAGTATTCCTCCGAACTTCCTGATGACATGAGTAGAAATGAAAAAAGAGAAGAACATGGGTAGTCAACTTACTTGGTCTCTGTGTTACGGAGTGGTGGTGGGGGGGCGCAGTGGGCATGAAAATGGTGGACCCTTCTTCAGTGAAGAGCTCTTAATTTCGCAATGAATAGAATGTCTGCTTTATTTTGCCCCAAGTTTAAGCTCACAACACTACCCCCACTTGAACAAATAAGAGTAAAACGAGCAGTTGGCATGGGGTACAGGGTTGGGAGTGTGAGAGGAGCATGTGGTTTTAAAATTCATTGATCCTTAGTTCATGTAGGTAGCCTGAAAGCTTCTCTTAGGACGCAAAGGTCAACGGTGTAATAATGCTCCTTATTACCATAATTATTATCTGTAGTTACATTTCACCACTTTGACCATGCCACTTTGACAAATTACTTTTGCAAATAGTTCTTCTCCAGTGTCCCCACCCCCAGCCCCCACACCCCTTGCCAGAGCAGCAGAAGGGAACTACTGGTATAGAATCACGAAGGGCATGGGAAGGATACAGAAGAAGCTGGGGCACAGGTCACACACTGCGTGTGTCCAGGAAGGGGTTTGGTGAAGAGTAAGACAGTATCAGTGGTTTCATTTCCTGCCGTGGACAAGTGGTTGGGTTCAATTTGGAGGGTTTAGGGTTGGATCTGGGATTCAGTTGCTCTGCTTGTGGAATGTGAGTGACAAATCCTTTTTTGTGCCTTCACATGTGGTATGTATGTGCTAGATTTTTTTTTTTCAAGGGCCCCAGAGGTAATGATATAACTTGATTTCATGCTGTGGAGTTGGTCAGAGTATTAAGAAGGCCAGCTGGATTCTACAGCAAGTATGAGGACTCAGGCTGATAGAATAGTCTAGATTTTATATTTAGCAGCTTTTTTTTTTGGTCTTTTTGCCTTTTCTGGGGCCGCTCTTGTGGCCCATGGAGGTTCCCAGGCTAGGGGTCGAATCGGAGCTGTACCCGCCGGCCTACGCCAGAGCCACAGCAACGCCAGATCCAAGCCTTGTCTGCCACCTACACCACAGCTCATGGCAACACCGGATCCTTAACCCACTGACCAAAGTCAGGGATTGAACCTGCAACCTCATGGTTCCTAGTCTGGTTTGTTAACCACTGAGTCGTGACGGGAATTCCAGCTTTCGTATTTTTTAAGTTCAAGGGATGAAGGCGCTGATGGTAAGAATCGAGGCCTTGGGACAGCAATTTCATGATGTTCCTAAAGAAGAAGATGCCCCAAACCTTATAATTGGCAGAGTTTTGGGAAAATCATAAACTTGATAAACTTGAAGATGAAACCTAAAAATGGAATTCTTCCTATGGTATGGAATATGGAAAATGTTCAAGAGGGATTTTATTTTATTTGTTTCATTTTTTTTAAATGGCTGCACCCATGGCATATGGAAGTTGGCAGGCCAGGGATTGAATCTGAGCTGCAGCTGCAGCAATGTCAGATCTTTTAACCCACTGTGCCAAGTTGGGAATCAAACCTGTGCCTCTGAAGCAACCTGAGCTGCTGCATTTGGACTCTTAACCCACCACAGCAGGAACTCAAGAGAGATTTTATATTTTTTAAGTTAGTGAAATCTTCTTGCATATGAATTTAACTTTTGCTGTAATGTCATTAGGCAAACAGGTTCCTAACTTGGGAGGCATATTTTATTCCAGGCATTTGTTAAATTCTAGCCATGCTAGAATTTTTCCTGCTTGGTTTTGTCATTGGGTGAGCAGAAAAATTTATACTCAGTGTTTCAAACCTGACGATGTCATCCAAGTGTGAACTAAGACATGCTGTCATGGTTGGCTAATTTATGGTGTGTTAGATAAAAGGACAATCTCCCATATGTGGAGATTTAGGTGTTTGAAAGACACTAATGACACTTGTAATCCAGTTGAAAACTTTCAACCACGTTTTCCTGCTAGCTATTGCGCACTGATTGATTCTAATACCCAGCTGTTCCTTTTTACCTTGTATCTTTGATAGATTGGCTAATATTTTGACTTCTGAAGGAGGAAGGGCCTTCTTCTAATGAGACGAAAAAACACCAGCAAAGGCATGTAGGCAGGAGGTGTGGGGGATGGCCGAGCTGCCCAGATTGTCTGGAGATGTGATGTGATATTTTAGTGGGGAGTAAGGGCTGGGAGGCGAGGTTAGAAAGAGACCATTGTAAGATGGAAGCAGAAGATAGATTGAGGTCATATTGTAAGGGCCATTGAAGGTCTGGGATCTGTGATTTTGAAAAGTGAGTCTGGTGGCAATGTGGAAGCAGCATTAAAGAGGATGAAGTACAATAATGTCAGAAAACCAATTATGTTGTTGCCTGATGAAAGGGGATGAGGCCAGCACTGCGCGTGTCAGTAGGAAGGGGGAAAGGGATGAGAGAGTTATTTCCTCGATAGAGTTGAACAGGTTTGGTGCAAGATGGATGAGATGGTGAAGGGGAAAGGACAAGTTGAAGGTGACCTGAACCCCGTGGCTAGGAAGATGCCCCTGTGAGTCATCCCTGAAATGGGGAACTTGCGGGTAGGACTGTGATGAGGTGGGGGTGGGGCTCAGGGTGGGTGTATTAGTTTCTTAGGGCTGATCTAACACCACAAAGTAAGGTGCTTATCTAACAGAAAATTAGGTTTCAGTGCTGGAGGCTAGAAGTCCAGGATCAGGGTGTCACAGGGTACCTTCTGAAGTCTCTAGGCCTATTCGAGGCCTCTCTCCTAGCTTTTGGAGGTTCTTTGGCTTGTGGCATCATTATTCCAGTCTTTACTGTGGCATGGTTCCTATGCACGTATCTGTGTCCACATTTCCCCCTTTTATATCAACACCAGTGATAGTGGATTTTAAGGGCCTGTGCTACTGCAGGTAAGACCTCATCTTAACTAATGAAAGCTGCCATGACACTCTGTCTAAATAATGTCACATTTTGAGGTCCTGGGGCTTTGCACTTGACCAGATAAATTTGCAGGGGAACACAGTTCAGTGCACAACAGTAGAGTAGGGGAAGCGATAATGACTGGCTTTGGGTTCCTGTGGGCCCCATGTCAGCAGACTGGTGCAGATGGGGATATGAGGTGACCACATGCATTTGGTCAACATCTACCTGTCAGGAGCACTGGTGTACTGAAGAACTTTCTATGGAGTGTTTTATACCTGCGGGAATGAAAGCATCGCCTGGAGAAGAAGAGCATGAGAAGGAACATCATTTCATCAAGTAGCCCCTTAGGAGCCAGGCTTAGACAGCTGCTTTAATAGGCGTGCGTGTGTTAACACCAGCTCATTCCAACCTCATGTGGATGCGGTGAGCCCCAGTTTTGAGAGGAAACTGAAGCCCGGGGTCGCACATCAGAAGGATGGCAAAGCTGAGACTTGGCCCCAGGTTTATTTGAATTCACTCGAAGATGCTCCCTCCCCCGTGAAAGAGAGTCTAGGACAAAGAAAGGGCTGGGGAGGAAGACCTTGAGGAACTCAGAGAAACGGGGCACGGGCACAGTGGGGGCCCAATAAGAGGAAGAGAGCACATGAGAGCCAGGAAGGAAAGCCAGTGGGAATTCAAACCAGGGTTGCAAGGAGCAGGAGGGAGAGCCACAGCGTTAGCTCTTTTAGACAGGCTAAGGACCTAGAAGTGTCTCTTTGGTTTAGTGCCCTCTCTGCTCTTTGAACGTCCATTTGATTAAGAAGTGAAATTAGAACAAATTTTCGTCCGCAGTGATTACAGGCAACAGATTCACTGTAAAATAAAAAAGAGAATTACTGTCAATTTTACTCCAAGTTCACCACAGTCAATGTGCTGTTGGAGGAGAAACACCAATTCTGGTAAATTGCTCTCTCCGTGTATATACATTTACCTCACCAAGGCTTGGGAGACTAATTTTTTTCTGAAATTCTGAGCCTCGGGACCTGGCACCAAGGTTGGGGGTCCATGCTTTTCCTGTGTTATATGTTGGGCTGCTGTTTTGGCTATTAAGAAATGCTTTAATTGGTATGGGCGTGATACACCAGTTCCTGGAGGAATTAATGAGGACATTTTAGAGGCTAGGTTGGGGTGTTTTAGGACATGTAAGGTGATTAGGTGATTAATAAGCACTTTCTGGCTTGTTGCCCATACCTGCTTTATATTCACTTCAAAGAAGAAAATTTTCATTAAAAACAAAGCAGTTAAAATGTCAAGGTGCCCATTCTCTTTTTCTCAGACTCTCCTTTTACTTTGCAAAATAAGTGGATTGAGTGAAGCACAAACTGCTGCTAAATAAAACCTTTTCTTGGCATTCCTTGGAGAAATCAAATCCAAGACCAGTGGTGAAAGGTGATTGTACTATATCCACTACACAGACTATTTCTTCTAATTATCAGCATGAATGTAATTACTTACAAGCATCTCCGGCTCCTATGATCATGTCCCTTAGAGCATTTCATCTTTAATGATTTTTCTTGATAGAAAGCCAGTTGGAAGCATTTGTTGCATAACATTGCTCAACCAGAAAGAAAAATACATCCTTCTCAAAAGAAAGATCTGTATGCTTTCTTCTCAATGGTACTTATATTCTGCCAGAATTTGATTAGGAGCTATCTTGGCACAAAGATTGTTAATGACCGAGTCAAATAACTTGTACAGATTAAACAATTTCTTTGAAAAAATACAATGTAGTATGACATTCCCTTTCTGAGAATATTGAAGTTCTGAATTGTAACCCGTTAAGGTGAATTGTTAGCTCCTCCAACTTCTGAGGATGAAGATCAGGGCAGAGACAGGTTCCAGAGGGAGCCTTCAGATGTCTAAGTGAGATAGTTTTAAGGGAAGACCTTTGTGGTTGGGGGTAAGACTAAGGTGTAAACTCATAGACTAGATTAGGATTTTTTTGGTTTGTTTTGTTTTTGTTTGGTTTCTGTCTTTTTGTCTTCTGTCTTTTCTAGGGCTGCATCCGCCGGTATATGGAGGTTCCCAGGCTAGGGGTCTAATCAGAGCTACAGCTGCTGGCCTACACCACAGCCACAGCAATGCCAGATCTGAGCCACATCTGTGACCTACACCACAGCTCATGGCAATGCTGGATCCTTAACCCACTGAGTGAGGCCAGGGATCGAACCCGAAACCTCATGATTCGTAGTCGTATTCGTTAACCACTAGAACTCCTAGATGAGGATTTTTAAAGCTATAAGTGACATTAGAGCTTATCTAGTCCCCCTCAAGTTTATCCCTTAAGCATCACTGAAAAGTTTTTAATGGACCATATGCCAAAGACAACTTAACTTCTCCTTGAGGAAGTGATGTCATCATGATGAGCGTTAATTATCTTACCATGATTGAATCAAATCCACGGTTGCCCTGTGGAGTAACTGAGGACCCTTGCTGCAATAATAGTATAGGACAGTAATGGAAGGGACTGCTGCTCTTTGGTGGCAGTTCAGGTGCTTCTGCTGACCGTTATGTCCATGCCTTTTGTCACCGTCTGGTGCACTCATCTCCCCGCATTTGCCAATATGCTCTCCCAGGCTGCGGTTACAGCTGAAGGTGATTGGAAGCCTCTCCAGCAGAACAAAATGCAAGATTTTGTGGTCATTATTGTGGTTGAGGATTTTAGCTTTCTTTTTGCTTGAAAACTGAATCCAATAAAATTAAATACTACTCATTATGTCTATAACCTCATGCTTTCTTTGGAGCTCTCAATTGATGATTTAAGAAAATTAATTTGAGAGTTTCCTTTGTGGCTCAGTGCTAACAAACTCGACTAGTATCCATGAGAATGCAGGTTTGACCCCTGGCCCCGCTCAGTGGGTAAAGGATTTGGCATTGCCATGAGTTGTGGTGTAGGTCGCAGTCAAAGCTCGGATCTCGAGCTGCTATGGCTGTTCTGTAGCCTGGCAGTTGTAGCTCTGGTTCAACCCCTAGCCCAGGAACTTCCATATGCTGTGGGTGTGGCCCTAAAAGGCAATAAATAAATAAATATAAGAGCGAAAAAAATTAATTTGATGTTTTCACCTTAGGCCATCTTAGGAGGATTTAATTGTTGAAAATAAGGTGCTTACACCGGGAGTCCCTTGTTTCCCTAAGTAACTCCTGATTCCTCGTTCAGTGTCTCTCCTTCTTTCCTGCCTCCAGATTGTCTCTTGATTCTCAGGGGGGGAGCTTTGGGTTTAGCTGGTGTTTGTTTTTTCTTTTCCAGTTTTATTGAGAAATAATTGACATACATCACTGTATACATTTAAGGTGTATAGCACGATGGTTTGATCACAGCCAGTTGTTCTTCAGCCTCAGCCTGCATCAGGTCCACCTGGCGGTCTTGTTGGACCAGATTGCTGAGGTCTGCTCTGAGAACCACGTAAGGTAGGCCTGGGGTGGGCCCTAAGATTCTGCACTACTGTCAAGTTACGGGGGGTGCTGGGGTTTCCAGGCTTGGAGCCACACTTTGCCAGCCACTGAAGGAACCATCGTTTTCCTTTATTCTCCAGAAAGAGAGAACCAAGAGGGCTTGAGACCCTCTGAGACATTGTTCAGAGCTGTGTGTTCTGGGGTCTGCCATGTGGGATTCTGGTCAATGGCTTTTCATATCAGAGGATGGAATCAGCACTCCTACCTTTTAATTTGGAAGTATTAAAAGACACACACACACACACAGAGTTCCCATTGTATCACAGCAGGGTAGGAACCTGACTATTATTCATGAGGATGTGGGTTAAATCCCTGGCCTCAATCAGTGGGTTAAGGATCCAGCATTGCTGCAAGTTGCTGCATAGGTTGCAGATGCAGCTTGGATCCAATGTTGCTGTGGCTGTCTCATTGGTTGGCAGCTGCAGCTCCCATTCAACCCCTAGCCTGGGAACTTCCATATGTTGCGCATGGGGCCCTAAAAAGAAACACACACACACACACACACACACACACACACACACACACACACTTTGCTGATGTCTTTAGTAGCATATGGGCTTTATTTTCCCTTTCGTCTTCTAGAATGTATGTTATTTAATTGGAGTTTTGGCCTATACCCCTCTGGAATGTCTTGAGTAATTTTCAAAATCAAAGCGTAAACACTTTTATATCAGTCATGGGGAGCTTGAGTACCAAGTTCAAGATCTCATTTTAGCTCCAGCCATGTTGATCTCATTTGGTCTCTGTGTCCCTCTTCTCCCTCACTTGCACATGTGTATAAATGTGTGCCTGTGTGCACAGAGACACAGGTACCCACACACCCTACTCTGCAGATCAGCTGGAGCTGTTGCCACTTAGTGACATCATGCCCAGGAACTTCAGCATCTGCCAGCCCTCTGAGTTCAGCCCATCATAGGGAAGCACTCCCCGCAACCCTCTTGTTTGCAGTGGGAGTTCTTGACTGTGGACAGTGGCACTTGTCTTTCTCCCCACTTCCAACCTGCCCCCCAGTTTCCCTTCACTTTTTTGTTTACTCATGCTGTCCTAAGAGGCTGTGTGCCAAAACAGAAAGGACATGGGCTTTATTTTTTTTAATTAATGATTTTTATTTTTTTCCATTATAGCTGGTTTATAGTGTTCTGTCAGTTTTCTATTGTGCAGTGAGGTGACCAGTCACACATACATATGTACATTCTTTTTTCTCACATTATCATGCTTCATTGTAAGGATATGGGCTTTAGAGTCAGATGTGCACAGGTTTAAATCCCTTCTAGCTCTGTTACCTTGGGTCTTTACATCTGTTTTGTGGGGCTAATACCTACATGACAGGGTTGCTGAGCCGGTTAAAACAGATAATGTGGTAAAGCACTTAGCATATCTGCACATAGCAGATGATTAGCTAATGATCATTCACTACTTTCTAGATACTTTAGCTACTCACAAGGTCACACCTTAGTCTTACCTGTCACACACATTTGCTCTGCCAGGAAGACCTTAAATCTGAAGTTCCTCTCCAGAGCCATCATGTATCGTGGGGAGGTAGGATGGCAAGGGGATGCTGGAGTCATAGCAGTGAAGAGAGAGAAGAGGATGATGGAGTCTCAAGCCACTGATAGCTGGTCCCCACATCTCGCCTCACTGTAAAATTTAAGGGTTGGTTTAGGTGAGCTCCAAGCCCACCTGTAGCTCCATTTCCCCTAGAATTGTAGTGTTCTCTTCCTCTGTTTTTCTTCAATCCCAAACAAGTCTCTGCATTGCTGTCACCATGACCCTTAGTTCCGTGGTATTTTAACAGCTCACCAGCTCTTTTCTTGGCAGTTTTCTTTTTATCACTCTTCTGCTTGTCTTTTTTTAATTGAAAAATTATCGAAGTGTAGTTGATATACGTGTTGTGTTAACTCCTGCTGCACAGCTTTTGCTTAAGTCTTATATCCTCTGTTTTTCTACTGTATATCCTATGCTTTAGCCAAACTGAACCATCTACCACTTCCTGGATTGTTATTTTTTCATAGCATACATTTCTTTCTCATCTAATACTTTATTTATTTTGTTTTTCTTCTGTCTCATTTACTAAAATATAAGCTCCTTGAAGGCAGAGACTTTTGTTCAGTGCCCTACCTCTGTCCTTAGGCTAGTGCCTGGCTCTAGAAAGTGTACAATCATTATCTGTTGAGTGAATTCTCTAACTTCCCTTTATGCTTTTGTGCATAAGTGCTCCTTGGGGTCACTCTAGTTTCTGATTAATTGTGTTACAAGAGGAGGAAGTAAATCTAAAACTTGAGAGCACTGTGCTCAGGACTAGGCTTTGAGCCTGCTGGCATGGGATCTGGCTGACCCTGCACCCCTTCATTGGCATTGGCAGCCTACCAGGATGGAGTGCTCTCCAGCTGGTGCTGCTGGTCTGTGTATGCCCCTGGATGGGAGGTGTTGCACTGCTGGCCACTTTATTGGAGCTTTGTCCCACCAAGCCACTGTCCGTTTCTTTCTATTGGGCTTGTGGCTGAGATGCCTCAGGCCCTAGTACCTGCCCCTTATAACAACATTAAGTTTTCTTCAGGGCAGACCAGCTGGCCCCAGCGATGGGAATGCTAGAGAGGTGAAAATGAGAAGCCAAGAGTCCTGGTTCCAACTGCATGTCTGATACCTGACTTCAGAGAAGTCAGTGACTTTTTAAATCAGATACTTTTTAAGAGCCCATAATGGGGTATACAAAGGATCTCTAAAGAGGTTCTAATCTTGTTGAAGAACAAGAGGCACTTGCAACCTTTCATTTTATCTCCAGAGTATTTCTCAAACGTGCTCACCTCTTCCCATTTCCACAATCCACGCCCTAGTTCTCGCCTTATCTGCACTCTGTGCTCAAGTTCTAGGTACCATCCCCTCTTGCCTGAATGACCACAACTTCCTACCTGTTCCCATCATCTCCAGTCTTGCCCCTTCTGACTGTTCTCTCACAGAAGAATTACCTTTTAAAAATCTAAGATCCCAGGAGTTCCCTTTGCGGCTCAGTGGTTAGTGAACCTGACTAGGATCCATGAAGATGTGGGTTGGATCCCTGGCCTTGCTCAGAGGGTTAAGAATCTGGTGTTGCCATGAGCTGTGGTGTAGGTTGCAGATGCAGCTAGGATCCTGCGTTGCTGTGGCTGTGGCCGTAGGCTGGCTGCTCTAGCTCCGATTTGACCCCTAGCCTAGGAACCTCCATATGCTGTGTGTGCGGCCCTAAAAAAAGAAAAAAAAAAATCTAAGATCCGAGTCAGACTGTCATGCTGTCCTACCTAGAGCTTTTTACTAGACACCTTACCCTGACTTGTTTGGGTCTGCCTGATCTTCCTTTGCTCACCTCCTGTTTCTCCTCTCATGATCCTCTCCTCTTACCAACTGTAAAAGAACTTCTGATCCCTCAGACCTGAGACTTCCCTCCTACTTCAGGGCCTGTGTGCATGCCATGGGTCTGCCTGGAATTCTCTGCGTCCCCACCATCCATCAGCCTCTGGTCCTCACTTGGCTGCCTCCTTGTTATTTCTGAAGTCTCGGCTAAAAAGTGATCTCCTTACAGGCCTTCTCTGAATCACATTTCCTGGTCTTCCCATTGGGCGAGGCACTATATGTTTCCTTTAAAGGCCTTACCACAGATTGCAATGATTACTTATTTATTTACCTGTCTCCATCACTGGGCTGTAAGTTCCCTAAAGTCAGGGACTGTGTCTTCTTCAGTATTCTGTCCTTATAACTCTAATACTTGCTCAGTACAGCACTGGACATGTGGCAAGCCTTCAATAAACATTTTAACACTAAACAAACAATGGCCAGTGATTAAGCATACTGCTCCGTAGGATGGCCCTGAAATGCTATAGAAGCTGGTGAATCAGTGAAAGATTTTATTAATTGTAGTTATGGTAACTGTGCTCTGTGCCAGCTTCAGGATACTTTTACACAATTAAAAACATTAAAAAATTGATTAGAAACCTTAAAATTAAGCAAAATCCTAAAATCAGTTTAAGTTGTAAATTCTGCCACATGTTTAGGTTTGTCAGGAAGGTGGTATATTTCAAGAACTCACATTCATAATGTATGTCAAGCACATTTGCTTCATTTAAAATCAGTATAGAAACTGTGGTCTCCTCGTCCTGAGGAACATCTTTCAAACGACAGTTGCACTTGGATGGAGATGACCTTCTTTCCCCAGAGGGCCCTGCTCAGAGCCCTTCTGCTGGATCCCTTGCAAACAACCTGGGAGTCGAGGGTAGCTCTAAGTCCTTCTCTGTTAAGCATTGGATTGAAGCGGCCTTTTTGGGGGGCTACAAAAGGCAGCTTTCTCTGTTGTGTCAACCAACAAAAGACAGTGATTCTAAAACATATCCCGTGGCCTGCTTAATAAAGTACCTGCCTTATGTGGTCGTAAGTCATTTTATGAATATGCTATATGCAGTTCTGAGCACGGTGTACATTTCTGAAAGAGCAGCTGCCTCTCTTTTCTTCTGACCTGATGTTGATTCGCCGTCCTTGTTGGATTCAATGGCTTGCTTCGTGGCACTGGAACCTGGGCCCAATGCCTGTTGGCAGCTCCTGCTGTCTGGGTGCCTTTCAGTTTCATCCCTTTGATTGTAGAGCAGTTTTGCGTTATTGATAAATTACAGGTATGGTACTCAGAGGGAGGCAAGGGGCAGCTCAGAGTGAATGGCGCTGCTCTTGGGGATGACGCTCACTTGGACTCATCCATTAGACAATCCTATGTAGTGGAAGGTGTGTTTATGGGATTAGTTATTAATCACAAAACAGGATAGGAGTTACTTGACTGCTAATTATAACACTGGATAGGCACATAAAAATCATCATAATAAACAATATCATCCCTGTAGGACCCTTCACATGAAATCAGTCCTGCCAGACAAATAGTTATTTACATAACATGGAATCTTAAAAAAAAAAAAAAGATCCTAAAAAACTAGCAACAATCAAAGAAACGAAATGTGTGTATAGAAGCTAATAAAAATTAGTACCTTAAAAAAATCACTGCAAGCTATGTTTTCTATAATTATACTAAACCCTAGAGTTTTAACCATGTAATAGTAATTTTTCCGTGTTTTTGCCGTTATTGTCCTTTTGATTTACTTAACTATGTCTAACTTGAACAAACAATGTTAAGTGGGGAAACAGATGCGATTAAATAGCCTGTAATTATGTTTTTAGTCAACTGCTACCATCACAGACTCCTCCTGCTACTCGGACCAGAAAAAAAGTGACCTAACTGATTTCACCAACTGCTTTGCCAGGCCCTGATGCAGAATAGATGGCCTTATTAAGCAATCAAAAAATCAGCCATTACAGAGGAATGGTAATCAACAGTGTTTATACAGCTCACACACTAGCCCCACAATACACAATCAGGACCATGAATTCTGCTAATTGGGTACCTTCTGCGTCCAGAGGTGCCTGCAAAGGGAAACGAAAGGGACTTGAAAATTAGTGTTTGTAGCAATTAGTTTCTGTCTAAAGGCTTAACCCAGTTCAGGGAAACCATGATTCAAACAGGGATTATTATAGCAACTCTGGTATTTAAATGTCTTCTGCCATTATTTGAGGTAGGATTTAGCTTGGCAAAAGTAATGTAGATTCATCCTCTTTTAAAAATTTACTTATAATGATTTTTGTTTTGAACTTTTCAAAAACCAAAACCATTAAGCCATTTGCTGCTTTAAATTTTCTGGCATTCTTCAGTGGTTTTTTTTTTTTTTATTTTTTAAAAACCTATGATCTTGCTCAAGACCATTTCAAAAGACTGTTAAATACATGTATTGTTGAGGAGCTCCGCTCAGAGGAATAATACAGTTGAGTTTGTTGTGCCATTATTTCTTTCAGAATAGTCTGTAGTTTAGTGGGAAAACATAGGGTATAATTCTTGGTGGCGGAAAAAAAGGACAGCAAGTGTTTTATTTATAAATGTATGTACAAATTCACATCCTAAGTAATAGTGCTAAAATAGTCCAGGAGAAGAATGTAGGTTCTCTGTGTATTTGATCTGAGTAAACTGGCAGGGCATTTCCAAATGGGCTCCACTGAAAGCCAATGGATTTCATAAAATTCATTTACGAAAAGCCTTTTACCCTCTTCTTCTCTTTTAGTCTTTAGCATTTCTGATGTAATAATCAGATAGACAGATCCCTGCGCTTTGCTTCTGTCCTTATAGATGCCCTTCTGTAGATGCTCAAAGGGCAAATTAATGGGAGCGCAATTCAAGGGACCTCTTCACCTCCCATGGTAAGCATCAGCTGCAGGTTCTCGCTTTCCTAAAGCCCTCCCTGTGGTTACAGAAGGATCATAGCAGCAACAGAAAGACGAAGAAGAGGGAAGGGAAACCTTATGATTGAGAAGACCAAACAAATATTTGACATTTCATTTTCTGTGATTTCAAGGCTCCGTGAGCAAATGACAGTTTGTCTTTTTAAATTTATTAATAACCTGATCGCTTTAATTTCTTAAATGGTTAATCAATGTGTCAATGAGTGCAGTAAAATTTTTATTAGTAACACCAAATTTGACACTATTGAGATAGAAATTATAGAAAGAATATCGGTACTTTGAAGACAATCAGAATGATAAGCATGGTAGTTTTAGAGACACTGCAACCACATTTTACTCCTGACTGATTACATTACATATTGATATTAGTGAGCATTAGTATGTAGTGCAATCAGTCAGGAGAAAATGAGTGAAATGTGAACTAATGAGAGCTAATTGTATCATATAATAGCAAGGACACAGAATTCTATCAATTAAATTAGTTTGAGATGAAACAAATATGAATATAATAATGTTTATAATAATGAGGCAATTAGAGCTAATGAAATCAATGTTAATAAAGACCAAGATCTCGATTCCATTTCTGCCTTTCTCCTTCTGATTCCTTCAAACTTTGGGGTGTGTTATATTCACTGGAATATTTTCAGCCATTTTTGTCTCTGTGTGTTCAAGGCATCAGGATGAAGAATATAATAAATCTTCACAGTCTGCATGTTTCTTGATCTTCTACTTTCAGAAGACTCCTAGCGACCTGGTATACCCTTGCCAATGAGGCCATCTCTGATGAATAAATCATGTCTTGCCCCACATACTTGCTTTATATACTATCTTTTCTTGATCTGGGGTAGAAATGAGTACTCGTTGGCATCAACTTTGATCTTATAGTCTCCAGGTCTGGTGTCTCCCCATTGTATTAGTCATTTGGATTTTGCTTTTGTAGTTGTCTCCTTGCTGTCCTTAAGTCTTGAACATTCATTTCATTTAATTCCCTGATACAAAGATTCCCAACTGAGATAGCAAAGCCAGATTCTTAGCTATTTGGTGAGTAATGTACTCTCTAAGAGAGATTATACCCATTATCTCTCTGGAGATTGTTTTGGAGACCCAACTTCAGGCTTGTAAATTATCGACATCCATGAAATAATTAGGACCCATATTATGTATTGCAATTTGCATTTGAACCTAATAGTCCATGTTGCTGAGCACCTTATGAGGCAATAGTTTTGAGTATTAAAGACAGTGATGCAATAGGATATTTCTGATCAGTTTAGAAACCTACCCATTTAGCTATGCAAATACTAGATTAAGAAAAAAGTATTTTCTGTAGAACATGCCTATTATATATATTGCATTGATAATTAATGGGAAAATAAAAAAATTTTAGTAATTTCATCTTGATTATCTATTTGGATGTCACTCTGGTTGGTATACTTCTATCTGTCCTTAATTTAGGCTGGAGTTAGTAAATGATATTAGGTGGAACTTTGTCTTGTGAGAGTTCTCATTTGGCTACTGTGTGTGTGTGTGTGTTGTATATCAGGCATAATATGGGTCTTTTAGCTTTTGCTTTTGTATTACATTAAGGAGACATTAGACTGGGCTGTGAGTTAATGTTTCACTTGTTAAAGGTTATGGATTATGCTCAGCTGGTTTCTCAGGCTGACACAGGGTTCATGATTAGAAGAATGAAAACAAACAGGAATTGAAAACGTCACTAACCTTTATTGGGCCCTGAGAATCCCGGAGCCTGCATGACAGGAGGCTTTCCTGTTTTCTATGGTATAAAGAAGATTGAAACAAAACAGCACGGATCTTGGCTATTTACATCTTTTAATGAATGCTCTTCACGTTTGGGTTCTTTGTCTGTCTCCCAATTTTCAAGGGTTTAACTGTAAAAAGTGCGGATGGTATCACATATTCTTATAAACCATGGAGCAGACATCTGTTTAGGATGAGTTTTTTTCCTCCAAATTATGCTCAGTAGAAAGGGTATATATACAACTATGCATGCATATATAGCCAATTATCCATTCTCAATGTTCACCAGCACTGAGTTGGAAAGTATTTTCAGAGACACTGTAAGTAAAGCTGTGTGTTTACTTGAGGGGAGGGTGGAAAGGGGTATCAAAGATGAGATGTGATATCTTAATATGTGTTGGGCCCACTAAGTTTGAATCTGATTATGCTGTCTTTAAAAACCTTTTGTGATTGGTAAACAAATATATTCAAACCCTAGGCCCCAGAACCTTATCAGCATAGAGGAAAGTAAAACCACCTTAAACAGTCCATTAATATGAGCTGTAGAGCATCTAGGGATTAAACTGTGACCCAGTGCGGGAGATAAGAACACATCCGACCAGCAGTAATTTATTTGGACTTTTAATTTCTATTGAGATTCACCATCTTTGTTTCCTTACAGTGATTTGGACTTGTCTGTCTTTGCCTTAAATATGAATAACATTGCAGCATCGGAAGCATATTAGTCTCTTTATTTCCTCCTTAATTTTTCTCCCTGCTGCTGCCTGATCTGGCACACCTTGTGACAAATTGTACTGTACCTTTCACTGATTTCATAGGTAGTTTGAGAAAATACTCTATACTCCAGATCACTTGGGAAATCTTGAAATACATTCCTTTATCTAGACTGTAAATATGTAGTGGATAAGGAGTTTCTGACTTTTATCAACACATTTACTTGTTCTTGAATTAAGAGGAGTTCTATACAAGCAGGCTTAGTCCAAAGTTATTTTAAACATGAGTATTTCATGTTGCAAATCTGACCTATATGGATTTAATTACATTTCTAGGGGGCAGAGGTTATTTGAACACAAACCTGTATCTTTTTATTCTTACTTTATGTAGTTGTATATTGTTCTTTTAAGATAGATTTTTGTTTTGCATTTTAAGAGATCAAAGTAATCATTTGGCCAGAGAGTGTTTTCACTTAAAAATATGAAGGATTTTCTATTTTTATTTAAAAATAGCCTTA
The DNA here is from genome assembly GCF_054392235.1 of Sus scrofa. Lineage (NCBI taxonomy): Eukaryota > Metazoa > Chordata > Mammalia > Artiodactyla > Suidae > Sus > Sus scrofa. The sequence goes on along the minus strand of NC_139389.1, from coordinate 72,544,876 downwards.
GTAAAATTATATCTAATTAATAATAATATAATAAGGCAAAACTTATGCCCACAGATTGAGCATTATAACCAACTTTATTTAATTTTTTTTTTTTTTGTCTTTTGTCTTTTTTTGTTGTTGTTGTTGTTGTTGCTATTTCTTGGGCCGCTACCGCGGCATATGGAGGTTCCCAGGCTAGGGGTCTAATTGGAGCTGTAGCCACCGGCCTACGCCAGAGCCACAGCAACTCAGGATCCGAGCCGTGTCTGCAACCTACACCACAGCTCACGGCAACGCCAGATCGTTAACCCACTGAGCAAGGGCAGGGACCGAACCCGCAACCTCATGGTTCCTAGTCGGATTCGTTAACCACTGCGCCACGACGGGAACTCCACCAACTTTATTTTTAAGCATAAAGTTAGGAAACTTGGTGGGAGGAAAGTTACTATTAGTGGCATTATTTTTTGCTCAAACCCGGCAATTTTATTATTGCTGCAATTTAAAAGACTTACTCATGCATATAACATTCTTTTATTTCACAATAGTAAAGTGGGCTTTTTAAACTTAAAATCATGTTTCCTATTTGGAAAAATATATGATTTTTTTTCACAGAAAGCAAACCACTCAGGTTTTGATTTGAAGGATTGTGGGTCAGTAACTGGGCTTCAGTTTTGACCTTGATGATTTATGTAATTTTGAAAGCCACATAAACTCTATTCAAAATTCCTTTAAATTGCATTGTTTATTTTCCCTGTTATCAGACAGAAAAGACTAGGTTATGCTGCCATAACAAATAACCCTTAAATCTCAGTAGCTTAAAATAAGAAAGGTTTAATTCTTATTCATGTATTCATCAGGAATGAGTTGGGAGTGTGTTGCATCATGTTGTCATTGTCTAATGCTAGAATCTATGTTGATGGAGTAGTCTTTTCCTGGAGCATTGCCAGTTGTGAAGGCCGAGGGAAAAGAGAACACGAGGAAGCACATACTAGCCCTTAAAACTTCCAAGAACACCATTGGCTCTAGCAGGCCAATCTAGCCTCAAGCAGCAGAGAAGTTGAATTCTACCACTTAACGGAAGGAAGCCATTGCTACCTGTTAATAGACTACCACACATTCTCCTCACCTGCTACCCCACTGTTTACTTGTGCATGTTATTACATGATAAAGTAATGCACTGAAAATATCACTAAACTAAAAAAAAAATCTCCTAGGGAATCCTATTACCCTAACAAATCACACTATATTATTTGTTCAAGATGATTTAAACATTTGGCCAATCTACATAATCTTTACATAGTTGTACTGATTTTTTTCTGTTTGTATTGGTTGGACAAATTTACCAATGATTCTCTAAATGTTAGAGAGCTCATTATGGAAGTATGTTTTAAATCTTTGCAGTGGGTTCCGAATCTGTCTACGATTGTAGTATCTTTGTTCTAATTTTGAGTTATGAAATTAACATAAAAGAGAAGTTGAGGATAAATGTATAAGATGAAAACTTACATGGAATCCAACTACTGGATTCCATAGTAGTTAAAATATTTTTTACTGTGTACGTGGGTTAAGATAGACCCAAATATTTTTTTAAAGGAATCCAATGTGGGCCCATTTTTCTAAAATTTTAGTTATATTATATTTCAATTATTTTGTTTTTAATATAAGAACCTTATATTTAGGTGCTTTTATTTGAAAGAGGATTACAGAGCTTGGTTTATGGAGGGGTGTGCAAAGCCTGGGTTTTATTAGGAGGAGAGACAGTGAATGACAGGACATGTATGAAGAATCTTATTGTGTAATATACCCAGTTGAAAGCTTTAATTTTCAAATTGTCATGAGGTGGTACATAAGCTGATTTTCTTTAGAATTAATGTTTGCAATATTATTATTAGGCTAAAAACCTTGATTGTATTAATAAATAAGACATTCATATGTGGTAGGTAAAATAAAGCCCATTGGGATCTTATTAGCAGCAGTGGCATTTTTCCTTTTTAATCTCCTTCTGGAGAAGTTGTTTAGAGCAACATTAATCATGGGTAGGTTTGAAATAAAAGGTGATTATTTCTACCTTAAAATCATAGGTTGAAAATTTGAATGTCACAAATTTCTGATGGCCTGCCACTGCATTCTTTTTTTTTTTTTTTTTTTCTTGTTAGGACCCCACCTGAGGCATATGGAAGTTCACAGGCTAGGGGTTGAATTGGAGCTGCAGCTACTGGCCACAGCCACAGCCACAGCAATGACAGATCCAAGCCATGTCTGTGACCTACACCACAGCGCACGGCAACTCCAGATCCTTAACCACTGAGTGAGGCCAAGGATTGAACCTGCGCCCTCATGGATACTACTTGGGTTCATTACAGCTGAGCCATGATGGGGACTCCTGCCACCACATTCTTTAAATTCCAGCAACACTGCCTATGTGAAATCTAACACATATTAATAAAATATACTTTGTTATGTCCCCCCCCCAAAAAAAAATCATGGGTGAGGAGTTCCCTTGTGGCCAGTGGGCAAAAGATCTGGTGTTCTCACTACAGTGGCTTCAGTGACTGCTGTGGTGCAGGTTTGATCCTTGGCCTGAAAACATGCACATGTGACAGGCGTGGCAAAAAAAAAAAAAAAAATCGTGGGAGGATTGGATGGTACAAGCGATATTTTACCCCATTGGTGTAGTCTCTGGATGGAAGAAGTTTGGTAACCACTGGTTTGTGTATATTTGTATGCCCTTTCTTAACTTAAAAAAAAAAAACATCTTTCTCCTCTCATCAGAGTATAAATCCTTAATGATTTTGTCTACATTTTTCTTAGTGCTGTATCCTCAGTGTCTGGCAAGGTAACTGGTACTTAGAAGACATTCAATAAATGTTTGTTGAATGGGTGAATAGCCAAAGGTCGAAATTCCTTTCTTCATCTGGAAACTGGAGTTTTGTTTTAGATTGATGCTTTTGACTTCCTCTTGAAGTCATTATACTCCTCAAACAGATGGTTGCCTAGAAAGATGTTAAAATGGGAAAAATAGATCATACGTCAGTTTTCAAGCATAAATTTGTGCAGTGATAAACAAGTTTTTAACATTTTTCATTGTCCACACCCATTAGGATAGATGTTAAAAAAAAAAAACCAAACAAACAGAAAATGACAAATGGCAATAATGTGGAGAAACTGAAAGCCTTGTGTGTTGTCAATAGAACTGTAAAATGATGCAACCACTGTGGAAGATGATGTGGTGGTTCCTTATAATATATACATAGAATTTCCATATGACCCTGCAATCCCACTCTTGGGCATATATCCGGACAAAACTCTACTTAAAAGAGACACATGCACCCGCATGTTCATTGCAGCACTATTCACAATAGCTAGGACATGGAAACAACCCAAATGTCCATCAACAGACGATAGGATTCAGAAGATGTGGTATATATACCAATGGAATACTACTCAGCCATAAAAAAGAATGACATAATGCCATTTGCAGCAACATGGATGGAACTAGAGAATCTTATACTGGAGTTTCCGTCGTGACACAGTGGTTAACGAATCCGACTAGGAACCATGAGGTTGCGGATTCGATCCCTGGCCCTGCTCAGTGGGTTAAAGATCCGGCTTTGCTGTGAGCTGTGGTGTAGGTTGCAGACGTGGCTCGGATCCTGCGTTGCTGTGGCTCTGGCGTAGGCCGGTGGCTACAGCTCCAATTAGACCCCTAGCCTGGGAACCTCCATATGCCGCGGGAGCTGCCCGACAAATACCATATGATATCACTTATAACTGGAATCTAATATCCGGCACAAATGAACATCTCCACAGAAAAGAAAATAATGGACTTGGAAAATAGACTTGTGGCTGCCTGATGGGAGAGGGAGGGAGTGGGAGGGATTGGGAGTTTGGGCTTATCAGACATAACTTAGAATAGATTTACAAGGAGATCCTGCTGAGTAGCATTGAGAACTATGTCTAGATACTCATATTGCAACAGAACAAAGGGTGGGGGAAAAATGTATGCATGTAAGGATAACTTGATCCCCTTGCTGTACAGTGGGAAAAAAAATAAATTAAAAAAAATACTAAATATAGAATTACCATGCAATTCATCAATTCTACTTCTGGGTATATTCTTATACACAGCTTCATAGCAGCATTGCTTACAATAACCAAATTATGGAAGCAGCCCAAATGCCCATTGCTGGATGGATGAATAAGCAAAATGTGGTGTATATATACAATGAAATATTATTCAGCCTTAAAAATGAAGGAAATTCTGACATGTTGCAATGTGGAAGAACCGTGAAGACATTAGGCTAAGTGAAAGAAGTCATTCACAGAAGGGCAAATATATGATTCTCTTGCATGAGGTACTTGAGTAGTCAAACTCCTAGAGAAAGAAAGTAGAAGGATTTTTGCCAGGTGGCCCAGAGAGGTAGGAATAGGAAATTACTGTTTAATGGGTACAGGGTTTCACTTTGGAAAGATGAAATTCTAGAGATGGAATATGGTGATGGTTACACAGCAATGTGAATCCTTAAGGCCACTGACTTGTACACTTAAAACTTGCTAAAATGATAAATTTTATGATGCATATTTTGTCACATTTTTTTTTTTCATTGTCAAGGTTGCCAATGACCTCTATGTTGCCAAATCGAATGATCAGGTCTTAGTTTTCATACTGAGTCCTACGGCTTCATTTGACACAAATAATGTTCCCCTTTTCCTGAAATACGTTCTTCACTGGGCATCAGTGTCTCTACTCTCACTTGGAGAAAACTCCAGGAATAAAGACTTGGATGCTCTTAGCATAATGTAGATATTCTTTTGTCAGGTAGAGTTTCATGAAGTTTGTTGTGTGATTCTTTTAGCCCATGTATTATGATTCTCTGTGTTGGAATATAATCCAAGATTTACAGAGAGTGAGTATTTTGCTGATAAACAGTTTCTTTCTTTCTTTCTTTCTTTCTTTCTTTCTTTCTTTCTTTCTTTCTTTCTTTCTTTCTTTCTTTCTTTCTTTCTTTTTCTTTTTCTTTTTTTCTTTTTCTTTTTCTTTTTCTTTTTCTTTTTCTTTTCTTTCTTTTCTTTCTTTCTTTCTCTGCATCTGCAGCATATTGAAGTTCCCAGGCTAGGGATCAAATCAGAGCTATAGCTGCCAGCCTACACAACAGCCACAGCAACGCAGGATCTGAACTGCATCTGTGACTTACACCACAGCTCACAACAACACCGGATCCTTAACCCACTGAGCAAGACCATGGGTCAAACCCCCTGGTTTGTTACCGCTGAGTCACAGTGGGAACTCCAACAGTTTGTTATTCTCCTTTCCTTGGGTCACACATTTCTTTTAGGTGGTCTAGTCACATGGTGATGATGATAAAGCTGGTGAAAATATCATGACCACTTCTCTTTGCTTTCATTATTTCCAACAGAGTGCCAAGACTACAATGAGAGCAAGGAGCATTTCTACCAGATTTGGGCTTACTGGTGTCAAGTTAAAGAGTGGATTAATGCATTTGTCTTCCTTTGCCAATGATTCCTTAAGCTTTTATTGTTTTCTCCTAGGTCCTTTTGAGTCCTCAGGATTTTGGTTAAGAGAGATTTGTATCATGTCTATCACCTGCTTGCTTCTTCTATCCAGGTTACTGAGAGTGACTCTGGATCATGTCTTTCAGTTCTCTTACTTTCTGAGGACCTTACTCATCTGAGAGATGAGGTAGCAACATCTGAACAATGACCACTTAGAATGAATTATGCTATTTCCTGCCTTGTTATTGAGGGCTGTTCTCTGCAGCATGACTTTCTGGAATTTGATCCAAGTTTGTTTTAAGGGCCCCCTAAAATTGGATGTCTAGCCTACAAATAAAGAAAATGGTTCTTTCAGAACACACTGGGACAAGTTAGTTAACCACCTAGCTATGCATGGTACCTAAATAGTGTGGGCAGAGAATTGAGTTACATTTGACTCCTCTTAGGAATTTGCCCAACATAGCATGATAAGTTAGTTCCTTAGTTAGTGCACAGTATGTTAAATCTTGTACAAGAGGCAAACTCTGTGCTTCTCTAATATAGAACCAAGGGGCTTCAGAGGATATCCAATGATGTTTTGCCAAATTTGTGCTCCTGTTGCAGCTATTTGACAGGAGAGGAATGTCTCCCTTGTTGTGTTGCAGAGAGCAGCTCTTTTTCTTTAAGGCCACAAACTGGATTTCCTAAATCATAAAAAGCACTGACCTAGATTGTCTTTGAGCTCTTTTGACCTTGGGGATGCACTTTAGTGATGTGGGAGGAGAGTGTAAAGGGATTTGCAGAAGGAAAGGCAGAGCTGGCCGCTCTCAAACTGGCTTCTCAGTGGTCGTCATGGTCCTAATTATTTGGATATTGCTTGACCCCTTTATGTCTTAGAAAAAAGAAAAGACATGATTTTATTGGAGGTGAAGGGGCTAAACACACACTACTGGAAAATGATGTTTTCTATTTCATTTGTCTAGGCAAGCCATTAATGAGAAAACTTTCCCGTATATTTTCCCCCAAATTTGACCTGGTGGGACCATGTCTGGCTCTAACTAAATAGTTTGTGTTATGCCTGATATTCTGGGAAAAGGGAAAAAAATATCCCAGCAAGAAATCCAAATATAGTACATTGATGTTTAGATTAGGCCTAGGAGTGTGCTAACTGTAGTTCTAAACTTAGACATATCTTAGAATGATATGGACCTTTGGTTGGTGATTTTGTGATGCTTGTGCATTTTTATGCTTTTCTTGGCCTTGTTGCCTAGGCAAACACATCCTAGACTAAGTCTAGCTTTTTTTTTTTTTTTGTCTTTTTGCTATTTTCTTGGGCTGCTCCCGCGGCATATGGAGGTTCCCAGGCTAGGGATCAAATCAGAGCTGTAGCCACTGGCCTACGCCAGAGCCACAGCAATGCGGGATCCAAGCTGTGTCTGCAACCTACACTACAGCTCACGGCAACGCCAGATCCTTAACCCACTGAACAAGGCCAGGGATCGAACCTGCAACCTCATGGTTCCTAGTCGGATTCGTTAACCACTGCGCCACGACAGGAACTCCTAAGTCTAGCTTTTTGGGCTTCCATTATTTTGTATCTGTTACCATGGACACCCAGTTTTACTTTGAATATTATGAGGAATTCCCCCTTCTATTCTCACTTGAAAAGGCCTGACTAAATTAGAGCTGACCTAGAATGACTCTGTTATTGTCATTAAAGTGGTGACCACTGATCTGTAAGCCTGCACAAAGACATGTTAGAATGGACTGCTTTCCTCTTCCTTGATTAGTGGTTGCAAATTGAACTTGAAGGAGAGGGTCCCTTTCCTTTGCGGCCTGTAGGAATGCAGGGGCTGCTGGGGCATTCCCCTGGTAGGGCTGTCCCAAGCTCCAAGTTCACTTCCTATGCTACTTGAGTGACAGCTCAGTCCAGATAACTAGAATCACAGAGCTGTTTTGAAAGAATGAACTAGTAAGGGAACTGATGGAGTAGCCTCTTTTAGCTCTAAAAGGCTTACATAACTCTATAAACTAGTGTTTAGAAAGACTTGGATTTAACTTTCGGACTCTAATAACAGGAAATGAAAATTGAGATCATGTCCAGAGGCCCATGTTGGATCATAAAGAAGCAGATTGACTTCTTAGCAACAGAACATTGACTCTTCATTATTTTTCTATAAACTTTTCTATGCAGTGTTTTCCTGTTAAACTTATATCTTTATATCTTTGTCACCAATGGGAATTCTAGTTTTAATATTGTTTCCCTTTATTCATTAACAGATTTTTTTTGGACACCCTCTGTGTACCAGCCACTGGCTAGTTGCTGGTTATATAGCCGCAAATGATCTCTGCCTTCATGGGCCTTACAGTCTAGTAGCAAAATATACGCTTACACAAACAATACACAATAAACAGTCATGCAAATAATTATTTAGTTCCCATTTTAAGAAGTTTTGCTTCCTCTGTTGGTTATTTTGTGTTACTTTGTGTGTGTGTTTCTCTCTTAATTTTTTTCAGTTACTTAATAAGACAAATTTTCTTTTGAATTATTAAAAGGAAACTTGTCCTATGTATGTAGAGTTTATATGTTCAGATTTGGCTTTTGAGAATATTCAACTAGAGCCTGACTCTGTATTTATATGCTGCTAGAAGTAAATATTAGAGACTTAGTAATATAATAAAATTTGATTATTGCTTAATACTTCTTTCTATAAATTGAAAATGCTCCTAGTTATTAATAAATATTTATTGAGGGATCTATTTGTGTCTGTCACTGTGCTCAGGGATGCATACTCGATCCAAAAAATGCTTTGTGTGTAATAAGTGATATTCAACATGTAAAAAGAACCAATTGTGTAGGAGAGCCTGTGGGCTAAATGTCTTAACAATGAAAAAAAGAAAAATAGGAGATGAGAGAAAAGAGAGATATCCATGTGATGACGAGTAATCGAGGGTGTTTTATGAAAGAGGTTATTTTTTAGTCTTGAAGGATGAGTAGATTTAACTTTAAAAGTCCAATTGTAACAGTTCCTTTAAAATTGTTTTGGACATATATAAAATCATAAAGAAAATCAACAAAAGCATAACTCCCCCTCTGCCAGTGATCTGGAGTAGTCACGGTGTACAGCGGCTTGAAGTGGGATCTTAGTTCCCTGATCAGGAATCAAACCTGGGCTGTAGCTATGAGAGCACCGAATCCTAGCCACTAGACCACCAGCAACTAGTGGCTGAAAGCAGGACCCTGGCCTTTGTCTTCTTGGAAGGAAAAATTCAGGAAAGAGACAGAGATGTGTGAATCAGAGTGTTTTGGGAGCAAAGTATGTATTGAAGTATGTATAGGTGGATTTGGAGGGAGTTGTGTGCTTTGGGTGTGACTTAAATTGCTTATATGGGGGCAGTTTTCTGAGTTTGCCTTTGGCCAGTCATCTTGCTTTGTCTGGCTTCATGTCCATACTTGATCTGACTCAGGGCCCTCCCAGATGTGCGCTTGCATCTTTTAGACAAGATGGATTCTAGCATGAGGGTCTCTGGGAAGTTAGCAGGACATATTATGGGTTAATGCCCTCTCCCTTCTCTGACCCCTGAGGAACATTTCTGTTCATCTGTAGTTTTGGAGGTCTTCTTGACCCTAGGAATGAAAAATATGTGGCCACCTTATCTTTTACCTCAGCAGGGCTCAGCTTCTGCCATTATTTTTATCTTGGAAGTGTCTGACAACAGAGATAGATCCTGGCTGCTCATCCTGGGTCCCAGCTATTTCCTGCATCACTAGGAGGACTGTGGGGAAGGAGGGTGTGCCTTTCGAGGGAAGGAACAGCTTGAAGAGTAATGATGCTCCTTTCCCATTTTTTTCCCAGTTCCATTTGTCTTCCACCCCAATAGGACTGGCAGTTCTGGAATGGTTCCCTGCCTCACTCATTTGGGAAGTGGTAATCTGTTTTGTCTGAATGTTGCCAAGCCACCAAGAATAACTGAGATGGAGAAAGAATAGTACAAATGAGAGGAGGGCCAAGGGTTGGGCTCGGGGGCCTCCTGCCTTTTCACCACATGTTGCAACAAGGATTTGAGAGTGAGTGTCCCTTGGATCATCTGGTCACTGTGGAAAGTGGCTGGGCTTAAGCTGTCTTGCTGGTTCCCTTCCACTCAAGAGGGCTATTAGCTGAACAAGGGACCCTGGGGACCAGAGGCCATGAGTGGACTGCCCAGGATGCAAAGTCAGACTTGAGACAGAACTCCCATATCAAGGCTCCTTAAAGAGCCACCAGCATAGCTACAAGAAAGCTGGCATTGGAATCCAGCCTCTGAGACAGAGCTATGATCCAGTGAGCATTAGGCAAAGGCAGTGACAACCAACACAAATGGGAGGGGTAGTCATTTTCCTCTTCTCCTCCTTGCCCAATGAAGCCAGAGAAACACCTGGAAGGTTGGTTATGAGATCCCCACACCAGGCTTTGCGGGGACCCAAGTCTAGCATACACCAGAGAAGATGGGACAGGAAAGAGAAGGGAGAAAGTGTGAGGTACGAGAAGGTCTTAACATGAAGACAAGAACTAAGTTTTATTATGAACGGAGGTTTTGAACACCAGAATGAGAGTGCTTTAATAAGTGGGTGAAAACTTACAGAACTGGCCTAGATATCATGAGATGAATTTAATACCCAGGAAAAAAATGGTGTGTGACAGGTGTGTCACTAAAGATTCTGGCGTGTGTGGGGGGAGGATCTGGAGGGAGGTGGTAGAGAGAGGGAGGCAGGAGAGGTGGGGAGAGCAGACCTAAGAGCGGCTAGGTTGCTGGTTGTAGGACCAGGTGAGATGTATGAGCATTAACTTTGTGTTTGAAGAGCTCTAAATAAAGTTAAAGATATTGGCCTGAAATTACTTTAAAAATGTTTTATAGAATACTTTGTTTCGATATATTGGACCCATTTAAATTTTTTGTGTGTTATTTTAATTTTTAAAGCACTATTTTCTTTTACATTCTTTTAAAATTTTTCATTGAAGTATAGTTGATTTACAATGTTGTGTTAATTTCTTCAGTTATTAATCATTTTAATAACCAAAGTGATTCAGTTATGCATATACACATATCCATTCCCACATAGGTTATCACGAATATTGCGTAGAGTTCCCTGTGCTATACAGCAGGTCCCTGTTCACCATCCATTCCATATACAACAGTGTGTGGAAGCCATCCCAAGCTCCCAATCCATTCCCTACCCTCCACCCCCAACCTTCTGTTTTGGTAACCAAATTTTCTTCATTCTTCATATCTACTTTTGCTATATTTCTAGCTTTAATTTTATATGGTTTTACATTTCAAAATACCTAACTTTTAAAATATATTAGCAGTCTCATCCTTACCTTTCTATATTTCTGAGTTTGTTGTTTTTTCTTGATATTTCAAAATATTTTTAAATTTTAAATTGTTTCAAACCTGTATTCTTTTTATTCTTTTCTACCCTATAACTGTCTCCTTGTCTTTCTTAATGGTTTATATGATTGATTTCTGTCTCCATTTTGTCATTTTTAATGTTACCCTTTACAAGTTTTTTGTTCTTGCAAATTTTCATGTCAGTAGTAATTATGAACAGAATTGTATGAATGCATTTCCAACCCCTCTCCCCAGAATCAAGACCATCAAAACTCTCTTTTTCTCTCAGCAGTGCCCTACCTCCACCACTCTCTTTTTAGAGTTTTCCAAAAATTATGCAGACTTAAAGTACTTCGTAAGAACGTTGCCAGTCTTGTTGTACAGATAGAACATTTGAATTGCTAAACATTATTATTTCTTATATCACCCAACAAGTGGTCTCTCCATGTTTCTAAAATCTGCAGTCCTGCCCCACTGCCTGTGCAGTGTACGTCAGTGTACTGTGTCTCAGATTCAAATATCTGGCCTGATACTGGCTTTTGTGAAACCCACACTAGAATATTATTGCTATTCTCACTATGGACAGCTCTTAATTCTTTTTAACAATCAAAGTATAGAAAAGAGCTTTTGAAATTATTGCACTTTGAAACAAGCATGCTTATATGGTTATACCTTCTATTTTCTCCAAGACAATCTAAGGAGACCTGCCTTAGGAGACTGAAAATTTTCTCTTGCATTTTCCCACACTGCTTGCTTCTTTCTTTTTTTCTTTTTTCTTTTTTTGTCTTTTTGTCATTTCTTGGGCCGCTCCCGCGGCATATGGAGGTTCCCAGGCTAGGGATCAAATCAGAGCTGTAGCCACTGGCCTATGCCAGAGCCACAGCAACGCGGGATCCGAGCCGCGTCTGCGACCTACACCACAGCTCAGGGCAACACTGGATCCTTAACCCACTGAGCAAGGGCAGGGGTTGAACCCGCAACCTCATGGTTCCTAGTCGGATTCGTTAACCACTGCGGCACGACAGGAACTCCTGCTTGCTTCTTTCTAACTTCTTGCTGTGTCCATCCTGAAGAGGTGACACTGTGTTCTTCCAAACTTCTTTGAAGCAAGGATAGCCTTCCTGTTTTCAAAATTTGCTCTAAGGGTCATAGAAGATAAATAGGGCCTAAGAAAACTACAACAAAGTCTATACTTGGGTATAAAACCTATGTACATAAAATGAGATTTGTCTTGGACCCTGTCCCCATAGGGGGCAAACTGAGTTCTTAAAAAATTGCTGAATACCTATCACAGTAGACATTAAAAAATTTGTAAAATAGTCTCCTATGAAAAACTAAATATTGTTAATATGTGTAAAGGTTTGATCTATTTACAGAATTTAGTTCACTAAGAGTGGATCAGTTTCTCAGGGACAGAGTCATATTAACCAAACTCTTGACAGGTGTATAGATGGAATATTTTATTAATCTGCACTAAGCAACATAAGGGATGGGGCAGTGTCCCTGTGGAACTACTTCAAAAAATTTAGAGTCAGAAGGTGACCAGATGAGCTTGGCATCTGGTCAAGGCGAGTTGATTGTAAACTGTATGTGTAAGGCATCAGGTGTTAGTCTATGCAAGCCTGGAGAAGCTATGGCATAACAAAGGAATTCTTTTCTTAGGATTGGTCAAGTCCCTCAGGGAGGCCGTACTTCTCCTTGGACAAATGTGTAGATGAGGATTCATTTTCCTATGTTCTATCCCAACCAGTCTTCCTCTAATGAGAAAGTTCCTTAAGGATGTTATACCAATGATTAACTTAACGTCAGGTTCTAATTTTTTCCCATTTGTGGCCCAGGAAACATTTTGTCTTGATGATATGTATTAGGTATAGCTGTTGTTTAAGTATTGATTTTTAGCTTATTTTCAAGAATCTTAATTATCACCTTAAGTATAGCCTGCAATGTAAAAAATTATTTCACTATGCTTTGAAATAACATATAAACCAACACACATTTCATTTGATCCAGAATGCTAGATGGAATATTATATAAAATCTCCTATATATGTTTTCATTTCTTTGGCCATTGAGATAAGTGCTTTTAAACTTCCTTGATTTGGGGTGTTTTCAGTCTGTTTTTGACAAATTTAGTTGCAAAAAAGATTCCAGAAGCCACTTGTTGTTGAGAGCAGTAACAGGTAATTATACACTGGGCTAATGTTGAAATAAGACTTACAAGTTGTAACACTCTGCTGTGTGATAACAGCTCCAGCACAGTCATGACATCATTTAATGACCTCCACTGATGATTTCACCACTTAAAATGGCAAGGTAATTCACAAATAATTAATGAGTGGATGTTTTCTAATTATATAATAAGAAAATACCATTTGTATTTTAGAAGTTGATGGTTATGAGGTTTAAGATTACAAAAATGGTATTAAATTACAACTTAGATCACAACTCCACCAGCATAGACTCATTTTGTGTGACAAAGGATACTGGTGGCTTCCCCATAGAGTGTTGTTCTCACACCCCCAAATGCAAATATTTTCTGCAACTGAATTGCACTCAGCTCTAATAGTATAATATCTGCAAATTAAAAAACCTTTCTATCTACATTGATTTTTTTTTTTTTTTGGTCTTTTTAGGGCTGTACCTTTGGCATGTGGAGGTTCCCAGGCTAGGGGTCAAATTGGAGCTGTAGCCACCAGCCTACACCACAGCCACAGCAACGTGGGATCCATTCCATGTCTGCAACCTACACTACAGCTCACCACAGCACACCATGGCAATACTGGATCCTTAACCCACTGAGTGAGACCAGGAATTGAACCTGCATCCTCATGGATACAAGTCAGATTCGTTTCTGCTGAGCCATGATGGGAATGCCTACATTGATTTTAATTAATGGAAAAATTATTGCAGAGCTTAGCTCAAAACCTATACATCTGAGATGGACAATGAAAATTTCTGATGGATTAGACAGACCATTGCATTTCATCTGCTCAGTGTCCAATGGACCTGATAGTTTGAAATACAGTGTTACCTTATAATAACAACTAGTTTCATAGGAGGCCAAAAATGTCTATCTGAACATTTCAAGTCTTTGTGGGAAAACCATAATGTAGAAAGATTAACTCTTAGAAATTTTCTACCTTTGCTGAAGAAAAAGGAAGAGAGGAAAAAAGCTGTTCCTTTTGATGAGAAATCTTAGAATTTACTCTCTTGACTTTGGTTTATAATGTAAAGTAGTGGGAATTATCTTTATCATATTGTCCATTACATCCTTGGTACTTATTTGTCTTACAACTGAAAGTTTTACCTTTTGACTATCTTCATCCAGTCTCCCCTAACCCTGCCACCGCCTCTGCTAGCCACAAATCTCTTTTTCTATGAGTCTGTTTGTTTGCTTGTTTTTGATATATAATTAACCTACAAGCACTATGTTAGTTCCTGATACACAAAAGAGTGAGTCATTATTTCTTTGCATTTTAGAATGATCACCATGATAAGTCTATTTGCCTCAGATGGATAATTTTTATCTTGTTTCTTATCACATCTACTCAGGCTCCACAGTGTTTTTTGTTGTTGTTTTTGAACAGATGTGAACTCTGTCAGAGGAGCATACTTTTCTGCATGTTTTCTCCTATGGTTGGCATTGAGAATGCTTTTACTTTTGCAAACTTTTTGCACTTTTGGGTTTTTGTTTTGCTGTTGTTGAATTAAGTAAGGTAATATATGAGAAGCATCGAGCACAGTAAATAGTAGTTTTATTTCCTAGAATAAATTTCTAGGGTATTTATTACTAAAATGTCTGAACAATTTGCTGGCTCTTATTTGTGGGGTCATACTGCCCTCCAAAAGCTTTATATAAAAGAATTAGCCACACTGAAAAACATTTTGCCAGTCTAACAAGCGTTGATGCTGCAAGTTTGTTCTGAGTACCAGAAAGGATTATCTTTATTCCTTTATATGTATTTCGTCTCTTTATATGAATTGTCTGTTTACATCTTTGGCCTTGATATTTTTCTTGAAACTAGCAAAGCTGCTGTCACTTACATTAGTTTTCCTTTTCATTAAATACAACACGTTTTCATATTTGAAAGTCAGTTTTACCTTCGCAACTTTTTTTTGTACCTCAAGGATAAGAAAGTTAACATTTCTCCATTGATCTGACAATCATTCTATTCTGCTAATTTTTTAAGAATTTTCATTTTCTAGGCGTTCCTATTGAGGTTCAACAGAAATGAATCTGACTAGTATCCACGAGGATGAATGTTTGATCCCTGGCCTTGCTCAGTGGGTTAAGGGTCCAGCGTTGCCGTGAGCTGTGGTGTAGGTCGCAGACATGGCTTGGATCCTGGGTTGCTGTGGCTGTGGTGTAGGCCAACGGCTACAGCTCTGATTCAACTCCTAGCCTGGAAACCTCCATGTGCCATTGGTGTGGCCCTAAAAAGACCAAAAAAAAAAAAAAAAAGGAATTTCATTTTTTATATTCATCTCTCTATGTGGAGTTGATTTTCTTCAGTGGTATATACTGCAGATCCGTATTTTTAACTGTATCCTGATTTAATCATCTCTAAATTATTTGTTAGATAATCCTTCCTACTCTCTATTTTATAATGTTATTTTATAACATATTCATGTTTAAGCTGTACAGTTGGTATATTTTTGATCTCTCCAATTCTGTTATATTGATCAGAATGTGCACATTTACTCTTACTGTAATTCCTTTTGCTTTCTAAATAGCTGCTACAGAGGTTGGTTATGTGCCTTTCTTTTTCTATTGCCCATTCAAACAAAGGCTGGAGAAAGTGTTCTCAGTTAGGGCCATAATGCACTATTGTGTTCAATTGTTATAATAATGGAGTTTTTGTATTTGCATTTCTAACCAGACCTAGTATAAATTTAACTGTTAGGATATATTTTATTTCCAAAATCTCAAAGGGCAGTTTTTTGATGAGTTCTTAAATATTGAACTTTCTCTTAAAAACTTCTCAGTTTCCTGAAAGCTATGGTTTGAACTCTACAAAATTTCAGATACAGCTGTGGGTTTCTGGTATTTACAATCTAATGGCCCTTTTGTATTTTTAAAGAATTCCAGATTGTCACTTCACCCAACATGAATATTTTAGAGATAATCGTGTGTGTGTGTGTGTGTGTGTGTGTGTGTGTGTGTGTTTAACACAGTATGCTCAGAAAGAAGGTTTATATATTTCGTTCCCAGGTTTATACATTTTGCTTAGTGGCACCTTTAGTAAAAGGTAGAGAACTGAGCACATATCTTACCTCTGCTCTTTTCCAAGATGCCACTGAAATTAGAGAACAAAGAATAAACTCACAATTGCACTGGAACATGGGAAAGGTAACATAGTGCCCAGTGTGGATGAAGAAGGGCAATGTTCACATTTATACACAGGGAGAGTTTAATTGCTTTAGTTTTTGGAAGGCAAATTTGGCTGAAGATACCAAAAGAAAAGGATTACACTCCTAGCAATATATACTCCAAAAATATTTAAACATATGCCCAAAGATGGATGTGTTAGGATATTCAGCATCTTGAATGTTCATCAAAAGGAAAATCAAAAATGAATGCATGAATGTGTGCATCCATTTAGGTATTATTTACATGATTTTGTTTGTTTGTTTATTTATTTATTTAGTCTTTTGTCTTTTTAAGGCCGCACCTGTGGCATATGGAGGTTCCCAGGCTAGGGGTCGAATTGGAGCTGCAGCCACCAGCCTTCGCCACAGCCACAGCAACACCAACACCAGATCTGAGCCATGTCTGCTGCCTACACCACAGCTCAACAGCAACACCAGATCCTTAACTCACTGAGCGAGGCCAGGGATCGAACCTGCATCCTCATGGATACTAGCTGGGTTTGTCAACCACTGAGCCACGATGGGAATTCCCATGATTATATTTGTAAAGATTACATATACATATCAGTGTGTGTGGCATTATAAAGTGTTGAAATCCTTTACATCCTATTTCTGAGCAATGGCTACTATGAGAGGGCAGTGGGATTTAGTTGAAGAATTGTGAGGGATTAAGATAAACTTTTACGTGTTTACTGTATACTTTTGCATGATTTGAAAAATTACCAAATGAGTATCAACGATTGAATGATGAATATGAGGCTTCCTGTGGCTAGTGTTTCACCTGTGTTTCGTTTTCCCATGAATTAATTTTCCATGAATGACCTCTCACATTTCTCTTTGCTTCTTCTGATTATAGATGATTCTGTCTCATGATTTTTCTGTCAATTTAAAAAAATTAGCATAACCATAATTTTATGAGTAAATGGTTTGGATGACATGTCTCTCTTGATATTATGGTTTCTGAACGAGTATAGGCAGTTAAAAACATGGTATGATTTACTCTGCATTCTTTTGAGACACAATGTTGAGCTTGAAACTAGGTTCAATTTTTAAATAATGCAGTTGTTGTTTTAATATTTAAGTGTCCGCAGTACACTTGATGCATTATCATACGTAGAATAGGCATGTTGCGCCTTATTATTCCAAAAGTACAAACTGAAAAAACCCACAGAATGGGAAACCAAAGGACGAGCAAGCGTATTTTATTTATTATGATAATCCCCCCTCTTTCTGCTTTTGATCTAGGTAAAAGCAAGCTGGGAACCTAATTAAACCAGTGCTGAGTGAGACCCAGAGATATAATGCAAAAAAAAAAAAAAGAGGGGGGGTCCTGACCAACCAGATTTTGAAGTGATGTTAATTAAGAGCAATATACAAATAATCCCTGCAAATGATGAGATTTTTAAAAAAAATGCATTTTGATATTCTGAAGCAGTTATGTAAAGCACCAAGAGTGAGACTCCAGAGGAAATGTAAAATACACAGCCTCACCTTTTAATAGCTATTGGTAATTTTTTTTTTATTGGACTTAATGTTTGCCAGGGGACTGTGTGTTTGGAGGTAATCTGATGACCATAGTGTTGCAGCCCTGTGAGATGTGGAGCCATAGAAGAGGGGGCTGCCAAGAGGGGAGACCTGTAGGTAAAGGTCAATGATAACAGTAAAAATAAGGAACCTGTGTCAACTGAAAACAAATGCATAATGTGAGAGTAGTGAGTTATGCTTTATTTGGGGACTAGAGCCATGGAGGCAGCATTTCAGAGAGCTCGGAGAAACTGCTCCAAAGAAGCAGCCGTAGGAAGGTTAATATATATGGGATTCTGGTGAAGGGGGAGGCACATGCAGCCAAGTACACATTTAGCACAAGTTTGCTGCTTGTCTCATGAAGGTCACTGCTAGTCACAAGGATCAGACATCACTATGAAGGATTTTAGTACTTTTCTAGATATGAGGAGAGGTAAGCACTGGGCTCATAAAATCTTCTCCTGAAAATATCTAACTATCTGAAGACCTATTCTTCCAGTTTTTGCAGAGCACAGAGTACCTCCCTCCTGATCTCCACCCTGAACTCTTTCAAGGGGTGTTGAAGGTCAGTAGCTGCAGCAGCTCATGATTTAATCCTTGTAGAGATTGGCAAGTGCCAATCTCCAGTTGGCACTGGTGACATTCTCTGGTTCTGTGAAGGTTCTGACCCTGCTTATGCTGGAAGAATCAGAAACTAAAAAGATGCTGAGGAATCAGGTTTGAAAAAGGGCATGGTCTCAGTGCTCATGAAGGCTTACACCTTGGATGGGCTCTTGGAACAAGGATGACAAAAACTGGAACCATGAAGTTACAGCATTTATGTTATAAGTTGCATATGACTTACAAGGAATTTAAGTTCATAGATTTCACTAGGACAAGGAGAGGGCAGGTGGTAATTGCTATTTTATAGCTGGGAAAACAAATGCAGAATATTGGATGTTATTCTGATTCTACAGTTGGCCAGTGGTGGAATTTGGGAACACACTCCAGGCATTCTCATTCTTTTGTCTACAAAATCTCTGCAGATTTTAGGGGCAGAAACTTTTGGCATAGCTGCTTGAGAAGCAATTCTGATTACACGTGATATAATTCTCTCATGAAAACCCCCGAGCTCCCCTTCCCAAATATGCTGATTTCTCCATCCTTCCCTATTCCTTCCATCTTTTTCTTTTCTTTTTTTGAAGTTGGTATTGGCTGGCTCCTCATTAAAACTTTATAACATCCTCACTCAGGTTTTTTTTTTTTTTTAAATAGTTGTATACACACACACACACACACACACACACACACACACACACATCCAGAGACCACTCTAGAAATCATTAACTCTCTTGTACGCTGTCACTCTATCCTTGTTGAATATTGCTTTTTTGGGCAAGGGAAAGGGGAATTGTGATGAGCTATTTTATGTAGTTCAGCACTGGATTTCTAGAGTCTCAGAGACTTAGGAAATTGAAACTGTGCTCCCCATTTTGCTTATCAACAAAGCCTAATCAAGAATGCATTCTTTGCCAGCAACGTTCTAAAGAGACATGATTCCAAGCTGTGGCTTGGAAATAAACTCCTTTTATTGCACATCAGTTTATAATGTTCTTTGCCTTCATTTTGCAAAAAATAGTCAGGGAATTTTCCCATTTAGGAGAACCTGATGCACAAATTAAGATATTTTAAGTAATGCCATTCATGATCTGTCCAGAGATTATTATGAATTGATGTATGATACTCTTCTGAATTCCTGACACCAATCTACTGAGAAAATGCTCCTATATACATGGGTCTCACAGGAAGATGAATTATTCTTGGATTAATAACAATTTAATGAGACTGGTTTATTATTTAGACCTCACTTTGCAGTCTTATGGGATTTTTTTTAATTTTATTTTTTAATGATTTTTATTTTTTCCATTACACCTGTTTTACAGTGTTCTGTCAAATTTCTACTATACAGCAAAGTACCCAGTCTCTCTCTCTCTCTCACACACACACACACATATATATAAACACATGTATATACATACATACATATACACATTCTTTTTCTCACATTACACTCCATTATGTTCCATCACAGGATTTTTTTTTTTTTTAAAGCTTTTCTTGATTTTCTCCTCACAAGCTCTCTCATAGGATATGGCTAACAGAATTGCTCACAATTAATTTTGGACCTTAAAATAACCATAGGTTATCTAATTTGTAGTGCAGAATTCAATAATATTTGGGAGTTCCCACTGTGGCACAGTGTGTTAGGGATCTGGGGTTGCTGCGGCTGTGGTGTACATTTGCAGCTGTGGCTCAGATTCAGTCACTGGCGTGGCAACTTCCATATGCCACAGGTGCAGCAAGAAGAATGAATTCAGTAATGTTTAAGAGCAGGATAAAAAATTTTTAAAATACTCATGGGAATGAAACTTTTGCTCAGTTTAAACAGCTCAAAAGTTCGGAAACTAGTATTTGCAAATTCATCCTGTAGATCTGCTTGCTGGAATAATTTTTCTAACTAAAAATAGGGAAAAAAAGTAAGTGGAAAAAATGTTTAAATTCGCAAAGCCATAAGCAATAAAATCAATCTCAAATACGCACATTAAATTAACCTTGGATTTATCTTGCTAACATGGCAAGTCATTATATACTTAACACAATTGAGGTACACGGTTTTGATGAGCAGACTCTTTCTTGAAACAGTATTTTCACAGTACATGAAATATAAGAGCTTGGGGTAACACCAAATTAACCCTGAGGGAGAGAGTCATTGAAATGCTCATGATTTTATATGGGATGCTGAGCAGAATAAAGCTGGAGAATCTAATATATAGACAAACAAGCACCAAGCTGTGAACAGATGTATTCTCAAAGTCTACTTAAAAGTCAGTAGTTTCTAATTCAGAAGATTTTCCCACAACACTAGTAGTGAATTCTCAATGATATTAGCTACATGCTAGGCTCTTTCTAAGTGCTTTATGTGAATCATCTTGTTTACTTCTTTCAAAATCCTATGACTTAGGTTATAATGAACCTAATTTTGTGGAATCCGAGGCACAGAAAGATTAAATTGTCCAAGGTCGTGTAGCTGGATCCAGGAGTTTGATCTAGAACCTGCCCTCTTAACCACCCACAGAGGAGGTGGTATTAATGTGATTAAGTTCTGTTCTCATCATCTATTGCTACATTAACAATCAACCCCACCAAAACCTAGCTTTACTTGGCTCACAGCCTTGTGGGTCAGGAGTTCAGGAAGGGCTCCTCTGGGTAGCCCACATTTGTTCCATGTGGTGGCAGCTGAGGCAGCCAGGGTGGGGCTGGGAACTTCACTTTCAACGTGGCTTGTTTAGGTGGCCAGCAGCTTGGTATTGGCTCTCAGGTGAGAGCTTGACTGGAGCTGTTGGCCAGGGTTCTTGATTCTTCTCCGTGAGGGTCTCTCCAGGAGGGGTTTCCTCGGCTTTCTCACAGAATAGGGGTTGTATTGCAAGAATGAGTCTTCTCTGAGACAGGAAGTGGAAGCTGCCATTTCCTTTTGGTCTGGACCTGGAAAACTATTACAGCATTATTTCTGCTGTATTCTGTTGGTCAAAATTTTTGATGGAGACCACGTGGATGCAAGGAGTAGGGGGTCTACCTCTTGACGGAAAGAGTGGCAGAGAATTTACAGCCATCTTCAGTCTACCACAAGTACCCAGAAGAGACCATGGAAGCCAATTATTTAACCTTTGACCTAGATTAATGTTTCTCAGACCTATCTTTAACCTCTTTTCCTCAGGGTAGTGTTTACTTGTTAAAATTATACATTTTCTTGGCCTGATATGTCATCTACTCTTTTTTTTCCCCCCTCTTTTTTAGGGCCTCATTAGTGGCATATGAAATTTCCCAGGCCAGGGGTAGAATTGGAACTTCAGCTGCAGCCCTACATCACGGCCACAGCAACTTGGGATCTGAGCTATGTCTACAAACTACACCTCAGCTCAAGGCAACACTAGGGAGATCCCTGACCCACTGAGCCAGGTGAGGGATTGAATCCGAGTCCTCATGGATACTAGTTGGATTCGTTTCTACTGTGCCACAGTGGGAACTCCTGTCATCTACTAGTTTTGATTTTGAGTTCCCCTCTTCATTTGGTCTTCTTTTTTCTTTTTCTTCTCAGAAATGATAAAGAATAAATAAGAGTGAACCTACAGGGTACCACATAGTTTGAACAATGGCTTTCTCAGTACCAGGCATAAGTTGGGGTTTCTTTTTGCAACCCAGGGCCAGTGGAACCCCCACAGTTAAGCCGCTCTGTAACATGGCCGGGATCTTTGGAGTTCTGCTCTGAGAGTCCTTATTCACTCTTGCTTGAAGTTCAGAGTGCAGTTTATTCACAAAGAGGAGAAGTGTTATAGAAGCTGTTTTCTTTGAAGGTAGATTCAAATATTAGATAAAAAAACAAAATAGATAATTCAAGAAAAAGATGAGTAGGCCACACTAGTAATTCCAGTAACAAAAGATATATTCTTTTTGTTTCTTAAAGAATTTCACATACATTTTAATCACCTAGGAAGCATTTTCAAAATGCATGCTACTAGGTGAAATTCATGATCTACTGAATCAGTTTTTATAATAATACCTCAGAATCTATATTTTGTACCAGAAACTCCCCTAGAAAACTCTGATATGTAATCTGGTTTGAGAATTACTAGACAGTAGTCACAGCTTCCTGATTAATATTTCTGAAACTGCGTTATTTTTCCTGCAGCCTATTGTCTACAAACAACTATTTAATTTTAAAAATAACTAGAGCTCCCATTGTGGCTCAGCGGAAATGAACCTGACTCGTATCCAGGAGGATGCAGGTTTGATCCCTGGCCTTGCTCAGTGGGTTAAAGATCTGGCTTTGCTGTGAGCTATGGTGTAGGTCACAGATGTGGATCAGTTTGGCGTTGTTGTGGCTCTGACCTCGGCTGGCAGCTGCAGCTCTGATGTCACCCCTAGCCTGGGAGCTTCCATATGCTGTGGGTGCAGGTCTAAAAAATAAAAACCAAACCAAACCAAACCAAAAACTAATCATGCTACTTCCTATTTAAAAAGTTTTCAGTGTTTGTATATTCTTAAAGAATAAAATTCAATGGAGCTTCATGCAGCATTCAATTCATTTTATAACCCAGGCCCTTCTAACATCAGAAGATATGTTCTTAATCTTTGTGTTAGGGTTGAAACAGAAACCTGAAAAACAGAACCAATGGATTATATCTATATAGATATAGAGACAGATTTATGGAAAGACATTTATTATAAGGAATTGTCTCACTTGATTATGGAGGCTTGAGAAGTCCCATGATCCTCCATCTACAAGCTGGAGGCAAATTTGGTGAGGACTAGAGGAGCCAACAATATAAATCCCAGTCTGAATCTGAAGGTCTGAGAACTGAGCAAGCTGTCAGTATAAGTCCTGGTCCAAGTTCAAAGGCCTGAGAACCAGGGGTATCCATGGTGGAGGGCAGGAGAAGATGGATGTTCCAACTCAAGCAGAGAGCGAGCTCACATTTCCTCTTTTTGTTCTATTCAGGCCCTCAGTGGATTAGATGATGCCCGCCTGCAATGGTGAGGGTAGCCTTCTTAACTCTGTCAAATGAATGACTCACATGCTAATGTCTTCCAGACACATCCTCACAGATGCTTCTAGAAATTGTGTTTTATCAGCTCTCACTGCATCCCTTAGTCCAGTCAAGTTGACACATAAAATTAACCATCATAATTTTCAATTAAAACATTCTTATCTGAATAGCTAATCTTCAGGACAGTGGCTCTTACGGTTCTTGATTGTGAATCATCCAGATTCATTACTTCTCTTCATTTAAAAAATTTTTCCATGTAAATTATGTGCTCCACTACCTGTCTTGCTCTGGGTAGCAATTATGATTTAACAAAGCATTGAGTAGAAAGAGAGTGCAAGACGAGAGTGTCACATCAACTCACTTGGCTACATATTTTGTGTTCTAGTAACAGCTCCATGGACTTTAAAAAATTAGAATTATTGGGTAAAACTAAGCAAGGATATTTATTACCTGCAGATTACATTAATACTTGTGGTTTTTGAAATGAGTATCATGAACAATAAAGAATTAACTCTTTTTTTAAGTTTTATTGACATATGTTTGATTTACAATGTTGTGATTATTTCTGCTATACAACAAAGTGATTCAGTTGTACATATACACACATCCATTCTCTTTCCGATTCTTTCTCTACATAGATTATCACAGAATACTGTGTAAATTCTCTGTGTTATACAGCAGGTCCCCACTGACCAATTATTCCATGTACCTCAGTGCACAGATGCCAGTCTCTTAACTCTTTGTAAGTAAGAAGACCTCTAGGTAAGAGGGGCAAACATTGAGAGACATGGGATGATGAAAAGATTTTTAAAAATAGGAATTATTAAATCTCATAAAAATTTATGGAAGATAGTCTGAAAATCAGTAAAGATTGATGATGATACATAAAGGTAATAAGAATAAAAACCACAACCCATTGTCTGGCACACCTTTGGGAACAAGAATAAAATCAGATGGAGGAATTCAGAAAGATGACTAGTTCAAGCATGCTTTTCTCCTCTTTTACATACTTTCCCAATTCCAATCAAAACACTCTAGCACTGAAATGGAAAATGATGAACCAGGGCATTAAAAAAAAAAAAAAAGAATTCTCACTTCCAACTTCATCAAGGCCAAGTGCAAATGACATATCTCAGAGAAATGAAGAGCACCTTCATCCCAGCAGTTTCAATGGGGGGTTGCGTTTCACAAGCACACACACAAAATTATGAAAATGAGCATGTGTGCGGTTTAATAGCTAATTTTCCAAGTTGATTATCTTGGCCAGTTCATTGGGATGCTCTCGCTTCTTAGCTAATTTAATTTGTTTCATCCTTTTTATTGTCTCCCTTAAATAGCAATTATGGGAGATAGCACTCCATTTCGCCTCCTACTTGCCCCTTTGCTAAATCATGATTTCACCCTGTGCCAGATAGTTACGGGTGTGTGAAGAGATGGCACCAGTGAAAGGCAGGGTGGGTGAATGTACTTGACATGAGCCTGAGTAATCCAGGGAAAAGTTGCCAATGATCAAAATGTGTGTGTGTGTATGTGTGTGTTGAATACCTTAGGACAACTCATTTATTCATATATTCAGAAATGTGGAACATTCCTTCTTGGAAATGCAGATTCACCTATATGATGCCAACCGTTATGCTGCAGGTATTTAAAAGCCAGTTTTCAGGGGAGTTTCTGGCATGGCTCAGCGGAAATGAATCTGACTAGCATCCATGAGGACGCAGGTTCAATCCCTGGCCTCGCTCAGGTGGGTTAAAGAGCAGGTGTTGCCGTGAGCTGTGGTGTAGGTTGCAGACACGACTTGGGTCTGGCTTTGCTGTGGCTGTGGTGTAGGTGGTCAGCTGCAGCTCCAACTTGACTCCTAGCCTGGGAACCTCCATATGCCAGGTGGGGCCCTAGAAAGGCAAAAAAAAAAAAAAAAAAAAAAAAAAAAAAAAAGCCAGTTTTCAACCTGGCTAAAATATCAGAACGTTTGTATTTTGTACTTCCAGTTTTAAAATTATCTATTGTACATGCAACAAACAGCTATTAAATGCTATAATATTTTTTAGTGTGTTGTCATTGAAAGGAGTTTGTGAAGTGATTGTTTATGTAGCTTTATCTTAGGTGAGTCCAAAGGGGGCTGCCTTGATGTGAAGCCCTCCCCTCAGGGATTTTGACTCTGCTTTTAAAACATTGCATATTCTGATGAAAACAATATGAGAGGCCTCCCTCAGCATGTGTTGATTTTATGCCTATTTTTTCAGACAGCTTTACTTAGGCATGGAAAGGCAAACAAACATGAAATTGAATGCGATAAACAAATTCCATGGCTGTTATTGAAGCTGTTTTAGCGCAGGTTGGTCAGTGAGGTTAGGCTAGAAGATTCTTTAAAGTGTCAAAATATTGGTGAGAGTGATGGACATGGCCTGGGTGTCAGTCAATGGGGTTCCCCACAGCCAGCTGACTCATAGCTTTGCTGAATCCATTAAAAAGCCACTATAATAATTGCCCGTATTTCCATCCTGTCCCTTAGACCTCGGGTTCATATAGTCCAAAGTCATGGGGGAAAATGTGCAAACACCAGCTTCATTGGGATCATTAAGGAGAAAGCAGAATTAAGGAGAATTAAGGAGAAAGCAGAAATTTATACATCTTCAAAATAGCATTTGTTGTCAGGTATCTCCTTCTAAATCATGATAGAACTCCACAGGCCTTTAGCATTACTTATTTAGTTTATCTTTCAGACTCTTGAATTTGTGAAAGTAGAATGTTTCCCTCTAAATTGTAATATGATGATGAAACAGGAGAAAAAGTCTCACTCCCCTAGGAAGGCAAATGAAACTCAGAAATGCAATTGAAAAAAATCTGTCCTCAACTCGGCCGTCTTTGCTTTAGTGTAATAGTTGTCAGAGAGAACAAATTGTCTTAATAGCAGAGGGGGACTGCCACATACCTCTCTAGTTATTCCTATAACCAGGCTGAATTACCTTAAAAGAGGTGTTTGCACACTAGATGAAGGGCCCTAGTGTGTGTCTGAAACATTAGGGGTACTCAGTATTTATTGAACGAATGAGTGAACGAATGCGTAGGTGAGAAATCTCAACAGCTGCCAGGTCATTGGAGGTATCAAGATAGAAAGCCTTCTTTCCCTGGCTGTGTGGTGTGTTGACATTGGGAAAATGAACAGCCTTCACTTTCACCAGGGAAGTGGCCTCCTCAGTGGGAATTCTAGCGTCCAGGCGGAGGGAGAGCAGTCTAGGCAAAGGCTAAGGGTTTAGGGGAGTTTATTAACTTTGTACCTGGACTTCTGGAAGGCACCAAGGAAGGATTACCTAGGAGTGCAGCCACGAGAAGATGATTTTCCCAGAAAGAAACAGAACTAAATCAGGATAGGATTGTGGGAGAGGGGCAGTGACACTATAGGGGGGTTTGCACTTTGGCAATTTAGGAAGACCTGGATGAAATATAAGTGCGATAAAATGGCCTCAAGTTTCCATCGTGAAATTGTTTCCATTCTGCCATGTATCAGGGATGTGTGTGATCATGTCATCTTCCTTCTGTTCTATAAACTTTCAGAAATGCATGTCCTCCACAGAGCGGGGCACATAGCAGGTGTTCTACACACATTTATTGATAGCACAAGTTGATTAAGAAATATAGGAGCAAGAAATACAAATACAGGTATGAAATAAAAAGATTGTCATTGCTTCTAACTACCAGGCCTGACTTGTGTTGCCAAATTACCTCTGACAAATTATTTCAAATACTGGCAGCACTTTCCTGTGGAAGACAGATGTGACTTTTTCTAAATAACCTCAAAGCGTAGAGCGGAGGGCACATGGTAGAAGTTTGAGGGAAGTAGATTTCAGCCTAGAATTTTCTTAACAACAAAATTTACTCAGGGGAGTTCCCATCATGGCTCAGCAGTAATGAACCCAACTAGTACCCATGAGAACGGGGTTAGATCCTTGGCCTCCCTTAGTAGGTTAAGGGATCGGCATTGCCGTGAGCTGTGGCGTAGGTCACAGATGCCACTCAGATTCCACGTTGCTGTGGCTATGGAGTAGGCTGGCAGCTGCTGCTCCCATTGGACCTCTAGCCTGGTAACTTTCATATGCCGTATGTGCAGCCCTAAAAAGACCAAAAAAAAAAATTACTCAGAATTTAAAGGTGCTGCCTTAAAAGTGTAGAGAGCTTCCTAACCCAGAAAGTGTGGAAGTGAAAGCTGACTGTGTCTCAGGGATGCTTATAGAGGGTCCCTGCACTGGGAAAGTGCTTGGTCCCTTCTACCATTCAGTTTTGAATTATTTTTGTGCTTGATATTATTGCGTGCTAGTCCACTGTGATAACATAAAAGCAATCTCTTTAGGAAAGGAGACACAGATACTCTCTCTGAAAGGGGCACTAGAGAAAAAGATTGCATCCATGTGGTCATTATACAATCATTCGCCAATATGCAGAAAGCTATTTAAGATGAAGGAACAGTTTAAGACGTGCTGTGCCGAATGTAGGAGCAAATCTGAATGAAGCAGGGAGAGACTGAGAGGACTGCAGTCACTGGGAAAGGCTTCATGAAGTGGTTGGTTGTTTAATTGGGCCTCAGGAAAAGGTTAGAAGGAGGACCTGTGAAGCGGGAGGTCCCTCTGGGGAAGGTTAAGGCTTGAGGAGAAGCTGGAGGAGGCTGGCCCTTGGGGTTGCTAGAAGGAGGCTGAGTGATTGGGCTCACCAGGTGCTCTGTGCACGCTCGGCTGGGAGATGATGGGAACAATCAATGCTTATTTCAGGGAATGAAACACTTAACTTGCCCTTGTCTGAAATTCCACAGTACCCTGAGTTCCACTGGCTCGCAAGCTAGGAGACCTAGGAGTCCTAGCTGGGTCCCTAACAAGCTGTTTGGTGACGATGCATCACTTAACCCCCCCCCCCAGGCCCCATTTTCCTTAATTGTAAAGGCGAGGGAGTTGGTCGAATCAGTGCTCCTCAAACTTTAACGTGCAAATGGAGCTATAATCCGAATGCAGCTATGATTTCGAAGGTCTAGGGAGGGGCTTGAGAGTCTGCATTTCTAACAAGCTTCCTGGTGAGGCTGGTGCTGTTGGTCAGCAGACCACACTTCGGGTAGTAAGGGCTTGGGTGAACACTACAAATTAGTTTTTATTATATTACCATTTTTTTACACAGTTGTTTGATAGTTGTTTTCTCTCTAGGTTGTATGATTAAGAAGAGTGTCTTAGTCCATAGTGGGCCCCAACCCCCCCCCCCTTTTTTTTTACCAACATAAGATTTCTCCCACAGATGCTGTGCTTACCTAGAAATACAATCATTTTGATTGTTCAGTCCTGCATTTTAAACATGTAGTGCAGGTTTAGGAACTCTAATAACAGTCAAAGAAAAACTTCAGGACTTCCCCAAATCTCTTCTTTCAAGATTCCTGCTTCCTCAAGGGCAAAAAGGAAATGATATGCTGCTTATATACTTGGTTATTGGTTTGCTTTAGGGAAAAAGAATTAGATAGGCTTGCCGTGTGCTGAGTAGATGGAATGGAGGTTTCCCTTCCATTAACACTCCTTCCATGAGTCATTCTAAATTCTTGAAAGTATGCCAATGAACCTCAGTTAATTTATTGCTGTTGCCACTGGTAGCATTTTGCCACTGCAGGTGATCAGCAACACTGTAATTGCTTATTTCACAAAGAAAATGAGGTTGCATGGTTTATGTTTTTTGCTTCTGTTTTAATATTGTTATTCCTTTTTCACAATAAGGCATATTGGTCTCTGTCCTAAAGAGCTGAGAAAGAAAAGAGACTTTAGAGTTCCCAAACTGAATGTGAGAATATTAGTATTGAAAACAGGATTATTGCTTTTTTGAATGAACAGTGGTAGTTTAGAAGTGTCCTAAGGAGGTTGTATTGATTGCATATACACATATTTGATTACTCAAGATTTTAAGCAGACTTAACATGGCTTCCAAAAAAAGGTCAATAAAAGTAATAAGATTCTTTCCAGTCCTATGATCACATACAATCTGACCAAGAGCTATTAACATACAGAACACTTTACACTGGGGAAATGAGATTGACCAAAGATTCCTGAGGCTTACTGCTTACCACCTAATGTAAGTCAATGATGACAAAAAAGAAGAAAGAAGAGGAAATATCAAATACAAAAATCTTTCTGTAAAAGGACTCAAATAACCCAGTGACTAAAATCTATCACACAAATTTGATGTGAAACCTCTGCTAATTAGAAAAATCCATTATAGCAATTGATCTGATAGAATATAGATATAATGCTGAATTTGTTCTATTAAAGAAACAGGCTGGCTGTACCCAGGCCATATTTGAGGATTCCTCCATAATTTATTTGCATTGGGAAAAATTTATTTGAGTCACTAGATTTTAGGCAAGTGTCTGAGATTCATATTTAGGAAAAAAAGTTTTTTGTTTTTGTTTTTTCTTTTAGGGCCATACCTTTGGCATATGGAAGTTCCCAGGCTACGGGTTGAATTGGAGCTGCAGCTGCCGGCCTATGGCACAGCCACAGCAATGTGGGATCTCAGCTGCATCTGGGACCTACACCACAGTTCACAGCAATGCTGGATCCTTAACCCACTGAGAGAGGCCAGGGATCGAACCTGTGTCCTCATAAATATGAGTCGGTTTCATTGCTGCTGAGCCACAATGGGAACTCCAACTTCAGAGAAGGAGTATTTAGTGGCAAGATCTCTAGGTGGCTGACATAACTGAAAGAGGAGTAGGACAACCAAATCACAAGAAGGGCAGGGAAGAATGCTGGAGACCCCAGGAATCTTGAACAAGAAACACCAGCTTGACAGGGCTTCATCTCTCTCTCTTTAGGTTTCTTCTTCTCTTGGTGTTGCTTTTATTTTGTCTCACTATACACCAGCTTTTTCCACTTGGCAGTTAATGGGGTGATTGTCACCTTTCTTAGGAGTTTCCCATTTTTTACCACCTCTTCCATTATGGAGAAAAAACAGGCACTTTTTCTCAGAGCCATTAAAAACAAAAATACTGGAGAAGAATGGTGATTGGTTGTTTCAGATGGCTGTTCACCCTTGGTCCAATCAGCTGTGAGGAGGAAGGCATGATCATATAAAAACAGGCCAGCTCCTGTCATAACCATATGGTTGGAGTTGGGAGGAGAGCAGTAATTTCCAAAATAAGGGAGAGATGTATTTTCCAGAAGATGGAGGTAAATGACTGGGTTGGGGCTCCTAATAGTTAGCTTACCATGGCTTTGTTTAATACTCCCTGTGCCCCTATCAGTTATAAACCCAAGGGTGGGAATTCTGTGCTAGATGTTCTAGAGTCCCCATCGCATAAGCTGCATTCTCTACACCTTAGAAAATCAAATTGCCTGAGTGTTTCTTGGGCCCCATCCTTGCCTGGGTGGTGGGTCTCTTTTGCTTCTGTAATTGAGTAGCTTGAGTTGCAAAAGGAAAGGGAGAGGACAGGCCAACAGGTGGTATTTGCAATAGGTGCAGGAGAGGATTCAAGAATCTCCTGATACAAGTCTTCTTCCTACACCTCCTCCCTCCTCTCTGCTCCTACAGGCCAAGAAACCTGTGTCTCACAAGCAGACTGCAAGCCATCCTGGAGGCAGGAACAATAGCGAGAGTATCTTTAAATCCTGGGAAGCTCTAGATGCAGTCCTTATACAGGACAGAAGTGTAACAGATATCTGTGGTTTTGAAGTCTGAACCAAGTTTAACCTGTACAAAAAAAGCCAGAGATGTAGTTGGAGCTATATGGGGATTTGTAAATATCTTCAAGCGTGAGCATTTTGCATCCAATATGAATGTTGCTATCATGTCTGAATGGAAAGCACAGGGCAGAGTCATATCTGTAACTCTGTTTGTCAACCACATAATGTATTCTTAAGAAGAATATTATATATCTTTAGCAATTTTAATTATTCACCAATAATGAATGAATCCACATTCCTGTTTAAGAAGGGCAAGATTTGTATGATTCAAGCATATTATCTCTTACAAGCAGACACTAATGAGTCCTCTGAAGGTAATAGACTCTAGAAATAGAAGCAGAATCCAAACAAATGTGTTCATTAGTCTTACTTGTCTTCTGATGACAGATAAGTTGAATCTTGAGCTGGACACATGTCCCCATTTGAAGTTTTTTTGAAAAGTAGAGATTATGTTTTAACAGAGAACTTTACAACAAGTAGATTGTGTTACCATTTGCTACAGAAAACAATGTGTTCCTGGTGCTCATTGTGAAGATTCCCACCAAGATTTTGTCTTTTTTCCTAGATGGATTTTTTTAAATTATTGTTTTTTTTTCCTGAGGATTTTGCAGGGAACATGTTCTTATTATCAAAAATTTAAACAATTCAGAAATGAGTATTAACTGTAAGCAATCCAAATCCCCAATAGTCCCATTCCCTAGAAATAATCTTTTTTTTATTTATTTTTTTAATTCTTTTTATTTTTGTCTTTTGTTGTTGTTGTTGTTGTTGCTATTTCTTGGGCCGCTCCCGCGGCATATGGAGGTTCTCAGGCTAGGGGTCTAATTGGAGCTGTAGCCACTGGCCTACGCCAGAGCCACAGCAACGCGGGATCCGATCCGCGTCTGCAACCTACACCACAGCTCATGGCAACGCCGGATGGTTAACCCACTGAGCAAGGGCAGGGATCGAACCTGCAACCTCATGGTTCCTAGTCGGATTCGTTAACCACTGCGCCACGACGGGAACTCCCCTAGAAATAATCTTAATTTGATATATATTTATTCCTTTTGCTTAGCAAGCCCTGTGGAGCAATTACTATATGCTAAGCACTTGTGTACCTTGCAGTGTACCTTGTGACAGCCCTACCAGGTACATATTATTTCCCTATTTACAGAGGAGGAAATGGAGTCTTAGAGGCAGTCGTAATTGCACAAAGACACAGAGTTTAAGTGGCAGAATGGAGACTCCAGAGTCAATGTGGGTAATTGTACATCAGGCCTCGCCATATCCTTCCATCCCTGTTTATGCACGTAATGAAAATATATGCAATGTCTTTCCTAGGTCACTCACCTCCTGCAGTCATCCTTTAATATCCACTTAAAATGGCTCAAGACCCCGTGGCACATGAAGTGGGAAGTCCAGCGTGCCCCTCCCTAATATTGCCGAGACTTCCTAGGGGTGTTTGCGCTCTGAAACCGTCTCTTCAGAACCCTACTCCCTTGTAGCATCCTGTCTATGCCTTTGCCATCCCCTCTCTTCATCTCTGGTCACTGCCCTCTTCCTTCTTTTCTCCAAAGGGCCACTAACATAAATAAGGCAGTTGTGTGTAGAGAATTTTTCCTGAGAATTTGGAGGTGAAGGAGAGAATTAGGAATTAGAAAAAAAATTAATGCCATGCTTGGGGATTGTTCCCAAAGCCTGAGGGAAAATTAAAATGTAAAAATTTGCAGAGTATTTCCTCCTTGGGCTTACTACAACTCCTGAACTATGTAGTTTTTCTCAGACGCTTTTTTGATTACTTTTTTCTCTCTCGGAATTCCTTGCCCTCTTATCACGCTGGCTGTCACCCTCAAACACAAGATCATTCTTCCCTTATTACACGGAGCGATTCAGCTCTACTTCGAAATTTTTCTTTCCTCTTCAGGGCCAGTAAGCTCTAGCTTGTGCAACGAAATACTTTATGGTGAAAATTTGTTGTTTTCCCAGTAGTTCTCGATTGTGGTGAGGAGGCAATTTCATCCTCCAGAAGACACTTTTGTGTGACAGTAAAGAATTATCCTACCCAAAATGTCAACAGTGCTGAGGCTGAGAAAACTTGGTGTATAAAAAGTATCTGCTTTCCTTTTGGAAATTGTTTTCCCTCATTTGGATGATGCAGTTTGCTGGAACCATGGTACCTACTCTGACAATGGCGAACCCCAGGCTGGGTCTGATTTTGGAGCCCCCACATCCATGATCATGTGACCAGGAGTGGCCATCTGGGTCAATCTGACTAATCCTTGCCTGGGGATGTATCCTCCAGATGCACTCCTGCATGTGGGGACTGACCAGGATATTCAGGCAGCATTCTTTGTTATCACAAAGATCAGTAACCATCCAAATGTCCATCAGTTGATGGCTGACTAAAGGACAGTCAAGTCATACAAAGAAATACTGTCATGGCAATTTGTATCAGGTTAGCTGCATAAAGCCAGAACTCCATTTCCCAGAATCCTCTTTCCTGTAGGACCTTTTTTTTTTTTTTTTTTTTTTTTGTCTTTATGCCTTTTCTAGGGCCTCTCCCGTGGCATATGGAGGTTCCCAGGCTAGGGGTCCAGTCAGATCTGTAGCCACCAGCCTACACCACAGCCACAGCAACGGCAGATCCGAGACCTGTCTGTGACCTATACCACAGCTCAAGGCAACGCCGGATCCCCATCCCACTGAGCGAGGTCAGGGAGTGAACCCTCAACCTCATGGTTCCTAGTCGGATTCACTCACCACTGAGCCATGACGGGAACTCCCCTGTAGGATTCTGAGTTAGCATTGGCCACAAGAGGCATCGGTAGCACCCTGGGAGGTGGAAGTGAACCACATTATTACTCTCTTAAGGTCCTGGGGGTGAGATATGCTGACAGACAAGACTCAGTGGTGCTGGTGGTTTACAACAAGCCCTCACTCCTTGCTCCATGTTCAGCTTCTCCTCCTGATGGTGCTTTGCTGCAGACCCTGAGAGGCAACAGCTTCCCACGTCCTCTTCTCCCAGTTCCCTTTGTGGTCCTGCGTTAGCAGCAGGATCTGCCTGTCTTCTTCTATTGACTGGTTGGTGACCTCTGCAATGTCAGCTCCTTCTTTCAGATCTTTACTTCCCCAGAGCGTCCCACACTTTTATAAGGTCTAATTCCTGTAATACACCTCTAATACTGTAACTCTAAATGGTTTTGCTTCCCTGATCGAATGCTGGCTGACACAACTCTATAACCTTTCAAAGCAATGAGGCAGCTCTGTATACTGACATGAATTGATCTTCCAGGTACATTAAGTGAAAGGATCAAGGTGCTAAACTGATGAAAAATATTACAGATAAAACTAGAGTCCCCTTTGACCAATAACTCTAATTTTGGTCCTCATTTCTTTTCCCTAGAGGTAAATACTATTATTAGTTCCAAGTCAGTTCTTGTGGTCTGGGGAAGAGTTCTCAGCAAATTGTAACTCATATAGGATTGTTTTGTTGACATACAAGTAATATACAACAAAACACACAGATTTTAATGCTCACATTGATGAGTGTTGATAGGTGTACACATCCAAACCAGGCATAGAACATTTCCACTCCCTCTCTTCCCTTTGTGCTCTTTTCTAATTGGTTAACCTACCCCCCAGCCCCTTCTGCAGCCACTGTCTGATTTTTGTCTCCATAGATTTGTTTTACCAGTATTTGGCTTTCATATAAATGGTATATATGTACTCTGTTGAGCCTGGCTCCTTTCAATCAGCATAATGTTTTTGAGCTTTGTCCATGTTGTTTTATTTATCAATAGTCCATTCTTTAATGGATGGATACTCTTCCATTGTATGGATATGTCACAGTCTGTTTATCCATTTTCCTGTCGATGGACCTTTGGATCATTTCCAGGATGGGGCTGCCTAGGGCTTTGAATATAAGTGGAAAGAAATTGCTGAGGCCATGATTATTAGTATTTTAACAATTATGCAAAACTCTACCTTGATTTACTTCCTTCTACAAAGAATCATAAATTAGGTAAGAAGTTAAGATTTTTGTATTTCCCCCAGAGCCTTACATAATTCTGAGCAAGAAGATAGATGAATTTATTTTCACTCTATAGATGAAAGAATCCTGTCACTTTTTTTTTTTTTTTTTTTAGGCTGCACTTGTAGCATATGGAAGTTCCCAGGCTAGGGGTCAAATCAGAGCTGCAGCCACCAGCCTACACCATAGCCACAGCAACACCACATCCTATCTGTGTCTTCAACCTATATCACAGCTCATGACAATGCCAGATCCTTAACCCACTGAGCAAGGCCAGGAATCGAACCCGTCTCCTCATGGATACTACTCAGATTTGTTTCCGCTGAGCCACCACGGGAACTCCTCCTGTTATGTTTTTAAAGGACTTCCAGAGCCATAAAGGGAGTCATTTGGTGAATCCAGGAGC
The DNA here is from genome assembly GCF_054392235.1 of Sus scrofa. Taxonomy (NCBI): domain Eukaryota; kingdom Metazoa; phylum Chordata; class Mammalia; order Artiodactyla; family Suidae; genus Sus; species Sus scrofa. The sequence continues at coordinate 72,509,435 of NC_139389.1, read as the reverse complement.
ACAAGGCAGACATGATGACCCCAGAGCACCAGCTAGAAGACTGCAATGTATTTATTCAGACCCATGGTCCTTTGGAAAGGTGTAGAATGCTGGATCCCTGACAACCAATCACAAAGTTGAGTCTTAAATGCGATTTTCAAAAGTATGAAAGGAACATTAAGATAGTTCTAAGCTTGCACCAGAACATAATTTAAATTTTTGGTGGCGTAATGACAAGAATCTTTCCTACAATGATGACAGCTGAACTAAAAGTTTCTCAATAATCAAAACATAGCAGTAAACCTGAAGCCAAAGTTGGCCTCTTTTTCCCCTTGTGGTGAGATTTAAATGGAATTTTTACTTTGAACTAAAACTAGATCATTAAGACCATTGGAACTCTGTGACTTAGAATGTTTGGTGTTTACTGGGAATTCAAAACAAGATTTTTGTTCTATAAACTTTATAGATAAATGGATTGTTTTCCTTATAACGTCTACTGTTAATTAATGGCACTGACACAATTAATGGCATCAAGAAAACATAATTATGTATCTTATAATGATGCAATTACATAATTGTTTTAATAGGTTAAGTGATCTGCCTAATTTTTATCTGTTTTTTTTTTTTTAGCAGCTTTATCTTGATGTCTCCTTTGTGAGACACTTTTTAGTGCTTTAAAATTTTTGAGGTATACTTTTGTTAAATTAATTTGCTAATGAAAAAAGTGTGTTTTTTCCACTAACTGGAGATTTTCCTAAAGGTCATAAAAAGATAGAAGATGTACTCTTATGATAGCTGTTGTTAAATTAAATGTGTTGATGAGTTTTGAATTTGACTGTAAATGTCCATGCTAATGAAGTGCTCAGAAAACAATAGGAGGCATTTGCTGAATCTATTTTTAAGGAAGTCTCCATTAGTATAACTGATTCTTCTAAATCTCCTAAAAGAAGATATTTCATTGAAATATGATCTGGGCTCACACTTTAAGATCTGCAATAATTTATTATGCTCTTAGAATCTAGACTTGATCTGTCGTTGTGACAGATATTTATTTACCATTAAAGTAGGAATCCTCATTTGCTGACACATTTTGATTTTTCTTCAAGTGGTCCTGATAGATGTGATAAGAAAAAAAAATCAACCTAATTTCATAACGATGCTCATATTTATTTTCCCCACACAGAGGCAGCAAAGCAGCATTGTTCCATGCAGCGTATCTAGCTTTCCCCCACCCCGATGCTGGTTTTTTGTTTTTTGTTTTTTTCAGTTTGTGCCTCATTGGTAAAAATAGGAATGTATCCTCATTTAAAACACACTCAAGAATAGTCTTTAAAGCAGCTCCATTTGAGTAGGTCAGTGCTCTTGAAGGATTGCTTTCACCCAAATGCAGTGTCGGTTTGGCATCTTTGTACCATAGAATAATCGACTTAATGCACTTTTTAGTGTTGTTATTCCCCTGTAAGTTCTCCACCTTTATTTTCTGTTTTTTCTGCAAATTAACTGTCCAGCCCAAGGTCAGAGCCAGATTTGGAGCTTTGAATCTGACAGCCACAAGGATGCTTTATTCCTTGAGCCATGTCAGGCTTCTTCTTAGTAAAGGAATCAGTCTAAGGCTCAGCTTTCCCTCTTCAAGATTAAGGCACTTGGGCTCTTGGAGGCAGAAAGTCACACTCCTTGGAAGGGGGTGGGGCAAGGGTAAAATGGGTAGAGGGGTTGAACTGTAGGGTGACAGATCGAAAATGGAAAAACTTTCGGTGGTGAGCCTGCTGTGGTTTATACAGAAGTCAAAATATAATGTTATAGCCATGAAGTCTATATAATGTTGTGAGTCAGGGTTACCTCAAAAAATATTCATCCTTATTACTGTTTCATGATAGTCTAACAGTACAGACTGATAGCATCTTTGTGAGGGTAATCTACTGATATCAGGCTCTTGTATAAAGCCAGGCATGGGATTTTGAGTGGTTCCCTCTGTCGTTATAAGGAGACTGGAAAGTCACAAATGGCCTTTGCATGTGTGAAAAGAACATACGAGTTTAGTGATTTCTCTGAGTACTTTCTCTGTCCAGTGTCAGGGTCTCTTTTCACCCCACCTGGATTCCTAAACACTCGCAGTCTATGTTAGCCCACATTTCAGTGCAGTCCCATCTGATACCATCATTGACTGAGGGCATTAGTCTTGTCTCCTTCAGTGGATATTGACCTGTTTGTGGGGAGCAAGTCATATTGTTAGTAACACACAATGGCTGATTTAACAGTGTCTGCAGATACTTCTCTTAAGGATTTGGTGCATAATCATAGACATATTCTTTCTTGTCCAGCGATACCTACTCTGTGATTTATGGAGCATCACGACTTGGTGTTTTTAAGAGCTTAGGTTCTAGAATCAGACTGCACTGGTTCTTCTAATTGCTACTGTGGGATCTCAGACAAATTCCTTAACCTCTTTGGACCTCAGTTTCCTCATCTGTATATGAGAATAACAATGGCTACTACCTCATAGGATTGTTAGAAGCTTTAGATAAGTTAACATATGTGAAACCCAGAAATCAGTGCCTGGAGCAGAGAAAGGATTCACTGTTGCTATTTTAAGAAATATCTAGACCTCTAGGGTCTTGACATTTAGGTTGGTCATAATTTGTATGTTCAGGAAACCTGATGATTTTAAACACAGGTGGCCTGGGATCTCTGAGCAATTTTGGGTCATAATGGAGTGATATGGCTCTGAAAAGTATCCAATTGTTCAGACGAATGTATATGAGAAATGGAACTATGACTACATTAGCTCATATGAAATGGAACTCAACTATGACTACAGTCCTTTAGAAGATTTTGGTTCAAGGTTAAGGTGAAATAAATGGATTGACTCAGAAGTCATGGCAACAGGTTGGCACTATATGCTTGAAGTTCTGTTATCTCAGCAAGAAATAATTAAAGAAAATTCATGAGAGGATCCCAAAGCTCAACAAAATCTTGAATTAAAAATCTCTTTCAGCAAAGTCCTTTAAAGCTGTAATAGGTTCCTTAGTTGAAAGTCAACTCCAGTCAGCTCCAGCTTTGATTAAATAACCATGTGGTTCTCAACCACAAATGGCATTGGAGAATGTGGTGGCTTGTCTCCAAAGATGGCCCCAGGGAAGTTTGCTTTCCATTGCTCATTCTTTTTTGGTCTTTTCCTCAGAACTCTAGAATGGCTATGAGACTTGCTTTGACCTGTAGAATGGAGTAGATGTGAGGTGCCATGAGTCTAGGTCATAAGAAGGCTCACAGTTTTCTCCTGTCCTTTGGAAATGCCAGCTCTAAAGGAAGCCAGTCACCAGATAGGAATGCCAGATGTTCAGAGGCAGCTATGCCATGAAGTGGTGCACCGAGAGAGTGGGAGTTGTTCACCTAGGCTGGAGAAAAAAGGGGGTGCATTATCTGTAGAGAATTTGTAAGCAACGAAAAGTCTGTCTGCTGTTTTTTATTACCATGCACAGGCATTTTTAAACAATGTCAGTGATAAAATATTCCTTCCTGTGGGTGGACCACTCCCACTTCCTCTCTTACCCATCCTACCCTGCTATATGCCAGTGCTATGAAGCCCAAGCTAGCCATATGGAAAGAGAGAGGTCTGGCCAGCTCCCAGCTCTTCAGCTATCCCAGCACATGAGAGAAGAAGCCCTCATGGATGTCCAGCCCAGTCGGGCTTTCAGAAGACTCCACCCCCTGCTGTCATCTGATTGAAACTGCATGAAAGATCAAAAGCCACAACCATCCAGCTGAGCCTAGTCAAACCACAGAACTCTAATAAGAGATAACATAAGAAGTTGTTTCAGGCTACTAAGTTTTGGGTTGGTTTTTTATTCAGCAATTGATGAGCAGAACAGAGAAGAAACATGTAAGAGGGAAAAAGCCTCTTGGAGAGGCTCTTTTTTCTTCTTTCTCCGTTTAAGGATAAAATAGCATCTGAATATACTTTGCTGTGTAGCATATTGAGAGATTGGCATAACATGATATTAACAGGCCAAAAATACCAATTTCACCACTAGATGGAAATTATATCTATGTAGATGTTGCTAAGCAACAACAGATCAAAATCTATAAAGGAGTGACCGTAGAATGCAAAGCATTTGGTCAGCCTACTAAGTTCCTGCTGCATTTTTTTTTTTTTGTCTTTTTAGGGCTGCACGTGTGGCAAATGGAAGTTCCCAGGCTAGGGATCAAATAGGAGCTGTAGCCATAGCAATGCTAGATCCGATCCATGTCTGTGACCTACACCACAGCTCGTGGCAACGCTGGATCCTTAACCCACTGAGCGTCCTCATGGATACTAGTCAGACTCCTTACTGCTGAGCCACACTTCTTTTTAAAAACATAGTTACAGGAAGAACTGATGTCCCTGGTATGTGTGTGTATGTGTTGGGGGAGGGGGGAACATAGGGACTTAAAGTGGACAGTGCATACCTCATTATTATTTGCCTGAAATAATGAGCAGGGAAAAAAAGGCCAATACATGACCTGAAAAATGGGCATTGTTCGTAATTTAAAAATATGATAATCTTTAAGAATAAATACTGGCAACACTTGGAACTTTGTAAGGGTTAAAATCTTTTCCCTTGAAATACTTCAAAACTTTATATAGCTGTGAAAACACGGAGATTAATATGCGATAATGCCTTTCTGAGATTTACAGGAATTATTATTTGGTGATGAGCAGATTCAGTGTATTTTTGGGGAGAGACAGTCAATAGGTCAGTGGGGGCTACAAACTTTTCCTCTAGTCAGAGAGGCAGGCTGAGAAAGGGGGTCTAACTGAGGGCTTTGGGAATAGCCTACTAGCAGGTGCCAGGAAAACATTCATAGAATGAAGTCTCTGCCCCTTAACTGTTCTTTACCAGCAGTCATTTTCATTATTTCCTCTGGGTGACCTTTCATCCCTCCATTTTTTCCTGATAATTAGTTTTTTAAATGAAAGAGGTAGGAGAAAAAAAGGAAAGCTCAATAGAAGACAAATAGGAACTGAATGTATGTATTTTGAATATTTTTTAGCAAAATAGATTGAAAATACATATAGGTGGACCCCTAACACACACCTTATTGGGACACCCCCCCAAATATCCAAAGTCTCTCCTGAGACGTGGGCAGTAGGCACAAAACCATTCTCTGTGAGTAAGAACCCTGCTCTCTGCCTGCCAGCGTTGCTGTGGGTCATGCTCTCTGTCGAGCACGGCTAGAGCAGACCCACCAAATCCCATGTAAGTGGTCAGAGCACAAATGAGGCTGCCGGTGGGTAGTCCTACCCTATTCATGAGCTCTTTCAGAACAATTTTCATTACTTTTTTTAAATACTGTTTTTGGCAAACACTTGATACTTGAAATAAAAAATGCATGAGTCACCTACTGGGATAGGCACAGTGTGTGGTTCATTGAATTTAGCTAAATTGTGAGTCATCCATCAATAGTCCTCTTGGTGAACATACTTGTAATAATTTCACACGTTGCAAACAAAAATAGGTATGATTTTCAAGATTCTTGACGCTATTCCCGTTGGGGACTTTTGGGATTGTGCTGTGTGCTGTGTGTGTGTGTGTGTGTGTGTGTGTGTGTGTGTGTGTGTGTGTGTGTTGCTAGGTGGCGAGAAAATCGTCAGCCTGGTTTTCAGACGGATCCAAGGCGCATCTCTGTCCTGGTGTAAAAGAACTTTGATTTGGGAGGCTTGGGGGCAGAAAATGGAGCTGGAGTCATGAGTTAGAGGACATAAGAAGAATTAATGAATAATATTTGTCCTTGTCAGATCATTGGCTTTTAAGATGAATTTCGGCATCTGGAAAATGACTGGTTCCAGAAGAACAGTTTCAGAGCTACAAGAATATATTCACGTGCCACTTTTTTTCCTGATAGGGGAGAGCAGAGCAGAGTGGTTATGCGTGTCTGTGCACTACTGCCCTCTATCGGATGGCGCTAGCGTTTCAGGTTGTGCCCAAATTGAATGAGTGCTCTGGCTCGGTGGCAGGTAACCCAGGCAATTAAGTAGTATGGGTCTAAGACTTTTTTTTTTTTTTTTTTTTTTTTTTAAATAGCTGGCCTGTGTAAGCCAAAAGAGATCTCCCTATGTCCAGAGCAGGAAGAGTTTAGGTTTTCTGCCCTAAATGTCCATGCTTCCATTCCAGTGTCTGGTATCTGCTGTTGAATGGCATGACAGATATTGTGATTATCTGTCACAATTGCTAAATCCTTGTCTTTTCAAGAAGTGAAAACAATTAAAAGAGAAAGTGTCCCTACCTGTTATTCTTTTCCTTTTTTGATAAGTGCAGTAAAACCATTAAAAGGGCTTCTGCTCTTGGCTATGACTGTATGTGGAAGTTTTTATAAAAAGTGATAAGTGGATGTAAGATGAGAAGTGATGGTCCTTCGCAAATGATGCTTCAAGTGCCAATATCAGTAAGATGTATATGGGAGTCCCAGAAAACTGGTGGGAAGTTTGCTTTGTTTTGGTGCATATCTCTGCCCTCCTTCATCTTCCCCAAGGTAGCAGGACTAAGTGCCCAGGCTGGAGCTGGGCGGGGTGTGGGGGAGGTGGTGGTGTCAAGTCCCACCCCTACTGGCTGAGTACCTTGGGCCAGTTGTGTGGCTTCCGAGACCTCACTTTTCTCATGTGTAAAATGAGGTATTTGTAAGAGCTGATTTCTTAGGGTCATTTCATTTCTGAGATCTTTTCTCCTTAGATGATCATATAAGCAGAAAGAATAATTTAACTATTCTCATATCATACACGCACATACATAAATGATTTTCTTTTGAAAAGCCAATGTGTTCATGATGATAATTTAACACCAGGATATGTGGTGGTGGAAAGAGCTTTGGCCTCGTGGATGCTCTAATGGGCTCATGTATCAGGGACATTGGACAGAACAAGAAGCATCCTTGCCCATTGGCCCAGTTGGAATCTCTAGGGCCAGCAGATGGCGCACTTGCACAGTCCACACATTTTCCGGGCTTCCAAGGTAAATGGCACTGATTAGCATCCAGAAATAACAGCTAATGTTTGAACAAATTGCAGTATTTTCCAGGCTACTAAAACGATGGCACTGTGTGAGCTGGAACATTTGACAATGTTTAAAATCGTTAGGAAGGCTGTTAAACTGTTTAACACTTTCCAGTGCCTACAGCATACAGCATCTTTCACATGAACATCAAAAAAAAAAAAAAAAAAAAAAAAAAAAGAAAAAAAGCCTTTAATAAATTGGCTTTTTCCTTTTTTTTTCAGGTGAAGAAATTAGGGCAGAGGATAAGGTATTTAAGATCACAACAGAACTAGTCCAAATAATTCAGACTGTACACCTTGGTATCTTTTAAAATAATTGTTCTTTCTTTCTTTAATGCCTGCTTCTCTTGGTTGTGAAGAGGAGAGTGTGTGTGTATATGTGTGTATGTTGGGTGTGTTAGCTGGGGATGTGGGAGCAGGAATTGATACCTTCTACACCTCGGGTTGTTGTTACCTTCTACAGTCACTGTAACTCCTTACCTCCCCAACCTGTGTGCGGAAGACCCTGCGATAATAATAGCTGGCATTTATGGATTGCTTGCTTTGAACCAGGCATTGTCTAAGCAGTTCTGTCGGGCTCATGGATACTACTCAGGCTCATTACTGCTGAGCCACAATGGGTACTCCCACTGTTGTTGGTTCCTTCTACAATATTGTGCTCAGAAGGAATGGTTCACCAGAAAAGGAAGGAAGATGTGGATGAAATGAGGAAGTTTGTCTGGCAGCTTAATCGCTCAAGTGATAAACATTTTCCAAGTGCTCACTTTATAAATTAGCCTCCAAGCAGCATTAAGGATGTATAATAAATAAACAATATTTATCTGTTACAAAGGTGTGTAGAATGCCACTGCAGTGCCAGGTGCAAGCCTTAGTTTATGTAATCCTTACCAAAACTGTGCTGAGCCCATTTTACAGGTGAGGAAACCAAGGCTAAGAGAGGTTAGGTGACAAACTAGGCAGTGATAGAGTTAGAATTCAAACCTGCTTTTGTCTTCTGATGCATGCTGAGAACTCCAGGTTGTGCTACCTCTAGCTGTAGGAAGTAGATATGCAGGTGGGATGTAGAGCGGGTTGACCAGAGTCAATGACAGAAACAAACACTTAGGGTGTTGGTTTCCTCTCACCTAACAAAATTACTGATATGCAAATAACTGCTAAAATAAAAAGAAAGAGTTAAAAATAGGAAAATTACTTGTTATCCATGAAAAAGGAGAATTGGAATATAAAGAAGAGGAAACTGCATGGAGACCTACAAAATTTTTAAAAATGAGGATCGAAGTTTGTGATGTTTAAGGCAAAGACTGGTTCTTCATTTCCCCTGGAGACTATACAAAGGGAAGTTGCATTGCATCTCACTTGCATTTGAGTGAACATCTCATGTTCTCCCCCCTCCATAATCACGTCATCCCGCAGGGCACCCTTCCTAGGCGAAAAGTATTCATGTGCATGCAAATCCTCTGGGGATCTTGAAAGTAATCTAGATCTGATTTGGCCAGTCTGGCATAGGGCTCGAGATTCTGAATTTCTAACCAGCTGCCAATGTTGAAGGTCTGTGTGGAGCTGAGTGGCAAGAATCCTCCCTTTCCCATGTGGTTTGGGTGGGGGACTGCTGAGCAGAGCAGCTGGCATATTGCACACCCTCCACTCTGCCCTGGAGTGGTTGTGAGGTCCAGACTTGGCCAAAGAACGTTCTTAACAGGAATTTTGTTCTTCTGTCCCCAGCTCACGTGCCTCAGGGAAGCTTCAGGTTGAGGTGATGAGGCCAATTCATTAGGAGATGCTGAGGGGAAGAGAAAAGAAGAGAGGAGATATCAGGAAAGAGACCAGATAAAGTACCTTGAGTCCTGGATTCCCCATCCTGGAACATCTCAGTCAGACCGACAGTGAATTCCCTTTTTGCTTAAACTAATTTGAGTTGTTTCTGTTATTTGCAATTAAAAGTGTTCTGTGTAATACAGGAGTGATTTAGACTTGATATAAAGAATTCTTTATTATGGCAGGAGGGTGGTTGTTACTCTTACTGAAGATCTTTAGGAAGGACTGGCCCCATCAGAGGCTGCTGCTAGTTCATGGGACAATGATCCAGAGCTCCATGCTGAGAAAAGATTTGTTGCAGAAAGATGACCCAACAGCTGGCCTGATCGTGAAGTCACCTTGCTGAGGTACTGAAGGCGCAGAAGGTGTGGGTCCTGATCTGCAGGCTGGGTCCCTGTATGAAGTGTCTCTATGCAGACCTGTGACAGTGACCCAAATCTACCTGTGATTGCATCCTTCCTTTGGATGGCTAAGGCTTTTATGATGGTGCTGAGTGTCGACTAGGAGGGTTAGGGAATGGAGCCTGAGGCGGGGAACAGAAGTGATTTCAGAGGGACTTGGAGGAGTAATATTAAATTATTTGTGTGGCATCGACTCTACCAGTGAAAACACCTGCTAGCCACAGTGACATTCTTGGGAGCACTAGTTGAACACCAGCCATAGTCTCCTGGATACCCTTTGAAGTAGGTACAGGATCTGCACTATTTTTATATAGGTACTGAATTTCCTAGGCATAGAGTTTTTCAAAAGAGATTTTAAATAATATTTATAAATATGACATTCTTATACCGTTTGTACATTAAAAACTTCTATTTTCCCTCAGTATTTTTACAAAGGGGTGCATTCATTGTCATGTCTGGTGGTCAGCTTTATGTTATTTAGAATAAGCTTCAGAACTTTCTCCTGTAAAACTAATTTTAATATATCTAGCCCTTGTTCAAATGCAACTGTCTTATTCTAAATGTATTACATGGATAAATGATTAATATTACAAAAATGGAAGCCTTTAATCTTTTGGATTTTTAGAATGTTAAATGTAGACAGGCTTGATATTAGCACTTTGGTTATATTAAACATAATAGAAATTTATCAAAAGAAGCCCAAGAAGGGTCCATTTTCGGGAGTTACAACCATGATGGACTCTATCTTTCCGTGTGCTGTTAATGTTACTAGGACTAGAAGAACTTCTCTTGTCCATTGGTGAACCAAAAACCAACCAAACAACAAAACCAAAAACCAACCAAATAACAAAACAAAAAACAATGGTGGTGGGAAGATTGTGAGACTATTTAGGCCTAGTCACTTTTGTAATGTTTGCTTACTTAGTTGAAAGGCAAGAACATTGCATTTCAAGTCCAGAGTGCTGGGTGTGAGTCTAATGCCTTTTTGGCATTTTCATCCACTCTGTACCTCTCCCTCACCCTTCTCAGTCCCCACCCCCTGAACCCCCAGTTTTTTTGGTAGACAGGGTTTTGTAGAATATAGCAGAGGGAAGAAGCCCTTCTTAGGAATGAGGTGCTATACCACGTTCTTAAAGTGATCATTAAGCAACCTCAAGAGCAGAAGCTAAGAGTCTCCGAGAAAGTAAAAAAGCCTCCATTTAAGACTGCAGCATTCCTGAGCAGCCTGACATTTTTCTCGTCCAGAGTATGGGTAGTTCCCATGTTGCGGACCATGGAGGTATTATCGGGGGTCTGTGAATCCCAAGCATACATTCGACCTTGTGAATATAGTAAATAAATACCTCACACATAATGCACTACTGTTTTCCAAGGTAGGTAAGTGATATTTTAATTATCAAGTTCCACAAAGTTATGTGGAAATGAATTCACCATTGCTTTCTGTTGTATTTTTCTTATTATAAATATGAGATCTAAAATACAAGATACTAAGTCTAGATCCTGTGGAATTTGATTCCTTTAAAGCCTTCAGTGTGTTATACTAAGTGAAGTAAGACAGATGGAGGAAGACAAGTATCATAGGAGGTTACTCATATGTGGAATCTACAAAAATGATACAAATGAAGTTATTTACAAAACAGAAACAGACTCACAGACAGAGAGAAAAAACTTACCTACCAAAGAAGCTAATACAACATTGTAACTAAACTATACTTCAATTGAAAAAAAAGGAATGGAGATTTGATACATGCTACAACATGGATGAAACTGGAAAATATCATGCCAGGTGAAATTAAGCCAGACAGAAAAGGATAACTGTATGCTTCCACTTGAATGAGAGACCTGGAATAGGCAAATTCACAGAGGTAGAGAGTAGAATAGAGGCTGAGGGGAGAGAAGACTGTGTGTTGTTGTTTAAGGGAAGCAGAGTTTCTGTTTGGGATGATAAAAACTTGTGGAAATAGGTAGTGGTGATGGTTGCACAATACTATAAATGTAGTGTCACTGAACGGTACACTTAAAAGTGATGAATGTTAGGTTGTGTATATTTTACCACAATAAAACTTACATACTGTCTCTGACTTACCAAAACAATTTAAGCATGTTAAAAAATAGGTCCATAGAATTTTATAGGCCACTCAGATTTTTTTTTTTAATACTGAAATTCTCTCAGCAGTAACTTTTTTTCTAAAAATTCTCTGGACTGATCAGGGGGTGTTCTCTATGTCCTTAGTTCTGTGAAGAATTACCTAGAGGCATGACAAGAGCTCATTAATTAAATATTGCGGTACCGGACCCTCGTCATGCCCGACAGTTCTCTCATTATGTGCCTCTGAGAGGGATACTAGTTGTCAGCAGCTGATGTAAAATAATTTCCTCCTGTCAAGGAGAAAAGCCTTGATAGCAGTTCTTCATGTCTATTAGGTAAATTATTTGAGCAAAAATGGTTTTGCACTGAAGGGAAAGTCAAAACATCTCATGCAAAATCTTAAAGTGATTTGTTTCCTATGGCAAGAAAAAAATTAGCTTTCTCCAAAGGTAAACATCTTTCGCTAGTGCCGTTGGCATCCCTCCACCTTTGCACAGCTGCCTCTTTTTGCAGGTATATTTCTTCTATTATTGTATAAGGAATATGCTATATTCCTGGATGCACTGTAACAGAAGCACTGAGTGTGAAAAATTCCATTGTTTTTAGTGATATTATCAACTGAGAACTTCAGCAACATTGTGATCTTTTTGGTGGGCGAGATCTCTGGGTAGTCTTTAAATATTATTTTTCTTGACAGACGGGAACACATTTAAAAATCTTTATCTATGTCAGTGATCTACATCTTTATCTCTCTATATCTAAACTGAATGGAAAATTTTGCTTTGTGATTTCTTTTTCCATCCAGACATTTGTCCGTTTATGCTGGCTCCCATAAATAAAACTCATCACTTCCTATTTTCATAGCTGATTTAAACGAAGCAAAGAAAGGCACATCTTAAAATGTAAAAAAAAAAAAAAAAAAAAGGACATCAGAGCCCTCCCTCTGGAAGAGCCCTGGATCCAGATCATTTTACAAACAATCATTGAAAACGTTCATGAGAGGGGCACTACTTTAAATCTCTGAAATCTTCACAATTCATTTTATAGCAAAGCTAAGGCTCAATGTAAACCACATTTAACACTAACTTGATTTTGAGATATGTTTCTTTAAATAAATTAATTTGGGAGTTCCTGTTGTGGCTAAGTGGTTAACGAATCTGACTAGGAGCCATGAGGTTGGGGGTTCGATTCCTGGCCTCGATCAGTGGGATAAGGATCTGGCGTTGCTGTGGGCTGTGGTGTAGGTCACAGACATGGTTCAGATCCTCCGTAGCTGTGGCTCTGGCTTAGGCCGGCGGCTATAGCTCCGATTAGACCCCTAGCCTGGGAACCTCCATATGCCTATCTGAGACAAAATAAATAAATAAATAATTTGTATATTTTTTATTATTATCAAAATTATGGCTAACAAAGAAGAAACAAGGGAGAAAGAGATAAATTAAGAGTTTGGGATTAACATATACACACTGCTATATAGAAAATAGATAACCAACAAGGACCTGCTGTTTAGCACCTCTGCAATATTCTGCAATAATCTATATGGGAAAAGAATCTGAAGAAGAAAGAATGTACATATACACACACATACACATATGATTCACTTTGCTGTATACCTGAAATAACACACATTGTAAATCAACTATACCCCAATAAAATAAAAAAACCCTAAATTGAATACAAAAGTATCTGATTGAAAAAAGGAACAAGCCAGACTAAGGCAGGTTTTTTCTGTAACACTGGTGTTGCAGATGCCTTGGTGCTATGCCTGGATCCCATGGCCGCCTCTGCTTCCCCCTGTGACTGGTCTCTCTGCCCTTCTCCCTCTGGGCTTCTCCAAGCCTTGGGTGTCTGCTCAGTCTGCATGCAGGTGCACGTAGTCCAGAGGTACAGCCAGAGGGATGGAGGAATTTCCCTTCCCAGAGCATCCTTCCATCTTTAGGATTAAAAGTCAAGGATGAGGCATTTGAGTGGTATCACACACATGTCTTCTGAAGGTCACCCAAAGAAATTGAACTCCAGTTGCCCTCAGTGTCATCAGCTCACCAGTGCAGCCTTCATCTTCTTTTCCTGCCACTCTGTCTGTCTTTACCTACTCCCTCCAATTTCCTGGCATCGCCTCTTACGTGGACTTCCCATCCCAAGGGACCTGTCTTGGTTCTGCTTTTAGGGGAAACTAAACCTAAGGGGAACCTTTTAGGGGAAGCTAAACCTAAATCATATTAGGAAACCTCTTAATATAATTAATTTCATTAATACCAATAGAAGACAGGAATACAATCCTCTTAACCGATTCACAAAAAGCTCTTGACATAATTCAACATCCATTCTGTGGAGAACTGTTAAAAATCTGAATAGAAAAAGTTTCTTACTACGCCTATCCATTAGGGTTCACTCAAGGAAATGGAAACCACTCTGCATAAGTAAACCAGAAGTTTAGTGTGGGACTTGATGACAAGCGCAATGGAAGGACTGGAAGAAGGTTAGGTTGATGAAAATGGTAATTTCAGTAAATGACAGGACCCTCGGGCTTAAGGGCACTGTGCCACAGAAGTCTGTACGTTTTGGAGTCAAGTGTTGTACAGGATCCAGGAGCCTGCACTCACCACCCACTTCTGTTGCTGCTGTTAGCCTTTGCTACTCTGGTGGTGTCGCTGCCACTGCTGCAAACTGACATTGTCCTCTATGCTTCTTCTACCGTCAGAAATGTCATCAGGAACCAGAAATAGAAAAAGCATTGCTCTTTTCATCCTCTAGTCTTTTACCAGTGTCTTCCTTTGGCAGAATCCTCCACAAGTCGACTGACAAGAGTGTCTAGGAAAGGCAAGTTTTTGTTTGTTTGTGTTGGCCCTGTGTAGCAGCCTGGTGTAGGACCTCAGTTCCCAGACCAGGGATTGAACCCGGGCCACAGTGGTGAAAGTGCTGAATCCTAACCAGTAGACCTCTAGGGAACTCCTGAAAGTGCAGTTTTTAATATAACAATCCCTTACTAGATATCAAAGCACAGAATGTTGGAAATGAGACCTTGGAGTGAAACGATTTGCTATATAAAACCTGTAACCAAAATTATATACAAATGAAATACTAGCTTGGAGGTGTTTTTTGTTTTGTTTTGTTTTGTTTGTTTTTTTAAGTTAGGGTAAGACAAAGTTGCAGGTTATCAAACTATTTTTTTAAAAAAGACAGCTTTTTTTTTTTAAATGTCTAATTCCCATAATTATATAATTCATTCATTTAAAGTGTATGATTCAGGAGTTCCCGTTGTGGCTCAGTGGTTAATGAATCCGACTAGGAACCATGAGGTTGCAGGTTTGATCCCTCACCTTGCTCAGTGGGTTAAGGATCTGGTGTTGCCGTGAGCTGTGGTGTAGGTTGCAGACATGGCTTGGATCCAGCGTTGCTGTGGCTGTGGTATAGGCCGGTGGCTACAGCTTGGATTCAACCCCTAGCCACGGAATGGCCCAAGAAATGGCAAAAAGACAAAAAAAAAAAAAAGTATGATTCAGTGGCTTTCAGTATATTCACAAATATGTGCAAACAACACCACTGTTAATTTGAGACAATTTTCATCATCTCAAGAAGAAATCCTATGCCCTTTAGCTATCATCCCATATTCCCACATTTTTCTCCAACCTCCAAGCCTAAGCAACTATTAATTTATTTTTTCTCTCTAAAGATTTCCCTATTCTGGACTTTCATATAAATGTAATCATGTAATATTTGGTCTTTTGTGAAGGGCTTCTTACATTAGCATGTTTTCTGGTTCCTCTGCATTATAGTCTGGATCGTACTTCAATACATTTTATAAATTTGTCATATTTCACAACTCATTTAATATTATCCTTTTAAGTTATAACTAACTGTGAAAATTGGTGTAAATGTTGGGAAATAAAAGACAAAATTATCCTTTTCTTTTTAAAACATTTTGTTGGAGTATAGTTGATTTACAATGTTGTATTAATTTCAGGTTTATAGCAAAGTGAATCGGTTATACATATACACAGATCCATTCTTTTTTCCCCTGTAGGTTATTACAGAACATTGAGTAGACCTCCCTGTGCTATACAGTAGATCTTAGTTATCTATTTTATATATAGTGGTGCATATGTGTTAATCCCATCCTCCCAGTTTCTCTCCACCCCCCCCCATGGTTTCCCCTTTGGTAACCCTAAGTTTGATTTCAAAATCTGTGAGTTTGTTTATGTTTTATAAATAAATTCTCTTGTATCACTTTATTAGATTCTACATATAAATGATATCATTTGATATTTGTCTTCGAGAGAAAGACATACTTCACTTAGTATGATAATCTCTAGGTCTATCCATGTTGCTGCAAATGGCATTATTTCATTCTTTCTTATGGCTTAACAATATTCCATTGTATACATGTACCATATCTTCTTTATGCATTCCTCTGTTGGTGGACATTAGGCTGCTTCCATGTCTGGGCTGTTGTAAATAGTGCTGCAGTGAACATTAGAGTGCATGTATCTTTTCAAATCATTGTTTTCTCCTATGCCTAGGAGTGGGATTGCTGGGTCATATGGTAGTCTTTACTGAGCTTATTAAGGAACTTCCATACTGTTCTCCAGAGTGGTTGTACCAGTGTACATTCCCACCAACATTTACAATGTCATATTAACTTTAGGTTTATAGCAAAGTGGAGGGTTCCCTTTTCTCTACACCCTCTCTAGCATTTATAGTGTGTAGACTATTTGATGATGACCATTCTGACTGATGTGAAGTGATACCTAGTTGTAGTTTTGATTTGCATTTCTCTAATAATTAGCGATGTTGAGCATCTTGTCATGTGCTTTTTGGCCATCTCTCTGTCTTCTTTGGACAAATGTCTATGTAGATCTTTTGCCCATTTTTAAATTGTATCATTATTTTCTGATTATATGTTTGTCCACCTTGAAAGCCAAAAGGATTAAGAAAAAATGATTATAACTAATTAGAAAACTCTGCATGTTGATTTTCCTGTATAACACCAATTAGCAAATATTGTGGAAAAGTATTTCATTTGTAATACCAACAAAAGCTTCTATACCTTTGAACAAAGTAAAATGCAATGCACAGGATTTACATGCATACGCAAATCTTCTCAGAGATATGCATTATCTATTACAGATACCATAATATTGCTGAAGTAAAGACAATATTGTAAATGTAATATACATTAATTTATAAATATGTCATTTTCAAATCAAATCCCTGATGACATTTATGTGGGAACTTTATAAAACAATTCTTAAGATTATCCAGAAGAATAAATGGAAGGAAATATATCAGTAAAATTTGGAAAAAAAAGTACTGAATTGAGAAAGACCTGAATTATGAGATATTTAATGAGAGATAATGTAGGAAGCTTGTTTCTGTACCGAGAATAATCACTAAATATATAATCTAGAAGCAGTGTTAAGTATAAATAAGAAATTATAATATGATAAAGGTATAATTAAAATTCATTGTTATTATTCAATAGGACACCTGACTAGTGATTTGTAACCCTGTAGTCATCAAGATTCATAGTTGCAGACATCAAAACCCACTTTAATAAGCTCCCTTGTGCTTAAATTAGCTAATACTATTAGGTTACTTTAAGAACATCCAAATCTGAAAGAAAATATCTGCCAACATAGAATTCTACATCCAGCAAAAAATCCTTCAGAGAAAGTGAAATTAAAATATTTCCATATAAAAAATGAGAAAATTGTTCAATAAACAGACTTGCAATAAGCAAAGTACCAAAGATAGGTCTTTAGGCAAAAAGTAAAATGACGATGGAGGAAATACAAAAATAGAAGAATAACTGAAGAGCCACAGAAGAATTAAATAGGTAAGAAAATATAATGGAATATATGCCATACATAATAATAATAACAATGGCTTATAGAGTTTAAAATAGATATACAACTAAAAGGCATGAAAATTAAAATAATTTTACAATGTGATGGTGAAGTAAATGGAGTTAACATATTCTTTGGACCTAATATTGCCTGAGAAGTGATAAAAATTAATTTATATTCTAAGAAATCAAGAATACATTCCGTAAACTAGGGTTAAAAGATTAGTAAAATAGTATATAATTAATAGAAGGGAAATAGAACAAAATATACTTTATTCATTAAAGACAAGAAGGAGAAAAATAGTAACATAAAACAGGTTGAAGAAATGACAAGTAAAACATGAAAAATAATAGTTAATAAATATGAACACAAATTCACTATAAGTATATTCAATACTAATGAATAAATTCTCCAATCAAAAGACAAAAGTTAACAAAGTATATTTAAAAATAACTGTACTCAACTATATAATGCTTAGAAGAGACACATCTTGAATATGTAGACAAAGAAAAATTGAAAGTTAAAAGAATGGACAAGGATATTCTATCCAAATCCTAAACAAAAGAAAGCTATACTGTTGTCAATCAAAGTAAACTTGAAGACAAGAAAAATTTCTAGAAATGAAAAAAAATTTCAAGATGATAAAAGAGGCAAAGAACCTTAAAGATAATGCAGTTATAAATTTATGTGTCTAATAAGCTAAGTTCCAAATAAAAATAGTATGATTAAGTACAACTAAAATGAGAAGTGTAGAACACTGTGGTCATAGTGGCTGACTCCAAAACACACATGTCAGTAACTGATAGAACTAAAAGACACACACCAACAACTATAAGTGTATAGAAGATTTTAATGATATGATTAATGAAACTAATGAAATTGATGCCATCAAAAAATATAGAACACTGCAACCAACAGCAGAGTATGCTTTTTTTCAAGTAACATGGGCTTTACCAAAATTTGACAGATACTGAGCCATATTTTAAAAGACAGAAATTGTATGGATTATGTTCCCAAGTCTCAGTGTAACTAAGCTAGACAAGAACCGAAAGGAAATACTCAGATGTTTGGAAATAAACTACTTAATTACCCAAAGGTCAAAAAAAGACTGCAGTAGAAACTACAAAGTATTTTGAGCTGAACAATAATGAAAATATTACATAGCACAACTTATTATGGGATACAGCAAAAGCTAAGCAAAGGGGAATATTAATAGACTTAAAATGCTTATATTGCAAAGTATCAGTTTTTTTTTTTTGGCTGCACTCCCAGCATGCAGAAGTTCTCAGGCCAGGGATCAAACCTGTGCCACAGCAGCAACCCAAGCTGCTGCAGTGACAGTGCAGATCTGTAACCTGCTGTACTGAAGTATCTATTTTAAGAAATTGAAATGCTATTAAAAACTGAGCCCAAAGAATGCAGAAAGAAGGAAATGATGAAAATAATAGAAATTAAAGAAATGAAAACCAAACATACACTAGAATAAAAATGCCAGATTTAGTTCTTTGAGTCAAGTTGATAAACTAGCAAGCCTGATCAGAAATATGAGTTAAAAGTACAAAATTATTAACATCAAGAATAAAAGGAGTTCTCATTGTGGCTCAGCAGGTTAAGAAGCCAACTAATATTCAGGAGGATGTGGGTTCGATCTTTGGCTCTGCTCAGTGATTAAGGATCTAGTGTTGCCGCAAACTGTGGCGTAGGTTGCCGATATGGCTTGGATCTGGTGTTGCTCTGGCTGTGGTGTATGCCAGTGACTGCAGCTCCAATTTGACCCCTCGCCTGGTAAGTTATATGCCACAGGTGCAGCCCTAAAAAGAACCTCCCCCCCCCCAGAAAAAGAAAGAAAGAAAGAAAAAGGAGACAGCACTATACATCTTACAAAATTTATAACAATGTAGGATGATATTATAAAGAACTTAATAATTTTGAAAATGTAGATAAAATGGACACCAAGTCCTGGAAAATACCCAAAATGATAAAACAAGAAATGGAAAACCTGAGTAGTTTTATAGTTATTAAAAGAAACATCTTCTCATGTAGAAATTGCTAAGCCTAGATTTCTTCTAATCTTTATAGAAGAAATAACTTCCTTAGATTCTTCCAGAGAATAGAAAAAAAGGTAACTCTTCTCAACATATTTTATGAGGTCAACATAACCCCGATACCGAAACATAATAAAAAAATTTTAAGAAAGAAAACCCAATCTTTCTGTGGACACATCCAAAGTTATAAGCCAAATAGTTGCAAGCAGGATCAGCAATTTATAAAAAAAACCAAAACACAAACGAGTAAATTTTATCCTATGGCTGCTTTAATATTAAAAATATCAATCAGTGTAACCCACCACATGAATAGCATGAAAGGGAAAAATCAAATAATTTTCTCAGAAATTGAAGAACACACAGTTGATAACTTTTATTACTTATTATTATTTAAAAAGCTAGGAATAAAAGAAACTTTAATCTGAAAATATGTACCTTCAGAAAACCAACAGTAAAATATTTATTCATGAAATATTGAAAGCTTTCCCTTTGATACCAGGAATGAGACAGATGACTGCTATTGTCACTTCTATTCCATATTTCCTTATAATTGTAGAAAAAAAGGTAAATAAAATGTGTAAGGATTGGAAACACATAAATAAATAAATCATTATTTGTATGTGATATAATTATGTGTCCAGAAAATCCAAATGAATCTGTAGAAACAGAATTAATGAGTGAATTTAGGAAGGCCATTAGATATAAGATCAATATACAAAATTCAATGTATACATATAAAGTAGCAATTAGAAAATGAAATTTAAAAATAGCACATTACCCAAACCATTAAATAACTAGGAGAAAAATTTAACAAAAGGTATGTAAGACTTTTATATAGAAAAGTATAAGGCTTTATAAGAATCATATGACTAAATAAGAGACATATAATTTTCATGAATTGGAAAACAATATTTTCAGGATAAATTCTCCTAAACTCATCTATAGAGTCAATGTAATTCCAAATAAAATTGCAGTAGAAAATATTTACAACAAAACTCAATGACCCGGTGTGGCAGTTATGCTCTCCAAGGAAAGGCTTGCTGTTGAGCTTTGGGGAGCTCTCAGCTGCTTCAGAATCTCCCTCAGCTTCAGAGAGTTGCTTTGCCCATAGTCACACCTTTCCAGAGCAGCCCACATCCAATGACCAGCTAATATGAGGTATCCCAACATGGGACAATTCTGACAAGCAATATTTGCTCTAAACCCCTGGCTGCCTTGGTGGTGGCATTGTCAGACTTGCATTGCAGTTCTTCATCTCCTTCTGCCCAAATCTACTTCCTCTCCTTCTATCTGTGTTCTTTTCTGATATACATTTTGCCCTCTAATCTCCATCTCAGCAGATGTTTCCTACCATCCCAACCTGAAACATAAAGTATACCTATGAATTTCAAAAGATAGAGCAAGGAGGAAAAACCACCAACTGTCATAGTATTTGCAGTGGGACCTGCATCTTCAGAGGGGAATACAGAATGAAGCAATACTGTATTTGACCTGAAAAGAGATCTCCAAGGTCACCTATAGATACTTACTGAAAAGCCTGATGGGCCAAGTTGCATTCCATGAAAATGGCGTATCCCCTCTGGGAGGGGTTTGGTCACTCCAATAATGGGTTAGGGCAAGGTCTGAAGAGGATGGAAAATTTGGCCCCTGTGAATTCTCAAGACTGACCATCCAGGACTCCCTTCCTGGACAGTGACCCAGATGAGCAGGACAAGGGTAACACAACAGATGAAGGAAACAGCAGGTCAAATAGACGTGGCAGATGGGGACAGACTCTGGAAACTTCAGAAAGTAAGCTGATGTGTTTTTGAACACTACAAGAAGGCAACAGAAGAGGGAGCTCTATGAAGTTAGAAAAGCTGCCCTGAAATATTACCTCCATATAAAAGTTTAGGAAAAGTAATTTCACATGAGGAACAAGCCACAGAAATTATTGAAGTAAAATCCTGTACAAAATCATAAGAAAAAAAAATCAACCTTATAGACAATTAAACCATGCCAACAAGAAGTGTACACCAAGTAGATGAAAACTGTAAACTCCAGTATCAAGATGAGCTAAAAGACAAGAAGAAAATACAAGAAATTGAAAAAAAAAAAAAAAAAAGCCACACCCCACAAGTCAGAATTAATTTCATGGAAATGAGATGACAGGATTCAGAAAGAATTAGAACTCCCATATGAGCCAGCAATCCCACTTCTGAGTATCCATCAAAAGCAATCAAAATCAGAATCTCAAATCACTTTCATATTCATGGCAGCATTATTTACAATAGCCAAGATATGGAAGCAACCTACATCTTCATTGACAGACAAATGAATACAGAAAATGTGATATATAAATACAGTAAAATATTGTTCAGCCTTAAAAAAAGAAGGATTTGTGACAACACTTGCCATTTGTGACAACATGGATGAATCTAGAGGGCATTATGGTGACTGAAATAAGCCAGACGCAGTGGTATCAATGATACCATTGATATGAGTAATCTAAAATAGTGGAAATCATAGAAGCAGAGAAGAATGGTGGTGCCAGGGGCTGGGGGCGGGGAGGGGGGAGGGGGGTGGTATTAGTCAAAGGGTACAAAATTTCAGTTATGTGAGATAAGTCCTAGAGATTTACTGTAAAGCAAACTTCCCATAATTAATAATACTGTATGGTATACTTAAATTTTTATTGAGAGGGTAGATCTTACATTAAGTGTTCTTATCACAAAATAATATAATAATAATGGTAATATGATGATGATGATAAAGCAAGAGGAAACATTTGGAAGTGCTGCATATAATGATGGCATAGAGTGTGGCAGTTGTTCTGTGAATGTATGCTTATCTCCAAACTCATCAAGTTGTACAAATTACATATATGGCCTTTTCTATGTCAATCATACCTCAATAAAGGGATTTTTAAAAAGTATTAGAAATAAAAAATAATTTTAAACTTAAAACACTAACCTAGAAGGAACACAGGGTAAATAAGCCCAACAGACAGTACCCTAAATGAAATAGGAAAGATGAAGGAAATTATTTTAATAAAAAAGAAATTTAAAAAAAAGAGAGATGAGAAGCTCTCAATAGTCAGGGTCTGGGAGAGGTTTGAGACTAGGAAGGGGCACCTAGAGGGGCTCTAGGTGTGGCACATAAAGTTCTATTTCTTGACCTGGGTGGCATTTGATTCATAAAACTGATGAAACTATACATTTGCTTGTGTGATTTTCTGCATCTGTGTTTTATTTTTAAATAAGTACCTCGTGTTGTACGCAAATGTCAGTTTCAGACTGATTTTCGATATAGGTGGAAAAAACCTTCTACAGGACATAAAAAATAAAGCCTCTAGAAGCAAACAGAGAAGAATATCTTCATGACCTTGAGGGAGCAAGGATTTTTAAACAGGACTCAAAAAGCACTAACTCAAAATGAAAAGACAGATAAAAATGATGAAGTTAAAATTAAGGACTTTTGTGCAGCAAAAGACAACATTAAGAGAGTGAAAAAGCAAGCCAGAGAGTGGGAGAAGATACTTGTAGAATATAAAGAATTCATCCAAATATATAGAGAACCCATCTAAATTAATTTGAAATATTGTTGAACCAAATAGAAAAATAGACCCGAAAGACTTGAACAGGCACTTTATAGAAGAGAATGTCTAAATGTCCAATAAACATGTAAAAAGTATTAACTCCATTAGTATCAGGGAAAGGGAAATTAATATCATACTGAGATATTACTTTGACAAAATACTTCCACTTCTGGGTGTTTATCATAAGGATATGATGAGCTATTCCCATGAGAATGTTCATTATAAAATTATTGTAATTTAAAAAAAATGGAAAACTATCAAGATGTCCTATTTAAAAAAATATGCTTTTGGTTAGACTCCTTCTGTCCCTCAACCCAAAAAAGGAAGTTAAAAGCATTTATTCATGACTATTGGTTAAAACATATACTGAAACATTCTAGAATAGAAATTAAATGTGATTTTTTATTTATCATGTACATAGGGTTACATGATTATTCATGAATATGTAGACTTCTGTTCTTAAGGAAGATATAGACACATAAAGAATCAGTCAGTGAAAAGTTATTATAACACCACGAATTAGAAAAAAATGATTTTCCTCATTCTAATGGAAGAACTTCTTTTTTTTTTTTTTGTCTTTTTGCCATTTCTTGGGCCGCTCCCGCGGCATATGGAGGTTCCCAGGCTAGGGGTCGAATCGGAGCTGTAGCCACCGGCCTACGCCAGAGCCACAGCAACGCGGGATCCGAGCCGCGTCTGCAACCTACACCACAGCTCACGGCAACGCCGGATCGTTAACCCACTGAGCAAGGGCAGGGACCAAACCCGCAACCTCATGGTTCCTAGTCGGATTCGTTAACTACTGCGCCACGACGGGAACTCCAGAACTTCCTTTTTAATTGAAGTATGGTTGCTTTATAATATTGTGTTAGTTTCAGGTGTACAATAAAGTGATTCAGTTATATATATGTGCATATAAATATATATATATTTCAGATTATTTTCATTATAAGTTATTATAAGATATTGAATATACTTCCCTGTGCTCTACAGTAAGTTCTTATTGCTTATCTATTTTACGTACAGTAGTTTGTATCTGTTAATCTTTTAATTCTAATTTATCCCTCCCCTCTTCTCTTTCTCCTTTTGGGGGTAACCAAAAGTTTGTTTTTTATGTGTGTTTCTGCTTCCATTTTGAATATATAGATTCATTTGTACAATTTTTTAGATTCTACATATGAATGATAACTTATAGTATTTGTCTTTCCCTGTCTGATTTATTCACTTAGTATGATAATTTTAAGGTCCATCCATGTTGCTGCAAATGGCAATATTTCATTCTTTTTTCTATGGCGTATGTACATTGATACCACATCTAAAACAAGTCATCTGTTGATGGGGACTTGGGTTGTTTCTATGTCTTGACTATTGTAAATAGTGTTGCTAGGACCACTGGAGTGCATGTGTCTTTTTGAATTAGTTTTCATCTTTCCTGGATATATGCCCAAGGGAGGGATTTCTAGATCATATGGCGGCTCTATTTTTAGTTTTAAAAGGAATCTCCATACTGTTTCCTATGGCGGCTGCACCAATTTACATTCTAAGGGAAGAACTTTTAAAGTTACCCAGTCAGTGGAGCTCCCGTAGTGGCTCAGCGATTAACAAACCCGACTACTATCCATAAGGATGCGGGTTTGATCCCCGGTCTTGCTCAGTGGGTTGAGGATCTGGCATTGCCATGAGCTGTGGTGTAGGTCTCAGACACGGCTCAGATCCAGCATTGCTATGGCTGTGGTGTAGGCCAGGGGCTACAGCTCCAATTTGACCCCTAAATTGGGAACCTCCATATGCCGCACATGCGGCCCTAAAAAGACACACACACACAAAAGCTACCCAGTCAGTATTTCCTCTACTGCCTTCCTTGTACATGTGGAGTACTCTCCTGCCCAACTCTTCAAGGCTTTGTTGCCACACTGAGGTGGGTTAGAATACATGCTGAGTGATCTTGGACAAGTTACTCAACCTCTCTGAGCTTCATCTTCTTCACTTATAAAAGCAGATATTACATATGGTCTACCCAAGGTTTAATGTGATGCATTAACTCATTTCTGAAAAAGATCTGGCATCTAACAGTGGTCAGTAAATAATTAGCACTCTTTCCTATGATCTGGCCCTTCATTTTATCATATTTAATACAGATGGTCTCATATTGTTCTCTGTTTCACATACATGACCGTTAATTTTACATCTTCCCTTGGCTAGGCTACAGTACCAGATACTTATTCTAGATGTTTCTGTGAAGGTATTTTTTGTTTATTTTATATTTTTAAAAAATTAAAAAAATTTTTAGCCCATAATAAAAACTTTATTGAACAACTGACACCAAAATAGGAGAGCGCTATTGTATACCTTACAAAATTTAATATAACGACATTATCTTGCTAGATCAACTAGAGTTACTGAACTGTTAAGGCTTTCTGCGATAGAACAATATTCAAGACATTGCGTGGATCATTAGTGTCGCTTCCTTCTAAATGAACATCCTTCTGTGAGTCCGGACTTCCCTCCCATCTGCTTGCACAACACTGTCGAATGGCCTGCACAAAGCGCCAGTGTCTGAACATGGCTGAAAACTATGGTAATCTAGTAGCAACCTGGACATTCTCCATCCATAAAATAAGAAGTTGGACTTTGAACCAGCTGTTTCTTTTTATGTTTTTCTTCTCCTCTTCCAAGGAAGGATGCACTAAATCTCCAGTGAAAGGAATGTTGATCCTTTTGCAAGCACAGCCCTTCCGGGTCTCTCTGTGAAGATATTTTTTTAGATAAGATTAACATTGAAATCAGTAGGCTCTGATTAAAGCAGCTTACCCTCCATAATGTGGTGGGCCTCCTTCAGTCTGTTGAAGGCCCTAAGTTAAAAAAGACTGACCTGTCCAGGAGAAGAGGGAATTCTGCCAGCAGATGGCCTTTGGTCTCAAAGTGCAGCTCTGTGCTGGATGTCCAACCTGCTGGCCCACCCTGCAGAATCTTAGACTTTCCAGCCTCCGTAATCACATGAGCCTATTCCTTAAAATAAATTTCTCTCTCTCTCTATGCAGATTCTATTGGTTCTGTTTCTCCAAAGAACCCTGATCAATACAATATATGATGTGTAATTATTTAGTATTGTCTTAAGAACGTGAGACTTTAAAGGTGAGAACTGTGGGGGTTTTTTGTTTTTTGTTTTGCTTTTTAGGGATGCACCTGCAGCATACTGAGTTCCCAGGCTAGGTGTCGAATCAGAAATACAGCCGCTGGCATACGCCACAGCCACAGCAACACCAGATCTGAGCTGTGTCTGCAACCTACACTATGGCTCACGGCAATGCCAGATCCTTAACCCACTGAGCGAGGCCAGGGATTGAACCTGCAACCCCATGGATTCTAGTTGGATTTGTTTCCGATGCACCACAACGGGAACTCCAAGAACTGTTTATTTTTAAGTGATTCTGGTAATATGTCAGCCCCATCCCCAGCTGCTTTTGCCTATATCTGGTCTCTAGCACATGATAGTTTTTTACTAACTACATGAAATGAATAATTGAATGCACAAATGAATACTGTAGATGGAATCTGAAAGGAAAAGCCTTACATTTAATTTAGGAAATGTGTATATGTATACGTATGTATAATCAGCTCAAACTTTGGGAGTAGTTTTTATTTACTTTTTCTTTTGTTACTAAACATATAAAGAGACAATCTACAGCTCTATACAGAGTATATTAATTAAAAGAGGGGGAGATTTTGTTCATTAGTTGGTATGTGGGCAGAGAAGACATGCTTTGTAGACTTGCAGTGGAAATGGAACACGTAGCAAGTATGGGAGTAGTTCTGTGTGGTCACCACCCATGGGCCCCTTGAAAGATGTTCCCAAACTATAAGGACCTAAATATAATGTGGATAATATTATCTCTCTCTCTCTCTCTCTTTTTTTTTTTTTTTTGCCTTTTCTAGGGCCGCACCTGAGGCTCATGGAGGTTCCCAGGCTAGGGGTCTAATCGGAGCTGAAGCTGCCAGCCTATACCACAGCCACAGCAACTCAGGATCCGAGCCATGTCTGCGACCTACATCACAGCTCACAGCAACGCCGGATCCTTAACCCAGTGAGCAAGGCCAGGGATTGAACCCACAACCTCATGGTTCCTAGTCAGATTCGTTAACCACTGAGCCACGACGGGAACTCCTGTCTGTCTGTCTGTCTGTCTATGTATTTTTTAAGTGACCAGAAGCAAAAGATGGGAATACTAGAAGGACAAGAGAAAAAGAAAACCACTTCTTGCACTGAATTTCCAATTTGAATAAAAAATTGAGTTTAAAGTCTGTTATGAAGGATCAAAGTCATCAGATTACAAACTAGAAGGAATACAAATGAGGTTTAGAAGTGGCAGATGGGAATATTACTGGGAAAGCAAGCTGAAGCTTTTTGCCACTAAAGAGGCTCAGAGAGAAGAATGAAAACACTGTGAAAACTAAAAGCTTGAGCTGTGGTGAGCAAGAGAGAATGCTCGAAAAACTTGAGGCTATTCAAAAAGAGACTGGTTGTCTATAAAAGAACATATGAAATGTTCTTTTTCTCTCTCTGGCCAAAAGCTACCTCCTTTCTCTTACCTATCTAATGTCCCAAATCAAACCACCCTTGCCTGGGACTGGGGGGCTGGGAGGTGGTGATGCCTTCACATTGAATACACCTGGTGATTCTCCAGTGATGGCTCTCCATGGCTCTGGCAAAGGCTACTCTGATTCTAGAGGCTGGGGACTTTTGAGGGGACAAACAGCTGAGTTGGAAGAGAATCAGCCTTTGTACCAAGCCCTGAACTGAGTACTTTGCATACAGAGTGAGAGTCTGGATAAGGGGTCTTATCTTCTACTTTCCAGGAAGACTGCTTTCTTTTGCTCTCTTCTTACTCCCTCTCTCCCTGTCTCCCTTCAAACCAACAACCAACTAAACAAACAAAAAACAGCTAATGAGCAGTACTATGTTTCTGGCAATGTTTATAGGTCCCAGGGCTGACCCAGGCAAAGTTCTGTACTCTTGAAGCATGAATTCCGATGGGTGAGAAACACAATAAACATACATCGAATGTAAAATAATTTCAGATAGTGACAAGTGCCGTATAGAGAGGGATTGAGGGGTGCTGTTTATCAGGATTAGACACGGAAGTCTTGACTTTCAAGTTAAAACTTAAATGATTAGAAGAAGGCAGCACTCTGAGCTCTATGTGAACATGATTCCAGGCAGTGAGAACAGAAGCATGAACAAATATGACATGTTTGAAGGACAGAAAGAAGAGCGAAGTGTCAGCAGCACAGTGAGTGGGAGGAAAGTGGCAAGAGGTGAAACTGGAGGGGGACACAGAGGAGAGGTCATATCACATGAGGCTTCTGGGGCCGATGTAAAGGGTTTGGATTTGACTCTAATTGCCAAGGGAAGCCATTTGCAGATTTTAAGCAGTCGAGTGATATGATCTGATTTATACATTCCACGGGTTGTTGACCCTTTCACTTGAACCCTGGCTAATAATTTTGAGCCTAGCTGTGCCAGTAGAGAGCTTCAAATTACTCGCTTTAAATCAAATTGGCCAGAAGTGCTGTCACTGTAGCAGAAAGTTGATGTCAATGTCATAGGAATCAACCCAACTTAAAAATGAGCAAAAGATTTGAACAGACACTTCATAAAAGAAGGTGACTGGCCCGTGAGCACATAAAAATGTTTAACAGCATTTGTCAGGAAAGTGCAGATTAAAACCATAATGAGGTATCACCGCACACACACCAGAATAGCTAAGATTAAAGGCAGACAGTATCGAGTGCTAGTAAGGATGTGAAGTAACCGGAACTCTTGTACGTTGCTGATGGGACCACAAAGTGGGACAGAGCTATTTGGAAATAGTTTGGCAATTTCTTGCACGGTTAAGCATTCACTTTGTTGTATAATTCAGAAATATGCTCTTAGCTGTTTACCCATGAGAAATAAAAGGATACATCCATACGAAGACTTACACATGAACGTTCATAGCAGTTTTATCGATAGTAACCAAAACTTGGAAACAATTCCAATATTCATCAACAGGTGAGGAGATAAAGTGGTGTTATTCACCCAGTGAAATTCTACTCAGCAGTGCAGAGGACTGAACCACCGTTACAAAGGGCATGGATGAGTACAAAAACAATTTGCTTAAGGAAATCAGCCAGACAAAAGGAGAGCATATAATGTAAAATTCCACCTATGTGAAATGCAAGAACAGACAGTAACTCACAGAGACAGTCACTGAAATGAGATCACATGTCATGAGTGGTTGCCTGGGGCTCCGGGTGAGACTATGAAGGAAATTTGGAGGGATAATGGAAATATTCTATTTCTTGGCTGTGGGGATGGTTACATAGTATATACATTAGTCTAAACACATCAAGCTGCATATTTAAAATGAGTGCATTTTATTTATGTGAATATAAAAAACAAAGCAGGAAATGCTTCCACTATATTCCTGCCAAGCTACCCTCACCTATCACAAAAGCCTGCAACTAAGTGCTGACAGGCCTTGGCGCAGAGAGCAGGTGGGGGACCCTATGTAGTTACTTCAGAGACTCATCTTATTTCTCTCCTCCCCTTTCTGGCTTCCAACTCATTTGCTACAGCTGACTCTGTTCTCAAACTGACCCTTGAATCTTGGGTTACAGAATATCCTGCCTTGGTTGTCCAGTCTACATCATTAGGCCCATTAGGGTGACCAGAGGTATCATTTTGCAGGAGCTATGGATCGAGTTGGTATTATCAGCCTTTCTTTGGCAGGCAGATGGACTAATTCACCCTCTTATACCCTGTTGATATGCTCACTTTCTATCAGGGTATTCTGAAAGACTTCCAGTATCAATCTTAGTCTGGTTCTTATGAAACTATCCAGATTATGATAGTTCCCTGTATTCATCATTTATTCCTTACACGGGTAGAAATACATGTGTATACTTTACATACAGATATATCCTTCATAGAGGAAACAGAACACCCGTAGATGCCAACAGCTAAATGTGCTACTGCAGAAAATGAAGAGAAGACTTTTCTCTGTCGGCACCCTAACTGTGGGGTGCCTAAAATTGGGTCTACCACTCGAGTAAGTGGCTGAGTTAAATATTTTGACTCGAATTTCATAACTTGTCACAGTGATCCCATTGGCAGTAGAGTGGTGGGTTGCCAAGAAGGCAGTTAATTATCTCTCTGTCTCCCTGTGTATTTAAATTTTGTTCCCTCTCCCTAAAGAGAGGTGATGCTATGGCTTACAACTAATATGCTCTTGCAGAGCTCTCCAAACCAATTAGAAAAGTTCTGTGTTATGACACTCTTTGATAGGATGTTATGACACTCTTTGATAGAAAGCCGTTGTCCCATTGAAGCGGAAACTTCATCAGAAGTACTGAGAATCAAGGGTGTGCTCTAGGCGCCCCGAATGGGAGGGGACTCTCAGTGCTCCCTGGGCCCATTGAACAAAGTGCCTCCCACACGGGTCTTTCTAGGCAATCGAGCTGGTCTCCTGCATTTACCCTATTGCCCGCCCTTATTTAGTACACAGTTGGAGGGAGACCTGAGGTATAGTGTTTCTTAACACACTATTTGGAACTCTTCTGTGTTTATTTAAAACTCTGAAAGCACTCTTTTGTGAAAGGAAAAGTTGCCCAGAATGTGTTAGCGGGTAAAGAGGATGGGGTTGCTTGATTAGAATCAATGTTTTTTTGGGGAAAGGGTAGGAGTTACTGCTGTAAACCATGGTACAACACTTCTTAGAATCATAAATTTTAATATCTCCATCACCAACTCTAATTTTCTCTTAAAAAGACTTACCTATGGTCTTGCACCAAATTTCTCTGTCTGGAAAGTGGGAAGTTTAATTTCAGAGATGCGAAACCAAGTTAGTATTTGCTTAGTACCCATGATTTCTAGGTACACTTGTGTTCCCATTATGAGGACTAAGACTTGCAGAGATAATTCATTTTGTCTTCTCTCTTTAGCTTTAATTAGAACCAATTAAATAACAAATACAAATGAACAAAACAACCTCAAAGTGGAGATTCTCAACACCGTTTTTTCCTATCTTGGACCTCTTCTGATCAAAGTACCTATAACTGAGCATCTGAGCTATCTCATTAAGTCAGTGTAAAGTTTTACAGGAGGAAGATGTACAATTAATTCAACCACCTAGAGTCTTGTATAGCTGGACAGTTCCTGACTTGATAGTCATTCTCATCAGTACATTTGAATCCAAATTCTAATTAGACCTATGGTGAAGAATTATGTTGAATTAGATGATAACTTTCAAAAGTGAATAAAAGTGTTTATGTTAATGGTGGTTTCCAGTTGCTCATTTTATCTTGGAAAGTTTCCCAGTTTTTATTCAGGGAAGAATTGCACTGATGTATTTACTCATGGCCCTTCCTGATCATTATAGTCTGGCTAGGATTACCTTTTAATTTTCCTATCCATCAATACCTAGCAGTTTTTATGCTGGTAGGCTTCTTCCCCCCTTTTTGGTTCCAAAGTTTGAAATGTAAAAATATATCAAAAATTGTTGAGGCAGTAGAGTTTGTAGAGTTTGTTGAGGTAGTAGAATTGTTGAGGCTCTTAGAAAGAAAACTGTCCGGTGATCCAGGAAGCTTGGATTCTAGTTCAAGCTCTATTATTTACCAGCCATGTAATCTTGGGCAGATCACTCAATCTATGTCTTAGTTTCCTCATCTTTTAAGTGGAGATGGTGATGACATCTACTTTAAACGGGTAATATTATACGGAAGTAGTTAACCTGGAGCCAGACATAGATGAGATGCTGAATAATGTTTGTTAATTCTACATCTAGAAAAGTTAATGTCTGCAGGCCTAAATTTTTACAGGCTCTACAACAGATCTAAGACTTAAAAATATGGTTGCATTTCTCAGAACCAGCAAAGGGCAGAACCTGGGTATCATTGGGATAACGATCATAGCAATAAAGTCTGCTGCAGGCATTTGTTTTTAATCCTTAGATGGTTACAAGTTATTGGTGCCAATCTACATATTAGAGTTAATGTACAAAGAAGGAAGAGGATAAAAAAGTGAATAATGTATATTCCTGTCTTTTGAGAGCTTATAGTCTTAGGCCCACCATTAGCATAATAAGAAACCTTTGATATTGATGCATCAGTCTTATGCTATATGAGTTTCTCAACTTCACTAGGGAATGGCTAATTTATTTGAAATTTGTTTGAAATTTGTGGTAGTTTAAATATGTACTGAAAATGTTAAGACATTCATTAAAAAATTGAAGAAGACGCAAGTAAATGGAAAGATATTCTGTGCTCATGGATTGGAGAAATTGATATTGTTAAAACACTGGAGTTTCCATTGTGGTGCAGTGGTTAACGAATCCGACTGGGAACCATGAGGTTGCGGGTTCGATCCCTGCCCTTGCTCAGTGGGTTAAGGATCCGGCGTTGCCGTGAGCTGTGGTGTAGGTTTCAGACGCGGCTCGGATCCTGCATTGCTATGGCTCTGGCGTAGGCTGGTGGCTAAGGCTCCGATTGGACCCCTAGCCCGGGAACCTCCATATGCCGTGGAAGCGGCCCTAGAAAAGGCAAAAAGACAAAAACAAAAACAAAAAAAAACAAAAAAAACCCCAAAACACCTGTACTATCCAAAGCAATGTGCAGATTCAGTGTAAGCCCTATCAAAATACCCATGACCATGGCATTGTCACAGAGATAGACCAACCCTAAAATTTGTATGGAACTACCAAAGACCCCAAGTAGCCAGAACAAACTTGAGAAATAAAAATAAAGCTGGAGGCATCATGCTCTCTGATTTCAAACTATGTTATGAAGCTATCATAATCAAAACAGTACAATGTTGGCATAAAAACAGACATATAGATCAGTGGAGCAGCATATAGAGCTCCTAAATAAACCCAGGTATATATGGCCAACTAATTTATCACAAAGGAACCAAGAGTTTACGATTGGGAAAGGACAGTCACTTCAATAAATGGTGTTGGGGAAATTGGATAGCCACACATAAAAGAATGAAACTGGGCCCCTATCTGCACACCATACACAAAAATTAAGTCAAAATAGATTAAAGACTCATATAAAAACTGAAACCATAAATCTCCTAGAAGAAAACAGGTGGTAAGCTCCTTGACTTTGGTCTTGGTGATGATTTTTTGAATCTCACTCCAAAAGCAAAGGCAATAAAAGTAAAAAAAACACCCCCTTGCTGTACAGTGGGGAAAAAAAAAAAGTAAAAATAAACAAGTGGAACTACATCAAACTAAAAAGTTTTGGTGCAGCAAAGGAAACTGTCTACAAAATGAAAAGGCAACCTACTGAAAATATTTGCAAATCATATATATGATAAGAGGTTAATATAAAAAACAATGCATACAACTTATTAACAAAAAATCTGAACAATTTGATTAAAAAATGGGCGGAAGATCTGAATAGATATTTCCCAAAGAAGATGTACAGATGGTCAGTGGGTGCAGGAAAAATCTCAATATCAGTAATCATCAGGGAAATACAAATCAAAACCACAATGAGGTATCACCTCACACCCATTAATATAGCTATTATCAAAGAGATGAGATAACAAGCACTGGCAAGGATTTGAAGAGAAGGGATCCCTTGTGCATCATTGGTGAAAATGTACATTGGTACACCATTATGAAAAACAGTACAGAGTTTCCTCAAAAACAGAACTACTGTATGATCCAGAAATTCTACTAACTTGAAAAGATTGGTGCCCCAATGTTCATTGCAGTATTAGTCACAGTAGTTAAGATATGGAAACCAACCTAAGTGTCCATCAATGGATGAATGGATAAATAAAATGTGCAACACAACACATACCTGTGTGTGACATACACATAAAACAGTGGAATATTATTCAGCCACAAAAAGGAATGAAATCTTGCCACTTGGAACAACATGGATGAGCCTTCAGGATACTATGCTAAGTGAAATAAGGCTGACAGAAAAGGGCAAGTACCATATGATCTTACCTATATGTGGAATCTAAAGAAAAAACCAAGCTAATAGATACAGAGAGCAGATTGGTGGTTACCAGAGGCAGGGTGTAGGGGGAAGGAGAAATGGGCGAAGGGAGTCAAAAGGTATAAACTTTCAGTAATAAGTAGTCATGAGGATGCAGTGTATAGCTTGGTGACTATAGTTAATAATATCATGTTGCACATTTGAGAGTTGCTAAGAGAGTTGATCATAAGAGTTCTTGTGACGAGAAAAAAGTCTGTAACTATGTATGGAGGGAGATGTTAACTAGACTCATTATGGTGATCATTTTGCAATATATACAAATATCAAATAATTATCTTTTAAATAATTACACCTGAAAATAATATAATGTTATATGTCAAGTATACCTCAATAAAAAATAAAAACATACAGTTTTATAGAACTTTCTCTGTGGATTTAGTAGTTTGTTCTTTATCTTGAATCATTTCTGTCATGTATTCATCTACCTTGCTTTAAAATTCCCCTTGGTCATTGCCTAAACTCTTGTTAGCAAGATCTTGTCAAGCCAATCTCATAGTCTCTCTCTATTTTTTTCTCTTTGTATGTTTAGTTTTTTAGTTATGATAAGGGATGCTTTGCTACAACAGAGACCCTGTAGTGTAGTAGCTATGCCCCAGGAGGTCGTTTGAGAACCTGGGAAGGTGAGTCAGGACTGCCATACTGGATGTGTGGCTTCCATGTGAGACATTCAGAATGGCTTCCTCATTTAGTGCCATTTCTCCATCAGGAAGAAAGGGCCAGAGGAAGTCAGTCTGTGGCAAGCAAACTTTATGACTCAGGAGGTGACTCAGAAGCTGCACACATTTCTTCTCATATCTCAGTGGTCTGAATTTAGATATGTTGCTACTTCCAGCTGTAAGGGAGGCTGGGAAATGTACTGCCCAGATGGGTGGCTGAAGATTCTATTACTTAAAGGAAGTTAGAGAATGGACACTGGCCAAGAGCTCGCAGTCTCTGCCTCATTCACTTCCTCTTTCAACAATTTTTAATTCATGTACTGCCACTGATCTCTCTTTTATTCCTGCTATCGTTGGCAGCATAGGGACATGACTGATAATCCCATGCTGCAGTGGAACCAGGACAAGAATATAACAATGCTACAGGTTCTCTGAATTAGTTTCTTATGTGTCACTGTATCTTCTATCTGTCTGTCTATTATCTGTCTGTCTTTCTGTCTATCTATCTATCTATCTATCTATCTATCTATCTGCCTTATTTGTACTGTGGATATGTTTTTGTCTGAAATTCCGATTAAGAACCTGTTGGTTTTGGTTAGGTTCAGTTTTGTCAAGGAATTTATATATATTTTATTGGGAAGGTAACTGCATGCTAATGAATGAGTAGGAGTTAACTAAGAGTAGAAATAATTACAAAGCACCTGTCAAAAGTGAAGTGCTATAGAAATGCTAAATAATGACACTAATAAAAAACTGATTGTCGTGACTTCAAAGGAAGTGTTAAGTTGGAGTGTTTTGACGTGTATGGCATCTGAATGATCTAAATAGGTGTTTAGATACTCACATGAGAGACTGTTCTAGCCACTCAAAAGAACTAAGAGTCTGTTCTATCCACTCAATGTTTTGATGCTTCCGTGAGAATTTTCTCATCTTTATATATTATTTAAAAAGCAAGGATTGTGTTGCCTTAATTAAAGTCACATAAAGAAAGGACACTGCCTAACAAAAATGTGGCATTCTTCCTAGACTGTCTTGCTTTGTACCTTATGTTCCTGGAGTACCGTAAGTCCGTATCTGCCTCTGATACGGTCCAGGGCCCCTGAAACCATGGCTTAACCAGACACGTAAGTTAGGACTGCAAATTGGTAGTGAACTCTTGTTAGAGTTAGAGCTTTGGGTAGGCAACTTCCTCGTTTTAAAGATGTATCTTTCAGTATTTATTAGATAATAGGCACCTTCTCTGAAGACAGTAATCTGGTGATTTGAATGGTATGGGAAAGAGCAATGGATGGTTTAGGTTGCGTGTAAGTATCAGTAGTTTTTTTTTTTTTTTCAGGTTCTTAGTTAATTTTTTTGTGTGTGAAAAATCTGCACAATCACCACAGAAGTATCAGTAATTATAAAGTAAAAGATGAGTACTTTAAATTGTAAACCCCTAGGTGATTGAGATATCCTCAAACTCAACCTACCCTTGCATGCTTTGGTTTAAAATATTAATTTCAAAATATAATATAGCAAAGTGGTGAAACCTCTAGCTCTGGACTCAGAGTTGAGTTTAATTCTATCCTGTGATGTTGGGCCACTGTGCAACCTTTTTTCATGCCTCTGTTTCTTCACTGGTTAAATGGGTGTTGGAATAATAAATAGCACCTTCCTAACAGGGTTGTGAGAATTAAATGAGATAATGCATGTGAAGTGCTTGTTGCAGTGTCTAGAATATGGTACCTGCTCAATAAATGTTAGGGATGGTTTTCTGCTTTTCTTATTTGCTCAGATATTCTGTGTGAGCAGCATTCACAATCTTTTCTAGTAGTGATTTCAAACCTCAAATTTTCTGAGGTTTCATAGAAATATTCTTTCATAACATGGTGATATAGCTTGGTGCTTGAGCTGAAAAAATCCTAGCTCCACAAATCTCTAGCTGTGTACTGGAGTCTGGTAATTAGCATTTCAATTACTGGGATTTCTCATTTATATAAAATGTAAATAATAATAGTACCTACCTCGGAGGGTTCTTATGAAGACTAAAAGACATGTAAAGTACCTAACTCATTATTTGGCACACAATGAATATTCAACACATGTATCCATATCACTCATTTTAAAGAGCTTAAAATGGTTACTTATTTGGTAAAACGAATAGGTATTTTAGGAGTCTGGTTTTGCCATTTTGAACACTGATTTTCCTACTCTAGGAACAGTTTTTTAAGTGCCTTGGGGTCTTCAGAGTAGATTCCCAATTGTAAATGTTAGTACAGGCTGTGCTGTCATGAATCAATAAGAAAAAGCCCAAAACTGAGAGTCTGACTTTCTGATTTTCCAGTTACTTGCTTAGTTCTAACACCCACCTCAGCCTTGTTACAATAGAGGCCAATGAATACATGTAGGTGTTTTATTATCTTTTCTCCTTTTTAAACTTCCAAATAAAGCAAACAGATGGTAGACTGCTTGGGTCAGAGGAGAAGAGAACTGTTAACTACAATGATTAACTTCCTCTCCCAAAGGATTTTTGGGCAATTTCCTAGTGTTCCAGTTGGTTGCTAGTAGTTTTGATGGGGAGGCCTGAGGGCTGGAGAAGGGGGTGCAGGGATGGGAGTCTTTGTGTTCAGCTGCTCCTTCAAAATCACCTGGAGCAGGAGTTCCCGTCATGGCGCAGTGGTTAACGAATCCGACTAGGAACCATGAGGTTGCGGGTTCGATCCCTGGCCTTGCTCAGTGGGTTAAGGATCTGGCGTTGCCGTGAGCTGTGGTGTAGGTTTCAGACGCGGCTTGGATTCTGCATTGCTGTGGCTCTGGCGTAGGCTGGCAGCTACAGCTCCAATTAGACCCCTAGGCTGGGAACCTCCATATGACGCAGGAAGTGGCCCTAGAAAAGGCAAAAAGACCAAAAAAACAAAAAAAAAAAAACAAAAAAAACAAAAACCAAAAAAAAACAAACCACCTGGAGCAGACATTATACACAATGCAGGTGAAGTGGCTACCAGTAGCCCTGCTCTGAGAACACACATCTAGTGGGCTGCCAGGCTGGATGTCTGCATAGCCCTGTGGGAGCTTTAAAGGCAGCTCCCTTTTGTCTTTTTTTTTCTTTTTAGGGCTGCACCTGTGGCTTGTGGAAATTCCCAGGCAAGGAGTTGAATCAGAGCTGCAGCTGCCGGCCTACACCACAGCCATGGCAACGCCAGATCCAAGCCGTATCTGTGAACTATGCTGCAGCCTGTGGCACTGACAGATCCTTAACCCACTGAATGAGTCCAGGGATCGGAACCCACATCCTCACAGGTACTGTGTCATGTTCTTAACCCGCTGAGCCACAACGGGAATGCCAGAAAGTGTATCTTGCTAGATTTGGTTTCTCTTGCGTTTAACATTGGCACAATAGCTGCTTAATAGTTGTTTACTAGTCAAATACCTGAAAGTAAAAATTACCTCTTTATAATCTGTGTTAGATTTGAT
Organism: Sus scrofa; assembly: GCF_054392235.1. Lineage (NCBI taxonomy): Eukaryota > Metazoa > Chordata > Mammalia > Artiodactyla > Suidae > Sus > Sus scrofa. The sequence continues at coordinate 72,471,495 of NC_139389.1, read as the reverse complement.
TTAGTTTTGATGTTGCTAGTGATGGGAGATTGGACTCGTTGTCCACATTATATTCAATAATTTTGTAAATCAAAACAAGGTTTACTCAGCCATTAAAAAGAACAAAATACCAGCATTTTTTGCAACATGGATGGACCTAGAAACTATCATGCTAAGTGAAGTCAGCCATACAATGAGACACCAACATCGAATGCTTTCACTGACATGTGGAATCTGAAAAAAGGAGACTGAACTTCTTTGCAGAACAGATGCTGACTCACAGACATTGAAAAACTTATGGTCTCTGGAGGAGACAGTTTGGGGGGTGGGGGGATGTGCCTGGGCTGTGGGATGGAAATCCTGTGAAATCAGATTGTTATGATCATTATACAACTACAGATGTGATAAATTCATTTGAGTAATAAAGAAAAGAAAAGAAAAGAATCAGCAAGCTTCAGTAGATCCTAATGTTATAGAAAGCACTAAGTCAAGACCATACCTCTCTTTGGAGTCATAATTTCCTAAATTGCAATGCTGTAGCTGAAAAGCATCTGCAAATAAGAATAATGTGGTGAATCTTATTTAAAATTTGAGGTCAGTTTCACCATGATACACTGTTCACCATCTGTCAAGTTTGTTGACATGTGAATGGTCTCCAGAGAATAAAGAATATTCGGCTGGAAACAAAACAAAACAAACAAGGTTTATATTTACAAAAGAAACTTTCTACTTAAAGAAACCTGTGAAACAGCCTTTTATGAAAATCAATTAATCCTTGCCTACAGTGTACTTTGTAAATTTCTCTCTTCCTAAAGTTATAGAGAACCATGAATCTAAAATAAAATGTTACAGAACAAGCCTAACAGCGTGGGGAATCTGAAGTCACCACTTCAATTTTAAAATATAGATCTGTCTACTCATCACTTTCTTCTTTCAGGATTGCCTGCCACTAAATGCTAAATTAAAACATCCCTGTGGGTAATTGAGAAAGCAGATACAAAAGCACTATAGACTCTTCAGAAGAGAAGTGTTATATTTCACTCTTCTGTTATTATTTAAAAGTGTATGCTTAATTCCTTGTGGAGCCAGTTCTCAGAGGTAAAAATTTTATGGCTTTCCCCTTTGGGCAGAGGAGCAGGGCATGGGGGAGTGGGGATAAATTATGGGGGTTTCTTTCAGAAGTTGTGCAGAGAGGGTTCTCAGAGCCCTCTACCCTGGCTCTGTTCTCATTGAAAATCCCTATGGGGGTTAGCCTTTTCCTGCAGCTACTGCTGAACTAGGGCACCTGCCTGGGAATGAACCAGCCATGACCCACTGGAAGTGTCTCCAGGAGATCCCGGGGGCCACCCCTTGATCTGCCTTTATCTCTCAGCAAAAGGAGGAAAGTGAGTCCCTTCCCAAGCTTGTTTAGGTGCTCCGTAGCGCTGGGCTCCAGCAGGATGCAGCCCCTGAAGTGTAGTGCATTTTAAAATACGCTTTCTGGGAAATGAAAACATGATTTTGAAGTAGTCTGTAG